>NW_022631033.1:3503978-4103978 GCF_010015895.1 Lontra canadensis
GTTTACCCTTATTTTTGTATATATATAAATTTTTCTTTCTTTAAAATATTGGGACGTAGTTTCTTCTAAGAGACCAAAATACACCCAAAATCAAGTGGATGTTCTATTCACCAGTCTAACATATATATATTTATATATAAATATATATTTTATATATTTATTATTATTATATTATATATTATATTAAAATTATATAAAACATATAACATAATTTATAAATATAAATATAACAATAAAATTATATATATATAATATATATTATATATTATATATATATAATTTTTTATTCTTTATATCTTTTTCCCCCTTTCTTCTCACCCTGGTAGTTTTGGATCTCTTCTGATTTGGTTAGTGTACATTTTTCTGGGGTCTTTGCCACCCTTTTAGTATTTTATTCTCTCATTCGTATATTCTTATCACGATAAAATGACAAGGTGGAAAAACTCACCACAAAAAAAAAAAAAAAAGCTGGGGTGGCAATCCTTATATCAGATCAATTAGATTTTAAGCCAAAGACTATAATAAGAGATGAGGAAGGACACTGTATCACCCTTAAAAGGTCTGTCCAACAAGAAGATCTAACAATTTTAAATATCTATTCCCCTACCATGGGAGCAGCCAACTATATAAATCAATTAATATCAAAATCAAAGAAACACATCAACAGTAATACAATAACAGTTGGGGACTTTAACACCCTTATCACTGAAATAGAGAGATTATCCAAGCAAAAGATCAACAAGGAAATAAAGACCTTAAATGACACACTGGACCATGGACATCACAGATATATTCAGAACATTCCATCCCAAAACAACAGAATACACATTCTTCTCTAGCACACATGGAACATTCTCCAGAATAGATCACATCCTTGGTCACAAATCAGGTCTCTACTGGTACCAAAAGATTGGGATCATTCCCTGCATATTTTCAGACCATGATGCTCTGAAGCTAGACCTCAATAACAAGAGGAAGTTTGGAAAGAACCCAAATACATGGAGACTAAAGAACATCCTCCTAAAGAATGAATGGGTCAACCAGGAAATTAAAGAAGAATTGAAAAAATTCATGGAAATAAATGAAAATGAAAGCACAACTGTTCAAAACTGTGGGAAACAGCAAAGGTGGTCCTGAGAGGAAAGTATATAAGGATACAAGCCTTTCTTAAGAAACAAGAATGGTCTCAAGTACACAACCTAACCCTACACCTAAAGAAGCTGGAGAAAGAACAGCAAAGAAAGCCTAAACCTTGTAGGAGAAGAGAATTCATAACTATCAAAGCAAAAATCAGTGAAATAGAAACCGAAAGAACGGTAGAACAGATCAACGAAACTAGAAGCTGGGGTTCTTTGAAAGAATTAATAAGATTGATAAACCCCTGGCCAGACTTATCAAAAAGAAAAGATAAAGAACCCAAATAAATAAAATCATGAGTGAAAGAGGAGAGATCACAACCAACACCAAAGAAATACAATTATAAGAACATATTATGAGCAACTATACACCAGCAAATTTGACAATCCGGAAGAAATGGATGCATTCCTAGAGACATATAAACTACCAAAACTGAACCAGAAAGACATAGAAAACCCAAACAGACCCGTAACCAGTAAGGAGATTGAAGCAGTCATCAAAAATCTCCCAACAAACAAGAATCCAGGACCAGATGGCTTCCCAGAAGAATTCTACCAAAGATTTAAAGAAGAATTAATACCTATTCTCCCGGAACTGTTCCAAAAAATAGAAATGGAAGGAAAAGTTCTAAACTCATTTTATGAGGCCAGCATTACCTTGATCCCAAAACCAGACAAAGACCCCACCAAAAAGGAGAATTACAGACCAAAATCCTTGATGAACACAGATGCAAAAATTCTCATGGACTCCAGGAAACAAACTGAGGTTTCTGAGGGGAGGTGACTGGGGGAACGGGCGAGCCTGGTGGTGGGCATTAAGGAGGGTACAGACTGCAGGGAGCACGGGGTCTTCTACACAAACAATGAATCATGGAACACCGCATCAGAAACTGATGACGTCCTGTATGGTGACTAACATGACATCATTAAAATAATAATAATAATAATAAAATAAAAAATAAACTTCTCCAAAGGAAAAATAAATGAATGAATAATTAAAATTAGTCACTACAATTCATCTATTGTTCTAAGTGCTTTCCTATACAGGTGTAGATAAAGCGTATGCCTATTTACTTAGTATTTGAAAACCTCCTTTTTCTCTCTAAGAGAGCATTTATTATCACTGTGTTCATATACATACTTTCTCGATTTTATGTACTCCCCCACTGGAGGAATAGTCCTTTACTTATGGACCAATGCCCCAGTGTAGCTCTTTGATATTATTTCTGCTAGCTTAATACATTTTATAATAAAACACATTACAAGGATTTGAATCAGTGCTTTTAATTCCTTAGGATCAACTCCTAGAAGTAGAATTTATGGGTCAAAAAAGATGCACTTCCCCAAGGCCTTTTTTGTATGCCCGTCATAAAATTGTCCTTTAAAAAAATAAGCTTAGGAAAGAAGCCTTTCAAAAGTATGCTCTGAATTTAACCTACGACCTTTTTACTTTTTTTATTTTACGTGCAGTGCCATTGCCCTTTCTCGGTGAACTCGGTACCCAAACAGCTTGCTACTTTTTGGTTATTCCTCTGTTCTTTCCCTCATCCACCCTGCTACCTACCACATCTGTCTCTACTTGGACATCCAAAGCTTCCTGGAGCCACTGCATGCGCCCTATCAGCACGAGGCCCCTCGGAGAGGATTCCCTACTATATCTATCTGCGTATTCCTTCTTTTCCTTCCTTTTTTAAATTTTATTTATTTATTTGACAGACAGAGATCACAAGTAGGCAGAGAGGCAGGCAGAGAGAGAGGGGGAAGTAGAGTCCCTACTGAGCAGAGAGCCCCATGCAGGGCTCGATCCCAAGACCCTGGGATCATGACCTGAGCCCAAGGCAGAGGCTTTAACCCCCTGAGCCACCCAGGCGCCCCACCTTCTTTTCCTTCCTAACGAGGAAATGCCTGAAATCATTGAGAGTCTCTTAACACACAGAACAGCCATCACGGAGCCAGAGAAGAATCGCATTTGGAATGTGTTTTTGTGTTTTTTTTTTATTTTCCCTGTTGTTACTGACTGATCTTCACAAAACCATAACTTCCTGTCCTTGTGGCTGTGATCCCTACCCTTCCCCATCTGCTACAAAACCTGCGCATAATTCCATTTTTCTTTACATTTTCTTTAACCATGCCATATTTACCAGCTCTGCAACAAAGGAAAAACAAAACAAACAAACAAACCAAAAAAACCCACAAATTGCAGCGCAAATTATTTTTTAGTATCAGACATATTTCTCAGGAGGAAAATGATTGTTTTCAGATTGCCACCTGAGTGTCCTCTTGTGGTGGGAGGTGAACAAACCTTTCCCCCGGCTTGTTCACGCGGGCAGTGCACGTATGGGTGTGTCTGTGGGGACACTGGACCACTAGGATATTGTATTCTTAGGAACTTGGGAGGTTCTTTCCAAATCATTTTGAAAAAACCTACTGGGACACGTGGATGGCTCAGCCTCCAGCTCAGGTCATGATCCCGGGGCCTTGGGAAGGAGACCCCCATGGGCCTCCCTGCTCAGTGGGGAGTCTGCTTCTCCCTCTCTCCCCCCCCCTTCTTGTGCGCTCTCTCTCTGAAATAAATAAAATCTTGAAAAACAAAAACAAAACAAAACAAAACAAAAAACACACTTCTGTTTTGAAAAAAAACCTACTTTGCACCAATTATGACATGACTTGGTACATTCTGGGGCAAATAATGCCTGTTTCAGGGCCAGCTACTTCCTGTTTTCAAATCAGCTGGTTTGGCTTCCTGGAGCGGCCCCTGTCCGCCACCGCAGCAGGTGCTGCCCCCGTGCCCTCTCCGGCCGCGGCCGCTCTCGCTTGCGCACAAAGAACACACGGAAATTCAGGCCGCGTTGCTTCAGACTCTGCACAGAGCACGTGAAAGGGAGAACTTCATCCGTAACGCTGTGGACAGAGGAGACGAGGTTGTTTTTCGCTGCTGCTGGGGGAGGCCGGCGGGGCCGCGCCTCATCACCAACTTCCCCTTACCAAGACTAATGCTTTTTTGCACTTGGGCTCCTATGGGCGCTTGAGTAGGCCCCTGCCAAGGCAGAAACACAGCAGCCTCCGCAGCCCCCAGAAGCCCAAAGAGCTGAGGTGCGGGGACGCAGACATCGCCACCCTAAAATCTCCCCAGAGGGCTCGGCCAGGGTGGGGGACTGGTGGGGAGGCCCGGTGGCCCAAGCTAAAGGGAGAGTGAACCCTGGCCTCAGCGGCATCGAGTACATGATCAAAACGACAGCATCGGGCACTTTCCCCGTTCCAGGAAGTCCTCTGGGATCCCTTTTCTCTGCGAAAATGCATCGGTCGGGTATATTCTCAGGTACCCTCTTGCTGTCCTTATTTGCCCACATTCAAAGCTGCCACAACCCTGATCTGACCCAGATATGAATAGGATAAAAATAGCCAGAAGGCAACTCAACAAGCCGTGTAATATCCACTGGCATTCGGTAATTACAGCAGTTATCCAATTCCCGGCTGGTGAGAACCTGTGCCCTCGTTTAATGGATCCAGCGAGACGCCTCGAGTCCTGGCATCCCGCTCCTTCCCTCTACTCTTCATCTCCGCAGTCCAGATAAGGCCGATCTGTGTGAGAGCCCTAAACTCTGAATGATGATTCTTGTTCACAACCCTTGTATCCTTGGAAGGGAGAAAATATCAAATACAAATTCATCCCGCAAAACTGAAGGGTCCATAGGGCCCTGTGACAGCCACAAATCACAGTCCACTGCTCCAACCCAGGTGTAACCCAAGCACCTGCAGCCAGCCAGCAGCCCCTCCCATGTCCTGCGCCTCCCCCGTTTGTCCCCAGAGCGTGCAGCTAGCCTGAGCCTTAGATGCCTTCTGTGTCCCTTGGGGACAAAACGGGACTTGCCTTACATATTGCTAGCAAATACCAGATAAGTGCAATGTAAGTATTTCTGCAGTTTTACTAGATTTCGGACTTACTGTTTACTCTCTCGTTGAGAGCAACAGCATCTTAACTGATCTACTCTCTAAAACTGATGGTGATGAGGATGGTGGGGTGATGATGGAGGTAACGGTTAACCCAGGATAAAGGATTCACGTGTAGCCCCCGTTCCTATGCTTCATCACAACGTAGTCATCAATTCCTCTACGCAGGGATTATTAACGTTGAGCATAAAAACAAACCTGGGGATCTGTGAGGTTGAGTAATTTGCTGCAAACCTAAGAAGAGCCTGAGCCCGAATTAAAGCGACCGCGGCCCTCTTCCCCTCATTCTTACTGTGCGCTTGCCTTCCCGCCCGCATCAGTGGTGACACCCGAGCTTTGGCTGGTCTTCTAAAGTACAGATTGACCCAGGCCACTCCGCATCTGAAAATGTTCCCCGTCCATCTCCTGTTAGACCCTGAGGACAAATGTACCCTCCTTAGCATATCCTCTAAAAGCTTTGATCTCCCAGCCTCACCTCCCTCTCCAACCTTAATATTTTTCTGTCTCTTATCCATTGAGATTTGGGCCAAATGTCACCTTCCCTATGAATTCCTACAGATTCCCCCCATTAGAAAGGCATTCCTATGCCTTCTCCCAGCATCTGAGCTTTAGTGGAGCAAATGGTCCTCAGACGTTGTACCACCGCTGATTGTTTGCGTGTCTGTCCTCTTTCCAGGACGCGACCATGACACAGTAGGAGAACGTGCTGTCTGCTCCCTGCATTTGCTGCCCCTCTGGGGTACCTACTGCGGCTGCCGTGCACTGACCACAGGGTCTGCGGAAGCTTCAATACATACATACGCGTCTGTTGTGTATTCGAGTCAGTATTAATCTTTCCTCTCCCTCGGGAGCTGTCAGAATGCCAGTGTTTTCCGCATTAGCCTCATTAATCTTCAGTTCTGAATGGATTTCAAATTCTCAGTTTCCTTTTTGAACTACAGAACACATAGCTGGAGACTTCTGAACAAATCAATTTGACCAGTGCTAAGATTAAAAAGAACAACGTCTTGATTTCTGCTAATTAGACTGAAATTTTAGCGGAAGGATTTCTAGGTACCGTTCTGATCAACATAATATGGGGGGTACAGGGTCAATTTGTAAGCGAGTGTTCATTTATTCACATAAAACTTAAGTCAAAAAGGGATTTGGGAAGTATGTATAAAACATTGCAAAACAAGTTAAAAACAAAAATTCACATCGTACATTGGAGGAGTCAAAGGAAAGGTGAAGATAAGATGAATCCAGGAGTGGAGCGAGGGACTGAAGGGATGCTCCCACGCATTCGGGTCTGACTCTTTCAGAGACAGAGCAGAAAAGGAAATGGGATTTATTTCAATGTGCACATCAACTGAAAACCAGCCACGTCTGGGGGACAAAAGAAAAGAGGCATTAAGTTAATGATAATCCTGAAAAGGACACTGGTTGAGGTCACAGATGATATCACCAGTGGGATGCTAACGACAAGGAAAACTTTTAGAAGAAAAATTAGAAGAACTAACTTCTAGAAGAGGATCTTCTAAGTCCTGATGCAGACTTCTGTGCTAATGTCAATGTAGAGTTCAGTACAAGCTCTGAGCGGTTGGGGGGAGGGACGGACATGATGTCATCAAAATAGATTGCAGGGCACCTGGGTGGCTCAGACGGTTGGGTGTCTGCCTTCAGCTTGGGTCGTGACCCCAGGGTCCTGGGATTGAGCTCCTCATCGGGCTTCCTGCTCAGCTGGGAACCTGCTTCTCCCTCTCCCACTCCCCCTGCCTCTGTCTGTCAAATAAATGAATAAAATCTTTATTAAAAAGATATAGTTTAAAGATTATATACAGCTATAGCTATAGATATATCTAAACACATTTATATAAACACAGAGGTGTGTGTACACACACACGTAAGTACCTATGTGTTTCCTTATGCTCTCCACTTCGTTATTTAATTTTTGAAACTCGTCTTCCCTTATAGAATATGAGCTCCTTGAAGGCAGGATTTCAGGTGGACTTTTGCTTAGGGAATAGTAGATGCTCAGTGTTTGCTGGATGGAGGAAAAGTCTTGTTCATGCAGTAATTCAGCCAGTAGTGCCCCCTGGTGGCCTGGCACCTGCAGGACACTGCTAAGGTCCCGCGGGAGCTCTGAGCCCGGGAGATCTTGCCAATCCCGGCACTGTCCTTAAACAAAGGGAGACTTCCTCCTGGTGTCCTGCTCTTCTGAACAAAGATGGATTTGAGATGCTCTGCGAGCCATAAAATCCTCTGTGCAGGAAGGCTTTATCTCCTGTGCTTGCTCCAGTCAACACGAGAGAAGTGTCTTAAAGGATGGTTCTCAGAGTGAGGTTCCTTGCCACCTCCAAGCCAACTAGAATGCACACTTCTCCAGGGACCTTCTCTAAAATGCAAATTCCCTGGCCCTGTCCAGACCTGCAGCATCAGAACCTGACCATGTGATAACGGAGGAGCGTTCCAGCTGACTCCTGGGGAAACTGAAGGGGAATCACTGGCCTGACACACTCTCTAGAAAAAGACTTTGAGACTCAATCTGGGACCAGCAAGAAATGAGATCAGGATCAGTTAGGAACAGGGGCAGAAGGCACGAGAAGGGGGAGGTGACCATCTGTTCCACAGAAGTTGATGAATCTTACTGTATTTCTTCAGCTGACATTTGCTATCTTGTCCTACTTCGACTTTCAGGTCAAAATACATTTGAAAGGGCTTCTTTCTCTTATTACCGCTTCTCTAATTAGGGTAGCATATGCAAACACCAGCTGCTTGAGATCACTTTGTAATAAGGTAGGGACAGACACAAATAAATGAACACAACCCATAATGATATCTTCCCATATCTACTCCATTACAGAGTCCCTCACTTTGCCCACACTCCATCTTCGGGACCTTCTGGTCCCTGCCCCCCATTACTATGTTCCTTGTGATTAATGCCAGGTTTGCAGACTCCCCAGAGTTCACCTCCTGAGGTTACAGATAGAAGAAAAGACACCATTACCCTGCCCAGCCCCCATTCCGTTTCTCCCCTTTCTGCCTCCCTCTGTCTTCAGGTTATATCTAGATTGTAGCTCCCTGGAGCTCCAGACCTGTTCATGCCTTGACTCCCCAGGAGCCTCCTCCTCTTCTCAGGGTCTTTAAAAACTGGGTTAAATATAATTCCTTAGGATTAGGTATCCTGGAGTCTTGTTTTATGCTCTAAACACATTTCTTCTGATGGCTGTACGTGTTTATGATTTTGCATTGAACGTACAGTTGAGAAAATGTATTGCTTGTAGGCATTTATAAGAAAAGTAAGGCAGGAGTTCCTTGATAAGGAAGATGTTCTTTAAAAATGCTGATTCTGGGAGGACAATTAGGCTTCTTGTATCCCTTTGATTCCCAGCTCGTTTTCGGGGCTCATATACGCACAGAGACACCAGAATGTTTGCATGATCAACATTTTTATAACAAATTACCATTTCTATTCCCCTCCAAATGTAATACATGTTAAAAGACTCTCCAAATCTAGCTTTTGGAGATATAAAATATTTTTATTACTTCTTTTTGGTAAGATATTTGAGGGTACGTGCAGGAGCACTGACAATATCCTTCCTAACATGACAATAAGCAAGAGCAGTATCTATCTGCTTGCGCTTTTAAAAAAACAGGCTTCGGGTTTTCTACGGACTTGTGAGTGCGCTCATTATTTAAAAATAGCCGCTGAGCTATAAATTGCAAGGATCCTCGGTAGAGAAACGGCTTCAAAAAATCTGTAATGGATGGATGCCAATTAGGAGCATAGGGAGAGATTGTTTAAATCATCATTTTTAAAAAGGATTTTATAGGTCTTAGAATAATCTTTTTGTATTATTCACTGATTTCATTCCATACTTGATGTAAAATTACCTTAGTAAATGATCCATGCAAATTAGCAGTGAATCATGCTCTAATATCTAAAAGCAATTATGTTGGTGAATAAGTTGGTGTTTTAATAAAATAAATATAAATGATGAGAGGGTTAATATTTTAGTTACACGCATTTAGTTATACACATACGTCATGATATGACTTGGAATATGAAAAAAACAGGCATAATAAGATTCTTTAATGCATATATGTGCAGAAATAGAAATATATTGAGGTTATTTGAAATATATCCTGAGCTAAGTTTTTGTGCTTATTCCAGAAAAAAGATTAATGTCCAGAAATTTTGAGTAGTCAAATGTCAAGATATATTTAACAGAGAACAAGAAAAATAGTAGCTCAGATGTTCCTGAATATTTTGAGAGTTTTTTTCCAAATCTTTAAATATTTGAAAGTTGAGATGTTTTGATTTCTTTATTTTATTTTTACCAAGACAATGTGAACTTCAATAATTTCAAAATAAAAACGTTCTCCTTTTATTTTTTGTGACAACCCTTCTTTGTACCATTTTAAACCCTCCTGCCTTACCGCTCAGTATTAAATCATTAGGGTTGGTCTGATACAGAGCTGTGCCCTCCGGATAAAAACTCATACACACAAATCAAAGATCAGAAGTTCAAAGTGAATGGCACCGTTTATCTCCCTGTGTAAGTACACCAGGATTAATCAAATCAGTATTGTCTAGTCCCTTCTGACTCAGAACCACCACGGATGAAATGAAGCAATTACTTCGTAGGCCATAAATGAGGGCGCTAAAATAACAGTTGTTCGTCAGAATAAAATTTTGGGAGCATTGCACACAATCAAGAGGCTGCCTGGTCCTTAATTATCTCCTTTTAAGTACACATGACAAACACTGCTGACTCACTAGTAAAAGTGGATTTCACAACTTTAATGGTTCCAAATTAGATCCCAAAGCCAGTGTCAAAAACCATTCCATTAAACCAATTTTCGTGATAATCTTGAATTGCACTGGTAATAATTCACAAATCATAAAGTCATCTAATAATTTGCTAAAACTGACACCAAGCTGGACCTTTTCCTGGCCACTAGAGGCTAGAATGAAGCACTTTCCACGTTACTGACCATGTCGGTTGACAACAAAAGTCTCCAGCCCTGTGTGGAATGTGATGGTGCTTTGCACGTAAAGCTGATGTAATCTCTTTGGTGGCATTCTTATAGACAGATCAATCTAAAAGAAAGTAATTCAATCAGCTGGCCCGCGTGTTCTTCCTCAAAACAATTTCCTCAATAATTTTCTCTGTTTATTGGATATTTTGAGATTTGCAGAGAGTGGCAGGGGTTTAGGTGCCCCTAGAGAACCCCGATAAGATCATAGGTTTCTAAATGTAAAAGAGGGGGCTTTAGAGATATTTGTCTACTTGCCCCGAAAATACCCATGACGATTCCTTTGACAACTTGGAATGCAGTATTTCATAAAGGAAATGTATTTATTTTATATTTTTATATAATTCTTTTTAAGATTTTATTTATTTGACAGACAGAGCAAGCACAAACAGGCAGAGGCAGGCAGAGGGACAGAGAGAAGCAGGTTCCCCTCCCAGCAGGGAGCCTGATGCAGGGCTGGATCCCAGGGCCCTGGGATCATGACCTGAGCCAAAGGCAGATGCTTAACCACCAAGGCACCCAGGCGCCCCTCATAAACGAAATTTAAATCAAATCAAATCGAAAAGCGACAGATAGTTATGAACCTATTGAATGTGTGCGGCGTGTGCTGTTCGGAGGAGGAAAAGACACAGCCTCAGCTCTCTGGCAGCCCCCAAGCTCAGGTGTTGAAACAAGTCAAAGCTCCTAATCATCTAACTCTCCAGAAGTGCGAGGTCGGTCACTGAGGCGACGTTTTGAAACTCACAGGCACCTGCTAATTCCCGTCGGTTAGAACGCACAACGCCATCAAAGCGTTCATACGTGTATTTACTTTTTCATTCCCTGCGTGTTCGGTGTGGGTGGGATCGCGGTTGCATGGCAGTCCCGTCTCTCTTCGCGTGTTATTCTGCGAGGTGCACTCCGGGGAATTAGTCAGTCTTGCAGCATTGCCAAGCCGACCGCGGGCTGCACAATCCAGGGGTTGCCCTCACCTGGACTGTGGGGTGAGGGAAGGAACCCCCTGACCCCAGAGTTAGGGTGTGTGATTGTGGACATGGTGAGATGGTCCATCTGGCCATCTACTGCCCACTGACAAGGAGAACTCCCCAATACCCATCAAATTCCCCTCCAGCCTCACAAGCAGGAAGCTCTACACAGAAGTGGTTGTCATGCAATGGGCAGGGCAGGTGCTCGGGAGGAACCGTGCCTCTAACCGTGCCTTCATCTTATGGAGGTGGTAGCAGGGGCCTGCAGAGGCGGTGGTGGTGTCAGGACACTACATGATGGAGACACAGCAGTGAATGTCCCCGTGAAATAGCTCGTGTTTTGATCATTTTTCTCTCTGTTCTTCTTAGATCCATTTGCTTGGTGGTGTTCCCCGCTATATTTTCTCATCTAAGATCATTCTCTAATTTTAATAGACTCATTTATAAGAACTATAATCTCAAATACCAATTCCATTAAAGAAAGGGTAAGTGGTTTCAGAAGGAGGTGATAAGATAAGGAGAAGTTCTGATATTTTAGGGTATAATTGAAGAGTATCTGTCAATTAATCTATCTTTCTGTCTACTTACTACATGTTCGGTAAGAGATACAGATAGCTTGGTAACTTGAACAACCAAATTAGAGAACCATAAAGAACTCAGGGGTCATATAATCCCTTTTTTAATACCAGAAGAATCTGACATCAAGGATGTTTGTATCGCATGAAAAGCAGATTTATAACACAGTATGAGATAGAATAAGTCATCTGAATCTTAATTCACTGCTTGTTCTTAAGTTAAGGGCAATTATTTACTGGCTTATATATTTTAATTCTAATTCTGCTTTTATTAACTGCTGACCTATGGGAAGTAAATGGCCAAAAAGGAAACATCAGTAAGTAAATTTTTTATATTAAAGATCATTATTAACTAAAACATAGTCCCCAAATATAATATCTTGTTATACAAGAACCTTATTTCAGGGGCAGCAGTGACACATTAATACCACAACAGACCTAATGGAAATAGGTGATTTTTTTTTTTAAGATTTTATTTATTTATTTGAGAGAGAAAGAGAGAGTGCATGAGCAGCAGAGAGGAGCAGAAGGAGAAGCAGACTCCTGGCTGAATAGGGAGTGGGGCTCGATCCCAGGACCCTGAGCTCATGACCTGAGCCAAAGGCAGACACTTAACCGACTGAGCCCCCCAGGCACCCCCTATTATTTAATCATGGTAAAAACATGCATAACATAAGAGACCCATGCTCTAAACAAATGTTTAAGTGAACTGGAAAACGGTATTAACTACAGGCACATTATTGTACATTAAGTCTCTGGAGCTCTTTCCTCTAGAAGTTTATACCTGTCTCGGCGCATGTGGGTGGCTCAGTGGGTTAAGCGTCAACTCTTGATTTTGCCTGAGGTCAGGCTCTCAGGACCCTAAGTTCGAGCTGCACGTCAGGCTCTGTGCTGGGCGTGGAGCCTGCTTAAGACGCACCCTCTCTCCCTCTGCCTCTGCCCCTCCCTCCACTTCCCTGCTCGCTCTCTCTCTCTCAGAAATAATAATAATAATAAAGATAAATAAATGAAAGAATAAATAAATAATAAAACTTTATATCCATTGAACAGCAACACGTTTGTTGCCTGTCGCTCAGGTCCCTGGCAACCAGCCTTCTGCTTTTGCCTAATTTTTGCCTAAATTTGTCTAAATTTTGCCCAAGTTTTAGCATGTTTCCACTTGCTTTCTTTGTTTACCCCTCCCATCATCTCGTGCAGGGGTAGGGGCCATCGTCAGACACTCTGATATCTTCTGTGAAGACAGCAGGGGCACAGAAGTAGTGGAGCCCACACAGCTGAAAACCCTGTGTCCCACAAAGTTGCACATTAGAAATAACTGGGCTTATGGGATAAACAGAGCTAGTGGCAGATGATTTAAATCCTGTGTAAGTCTGTCAGCAGAGCACCAGCGTCACAACCCTTTGTGCCTGGGCTGGTATTGTGGCCAGTGTAGACAGGCAGGTCTGAGTGGCCACAGGCTGACACTGTAGGTACCACTCACATGTGAGATTGACAGACAATCTGTGGCCAGCACAGGGCTGACAGGCACTGAGACTGACCAGGACCCAGATCTCTAGCCAGTGGGTGGGCCCATCAGGCAGTGCCATCTGGGACAGCTGAGAGCCAGGACCAGGTTCTGGGTGCTGAGAGTTAAACGGAGTGGGTGCCTTAGGAACTTGGAAAAGGAGATAGGTTACAACTGTGGGATGCCTCATAGACTGTGACAAGGATTATTATTATTTTTTAAAATTTTCTTATTCCTTATTGCTCTGGACAACACTGAAGGCAGATAGGAGGTATAGGTCATGAGCACACTGAAATTTCAGAAAGATTTCTCTGAGAAGCATTGTTGAGCAGAAGGTGATGGAAGCAGGTGAGGGAGGGCAGCTGCTGCAGCTCTCCCCTGGGATGTAGGAGAACTCGCACTGTGGAGGTGGCTGTTGAAGTGGGGGATAGCAGAGGGATTGAAGTGTACTTAGAAGGCAGAAATCAGTAAGCTCAAAGGTGGGCTGTGTGTGACGATGGAGAGAGTGAGCAGAGAAGGTGACTCCGGGCCCTTGGTTTGCATAACACGACACATGACGCCATTGCTTGCTGAGAGTGGACAGTGGAAGAGAACCAGGTCTTGAGCGAGAGCTGGAATAGGAAATGACAGGTACTATCTTGGGCATGTTAGGGTGGAGGTATCTCTGAGATGTTTGAGGGGCGATGCCCCGTCAATAGTGGGTTCATTCTCATGGTGATCAGAGGAGATTGGACAACACAAAGATCTTGGAGTCCTTTGGATGGACACACAGCAACTGAATCCATGGCTTGGATGACCTCCCAAGGAGAAGGAGAGGAAAAGAGGTCATGCTTATGAAGAGATGGAGAGGGAGAAGTAGGGTGGTGAGAGTTTGTGATGGAAGCCAGAATGGAGGGAATAATCAGAAGTACCCAAGCCCTGAGGTCGCCATGTTGGTGACCCGGGTCTTAAATGGTGTCTTGTGGAGTTGGTGAATCACTGTTGGGCTGTTAGCCTACTGATAAGCTGTGGCTAAAGTAGAGGCACTGGGGAGTTAGGATAGGAATCAGAAGCTTGACTTCATTCTAGACACATTAAGCATAATGCTAACCATCCTCATTTTTAAATTCAGAGTTTGCAGAATATTAGCCCATTTAATTACAAGTGAACTTAATTATAGCTCAACAGGAGAGATTTGAAAGAAAAGAAACGGTCATGGGTTGTAAAAAGAACTATACATAATTTTACGAGATAAAGTTTTTTATAGATATTTGAATCTGAAAACTGTAGATGAAACAGCCTCCTGTTGATGCTACTTTACATTCAAAATCAATTAAATTAGCAGAAAACCAGGATTCTCCCATGTTGTGGCCAATTCATGAATTTCAATTATTTTCTAATTGATTTACAAGTGTTCACATGAAAAACAAAATCATTATTAATCAAGTAGAATGGCAGCTTATCAGAAGATGTTAATGCCAATTAAGATAATATTAATATCCATGAATATATGGGAAAACACTGATTTTCCAGGTAGTTACTCAAAGAAATAATTGTTGTAATAAGGCCACTTGGTAGTTCCAAATTATTATAAGCTTTCAGACAACTAAAAATCTCTATTATATTTATAAGGAAAATGGGGGCCTTGTATGGGAAAGGTCGAAGTTCTTTTTTTTTCCCCCCACACTGCTCACTGGTTTATTGTGACTGGGGGAGATCCCTCCCCTCGATGTTCTTAAAGTACAGGCATATAACTTGAATTTTTGGTACTCTGAATGCTTTAGAATGCTACTGTCCTATTTTACACAAAACAGGACTACAATGCAATAGTATCATTCTATTTTACACAAATCAAAGCACTGTTATTTGGAAAAGTGGGGGGGGGGTAAGAATTCCTTCCATAGAATTATAAAGTCTTTGCACCATGAATTGAAAATTATGATCGTTAGCCCAAGAAAAAAGAATGGGTCTTTGACTAAAATCTTAACTTCACACAGTGAGCCAAGTAGCTGGCCACCAAGTGGGAGGACCCTTTGGATGGATTCTTACTCCCCATACTCAGTTTTAAAGTGCTCCTTAAAATATTCCTGGGTGTCTGAAAAATTTTAGGATAGCAATTGGCTAAAAAATTACAAGAGTAAGCAACACTAGTGAAGATGCCATGAGCGGTGCAGGCCACCCTCCGCACCTTTCCAACCCTCACTTGGGCTTGGAGACCCCCCAGGGACTCTTGCTCTGAGGCACACAGCAGGTTGAAGTTGAAGTTGAAGCTGAAGAAAAGATTGGGAATTTCCTCCTTCCCAACAAAGAGCAACGGGAACAGCCATTTGCTTCCTCTCCCTCCTGACATCCAGTGCTTCATCCATTCATTCATTCGCTGCAATCTACCAAAGGCCCCCTTGGATGACTTCAGTCCCCCCAACCCCCTGCAGCAGCAGATGCAGCCACACCTCCAGATACAGAAGGGGCCGTCCAGCTAGACAGTGACTTAGAGTCAGAAAGCGCGTTCACACCCACAGATTATTTTTGCTTTTAAAGATGTGTGTAAAGGGACGCTGAGGAATACAAACCACAAATGTACCTACAATTTTATTTCAGGCAACCCAGACAGTAACATACTGAGGTAGATGTTATTATCATGCCCATTTTGCACATGAGAAAACAGGGTCCGAGGGAGTTAGTGGCTGGGCTACGGACACGTGGTTCATGGATGTCATTTCAGATCTCACACTCCGACAGCCCGACTCCAAATCTAATTTAAGTTATACTCACTGTATATTACACTATTCCCGAAGCTGGGGGATAATGGGACACATGGGTGCTAGCGTTTGCTTTTTTTTCAAGTAATGTATAAAACTGTAATAAGAAATGTGATACAGATTATGAAAGACCACCATCCTATTTTATGAATGCAGGTTAGTACTCTAGTTTACAGATAATAGTTTTAGTCTCTTCCTAAATAAAGTCATCTAACTAGAGATGCTGAATAACTCTGTAAGTCTTCCTCTAAGGAATGAAATGGTGAAAACTCAACGTAGCCTAGTGAGGCATTACAAGTTTGCTTAGTTAGTGTTTATTGCAAACGTTAAAATGGTCATGGTTAGTGGCAATGTGAGGATTTACAGAGCATCACAGAAGGCCCGTTATTAGCATATTAAGTGGGAGTACGCGAGAAATCCTTACTGTCATTTTAAGACACAAGAATCAAATTTCTGCGCCTTGTTACAAATCCCCGTCTATGATCAGAACTCGGATGTGCCTGGAGAAGCAACACCACCCACACGAAACCCCTTCAGGGAAGAAATGCACATCTGTGTCACTTGGAGTTAGCAACTGGAGACAGAAAGAGTTGTATCCATCTACCGGTTTTTGATTCACACGTGTGCTAATGATGATGATGGTGATGGCAAGGACCATGATGATTAACACAATTGGGCCAAGCACAGATTGTGTGTGCATGTGTGTGTGTGTGTGTGAGCATGTAATAACACATGGCGATACCAACCTATCAAAAATAATATCCATAACCTACAGAAGTTCCTCTAAGTCCATAAAATAGAGAGCTAATTGTTGTGACTTTTTTCTCAATTGAGTTTTTTTCATCTTCCTATCTACATTTAAAACAATATTTTTGGTATAGTTGACACACAATGTTATATTAATTATGGGTGTACAACACAGTGATTCAAACTTCTTTATACATGATGTTGCATCTTTGATGGAAAAATGACAGCATTTCTTCATTTCAAGAACCATGGGCTTTGCTGATAATTACTAAGAAAAGTGAGTTTGGGTGTTAGAAAACACGAGGCCATGAATGGACCCAGAATGGTCAGAGCCCTGAGTAATGCACATCACTAAGTAAAAGAAGCCAGTCTGAAAAGGCTACTTACAGTATGATTCCAAGTCTGTAATATCCTAGAAAAGGCAAAACTGTAGAGACAGGGGAGAGATCAGTGGTTGCCAGGAGTTGGGGTGGAGTGAGGAACAGATGGTGCACAGAGAGTTTTTAGGGCAGTGGCAATAGTCTATATGAGACTGTACTTATGAATACATGTTATTTTCTATTTGTCCAGACCCATGCGATTCATGGCAACAAGAGCAAACCCTGATGTCAGTTATGAACCTTGGATGATAATGATGGGTGGACATCAGTTCATTGATGGTAACAAGCGGCCCGCCTGCTGGGGATGTCGTGTGAGGGAGCCTCTGTATACGCGGGGGTAGGCGGCACATGGGAGACTTCCGTATCCCCCTCTCAATTTTATTGTAAACCTAAAGCTATTCTAGAAGAATAACATTTTAAAAAATAACTTTAGAAAGTGAGAGTTATTTGGGGGCACCTGAGGGGCTCAGTCACTGAAGGGTCTGCCGTCAGCTCAGGTCACAATCCCAGGGTCCTGGGATCGAGTCCTGAGTCAGGTGGAGAGTTAGCTTTCCCTCTCCCTGTCTCTGTGCGTGCTCTCCCGCTCTCTCTCTCTCTCGTTCTCATTCACTGTCAAACAAGTAAATAAAATCTTAAAAAAATAAAGTTAGAGTGATTTTATCATGGAATTAACTAGTATGAGTAGAGACGGAGTAGTCAACAACAGGATCTAAGTACCCAAAGCTATTCTGAGGACCATGGAACGCGATGGGGCATTCTCCACAGAGCGCCTCATGGGTTCCTGTGGTGTATGGTTTCCTGGTCTTACTTACATTAATGAGTTTGTTGGCAATATCTGAAGTCACTGTTTCACCATTGCATTGTTGTCTCCATTTTTCTGCAGTAGTAGAATGTTTAGTATTTTGTTTTCAGTGAAATTTACTGGCATCTTACCTTGTTTGACAGAATCATTGAGTCAGACATTTCCTAAGCAGATACTTTGAAAAGCAAAGTATTATGTTGCTCATTTGTCTTCTGTCTGCGGTGACATTTCCCAAGTAATTGCATTGTATCAATCTTATGAACCCCACTAAAATGCATTCAGTCCGCTTACCTAAACTTGGGAGAAGATTCATGTAATTCTGCCTTAAATACCTCTGCTAGAAAATTCATATGATGTTTAATTTCACTTTAATTCCAACACGAACGAAAGTGTCTAGTGAGGTGATGTTTGAAATGTTAAGCCTTGAAAGGCAAGGTAGATAAATATAATAAAAATGATGTTAAATTCTTAGGAACAGATGTAATGGAAATTGAGAGAGTTCATAATTTGAGCTCCTAACTACATAAACGTTTAACCTGTAAATATAAGGGCTTTGGAATTCTACATAATCAGTAATGTTAATAAGTTATTAAGAACACTAGTTATATTAAAATTAAATATAATCATATGGTAAGCTTTCCAAATGTTTTAGTTAGAATTCTATTGACTATTCTCAGAATTACATAACTATGCATCCCATATGAGACTTGTTTTAGAATTGGACTGGGTGAGGGCACCTGGGTGGCTCAGTCGGTTAAATGTCTGCCTTTGGCTCAAGTCATGATCCCAGGGTCCTGGGACTGAGTCCTGCGTCAGGCTTCCTGCTCAGTGGGGAGTCTGTTTCTCCCTCTCCCTCTGTCTCTCCCTCCACACTCGTGCTCCTCTCTCTCTATTAATTAAATAAATAAAATATTTTTAGGAGTGGAATGGATGATAGGTAACGTATAATTGTGCCTTGTTTCCCCTGCCATTTTCCCCTTTCCTTATCTTGAGGATGAGCTTCTGAACCCACAGTACTACTGGAATTCTTCTCCCTTTATTAAAAGGGATTTTCTAATGATTCTTTCAGTGGTTATCTCCACTCTTTATCCCTTGATGCCAGTGTACCACCAGGCCACCTTGGACACCCCTATATTCACGAAGATCTTTTCTCTGCCAGCTTTCATTGCATTGAAACTCTGTTGTTTTTGCCATTTGTAAACCTACATTTTACAAAAAGTTCAATAAATGACTATTGAATTCTTTGTAAGATTTAAGCAGCACAAAATTAAAGAGTGCACGATCTGTGTCTTTGAAGTATTTAAAGTGTAACAGAAGGATACATGGTATAGTAGATGCTCAATAAGTATTTGGGGAATAAATTGGTAATGAATAAAGAATTAACTGATGACAGGTGCTCTTCCTAGGCAGGCCCTGATCTTTCTACTGCCAAATGCAGTGGAATTAAGTGGCCACGTCATTAATTGCCTTCCCATCAGTCCATCCGTTTTGAGTTATGTTTCCTTTACTTCGGCACACGTTCCCATGTTTTTCTTTCTTCCACTCCGGATGCTTATTTCTCTCTACTAGTTGTCCCCTTTTTCCTGACTGGCCTTGGATCTTCTCTACTTAGTAAGGAGATGGTTCTCAGACTATCCTTTGAACAAATTAGTCCTATCATTCCAATTACCACGAAAGTGTCAGGAACCTTCCACATGTCTATTCCAACCTTAATGTCTGTTCTGAGTTCCAGCAACTATACTCAATGCTCAACTCAATGTCTCTGTATAGGTTAACGCGGACACTTCACAAATCAATGTGCCCAAACCCAAATCATCACACACACAATAAAGCTGTCCCTTTTATAGGGCTATATGTCTTCAAAGGCACCATTTCCAGTGACATCCTAGCCCAAGTCATGATTTTCCCCTCTCACTCACTTTTTATATCCACTATCAAGTACGGTTTCCTATCTCTCCCTCATATTTGGTTTTTATCATCCTCACAACCACCCCCAGTTCCAAGCCTGCTGTGCTCTGTCATGCATGTGATCACCCATAGCTGCCAACTAGTTAGTCTTAATTCCTTCTTACCATCACCCTCCCTGGGAATCCTTGTCCCATACTCTCAAAGGGGATCATTTAAAAATCAATCCATGGCCACTTCCTCTACCAAACTGTATTTAATGTCTCCGTGTTGCTCTTAGCCTATAAGCACAGACCCCAGTCTACGTCTCAGCCTTCCCTTGGAACTCTTACCCCATTTGTATGCTCTTCTTCATTTTTTGTGTCTGGTGTCTCAAGCACACTGTACTTTTCTCACCTGAGGACCCCCACGAACACTGAATACTCCCTCTCCCTTCACCTTGATACTTGATTCTTTTCTCACCTACCTTCCTGCTTGTGCTTCAACTCTCAAGTCCCAAATAGAGCTTCCAAGGAGACTAAACTCAGCCAGTCCAAGGTTTGACATGAGGCTCTAGGAACACTTACACTGTCTTGTTTGAAAGTGCGTTCCCTGGAAGACGAAAGTCAGGAATCATGAGGTCCTGGTTGTTCTTGCCCCCGAGGGGCTAGAAGATAGACATGAATGTAGGAAGTGTTCAGTCAATAAGCATTTTGGCAGAAGTCAGACTGGTAAGTTTGCATCTCATATAATTTACCATAACGTGGTATCTTAACTCTCAGTTTATTGTGTTTCCCATATTTAGTGACATTTCCTAATAAATTCACATCTCTATTAAAATGTGTCAAATTAGATAATTAGGGAAAATTTCTCTGAAGCTCAGTGGAAATTGAAATTCACATTTCTCGGATTAATTAAGAATAGAAAATCAGTTTCACAGGATTGGACAGGCTCTTCTTTGTATCGATTTAGGGTTTGAAAAGTCTCAATAAAGTATAAAATAGTAGGAAAGAAAATATAATCTATATATGTATATATGTATATATATATATATATATACACACACTATATAAATATATATATATATATATATATATATGACAAGATGCTTTAATTTTTTTTTTTTTATCAAACTAATCAGTTTTGTGAAGCTCTGAAGAGATGTGGGGCATATGGGAGACTCCATGCAGGACAATTGTTTTGAACCTGCTGATAAGAAAAGATGACAGAGATAAGAAGAACAGGACCTTCCCTTCTGGTAAGCATGATGGGAAAAATCAGGCAAGAACTGGTATTTTGTGTCTGTGGCAGGCCACAGAAATGAGTTAATTGATCAGAGGTACAAGCTTCAGCATATTGAGAAGTGAGGCAGGTAAGACGAGGTATTTGACGAGTTTCTTAGGGTTGGGGTGAGGGATTCAGAGGTGTTACGGGAGCACGGCCGAGTCACAGCGGTGATGAAAGGAGCCTCTAGTCATTCATTAGGTTAGACAAGAGAAACACTGCAAATAGGACCAGCTGGTGTTTGTGGCCATTTAGTAAGGAAAAAAGGGGAAAAAAACCTCCAAAATCTACAATAATAGCAATTTCAGTTAAACCCAAGAAAAGAACCTTAAGAATGATGTGATTTAGTCCTGGAATAAGCTTTCAAGTGAGTCTATGACATCGAGGTCCCCAGAGACCCGCCTGGAAGCAGACGCCTGCATGATGTGATTTTCTGGGAGCCTTTTGAATCCTGAGATTGGCATCCTGGCCAGTAAACCACTGTTGCCAAGGAAACTTGACAGAGTGCCCTGGTCATCTCAAATTTCTAGAGCACTGGAATGTTCCCCAAGGGCTAGCTGGGCAGCCCCTGAATAAGAAGGACTTGGCTAGAGTGTGCTCGAGTGGGCAGAAATATGCCCAAGACAGCCTTCGTGATCATTGTCCATCAAGACACTAACAATATTGTGCAGATAATCTGTGGGAAACACTTATTTTTCTATTTCTCTTAACATTTATCTCATCCAGGAAAGGAGAAATTAGGTAGAGATTTAGCCCATTCTAGGCACTCTCCACTAACAGCTTACATTCATGATAGCATCCTCTGGGGGGAAGGCACTGCACTTGCCAAAACAGTGCTGGATTTGCGGTAGCGTGTTTACACCCCTAATGGTCTGAGAAAGCATATCCAAATAACAAAGGAGAAAAATAAATTACATAATTAGCAATATTGGTTTGTTTTCTTATTAACCATAATAGCTTCATATTAAACTCATCTGTCTTTTGCTGTATTAGAGCCTTACCAATAACACATCCGTAGGAGCATCTGCTCCATCTGAACCCCACTTCTGGGTGAAATTAGGATCATGCTTATTCGAGTCACACTTAAAATATATATTAAAAAATAAAATCAGCGAAGTTACATTCCATGACTTTGGGAAAGGATTTGTAGTCCTCATGACGATCAAGGCAGCGCTGGCAGAGCAGTCTCATGGTCTGCCCTGGGGTCTCAGTGCGTCGGGTTCCCTGTGGTCAGTTCGCAGGGGTGGACAGGGGCGGGCAGGGACGGACAAGAACGGGGAGGGGCGGGCAGGGACAGTCAGGGGCGAGCAGGGAACGGGCAGGAACGGGCAGGGACCGGGAGGGACGGGCAGGGTCGAGCAGGGGCGGGCAGAGGCGGGCAGGGGCGGGCAGGGGCGAGCAGGGACGGGCAGGGACGGGCAGGGACGGGCAGGGTCCTGCTTCCACAATCTCTTCCAGTTCGGCCTGGAGATATCTGAGCACATGGACACCAGGCTGACCTCTGAGGGCCTTTCACTCCCACACAGAAATGTGCAGGACTTCATGAGAATTGTTTTGACTGTATCATCAATCTGCTTTTCTTCAGATAAAAAAATGTGTCCAAAACAAGCCTTACAACCCACACCCTGCTATTATCCTTATTTTAGGTTTAATTCTCCTTTCCCAGTGCCATGTTACCATTTGACCTTTGCTCTAGGCATGTCTCAATTTAGAGCAAAATGTAGGTGATTATTGGGGGAAATAAAAACATTCATGCCACTCTCAAACTTTGTCTTCATACAAATCAAAAAGCCATTTGTCTCTCTTATTGAATTATAGTCAAAATAGCTGTGATTCGGGGATTACTCTTTCATGATTCTGCACCCACTTCATCAACTTTTATCCGGCCGGGTGCGTGGCGCTTTCATTATGGACACTATCAAAAGAGGGAATGGAAACGAGTAATTACTTTTTCAATGCATGGATTTCATGTCATCTCAAGAGTCATGAGGCCCTTTTCTTGATCTGTTTTTGCACTTCTTGGTAAAACTAACCCAGTACAAGCTGCCCCCTAATTCCTGAGAACCTATGAAAGGGGAATCCAGATGTCCATAGAGGAATATGAAGGGCCCAGTTGGATCTTCCCCTGTTCCTGCAGTGATGGGCAACGAAGGGCCTTCGAACTTGTCCCTTTAAGCTGCTAAAAGGCAAACACTTTGTTGCCTCGACAAAGGTGACAGCACCAGGCCACAAGATTGCCCCTCATGTAACACAGCTAAACACACGGGCTGTCATCCCTGGTGCCCTCTTGGGAGTGGGCTGCGTGCTTGGTCTCATCCAGCAGTGCTGCTCTGACCGCTGTCCGGCTCATCCTACCTGTGGATTTGGTCTTGTTTCCTACTTATAGCCATCAGCAGGAGCAGTGCTTCTCCACCATGGTTGTCTAACAGAATCATCAGAGAAGGTGTATAAGTGATAGATTCCCACCAAGAAAAAGTGCTTCTGCACCCATCTATGTCTGAAGATTGAAATCAATTCCCAGGCAGGGGCATGGTTGAGAGAATGACTCTTTGACCTGCCCCATCAGCTAATCCTAGCTAGGGCTTGACCGCATCCCGACAGTCCAATCGCAGCCCACTTCCAGTCTCTCCAAGCGCATTGCTTTAATCTTTTCAGCCCACTACTCTTGTTCGCTAGAACCCCCAAAGACCTTCTCAGATGCCTCCTTTCTTTCATCTCATGAGATGAGAGGTGAGGCCATTCCTACTGAAATAACATTAACGAAGAACATTATTCCCCATCAGGCTTTGCAGAGGAATGTAAGTGAAATAGGGGCGATCTGCCTCTTCGGGGGAATGTGTTACTACATTACATCCACAAGCGATATTTGAGAAGTGTAAATGCTGCCTCTCCTCACATACGGATCCTGTTTTCAAATAACAGAAAGAGCCAGATCTTCTTCCAATGCCTGTAAGCAAGTCTGGCACCTCTGGAAGTTACATTAATAATATCTTTCAGACTTCTGCTGTTAAGTATTGTTTCAGCAGAGTTGGTTCATGCTGCTAGAGTAGGCCCAGCAGAGAAATGGAAAAAAAATATATATATATGTATGTATATACATACATATATACACACACACACATACATACATATTTTTTATTTTAAATAAATAAATAAATATACATATATAAAATTTTTTTTTGAGCGAAGTTTGGTACTTTTGCGTTCCTCACATTTGCACTGGGGGGGTCTCCAACCATGGTGGTTAAAGCATCAGCTACGAAGTAACTTAGAATTTTTTGAATCTCTGCTTTTCTACTCACAGCTTACATGACCTTGAACAAACGCGTTTCTTAATGAAAATTGGACCCAGTGTTGTCCTATCTTCTAACAGCATTGTGAAAACCAAGTTTAGATTGTGAATGTTATATGCTCAGCATCTAGTCTGGCTCATGGTCAGGAGTCTGTAACGATAGCTTTGTGGTAATTCATGTATTTGCTACTCTCAGAGACGTTCCCTAAGCCAGTGGATGTTTTGGGCTCTGAGTTTCAGGGGCTCCCACTTTGAGCTTTAGACTTCGTCTCCGCTGCAAGTCAAATCCTTTGCAGTCCTGAAGGTAAGAGGAGACCATGAACACATGAGAGCTCTTTCTAGCCTCAGCAAATCACCATGTCTTCTGCCCTCACCCCCAGAAAAATAATAAATGCTGTTTTCAGAGGTGAGAACCCCAGTAATGTTCTCAGAGAGAGGGGAGGTTATATGCCTGAACCTGAGAATGTAGGGTTGATGAAGATGAGGACTATAGAAGAGACCTTGGAGGCTGTCTGTTTATCAGCCATAGCAGGGGATGAATTCTGAGTCTGGTGGATGGTCAAAGGTAAAGCCCGATTGCTCACATGCACCCCTGATGGCAGAGACAAAGTTCACACCGCTCCCAATGACCTTGTCCCCTGCCTCCCCTAACACAAATTAATGGGTGGTATTTTTGTTAGCTAACCTTGGCTTCAGTGTTTCTTCATGAGGTTGCCCTATACTGGCACCAGCCACAGCCATGGGTACCGCACCCTTGGCTGAGAGGAGATCTTACAGAGAAAGCAGAGAACTGCTGAGTGGGTCTACGATACCCTCGTCATATAGGCTCTTGAACATTTCATCACAGCATGACTTTAGAGAGTATCATGAGGGCTCTCCATTATATCTAAAAGTATACAAGGGGAAGTTCTAAGGGGAATAAAGTAAAAAACAAAAACAAAACAAAACAAAAAACATCAATTAACACATTTGGATCATTCTCGTAAAATTGAACTTTGATATTTTTCCTAATTGTAATTTTAATTAAACACTAAGTATCTATTTTACAGCATTTACTGCTTTATCATGGTCTTAAAATTACATATAACCTACATTGATGGAACTCCTTTTTTCTTTTAAAGACTTGTGGTAAAATTCAACTTTTTTTTTTTTTTTTCACTTTTCCCATACAAATGGCCAACTTTGCATTTGCTGTAGGATATCAGATATCTAGTTTCAGGTAATGTGCATTTCTGCCATTCAGAGTAATACACAAATTAATTTTTGTGAATAGCAGACTGATGAGAGACCAGGGTTTGAGGATCAAACAGGTCCAGATTTGAATACTTTTTGTCTGCTGACTAACTAATATAACTTGGGAACATTTTTAAACTGTTTCAACCACTTTCTTCATCATGAAATGGCAATGTAAAACCTATTTACAGAGTATTTGAGGAGATTCCATTGTCTGGTAAAAATGGCACTTAGTACTAGGAGTAGCACCCAGCAACACTGAAGGCTCGTGTTCACTTCTACCAGTTTAGCATAATGTTGGGGGTTATATAGAAGGATTTGATCTTAATACTTTCTTTCTTTTTTTTTTTCTTTTTCTTAAGGATTTTATTTATTTATTTATTTTGAGAAAAGAGAGAGTATGAGCAGGGGGGAGGGTCAGAGAGAGAACGAGAAGCAGACTCACTGCTGAGCAGGGAGCACCACATGGGGCTCGATACCAGAAACCTGAGATCATGACCTGAGCCAAAGGCAGATGCTTAATGCAGTGAGCCACCCAGGTGCCCTGATCCTAATACTTTCATATCATTTACAAAGTAGGAATGATATCCTTCTTCTTGTATACACATACACAAGTTAGGTAGACATATATGTTATAATATAATCAGCACACATATACATTGTATACATAGATATATGCATTATATACACACATATTCATATACATGTCATATAGAAAGTACACATACATAGGTATTAGATACACATATCTAAAATATGTATATACATTATATATGTTATATATAAAATATATATACACATTATATAAACATATATATGTCACATACAAAAACATATAGGGCACCTGGGTAGCTCAGTTGGTTAAGCATCTGCCTTTGGCTCCGGTCATAATTGCAGAGTCCTGGGATGGAGCCCTTTGGCAGGATTCCCTGCTCAGTGGGAATCTGTTTCTCCCTATCCCTCTCCACCCTCCCCTGACTTGTGTGTGCTCTCTCTTTCAAATATATTTTTAAAAATATTAATATAGATATAGATATAGATAGATATAGATATATACCCCCCTTCTCAGAGGTATTTATATTCCCAGAGGATATATATATACATACACCCCCGCTTCTCAGAGGTATTTATATTCCCAGAGGTCCGGAAGATCTACCAGGAACTGAGTTAATTGACATTAGTTTTACTTAAACCATAAATAAATCATACTTTGAAAATCTAAAAAAAAAAATAGTAACCTAGGTTCATTTGACACTGAATTATGACCTTATATAATGAGAAGTTTTCAGAGATCATAGTACAGCTTATTTTTTTTTTGCCTTAAAACCTTTTTCTTCAACACTTTTTCACTGAGCATAACCTTGTGTTTTATTCTCCCCATTGGATACAACTGTCAATAGCTTTTTTTTTTTCTAGAATTTATAACAAGCTTTCTAAAGATTAAGCATTCCTCTGTCATATTTGGTGAAAATTTATTAAATGTTCCACATGATATATTCGGCCTATGCAATAGATGACTCAGGTGTACCTGGGGATTTTGAATTAGTTAGTGTGCCAAATCGATGTTTCATACTCTTTTTCTTGCAACAGTTGATTTCATTTGAAGCAGATCTATGTTACAAGTCAGTGTTATACCACGGCGTTCTGGTGCCAGAATCAAGAAAATTATTTATGATTTACTGAGAACACCTGACACCAGCAGTGTCTGCTGAATGATGCTCGAAGGGTGTGCAGAGGTTGTGTGACAGGTCCTGAAGCTCTGAAGGTAGTGTTGGGATAAACAAAGGAAGAGAATGCGAGTGTCCTCACCTCCTCCCAACACGTAGGGTACGAGGAGGCAGACAAAAACAAGAGCCTTCAGACATCATAAACTTCTGGTGAAGAAACAGGTTTGAAAAAAATCTAAGCACATTTGGGGCATAGCAACTACATCATAGAGGTCCAAAGTCAGAGAAGAACTTAAGCAACAGGCTGAATGGAGTGTTTGGACTTTGACTATAGGGGAGTCCATTGAAAAATTCTGAACGAAACTGTGACATAATCAAAAACCAGCTTTGCCAGCTTTGCCATGACTCCGTTACCCGTGCGGACTTGTTTGCATGGTGTGGTCTCTGGGTTGGCAGCGCGAGCTGAGCCTGTGAAATGCATGCTCTTGGCCAAACAGAATCAGAGACCCTGGGAGTGGGGCTCGTACTCTACACTTTAACAAGCTCTCCCAGGGATACTGATGAATGATGACTATTGAGTTTGACTGGGTAGTAGATGCAGATACATATCACATCAAGTTTAGGAGTTTAGGAACGTCGTAGGTATCCAACCAACCTGTGGTGGGACTACATAGCCCAGTGACCTTAGGGAACCTGCCTGCTTGGTTGAAGCCATGCCCTGCTTACAGCTGCAAACAGAATCCCTAGAGAGCTTTGTTCAGGTGACCACCACCACCTGCTAGGTCGGATTTAAAATCGGCTGGTTTTATACATTAATTTTTGGTGTTTCAGTGGACATATTCCTCTCCTTGTGTATAAGAGAAGACAATTTAAATATATGTTTCCATGGATGGGAAGAAAGGGTGGAGAGGGATGGATTGTCTTCATATGAACCTGCTGGCTATGGATTTACCTTTAATAATAATTATTTAGATGGAGGGACTCTTTCTTAATCTCTTACAAAATATCAAGGAGGTCGTACCAGCTCCCCACAGAGATTTAGGAGGATATCCACTCTGTGGAAAAGTAAACACAGAGAAAGTCAGTCTTGAGTACAAATCCTAGTTTAAAAATATTCTATATATGCAGTCCACACATTTTTTTCCATTGACATAAAAGGTCACCTTGCAAGAATGTGATTTGAGATAATTTAATTCCTCGTCCTCCAAGGTGTGCATCACAAAAGCGCCTTTGGCATCACCATGAGCTTCTCAGAAACATTGTATCTCAGGCCTCAACTCAGACAGAGGCCTATAGTTTGCATGTTAATTCAATCACTGGGCCATTCCTAGACACAACCAAGTTTGAGAAGCACAGCATAGGTCCACCATCATAATAAGAAAAACCCAGGAGGTTTCAGATCTTCTGTATTGCTAGAACTAGACTGGATGACATGGTAGTGACCAGTATCCTTCCCAAAAGAACTTAGAATCTGTTTGGGAAGGAAATACAGTATTAATCTATATTGTAATTCAGCTCTTAATATGCCTATGTGGCTCCAAAATGAGACACAATTCTGGTTCCCAAAAAACACGTGCTGATGCAAAGTAAGCAAAATATTTATACAAATTTAGTATAGGACAGGACTGGTTCATTCTCTAAAAGTGTCGTCAGCAAAAACAATGTAAGATTTCAGAATGAAGATACCATGTCTGTAGGGAAATCAGTACTTCGGGGAGTGACATTTAGGCTAAGCCTGGAAAAACAGGTAGGTGCCAACAGTGGAGGTGTGATGTAGAGTTTTCAGGTACCTGGTTCAAACTCCAAGAAACTCATAGTGAATCAAGGTAGTATATTACAGTGAGCTAATCATGGAAAACTGGAGTAAAAACAAGTGGTTTAAGATAAGAATGATTAGTGGATGGATGGATGGGAGGAAGGCTGAATATAGCTATTTTTTTCAATATCTAAAATGGGGAAGGTAGTGCATGATCATTGAGTACTCTTGAAACTTTGCGAAGTAGTTGGCCCTACTTTATCTGATAAGAAAATTGTGCCTTAGAGAGATACAATAATTTCCTCCTGATCACACAGTTTTGCAAATAGAAAAGGCAAGATTCGACCTTGTAACTCCTTTCTGGGTGGTAGTCTGAGTAAGAGAAGTTGATAGTGAGGAAGGGAGCAGGGAGTGAGTAAAGTAATGGACCCAGGAAAGAGCCACTTTGAACTCTGGTTGCTGGGCAGGAGTCAGCGGGCTTGTCAGTTACCTGAAAACTACAGTTTAGAAAAGCTCAAGTATTAGAATTGTGATTCTTCATTTAGTAGTAGTAATTCTGCTGCAATAGTTCAGGATTGTTCTATTACATCTGTCTTATTCACATTTTTACAAAGAGGTCAGGCAGGCTGGTTTGGGAGACATAAAGAGAAAGGAATATGTCATTACTATAACTTCTACAAATCACTGGGCAAAAAGAGGTGCAAAATAGGGATGCTTGGTTGGCTCAGTGGGTTAAGCCTCTGCCTTTGGCTCAGGTCATGATCCCAGGATCCTGGGATCGAGCCCCACATCGAGCTCTCTGCTCAGCAGGGAGCCTGCTTCTCTCTCTTTCCGCCTGCCTCTCTGCTGACTTGTGATCTCTGTCTCTGTTAAATAAATAAATAAATAAATAAATAAAATCTTAAAAACAAAACAAAACACACAAAAAAGGTGCAAAATATAAGTCAGGGCAGTGTGGTAGGAGGGGTGTGGGGTGAGGTCTCTCACATGTAGGTCTTGGGGGTTGAGGTTAGAACAGAATCCATATAGCTTGCATCCCTGTATCCCCAGCAGTGGCCAGCTGTGCACTGGTCCGTCGGTTCTATCCTGAGTAATCAATAAATACTTGATCCATTGACTGAATTTAGGGAAGGCGTGACTGTCCTAGGGAAAGGCTGCCTTCTTATTTTGATAGAAGTTTCGATTGCAGCATAACAGTCAGGTTTTTCTACCCAGGAATTCATACAGCTGTCCATTACGAACCCTGAGGATTGAGACAGACTGAGAATTACTAAGAGAGCATGTGGATCCAAAAGGATGTAGGGATGCACCTCGAAGTAATGAGCATCCAGTCTCATGCAGTATACATATCTGCACACTTCAGTACAGTAAGATTTGGTGTTGTTGTGATAAGAGACATTGTTGTGATAGAGACATTATAGACCCCAATCACTCTCTGGAACATTCCGCTTAGTGCAGTTACACTGGTGACCTATACTATTATTTAAGTTAGTGTATGACATGTCCTATATTTTAACTTGACATAATGACCTTTGATTAGTGGCATTTCTCACTTTAAACAACAGACTATGACACATAACAGATAATTTACTCCACCAGGGTTAAAAAACATCGGATTGTTTGCACTTCTAATGTTCACATGACGGCTTACCATTTGCACTCAAGCCTCTTGCTTCAGCTTTATCTGATCTCCCTATCCTCAATACACAGGAGACATTTTCCAGGTTCATAAGCTCGTAGCTGGATGATATGGGGAAATGTGTGACTCATAGCTGTCCCGAGTCTGCCTGTTGGTAGGAGCTCTGCTATCCTGTAGAAACTGGGCATTATGAAGATCAATGGTTGCAACGTATTTCACTTGTACACTGCTTCCAAGTACCATATAAACAGTGAGAATAGCAAACTCAGACTGGATCTGAAGACCTCCTAGGAGTCTCGCAGTGGTTTGTGCCTACACTTTAAGTCTGTGTTTTGACTGTATAGTTATATAACTCTATGTAACTGTGGACTGTATTAATCATCATGACCACCATGTTTGTATTGTGTTTAAGATTCCACAGGCTGTAAATAGCTCTACTTTAATATCCCCAGGCTAATGAGGAAAAGATGCAAGTGAACTTACCATGGAAACAACACACCTCAGCAAAGGAAGGCACATTATTGTCAGTGTTTCCTACGGAAGAGGCTTTTGCCATATTTTTAAAGAGTGTTTCATCAGAGTATTGTGAGGATATTGATAGTAATAATAATATTATTAATGAAGATGATTTGTGCCAGAAGAATCAGTTTTGAGTAGCAATTTATTACTTAAAAATCATCACTTTAATGTTTTAAAAATTATCATTTATATAGTTTTATCTGCATTTAATGTATTTGCGTGTTTCATAGTTGTATACAAGCTTTCTAATTTTATAATTGTATGATTTTAAGATCATAATTTGAAACACCAAACTAATCAGCCCATAGAGCCTTGAAAAATGTTTTGCTTTAGAAGAGGCCAAGACACTTAGAGCTCATTGGTGACAAAAGAACCCTGATACACATAGTTTATTGCCCCTGCGCATAGCTCTCATTATGTGGATAATTGAAGGAATTGTAAAGTGTAGGTGATTTGCATCTCCAGGCATGCTGTGACCACTGTCTCCAGGTAGGTGTCACTGAATGTCTTTTGTTTTGACAACTTCCTGTTACCATTCTTCTGTCCTTACCTCACCAAAATGTCAACTACAGCAGGAAGAATATTGGCTGTCCTTTAGGATCTCCATGATTCTGATGCTCTCATGAGTATGTACAGCACTGAAAGGTACATTAGAAAACCTTCCAGGGCATTGAGTTCATTTCACAAATGAGGAAAATTGGATCCAGAGAGAGATTAAGTTGCTCAAGATCAATGGCCAGCTAGAATCCCTACCCAGGATGTGACATCAGACAGGTTTCACTAGTGATGTTGATGAAGTTACTCATGAGATAACTGTTACATAGTCAAACAACCGAACGTCAGCATGAATTAGGTACGGTAACGGGCAACTACAACTGCCATGGTTGACACCTGACGGCATGATGGTGGCTCTGACCACCTACCTGCTCTCTCCCCTATTTTTCTTTCCCTTTTTTTTTTTTTTAAGAACTAGTTTCTGGTTCTCATTTTGTAGAACTAGAGAATCTAGAGTTTTTCAATATGAATTTGGCAGCATTTCATTGGCTGTGTTCTCCGTCCTGTGTGCTCCATGTTTCAGAATCTTCATAGGTTTTCCCCACTTGTACAGTGATCATTAGCATCCATGTTTTTTAGCTCTGAATACTTTGCTAACTTGCAAAGTAGACATACACACTTCTGGAAATCAGTTTATGTGTCCTCCCCCTTCCCCTCATAGCGTAATCTCATTCACAGACCTATATTTCCAGTTTGGGAAAGATTGATTCAACCACTTTGGTCAACTTCAAGAAGGCTTTAGAATTGGAAGAAATTTTTTTGACATATTTCAAGATAATCTATTATTTGTTTCTTAAGCACACTATTGATTAAATCAAGTGGGACTCAATCAAATATCCAAATCAATCAAATATCCAAATATCCAAGCCAAGCCCTACTGTGTTGGCGATGAATATGTCAGGACTGGTATCAGCTGTAGTCCGTCTACCTAGAAATCAATGGTTGGTCGTGCCTCTCTTTTTCTAGAACCAGCTGTACTGCCATAGATGGGACACAAATCCACAAAGGGGTGAAACAGAGCAGCTTTTACAAGTGTGACCTAAAGCACTCAGTTTAAAACAATGCTTTTCTTTCTTTCCTTTTTTTTTTTTTAAGATTTTATTTATTTATTTGACAGAGAGAAAGAGAGAGAAAGATCACAAGTAGGCAGAGAAAGGGTGGAAGCAGGCTCCCTGCTGAGCAGAGAGCCTGATGCAGGGCTCGATCCCAGGAGCCTGAGATCATGACCTGAGCCGAAGGCAGAGGCTTTAACCCACTGAGTGACCCAGACGCCCCATAAAACAATGCTTTTCCAATCAGAACCTTCTCTAATAGCCCTCGGGGATATTGTGAAACTTCTAATTCTTAATCAGTGTATCTGGGGGGAAATATGAGTCTGGGTTCCTGAGTGTCTGAGGTGTGGCTCCTCAGCTCCCACATGTTGCGTTTGAAAAACGAACACTGTAGTATTTGTTGGAAAGTAAATTCTGAAGGCATAACTAAGTGAAAGAACCAGCCCAACAATGGCCAAGTTAGGAGCTAAATACAAAGTCTTAAACTATAAACATGCGTGTAGAACACATAGTAATTTTTTTTTTTTTTTAGTTGAACATAGGGTCCTTCTCTTCTTGAGAATTTATCAGGACAACCTCTAAAAGCAAGATGTGTCCTGGCATTAGACACAGGAAGTTCATACGTACACGGATGTACATATCAAATATATTTATGTCCTACAAATTTCACAAAGGTAGGTGCACCTACATTAATACTGGGCCTAATAATATTGATATTTCTATTTTCTGTCTGCTACTATTTAAATTTTGTGGGTCTATAAGATATTAACAGGGACAAAGATAAACATGATCACACAGCATTGCATTTAATCTGTAAAATAAGACATTCCCCTGGGTTATAAATCTTCTCAGTCATAATTTAAAATAGGAATCTATGTTAATCAATGGTGGCCTACGTTTACTTTATAAACCATAGTCACCCTGCAGCAGACGTTCTGACTCTGTATTGTGGTGAGCCACAATTATGATTAAAAAGTCAATTATTTTGATTAAAATTCATTTTCTTAATATACAGGAAATATTTATTAGTGTCTTCAAAGTTGTGATTTCGAGGCAAAGCCAACATCTAGATGATTCAGGAATTATGTCTAATCAATGTGTGAGGGAGCTGCTGAATATTTAATGATGATGACCGTTGGCTGTACTTCACCTGGCATCATCGGCTCACGAATAACTTTCAGATAGCCTCTATCAAGCTGGTTTGAAGCCAAATGGACGTCTCCTGATTGATGTCCCTAATCAACCTCTTCATCATAATGGAAGTTAAGTCACCTATATAGTTCAGTTGTGAATACTACCGAGGCACTATAATTTGGTCGGATTTACAAGACGGGTAAAAACGATGTTCCTTTTAGCAGAACCAGAGCAAAACATTGCCAATGAATCCACATTAGGGCCCCCAGATACTTAACGGCCATATGTGCTTCTAACTGCGGCGTGGAAGTAGGAGACACTTCTTTGGTCCTTGTAGTGAATCAAGAAAGTAATTCATATAGTTGGAGGCAGGAAAAGGGATCAATGCACTTTTCAATTAAACACTCTTGTTAGCATTAACACTGAACACTCACTTCAACCTTAGCGCCAAGCATTTATTTTCCTGTAAATAGCCCGACGCCTGACAACAAATTGGTAGAAAGTGGAAAAACTATTTTAAGTGCATATTTTTGAGGAAAATATCTTAGGGCTTTTTTAATTAGATGATTTTAAAGCTATCTGCAGCTCAATAACTGGGGTCTCAGGGTAGTGCAAAGTTGATTTCTTTTAATTAGATGAACTTAAATTGACGCTGGTCTTTATGAACGTCACGGCCACGAGAGGTATTTTGCCTGCGGCCCTGTGAGGTCCAGTTGCTGCTGAAAGTAGAGAAAACCCAAAGCGAAGCTTCTAGGGAGTGAGATAGGAAGGAAGAAAGACAGAAAGTACAGAAAGTAGAAGAAGGGTACATGCCTCTCCTTTTCCAATAGTCTTGAATTTCATTTGCAAAGGGAGACATTTCAGCAAATGTGATGGTTTTATTTTTTCTTTATAAAACTGTGGAACGAGATAGCAAGCTGTCCTAAGTTGCTGATTGAGGTTTTAGCAAGCCTAAAAGTCCCACAGTTTGGGTGACCCTCCCATGAATAAAGACACAAAATTATGAATATTATATTAAGTTTAAATGGATATTTTTATAATTAGACAAGAAAACAAAAGTGAACAGTTTTATAAGCATCTTAAATGTTGAGGAAAATACGAAACCCAAATGGCCTAGTAGCCATTCTGGGTCATCCCTGTCTGTTCCTGTAACATGTGTTTTTCTACAGCTTTGGCTGATGGATCATCTCTTCATGTGACAATATGAGTTTGCAGGATTTTTGTGGAGAGAATAGAACAATCACCTGGGCTTTTCTTAGCCAGATACGTTGCCAAACTTGCTTTATAAATATCACTTTTATTAGCAAGTTGTATGCCTATGTGACGACTCATTTGGTAAAATCACATACACTGTTAGCATTGTGGTCCCACTTGAGAAAGCTTCTATCCAGTTAACTTTGCAGACTAGCATCTGTCTCTGTCCATATCAACCCTTGGCCCACCCTCCTGAGCTGCCTTCTCCAAGCATCTGGCACTGAAACCCATCCTCACCTCCAGAATGCCTGTAATCTGTGCTGGGGGTTGCGACCCAGGTGAGGTCACATAGGAATAGTCTTGGGGAGGACCCGTGATAAGTCAGTTATGCACAGAAGTGATGCCAGGTGCACAGTCCTGAAATAAGAAATGGCTTATCTTCTCTTTGGTCCATTCCCAAAGACCCTCTCCATGCCAAGTAACCCTGCTCGAGGAGCCTAGAGGGAAATACGGAACAGGGAGAGAAGAGGCTTCACCAGCCATATGCAGCATCTCTTGTTTTTGCAAAATCCTCCAAGCACAGGGTCCTATATGGACACATGAAGAGGCATATTCAGGAGCTAGAACGGGTGTGTGTGAGTGACTGGTTGTGAAGCTTGAGATTCGTTCGCGTTGGGGGAAACAGTTCTCTCTAATTTGTGTAGGTAAATGCTAAGATATAAAAAGGGTGATGTCTTCCCCCACACTTCTTCTTGAAGAGGGAGGTGGAAGACAGGTTTTTTTCTCTTCAGCAATTATGGGTGAGTGATGTAGAGCTGATGTGCTGGACTATTGAATGTTCTGGTTCTGAGTAAATGTTTGACCTCAACTATTTGGTTTAACCTTATAAAATGTAACTGCACATTTTAAGCAGTCTAAAGGCACTATATTTTGGGCTGTTACCTTTCACTTGCTAATATTATCTTAGAATATATACATATATCTGTATTGCCTTAATGTGAAGGAGGATTTTTCAGCTTGCCCACAATAAAACCTTACTGAAATGTGACCTGCCTTTTTATTTTTTGCTGCTGAGCGCTAATGTTAGTAACGCTACCATGTGCTATTATCAAAATAATTCATACGCTTTTGTAAACTAACTGGAAAATATTCATTTATTTCTTAAGAGCTTGGCATTCTGACAATTTTATAAAACATATACAGAAATAATAAACATATCAATAACTAGCTTTCACTGAGCACTTTCAAATAGGTTTGCAGATCAGGTAGTTAAGGCTTATGCAAATCCTGAATGTGCCCAAAGCGCACAGGTATGAACCTACAGCGCTGGGATTCGATCTCAGGTCAGACTTGTGTGCTGTGGAGGGAAGTTCGGGGGCAGGGTGGTACGGTGGAAAGTGTGTGGATTATGGAGTTGGACAGACCTACCTCCAGACCTACCTCATGGTCTCTCTATTCATTTTCCTCATCTGGAAGATGCTCGTAGTATCTATTTCATGTGTTGTCAGGAGGATTATATGAGAGTGAAGGAGCATATATGGTCTATATCAAACATTCAAGAAATGGTGCTTTTCCTCCTCCAACCCATACACTCAGTGATTAGGAACATTTTTTTAAACATAAAACATTTTGTATCACATATCACTCGGATATCACAGTATTTTAGTCACTAGAAAGACTCGAGACCAAAAATTTACATTACTGTAAGCCTCAGACACGCTTGTTAATTTGTGAAATGCTCCTAACATGTTCCTTTAAAGTTCTTTCTATGGCAAGATTCACCCGGAGTAAGTTTTTATTTAACTTTGGGGTCGAAGAGATGCTCCATTTGTGGGGTGGGAAATATGCCACATGCTATTTCGTGTAATCTTTACTCAAAAATCCTCATGAATTAGGTATTATCCTGTCTTTTGAGAGATAGATGTTATTTTAATTGCAGATCTATCGAGTGTCCCGTCCTGTCCCAGTAAGGAAGCTGGGACCCTTCGCTCCGGACCACGGCGGACTCTGCGCAGGTTCGCCCGTGTCTGGAAATCCAAGCGGACATGAATTCTCGGCTCGCACAGTGGTGTCCGCCGAGTCCTAGCTAGTCGGGTCCCTTCCGAAATGACTTTGGTGTAGTTTCTATTTTCTGCGGGGATCTGGAACTCAGCCCCTGCTGTGAGGTTTCTCGGCGAAGGAGACGCGCGGCTGGCACGACTGTGGGCACTCCGGGTCCCCTGTGGCGTGGAGGAGGGACTCATGGGTGTCAGATCGGTCCCCGCGGCTGGCAGGGCTGCTGTAGCCCTGCTCCGAGGTAGGACCCGCACGAAGGCCTCTTCCCTCTGCCCCGGCCTAGGCCGCTGTAGGAACAACGACCGCCACGAAGCTCCAGGCGCGTCACCGTCCTGGGCGTTTCCCTCGCGCGCCGCCCGGGCCGGAGCAGAGCTTGCGCCCGCCGGGCTCTCCGGGTCGTCCGGAAGGGGCTCGACTCCTCTCCGCCGAACGATGCTTCCATTTATTCCCTCCGCTCCAAGTCACATTCCTAACATGCTCGGTAACTTAACACCCTGCAATGGCCCCTGCCATGGACGGGATGTGCTTCCTGGAGCTCCGCGGTCGAAGCTCTGACCCCCGAGGCGACCGTGTTTGGGGCTGGAGCCTTTAAGGAGGGCGGAGCTGGGACGAGGTCGTGGGTGGCACCGAAGCCCGTAGGACCCTCGTGCTTATAAGACGGGAGGAGCCGCCCTCTGCCAGCCCCGGGGAGCGGGCGACGCCCCTGCCGACCGCCGAGCGCGGACCCCGTGTTCAGCGCACAGGTAAGCCGATGCCGCCGGTTTATCTCCCGGTTCCCGGACGACGCGCTGGGCAGCCTCAGCGGACTGGCGAGCCCCTAACCCTTGCTGGCGTGGCCTGCAAAGCCCCGCTCCATCTTGTCACTTAACGTCTTTCCACCTCCTGTTACTTGAATCGCCTCCCCCAGGGACGGAGACTCTGTCCCCTCAGGAGTTGTCGTTTGTCTGCCTGAACGGGGTCTCCGACACCTCCCTGGGTGCCCGAGTCGCCCACTGTCCGTGCGTCCTGGGGGCCCCGGCCTCTGGGCGTCGGCAGGACACCTGCACAGTGGCCCCTATGGTAGCCAGTCACCCCCTCTCCACGGCCCCGCTGCCCCTATCACGGCCGCCTCCAGATGCCCCCCTTTCCACCGGAATCACCTGTCTTCGCCGAGACACCTGAAGCTCCTCGAGGTGGGGCGACGTCTTCACGGACCTTTCTTTTCCCGTATCTCGCTAAGCTGCCGGCCAAACACAGATGCACGGGAGGGGTCGGTCCCATTAATGAGTGCGATTCTCCACTCTTAAAAGTTTCCAAGCAGGTTAAATTGAACACCCAGCAGAATGTCTGAGGTTCCTTTGCAAATTGGACGGATAATATTACTTTTATCAGAAGTGAAATTCTATCCTTCTTAGGGAATGCGATATTTTAGTTATCAAACTGCTCCAAAGGAAGGTAGGATCCATGTATCTAGTAAGTTGTAAAGGTATATTGTCAACTTACTGAATTTGCCTTGACGTCAAACTAGAGAAAATGCAATAATAGTGATTCAGAAAGAATTTTTGGTATTTCAGTGTCTTTGACCTTTGAGCTTTCACTTTATGTCCTTGTAGTCTATTTTATACTCCTAAATATTCCACAACAGAATGAGTATCAAATATCTATGCCTTTACTTATGCCCACACTTTGACTATAAAGTCAAGACTCATTTTGCATATGGTAGGGCCACGTTAGAAGCAAACTCCTGGTCTTTTCTAGACTTTCAGCTCTGTGGATTTATGGTCCAAATGCATTTCTTTGGATCTGAGGTAAGGAGCATATCTTGTAATAGCCACATTCTAGAGTGTGTTATTTAGTAAAAAATAAATAAATAAAATAATATTCAAATGTTTTTAATAGCATAAACATGACAGGTTTTTATTTTTACTTCTGAAATTAGGGACAATGGATTTCTAGAAGATCAACATCTAAAAAAACCTGATTTGTTTTCCACTGTTGCTTTACCATTATTTATAAATCTCTCTTGGAGGAGTCACCTTAGCAATCTTCATTTTATTCTGGAGACCTTGATTTTTGTGTTTTGAATTATTAGAAGTCAAACTTCTAACAAATTGGTGATCTACAGATAAAACATTCGGCAAATTAAGTTCTTACAGTTGTGTGGAATTGTATTGTCGCAGTTGGGTTTATAAGCACTTCCAGTCATAATAAATAGACATTTCAAGGAGAATGCAGTTAATAACATACATGCTTAATGATATAAAGGTATGCTTTTATTGTGGTAAAAATTGTTTATGTTGAGTATCTTTGAAATATTATGCTTTCAGAAGCATAGGCTTTATTTCCAGACGATCCTTCACAGCTGCTTTTAGACACGCTAGTCCTTTCAACTTGAACGGTTCTGCTCACCATCCCATGGCCTGGACCTCCCTAGGCTCCAGCTCATAATTCTGTCCCAGCAGCACCCCCACCCTTTCTATCTGCACAGTGAGATTAATACTCTCCATGATAGAGCACTTGACCTTGCTTGTACCACAAAGACCCTGTTAGATGATGCAGCTGGGCCATTATTAGCTCAGCTTTCTCCAGCTGGGTACTTGATACAAGCGGAGTCCTGGCAAGGTCAGGAGGGGGAGCTAGCAAAACACCTCGTGTTTCATTTGAACTTGTCGATAATCATCTCCTAAATGACACTCCTTTTAATTATGCATTTTGCACATGAACTTTGTATTAAGGTAAAAAAAAAAATCCAAACCACTTTTGGTGTGGAATGAAATAAGCTTATGTATCAAGCTTGTTGACAGTTCTTCCAACTGAATAATTACTGTGCTTTGAATCTGGATACAAATTCCTGCCTTGAAGATCCACTTGTTAGTTCTGTTGACGAGGACTTCGTATGTGGGTATGTTTAGCAGATGTCACCTCTTCCTTAGTACCCCTAACATAATCTTTAGGCTTCGATCTGAAGATTCTCAGGTTAGATCCAATAAAAATCTTACAGTACGGCAAATGTTTCATGCAAATCATCTTTGCCGTCTGTATTACCCGGCTTGGACAAAGGGCAATTTGGTTTTTATTGTACGGCATTACAGAACAAAAACTGTACTCTACTTTCCAGTCTCTTTTGGTCTCTCGATTTTTTTTTGCCAGAAGCTAATTTCCTTTGATCATTAGATAAAAATTCTGAAGGCACTTTTTTCCCATTTTCCAATCTAACCTGTTATTAACACCACTATTTTCATAATTGTAATTTTTGCTATGTGGGTTCCTTGTTTCACTCACCCCCCACCTGGAAGCCTGGAGAAGATTATACATTTACAAGTTCTCTTTCGAATATAGGATGAAATTCAGGCTTAGAAGCAAAAAGCCTTTCTTACCATGGCACACCTAGCTCAGGTACTGACCAGTGGCAACAGCTCTAGTCTTCTCCCTGGATCAAAGCTGTTTCTTTGAAAATCTCTAGTCACTCTGTTCCTCAGTTACGACGATACGGGATCTCAGCTCTAGATCAAGAAGAGTGCGCTCAACTCTGTATTCATGTTAGAGTTACTCGGAGAGCTTTATTTTATTTTTTTTCCCTTTGCCTAGCCCTACAGAGACTCTGATTTAATTGGTTTGGGAGAAAGTCTGGGCATTCGTAGTCCTAAAATATCACCAGGTGATTTTAATGTGCAGCCAGGGATGAGAAACTGGGATCTAGAACAAAATTAATTCCACTTCTGTGAATACCTAATATTCACAAATGTTTCAGACAAAGAAAATAGCATGCCCTTGGACGCGTCCAGAAAGAACCACTGCTCTATTTTTGTCCTAAAAAAGATCACCTGGCAGAGGAAGGAGCCTGCCCCTTGGGTCTCCCAGGTGGCTCTGTTATCTCTGTGGGTACAAGGACATTGATTCCCCTGCATTCAGCCATTCCTTGTTGATAAGCTCCTTTGGGAGCTTGAACACCAAACGTATGGAACATTCTCTACGAATGCCATCAGCTTCACCTGCTCAGTTTTGGTAAAATGCTTAAATTCTAATTGAGATACTCAGCTTGACTGGAATTGTGTCATAAGAATAAATGGGAAAATGTTTAGGGTAGACTTTGAAAGGTACCTACTGTCCTCATTCTTGGGTATGTTTAGGTTTTTCTGAAAGTTAGTAATTTTTTTTTTACTTTGGTTTGATCCACTAAAGAGCATTTCAACGCCTCCAGAGTCCAATAAAACACAGAAGAGACATGGGGACCAGATTATTGGCTGTGTTTATGCTTAATGAGTCAGTATAGATGGAGTCATTGTAGCCACTGGGGGCAGAAACTGCACAGTTAGAACAAGGTTCAAACCCCAGTTTTATTCCCTATTTATATAATCTCATAAAATCTCTGAAACTTTCTAAATTGTAGCCTTTCTGGGGAAGAGGGATGATTACTATTTCAAAGTCATCAGATGAAGGGTTTAGTGACCATAAAATCTATGGATGATTCTTAAGGAACAAATAGCAGTTATCCCAAGATCTGTCCCAGGAATTAGCAAACAGTGCCCTGCCCCAAATCTGTCCCACTGTTTTTTGTAAAGTTTTACTGGAACACAATTAACCTTAGTCCTGAATGTGTTGTCAGTAGCTGTTTCTACATACCAGTAACACCAAGTAGCTGTAACAGAGTATGGCCCATGATACTTGACAGATTTAGCCTTTGTTCCATAAAGGAAAAGCTTGTTTGAATTGCTGATGTTCTAAGTAGCTGTTACCATGTTTAGCAAATAGATAATTGGTCATGATAGTTTTTTTTTTTAATAATTAGAATCCTATTAATGTAACTGTGCTGTAATTTAATAGCTTAAGACCTTGAGTTATGACTGTATAATTTTGTACCGATTCATAGAGAAGCAACAGACCTCATAAAAATTTAAAAGTAATTTAGAAAAAGTCAAGCAAAAAAGCTAAGTGAAATGAGTCCAAGAAAGAGGAACATCCTATGACCTCACACGTATGTGGAATTGGAGAAACAGAAAAATATTAGCAAAGAGAGAAAAGACAAACCAAGAAACCAACTCTTAACTCTATAGAACAAACTGATGGTGAGGAGGGGGTTGGGTAGGAGGGATGGGGGCAAACAGGTGATGGGAATTAAGGAGTGCACTGATTATGCTCAACCAGGTGTCGTAAAGAGTGCTGGATCACTGTTTTGTTCACTTGAAACAAACATTACACTGTATGTTAACGAACTGGAGTTTTAATAAAAACTTAAAAAAAATCCCACATTTTTCTGTCCATAGAGAATTTGACCAAGTCAAATGTAGCCTTTGATCATTTGAAATATTGGAATAATTGAAATATTCTTTAATCAAAAGAAATGTTTTTGTTTTTTTTTTTTTCTGTAGTTTATTTCAGAGAGTTAACCATAAATAAGCTTTCCTTTTCAGTGTGTTGGGGGGGGGGTATTGGTTTGTGCATTCATTCTTATGAATTTCCCAGAGGAGAAGGTAACCGAATAGAGAACAGAAAACAAGTCAAGGCATAATTAGTAGATGGAGACATGAATGGGGATGGAGATGTTCATGGCAAAGTGAGATTCTGGATAATCGTGTATGTAATTACATTGATAGGTGAAGTGCACCCTTTCTTCCTTCATCCTCTGAAGATAGAGAAGACTATGGAGAGAGGTTTTTTCAGAAATTTTCATCTTTGAGAACAGTAGAAATTTGTACTTCAGCTTTGTTCACATAATTTATAGCATCCTGTGATCGGATATTGTCCTTATAACCATTCCACTGGTAGCGTCAAGCTTTTATATTTTCATTTAACAATATAAATGTCACTGAGTGTGCCAATAAATACTGACAAACCCCAGAAAAGGTCAGATTGATTCTATAACTCACACACCTGTCTGATTCTAATGGCTTCTCAGGATTTTCCATGCCCATTGTAAGATAGTCTCCCAGAGGAGCCTTTCATCTTTTCTTGCACGTGCACGCCTCCTAATAAAACTTAGTGTCTGTGTTAGTTGTATACTGGAAGCTATTTGCTTCAGGGACAGGGTACAATCATGGAAACCACACACATAGTTTAGCTTGCCTTAGGATAGATTAAAGTTATGTTTCATTTAATGCATTAATGTAAGCTTTACAGGCACTTGTTATACTCTTTCTTGAACAACTATCAAATCCATATGTCTTCCCAAAGATGCTGGTCATACTATGAGTAACCGTTCCCACCCAGGACCTAACTAGAAATCTGATTTTCTTCTTTTCCCACCCTGTACAATTTGTCCCCCTATGCTGAAAGTTTTGTCCCACTAGGTGACACAAGTGTGCCCCCCTTGCTCTCCAAAAATCCTGCTCTTGGGTGGGATCCCTTCATTTCCTGCCTCTTTCTGCTGTGCTGTGGGGACCCACTGGGAATCCTGTGTAGGGTATATCCGGTCATGTCTCTACTTGCTCCCCCTTTCCTAGTTCTCAAGGCTCAAGTCCTATGCTCTGGCTTCCAAGCCCTCCAAACCTGGTTTCCCTTCCTCTTCACCAGGCTCATTTTCTGTTTATCTTTAAGGAAGGTACACTAGACCCAGTCAGAATTACCTTTTACCCCCATCAAGACCATTTCACTGTAACACTGGTACAGATACTCTTTGCAACATTGCTTTCATTCCTGTTCTCAACCACAAAATCTTTATTGAACACTTACCCCCCACCAAGCTGGAATGATATTTTCTCCAAACTTCACATGGCATTTATCACCATGCCTGTAATACCGTGATTTCTAGCCTGCACCATTCATTAGAAGGACAAGTGCGACTTCTGTCTTGTTTGCCTCTATTTTCTAGTGTCTACGTGGTGTCTGGTAAATACTTGATGTCTGCTCAGTTGTTCACTGGATGCCTGAATCCTTGGAGCTGTAGGCAATCGAGGCAAGAATTCTTCTCCACAGAGAACATTCCATATCGTTAACCAATGTCTGCACACTGGGTCCACTGCTCAGCCTCTAGTGTTCAGGAAACACATTCTATTCTCCTCTCCTTCAACATGTTTTTGTTTAGCTTAACTAGTACTGGACCACAAAACCAAAATTTGGATCACTTTTTTCTTCTCTGAAATTCCCATAGAAACCAGATAATATGCATTCTCAAGATCAATTTTTGTTGTCAATATAACATCAGTAAGTAGATGTTTTAAAGTCTAAGCATCCCACAATTAGACATGATTTGGTCATGTATATACATACAACACATGACTTGAACATGAAAATGATCATTTTATGGTAGCAAGTTTCTCAGCCTTGAAATTTTGATATAAATAAATGAGGATGAGGTAGATATTTTTATTATTTGTTCTATACAGAAGCACAGAAAGAATATCAATGGGACTTGCACTCTTAGCTACAGATTTTATGCAAGTTAAGGCAAATCATAGGAAACATTTTTCTAGTTGAATTGAATTATAATGTAAAGGAGAATATTCATAATTCACTAATCAACATTAAAGAAACTTAACAAAATCAGAATAAACTCTTTGTGAACATATACCGGTAGACCTATGTATATCAGGGAATCGGGAAGGAGGACGTGTTGAACCCTTGCATGACATGGCACAGACACATGTGGAAGGATGCTAATGTGTTGGTCTTCCTCAGCACTGGGAACTCTGTGTTTTGTTCCCTGGTATCCTTTCTTGTCCTTTGAGCTCAAGACCTATAACAGATCATGCCCCTCTGGGCAAGAGTGATGTCTTCATAACAAATCTATAGGGAATATATTTAGGACTCTGTGTTGACCTGGCTTTCCGTAATGCACATACTGTTTATATCCTACAAGTGGGGATTACATGTTAAATAGAAAAGCATTGTCACAGCCTATAAAAAGAAAATAGGGGGCTCACTCAATAAGCTTTTCAAAAAGCAAATTTTAAGCCACCAGAGTTTATAAATATTTTCTTAGGAATATATTGAAAGCGGCAAAAATGCTGAAGGACTTTGGATCTCTTTCATTATGCTCTTTACTTTTACTAGAAAATAAATGTTTTGGAAAATTATATAAAAACCCATCTTTGGTATGGGACCTAAATAGTAAAATCTGGCCTTCTGATGTTTGTTTCACTAGGCTGTGTATGTGTTATTTAAATATATATGTGTATATTTAAATAACTTTATAATTTGTAATTTATATTTATATGGTGAACATATTTTTATATATATATATGTATATATACATATATATAGCCAAAATTGTCTTTTTTGTCCCAATTGGTGAATACATCTGTTTCCTTTGAACAATAATTATATCTGAAATTGTATAACATTTAGTTAAAAAGGGCTAGTTCCCTGTTGGTTTACAATGATTAGTTTCGATTGGTAATTTTCCATCTGTAGAAGATCAAACATACAATGGTACGTGGTGTTTGATTCACAAGTTTGTGTGAATAAATATCATCAACAAATGGAGTTTTTGCAAACTTTTCCTTGAAGGCATTAATTCAGTGTGTTAGAGACCAAAGACCTATAAATCCTAAGGAGCCATACGAGAGAAGTGAAAACTAATATATGTGCATGCATATACATGTCGTTCATATAAAATTACAGTGTATTAGTAGCTAGGAGATCTCCTAGTGTTTAGGACACTGTACCTGGTAGGATTCATTCAGGGCTTATAGTAAATCTATGAGGGAGGAAATAATTTATTTCCATTTTTAACACTAGGAAAAAAGAGGTTGTATGAATTACTTGCTTAATTATCCGTCGTTCCTGAGTTTGAACCCAGTTTGACAGAGTCCTCAGCCTTTAACCATGCTGCTGTGTTAGTTTTAGTTGTTTGTTGGTATTAAAGATTTCTAGAACATTTCTTAGTCAATGAGAAACTTGTATCAGTGGTTCTCAGATGTTCTCAGGATTTTGATCATTTCAACAAAACAAGATAGGCATATGGAAATGCGTGCACGTTCTCCACTTAGAATTTAAAATGCTCACAACCTGAATTTTTGAAACCAGCTCAGGTCAGGTTGTGGAACATGACCCCAAGAGTAACCTCCTGTGTTGCTCAGACCGAAAACCCATTGCTGAAGTGACCAGGCTCTTGACTGCAAACAGCTTTTGCTGATTTTGCCTATCTGGGCACTTTATATAAATGGAACCAGAGATTTCACATTGTTTTTGGCTTCTATGATTCAGGGTTGGCACTTACAATCACACTGGTTCCCCTAACTGCGCCTTGGTTCTTCTTTAATTCTCCCCCAAATTCTAACATTCATTCAAGTGTTGTCTGCACTGCAGTGTGTTCCTTGTTGGTGTGTAGTATTTTACTTTATTTTATGAATACACCATATTTCACGTATCTTCTCTGTTGATGGGCATTCACATAACTTCTGGTTGTGCTGATGACAAAGAGTGCCATGATGAACATGTCTTGGGTAAATAAATGAATGCCTATCGCATATATGCCTAGAAATCGTATGGTGTCCTTGAGTATGGTTTTATTCAATACAGAGTTTGGCAGCCATTTGAGCAAATATATCTACTAACAGTGCTGGGTCATGTATGGGACTCTGTTGTTCTTCAAACTTGCTAATATTTGGTATATTCCATTTTAAGTAATTCTGGTTGAGGGATAGTGGTATCTCTTCATGGAGGTTTTGCTTGAATTTCTCTGACTTACAAAGTTGGACGCCTTTTCATATTTATTGGTTTGGCTCACTTGATCTCTTTCTTCAAGAACTGTCCCTTCAGAGTATTGCCTTTTTGCCCCCAGTGGGTTCTGTCTGTTTCTTACAGATTTATAAGACTTCTCTACATTCTGTCAGTAAATCCTTAATTGGGTCTATCAATGGTGATTATCTTTTCTATGTGCTAAAACTGTCTTTTGATAAATAGAATTCCACAAATCTAATACAGTTTGATTAATATGGTTAATAACTAATTAATATGGTTTATCTAATACGGTTTAACTCATTTTTCTTATAATACTTTTTTATGTTTGAAAACTCTGCCTACTCAGAGGTCATGAAGGTGTTCTCTGGTGTTGGGCTCTAGGAAATTGATCATTTTACTGCTAGATCTGGAATTATAAACAGTCCAGATACTTTCTACACATGAAAATAGAGTTCACCTTATACTGACCACCATTTATTGAGAACCCACTCCTTTCCCCACTGCACAGAACTCTATGTCCTTGAATCGGTCCCTCAAGTCATAAGTACTCAATTACTATGGGATGTCTTCATAGCTGGTAATAAACCTCCAACTTTCTCTTAAATCATTCTTTATACACTTGGCCTTCTATATTTTCATGTAAATTTTAGAATCGGTTTGTCAATTTATCCCAAAGAAAACAAAACAAAACAAAACAAACAAAACAAACAACAACAACAACAACAAAAAACCCCAAACCCTGCTGATGTTTGGGTTAGGAATGGGCTTAACTTCTTGATGTGAAGAGAACAGCTACCTTTACAGTACCCTCTCCTATACCTGGGAATATGTGGCTCGGCATTTTCCTTGGCTCTTCTTTAATCCCCCCCCCCAAATTTTAAGTTCTGATGAATCATTCCTTAAGTTTACTCATAGGAATCGAGGTTTTGCTGATGTCATATGTGGCACCTTTAAAAATTTTATTTTCCATTTTGATGTCGCTAGTATTTAAAAATAGTATCTTCTGTTTATTGGCTTGGTGTGGAATGTGAACACTTGCTAAGTAATGTTGCGTTTGCATGTAATGGGACACAAAGGAGCACTAGGGAAGTTCGTTAGAAACAAAAGATGAAGATGCACACAAACACATCCCAGGCATTAGATTATTCTAATGAAATCTTGTATGATCAGTGGTCTTAAGGGAAAATGCATTGCTTTTTATAGATTTATTTTAGGATAATATGTCTATAACTTATCAGAATATTTTTTCGTCCCTTAGAGATTTGGAGCTGAGGGAGTATGAAACACATGTGCACACATTCTTTCTCCATAGATCTATATGAAAGGTTAGGAAGTGTACATGTTCTCGACTGGAAAAGAAATATCCAAAAGTATATATAGTATTTGTTCAGAATATAACAGGCTATATACAGTCCTATTCAAAAGTGTTTAATGAAATCCGTTTGCTGTATAGCTTTGGAAAACAAGTTTAATCTATAACTATAAAGAAATTAAGCTGAATAGCAATATTTAGACAATTAAAATTTACATTTATATGGAAAATAAAGACTCAAATGCCTTAAAATGCTTTATTCATGTGGCAGCTCATTTATATGGAAAATTAGAATATTGTTTTCATTCAAGTAAAACTTAGTAAAGAACTAAGAATCAGTATTTTGGGGATTTTGAAAGATGTAACCAAATAATCAGTACATAGGGCAAGAGAACTTGATTTATGATGCATGCTAAGAGAAGGTAATTCATATAGAATCTCACTTACAATCACATTGTTTCCCCTAACTGCTCCTCTTGGCTATTCTTGAATCCAATTTCCTCTGTACCGTGATGGAATGCATTAGAATTCACTACTGAGACTTATGGCAGTAAATGGATTCAAGTAATATGCTTGTTAGGTTAGGAACTCTGTTTAAAAAAAAAAAAAAAAAGAAAGAAAGAAAACCTTTTATAATCCTACAGGTTTTCACACTTTCCAGTAGTCTGTCCCTTCAGTATAGAATCCAATCTACCAGTCCATCTTTAATAAATCTCTAATTTATTGAAAAAGGCTTTCAGGTTTCTGCCAATATTAAACACTGTGTCATTGATAAGGATATGAAGATGACTGAAACAGTCCCCACCATAAGATTAAAACACACCCAAAAGGAACAGAATAAACCAATAACTTTCTGAATCTGAAGGCAGTTTTAACTTAGGATGATGTGTGCTCTAATCCACATACAACACTTTTTCTTTGTAGTACAGGAATCAGCCTTTCATGTTTTTCTGTTAACCATGAGATCTCTTGAAATATTTGTTCCCTAAACAGAAAGATGTTTGTGCTTCATCACTTGTGAAACCAGTGAAGAGAAACCAACATAGTTCTACTGCCTGTGTAACTTTAAGGTGGTATCAGCGAAGAGTAGACTGCAGGTGGGGGAGGGGTCCTCACATAACGTGCTTTATATCCCATCTCCCTGCAAACCCAAGCCTTACCTGGGAAAAGTCCTGAACAGCCACAGTGGTTACTTTCTTTCACATGTATGGCTTTTGTTAGAGAAATACATGGATACTTGATGCATACAGACTATCCTTAGATTATCCTAGTAAGTCTGAAAATGTTAGACTTGACTATAGAGCATGTTTGATATGGGTTAATAAGTGATACATAGTACACATGTAATACATGTGTTTATTGGTGTATAAATGTATTACATGAAAAGAACTATAATTTTATTAACGAATTTGCTAGTAATCATGACCTATATCTGCCTAAACTAGGAGTCGACAATGAAAAAATAGAATGATTTGTTGAGCATCGAATCAGGAAAAAACCAAAATCCTGGGAGAATCAAGAATCACAAAGATGGCATCCTTACGTCTACAGAGATATCAAAAGGTAATATTCTACAAAAGTAATGCAATACAAGTGTAGGAAATATCAAGGATAGGTAAAAGGTATACAAGGATTTGTATCAATACAAGTTTTCTAAGGATGTACCTGAGTCATGACTTTAAAAGACGTAGAAGTTTTGTATCCCTTTGTAGCCACCTTGTATCCATTCCTTTGTATCCAGTCTAATGATCACTCTGGTATAAGCCAAGAATTAACCTCAATATTATTTGTGTCCTGGACACATATGATGAAATATGAAAAAAGGAAATCTGTGACCATGAGATACAGTTACTCAGCTCAAAGTCCAGAAGACTAGGTGCCTGGCCTGAAGTAGAGGAACAGTACATGTGCTATTTAAACAGGGTCTAGGCAAAGCATCAGCCATGACAGCAAGCCAGACCCCTTCAATAAGAGTTTATTTGGGTCTTTTAAAAAGTTTTTGCTCAGTAACTACATGGAGACATAGATTCTTGAAAGCACACTGATTACATGGTTCCCTCTTTGTATAATTTATTTCCAATTCTTTTTAAAAAGATTTTATTTGACAAAGAGAGATCCCAAGTGGGCAGAGAGGCAGGCAGAGAGAGGGGGAAGCAGGCTCCCCACTGAGCAGAGAGGCTGATGTGGGGCTTGATTCCAGGACCCTGAGATCATGACCTGAGCCGAAGGCAGAGGCTTTAATCCAGGCACCCCTATTTCCAATTCTTATAACAAGTAAAACAAAACAAAATTAACTCATGATATGGGGCGTCTGGGTGGTGCAGTCAGGGAAGCCTACAACTCTTGGCTTCTGCTCAGGTCATTATCTCTGTGTCCTGGGATGGAGTCCTGTGTCCGGCTCCACACTCAGCAGAGTCTGCTCGAGATTGTCTCTGTCTGCCCCTTCTGCTCATCCTACCTCTCTCTAAAATAAATATACATTTAAATTGGCTCATGTTCTACTTAGCTAACGCTGATACTTGTGTTCCTGTTTCTACATGAAAAGTAAAACTGGCATCATTGCTGTCATTGTAATAGTTACCATTTATGGGGATGCTTACAAAGACATCCCAGGATCTTCTTTCCCCACATGAAGAAGATAGAGCACAGGGATATTTTAAGAACCGTGTGTATAGTATGCTGTATGCCTAAGAGATGGGGCAAGCTCGTTTTAGTCTTATTCCTGGAATCTGTATAATCTAAGAAATCATCCATCTGTCACTACCTGTTTTTGTTCTATCTTTGAACTGCCCAACCGGAAATTCCTTGAGTCTCCCAAGCAAGGAAGCTCCAGAGACCAAGGGGAAGTGGGTATGCAGGCAAAACGTGAGAATAACATGATAACCTCTTCCAACTCCCCAAACTTACAAACCTTCAGTCTTCTGAGGACTCAGAAATACCATACAAAGTCCTCAATCTCTCCTACTGCTTCACTCAGTGTAACAGCAAACCCGTTGAGGCTGGAGTCCCAGACACTGCACAAATATTCCCTCTTTTTCCACAACTGTCCTCACATTCTGAACTATGTGGGCCATCCTAGGCTTCACTCCTTCCCCCCACCCCTACAGTCATTTCCCTGGTATTTGCATAAACTTAGAACCATTCCAGACACCTCACTGAGGTTGTGAAGTCTCTATGGGATTTGATCCTGTTAACTTTCCTGTTGTCCTTTCTCTGCTTTTCAAGTATCTCTAGCTCTTAACCACCGTGATGCCTTTGCATTTGTGCTATCTTTGCAATGCTTCCACTTTCTGGCTTCTTATGGAAGTTCTCCACTACACGCCCCCTCTCAGGCTGGCCTTCACCAAGGCCTGTCTAAATCCCTGAAAGCCAACATCAGGCTCTATCGCATCACCGTAGTCCTTTAATGACTTTATTCCCAGAAGTTATCCCTGTCTTGATTTCCTTGCTCATTTTCTTTGGTCAGTGTCTCCCAACAATATATAATCTAAACAAAACAGACCCATTTTGGTGTTGTCTCTGTTGCCTGTGGCCATGTCAGGCATGGAGTGGGGTCTCCATCACTTTTGCTGTATAAAGGATTGCAGGGTTCATTATCTACAGGGAGAAACATCAGCAGTTTCCTTTGGAAGTCTAATCTTTCTAAGATAAGCTAAAAATATAAGTTGCACAAGTGGGCAATAATATCCTGAATGCGGTGTTTCATGATTCATTGTTTGCATATAACACCCAGTGCTCCATGCAATCCGTGCCCTCCTTAATACCTAACGTAGGACAAACTCATCCCTCCCAACCCCCTCCCCTCTGAAACCTGTTTATTTCCTGGAATCCAGAGTCTCTCATGGTTCCTCTCCCACTCTGATTTCCCCCCTTCATTTTCCCTTCCTTCTCCCAAAGTCCTCCATGCTATCCCCAATATTCCACATATAAGTGGAACCATATGATAATTGCCTTTCTCTGCTTGACCTTAATTACCAACAACCCTCCAGGAGCAGATGCAGTGATGTTTCATAAGGTGCTGCTTATGTGCTCTCAGTGAGGTCTTAGGGCACATGATCCAATATAACCTTGTAAAAAGATATCCATAGGAGACCAATAAAAGCTGAGTTTTCTGGTTTCTGACAGCTCTCCTTGATCCAGGGATAATACCTATGATGGGTATAGGAACTAACGGAAAGTGTGTCTTCAAATGGTTCCCATAAGTATGACTTCTTCAGGCTCCGCTTCTGTACAGCATTGGGCAGCCTGTCATCCCATCATATAGGACTTCCTCTCTGGCCCAGGTAAAGGCCTGAGGCACAGGAATCCTGAGTCTTGTAGTTATACAATGAGATATCCTTCCTCACTTTTAAAATGACAAGACCTTGAGGGTGATCCCCATGGCCATGAGGCATTACATACATAGCTCTACTTTAAGTCACAGAAGGGTGACAGACTGCACCACGCTGAGGATAGTGTTAAGTGTCATTGAGAGAGGGCAGGTAGGGGTCTGGCGACAGGATAGTACAGGTTGCCTCCTAGATTACAAAGAGATTCTGGAAAGTGTGACATTGTGGTTTATAAGAAATATATATTTGGTTTAGTTACCAAAATATATTCTTCATATATATATATTTGGTATTTATCCTGGGTTCCTTGGCTCTTGGCTCCTACAGTTCTTGGAATTAAGTTTTACAAGGAAGAAATAATGTGAATGAGGTGACTTTTGGACCCTAGCTATTGATGAGGGCTTGTTGCCAGGAGAACTGACCCAACCATGTGATTAGAAGATTGGAAATTTCAGACCCCATCTGTAATCCATGGGGACAGGAGAGGGGCTAGAGGTTAAACCAATCACCAACGACCGATGATTTAATCAGTCATGTCTACATAATGGAGAAGTTTCCAAAAGGGTGGGTTTGGAGAGCTGCCATGTAGGTGAAAATCTGGAGATTCAGGGAGAGTGGCACAGGACATGGAGACTCTGTGCCCTTTCACCATACCTGTCCTATGCATCTCTTCATCTGGCTCTTTGAGTTCTGGCCTTCTATAACTAATCAGTGATCTAGTTCACAAAATGTGTCTGAATTCTCCAAGCTGAAAAAGCAAGTTAATGGACTCAAAAAAGGAGTCGTGGGAACTTCTGATTTATAACCAGTGGATCTAGAAGTAGAGGTATCCGCTTGAACTCCTGAGTGGCATCTGAATGGAGGGCAGTCTTGTAGGACTGAGCCCTTGAGGTGTGGGATCTGATGTTATCTGCAGGTAAACAGTGTCGGAATTAAACTCACCTATGGGACACCCAGCTGCTCTCCAGAGACTTGCTTGGTGGTGTGGAGGGACTCACGTCCATATACATACTGGGATTGGGTTCAGAACCCTTACAAAATCTATGTAGATGCCAAACCATGGTATACTTGCCTCAGCCACATGGTGTGTCAGAACATACCTAATATACCAACACAGTCCCAGAGACCTTGTTTTTCTCTTCCAGGAATCCCAACTCCGATCTGTTTGTTTTTAAGACTGGTGACCTCCCTCTCTTAGCCAGTCTGATTTAAGTGAACGTCTCTGAGTTCCTAACATTAGGCATCTACAAACATAGACTCCGGCTCTGACAGACCACATATTCCTAGAAGGCCACCAGACAATAATTATGCATTTCTTTCTCCCACACCCATGAAGAGGAGCTACTTTGATTGAGACTGGTGTTTTTTGTTTTTTTGTTCATTTTTCTGTATCCATACTGCTGGGAGAATAAGGCTTCTATAGAGTAACTAGGTCTAAAGGATTGAAGGGCTGGAGGAATAAAGATGAGTAAAGAACAAATGAATAGGTGTAAGAAACTGAGTTATTAAATGACTGTCTTTCATCCAGAGCCCATCAGGAAATTCTGAAGTAGTAACCCTCAATTCTTGAGGGCCATCATCTAAGTGACCCCGCAGAGTATTACCTAGTTAAGGCACCAGGGAACACATTTTACCTGTCCTTTCCCAAAGCTTTTGCATTTGCAAGATGGGACTGGGATAATGCTTGTTAACTAGGTAATTCAGGGAGTCTGTAATGAATAGAGTAGGGGTAACGGAAGCAGAAACATCTTCCAGCACTGAGTCTGGCTTCCACAGGAGGGAACGTGGGCAGAATTGAAATGAACACAAAAGCAGTTACTGAGTGACCCAAGGCACAACACATTCAGTTCACAGCTGTACTCTTTATACCTTAAAAAAATAAAAAAGGCAGACTAGAATAGCTGATCTTAGAATTACAAGCCAGTTTATTTCATCGCTATTTCAAAATGGATAGCTACTATTTTCTTTGAGAAGGGAGTTCATGGTTCAGTAATTTCTAAAATCATCATCCTTAACTTCAAACTTCACAGCATATTTATATTTAACCTACATGACATCTGCTGTTTGACCAAACTTAGATGTTAAAGTGTAGGTTTTGGAGGCAATTATATAAAAATTAATTTTGCCCACAGAAAATGATTGCCCTCTACATGGAAAAAAAAATGGAATCTTAAGAGACAAATGAAAATGAGAAAGATAGGTGCATCATATGGAATATGAATTTGAAGATTGATAATCCCAATATGTAAAGAGTTTTAAAAAATCAATAATAAGCTAAGAGACTAAGAAATTCAGGCACTCACAGCAGGGGATCTATAAAGTGGTCAAATATATTAAAAGACATTCAACATCATTAGTAATTGTGGGAAATGCAAGTTAAAATAATGGTGAATTTTTTTTGAAGCATTTCTGAAAAAGTCATATTTGGTATAAAAAGGCAAATTTCTCAAACAATACTAGTAGGATTTTAAACTGGTGCAGCAGTTTGGGAGGTAATATGTTCTTAGGTGCTAAATACATTTTCCCTCTTCATTTCATTTAGTTCCTTAGTATTCATTCTAGGAAAATATTTGCCTATTTTCACTGATGGCAAATATAAGGATGCTTGGTGAAGCATTATTTGTTATAATCTGTAACATTCTAAATGTCTACTAACAGGATGGTTGTTAAATAAGCCCTAAGATATCTGTATCATAGAATACATAAACAGCATGAAGATTGACTCAGGTAGAAAGAGGAGAAAATGCAGTGAGTTTTGGGGTTTGAATTCTGGGAGATGGAGCCCATGCTCCAGGATTCAATTCTGGAAATGAAGGTGTGGACTCTGGGAGAGTGTCAGCCACATTCCACATACACAGGCTGCCTCCTGGGCCTCGATGGAGGGGGGCTCCTGGTTACTTTGTCTAACTAAGCAACTCAGTAACTGTGAGGTATATGCGTCCCAGGTTTCTGTAAAGATTAACCAAAATTGCGTGTATAAAGGACTGTGTGTGGGTCTCAGGTACCTGCACATCTTATTAGAGGATTCTCCCTGCCTCGCATTCCCATGGACACATTAAAATGTTATCTGCTCTGCCTTCGTCTTCAGAGCAGCATTGCTGTCCTTGATTAATTACACTATTGCCCAGGAGGAGACACAACTAATCCACTCTTGAATGAGAACCTTGAAACCCTAGGAATGCAGGGAACTTGGATACTGGATAGTTCTTCTACTAAGTTTTGTAGTTTTAATCCATTCCCTAATGCTTCCTATACTATGTCGTAATTATTAGATCACAGTTCCTCTTTTATTCAAAGCATGGTTTGTGGCTGCTAACTATATGGCATTGGTTATCAAATTAGGTAGTTAATTAAGAATTTCACTCTTTCATTCATATATCCATTGCCAAGGCAGAAGACCAACCAGCTATCCTATCCATCCTCACTATTTAATGGGGGGGGGGGGGGAAGACAAGCATAAAAGAATAAAGTCAAAATGGTTGCAATAACTTATTAGAAAACAGTGTTTGGTAAATGACAGTAAAACTTCAATTCTATAAACCTTTTAATTAATATGCACAATTCCAGTTGTTGCCTGGCCACTTCTCCATGTACACATTTGTCCCATGGCAACACTGTAGCATTGTTACATATTGAGTCCCAGTGACAGCTGACAGAAACATTCAGAATTAGAGTCCTCGAGACTATTTCTGGTGCTATGAAAATTTTAATTTCTCAAAACCAAATTGGAGTAATTGCTTAAAGATTTAGCAATAGGTTACTAATGAGCAGTCATTCACCATATTAAACAGACCAACAAAATCCTCCCAGATGTGAAGCCATGACTAGAGCAAGGAATCTTCACTTTGGCTATGTTTGCACCGTCAGGTGGATCCCTGAGGCTGAACAGTGTGAGGGACGTTCTTACAGAGCGGCTTTGAGAAGAACTGTATCTATTCACTTCTCCTTGACTTCCTCTCCAAATACTGGCTTCAAGGCGGAAACATGGAAAGCAGAGACTGCTTGATATTTTTTCAGTGGTTCATGCTTCTCCAGATGCGACCACTTGCGGACTCAACCATACGCTTTAGCAGGCGCTACTCTGTCTCACTATGGTACCCAGAGTATTAACATCACACACGCACATAAACATACACTCACATGCACAATTTAAATAAGTCAAAGTGAAAATGACTCCATTTAATGCCTCCATTTACTAAGCACACATACACACGCACAGTAGCCAAGGGAACTCTGGGAAATTTTATATTCCATAAAAAGGCCAGGAATGCCAATGTCTAGGGCTCAGCCAGCCTTTTTTTTAACTATTCCCTTTTAAAATATATTCATCAAAAGGTATTATTTATAGATAATGGCAAATGATGTTCAAAACTGTGGCTAAAGGTTTGAATTAAGAATAATGGCTTACTGAGGCTTAAATCAGCACTTACAAGATAAAATTCTTAATGTAGTATCTTCGGTGTATCATAAACATTTATGCAGTAGTGTGATCCTTATTTGGAAGAAAGCTTATGATTTTTTTTAGATATTTTCTGGTTTTTCAAAAGTATTGCTGTGCTGTTTGGGGGCGATTTCTTTCTGTAATGTGGCTACAGATGATTATAAAGTTCCTCTCCATTTTTATTAGTTTAATTACACATCCGGATATGAGGGAAACATGAATTAATATTATTTTGATGTTACTTGTAAATACTATCACCTTCAACTTGATTTTTTTCTACACTAAATGTTTCTATTTCAAATTTACCAATACTAAAGGTACAGTTATATATATATATATATATATATATATTTATTTATTTATTTATTTTTGAGGGACTCTAGTGAACAGCATCAGTCCAGGAGCTTGGAATCTCTGTGTAGAGATTCTGTCTTTATTTACTGCTCCGTGGAAGCTGTTGCCTGAGACACAGTAGATACTATTTTGTTATGTTGTAAAGGAATGAATGAAGGATCATTACCATGTCAATAGTAGCACCTCAATTCTTGTGCTGTTTCCTGTTTTCTCTGCTTCCTTTGTCCTGTTCTCCACTCTCCTTGCATTACTACGGACCTCCTTCCTCCTGTTGCAGCTCCCTCTCAGCTCTGTGATTAGCACCTATGGTTCTGCAGGTCTGCCTTCCCTGTCCAGCCCAACACACTCTGAGCAAGAACTCCACAAATATTTGCTGAATTAGTAAATTCTGATTCCCACAAAACTTGATTATAGCAGAGCAAATTATGAGGTTTTGTGGACAAGGAATGTCTACATCACCACTGTGTTTTTCTTTCTTAGATTCCCTGAAAGATAAAAAGAAATCCATACATACATGTTGATCAAAAACAAAAACAAAAGCAAACAAAACCAAGAGCTTTAAAAATGAGGTGGGAAAGGGCATGTTTTTAACTTTTAAAAAATATATATTTGAGCCATTTTCACATTTCCCTTCACTGAGGAATTCTAAGACCTGCAAATCTGTTTTTTTTTGCTACCCTGTGCCTTCACTACCTGCCTAAAAATGTAGCAACAGAAAAGAATGAAATCAAACCTCAGAACCTCTGGAGACCATTTTTTTTTGTTTTTTTCTATGAAGTTCCAAAAGACATAGGTCAATTTCCCCGTTCATATATTACTCCTTTAAAATAAAAGCGATGGGGAAAATTTAATCATTTCTGTTTGAATTGATGCTTTCTTCAGGGGTTTAAATTTTGAACACTCTGCATTAAAAATGGAGAGATTCTTTAAAAAAAAGTCAGGGGGGGGCGCCTGGGTGGCTCAGTGGGTTAAAGCCTCTGCCTTTGGCTTGGGTCCTGATCCTAGGATCAAGCCCCATATCTTGATGCTTCCCCATCTCTCTCTGCCTACTTGTGATCTCTGTCTGTCAAATAAATCTTTAAAAAAAATAAATAAATAAAATAAAAATAGAGAAATTATGGGATTTTTTAAATGAAAAAACTAGTAGAAAATTATCTTGGTGGATTTTTAACATTTTAGATGAAAGAGATTTCTTAGACACTATGCACATGACTCAGTTACTCATTCAGCATATAGCAGGGTGTGTGTTAGAGTATGTGTGCTCTGTAGCGCCACAATGTGAAATATGTTCACAAGGCTTGGCACCAGTCTCGGAGCACTCTTCCAAAAGAACTTCCAGTAATAACAGCATAAAATTCATGATCAAAGATTTGAACATTAATCCTAATTCTTCCACTGAAGTAAGTGATGCTGTTGTGATTAATTTCTCTGGGCCTTAACTTCTTTATTTGTGAAACATAATGATCTTCCTTTACATCCCACACTCAGCTGTTAGGAAGGCACGGGAGTCCCTGTGTGTAAAGCAGCCCTCAGTACAAAAGGAAACAGTATATTGGATGATGCAGTTAATCCAACAATGGGAGCATTTGCAAGACAATATGTAAGGAGACTCCTTGCTTAAGGAAATGCCCTGCAGATGTAGGTGCTGCAAGTCTTCAGAGTAAGATGAATTTTAGGGTATCAAAATGTGGTAAGCTCTGGGAGACATGATCTTTGAGTTCTGGAGAAAGGGTAGCATTTGAGTTAAGAGAAGTGACCACTATTCCAGGAGAGGATAATAAAAGACCAATAGGAGTACGTTAGGACAGGAAAATGGAAGGGCCCCATAAAAGGACAAACTTGGAGAAGCCAGGTTGGGTCCACGGGTAAAAGCCCCTCAGTGAATGATACCCCCGAGTCTGTAATTTGGTCCAAATGGTGAGAGTGAGTCATGGTGCTTTTTGGAGTGGAAGACGGTATAGCAGGCCGGCTAGACTGTGACACGGCATAATTTAGAGAAGAAAAGAACTCACTGTGTAATGGGACAGGTATAAAGCCATGGAGAATTGGATTAACTTCATAGCATGGGAAGTAGAAGTTGAAAAAAATGATAGCGTGTTTTGACTAATGGCAAAGATGAGTGTTGGAAAGGAAACCTAGATTTAGCAAGTGGAGAAAGGCACATGGATTTATTGTTTTGATTTGAGATGCATGAAATATTATAAATATATGCATCACAAAATAGGCTACTACGACAGTACACAGCGTTGGGCTTTCAATGAGACCTGAAGTCCTACAAATGCAGGTGTATTGCGGGTGGAAATTTCCATTATGGGTCTTCTTAGGCTCAACCACACATTTTTATACATGTGGCTCCATAGGTCACAAATTTCACTGGATTCACCTGGAAGGATATGGCCTTAGGGTACTCAGTGGGCCAGTAGAAACACTGGGAGGCTTCCTTTGGTAAAATTCTTGGGGCAGATAGGACTATTCCTTGTTCCTCCAAGCAAGAGAGGGTATGGACCTGTCCAAGAGGACAGAGCCCACACAGGTGGGCATGAGGTCACTTTAATGTTATACACTGGCTCCCTTACTACTCATTCCTACATAATCTCTGCGTAATATTTACTTCCATTCTTGAAATCAAATGTTGCAATCAAATGATAGGTAACTGACCATGCTTGTCAAGGAACAGGTGACGAGTCTGGGGAAGGAATGGAGGGCAATGTGGCAGAGGGCGGTGGCCTGGGATACTACTGAAGCCGTTTCATCTTTCACAGTGCACTCAGTTGGCATTAAAAGTGATACTGTAGAAAGAAAAATGCCAAAAGCAACAACTGATGCTTAAAAGATTGAGATACCTGTAATGCCTTTCAGGAACTACCTTAAGTTAACAAAATCTCCATTTTGTACAGATTGAATTAAATTAAAAGAAAGAAAAAAAAAGGGCTTAGAGTACAGACTTTTTGTGCTAACTTGGACTTAAATAAGGTAACAAAGTTTCCTTTAAGGAATATATAGGTATTAATCAGAAATTTTGAGGATTGTGTGGAAGGGGCCTGCTTTCTCCCTTCATGCTGACCTGGGTTCAAATGTGGACTTTGCTATTACAAAGTACTGCATTTAGGCCAACTTACAAAGTTTGGTGATTCCATTCACCTAGTTTCATTCACCTAATTTCACTCACCTTTTGTTAAATAAATAAATAACTACAGAATTGTGATTGCAGTGAGAAGAATATAAAAATCAGTTTTCCTTATTTTCATCCATAATAACACAACTTTCATACTAACCATCATTTAGGACTTGTGCATTATTAACAATATAATTGAGAAGTGTTTTCTGGCATCATTTGTGAGTCCAGGCCTCCAGAGAATTTTATGTACAAGGTGCCCTGCATGGAAGAATTTCAAGTATATTGTTTTTTTTTTCTGAAATTAACACCTATATTCAAACTTGTAAATGTTTTATTGATTTAGTGACAGACATCCACTGACTCAGCGTGGACAGATAATTTTTCATATCATAGTATAAATACTACTTTAAATTACTTCATACTAGCCCTGGGACAGATTTTAAAGACCTTTGTGTTCTTTGACATTTTTCTGGAGCACAGAGTTCTCAGAATAGATAATTAATGTCAAAACGGTCTGGCAAGCACAGAATGCAGACAGCTGGAGATATTGTTCTGATGCCGTCATTCCTTTGTGAGAATCTTAGTTGAATCCCTCCACTTGCCAAATGAACATTTCAATACATAGTCTAACATTCAAATGGGATCGATGTGAAAGTTATGCTTTATGTTGTAAAGCTTCAGCCATTACCCAGAGTTAACCAGACTGCAACAGCCAAGGGCACCGTCCTCCGGAAGACTATCCTCACTCGCCACACTTACTGCACGTTGAACGTTTCCCTCAACCACACCCTCGGGTTTCATAATGACTAGAACTCCTAGAACTCACGTGTTACACTCCTTTAATTAGAGGAACAGAATTCAGATTAAAGTCAACCGAACGAAGAGAGCCGTGGGTTCTACATGAAGCTTCTCCTGCCCCCTCTCCTTGAAGTCAGGGTATATTACCCTCCCAGCAGTGATTCACGACCAGTATGAGCTCGCACTGCCAACCAGTGAAGCCTGACTAAGCTCACTGTCCAGGATTTTCATTGGGATTTCATTACATAGGCATGATTGTTTGATTACCCAAATGACTGAACTCCATTTCCGTGCCACCTGATAACCATGTGGCACAAAGTCCCACCATAAATCACAGCATTGGCCTTTCTGGCATGGCCAGACTCTCAGGTGTGGCCATCCCCACCTGAAACAAAGGTATTTCTTTCATCTATGTTGATCACCTCCCTGAAACCAAGCACTAAAATCAGACCTTCCTTTAGGCAAGGCCACAGCTTTTGCTACAAAAGTATGAATAATGACATTTCTAAAGATGTTCACACAAAAAAGAGTTCTTATTTCTAGACCTAACATGTGATAGAGAAAAAGAATCCTAAAGATGGTCGACACATCAGATACCTTGGATAGATGGAAAAGTAGGCAGATACAATGTGTATGTGAATGACTGATATTAAGGAGTTGAATGGTGCCTTTTGCTCATTCACTGAAGAATTCAACAAATATTCTTAGAGGCTGTTTCTAGCACTATGCTAGGACTTTGAGTTAAGACTGCTATGACAGGGGGCGCCCGGGTGGCTCAATCAATAAGCATCTGCCTTCAGCTCAGGTCATGATTCCAGGGTGCTAGGGTTGAGCTCCACGTGGGGCTCCCTGCTCTGCAGGAAGCCTGCTTCTCCCTCTCCCACTCCCCCCTGCTTGTGTTCCCTCTCTCCCTGTCTCCCTCTCTGTTATGATAGCTATTCATAGAGCTTATAATCTATTGTTTGTATATGGGAGGGTAGCTATCCATTAAATCCACAAATTCTGTGAAAGTTCTCTCATGTTAAGTTCTTTAAGGGAAAGCCTCAGGATTTCCAAAGGTGTTAAATAGGACAATTGACTTAGTCCTTATTTCTGCTTCTGCTACCTGACCTGGCCCCAATTACCTCCCAATCCGTTGTATGAATTTACCTAGTCAAGATGAACCTCATCCTACTGACAAGATAATGTGCCACAGAAATCACCTGATTTCCCAAGACCATAAGGAGGATTGCTTCAATAATTTTAACCTCTTAACTGGTACAGGATTGTAACCTACAAAGTAATTCAAAAATGTGATGTAAATTAATCAACTATTTTATTTGGGGTATAACAAACAAGTCCCTTTGAAAACTATAAATTCAATTCAATTCAAAGACATTCAGTGCCTATAAAAGGAAATTTTAAAACCAACCTATAAGCATTTAGCAAAAACTAATAATTGAACAGTATTTTTTAATACAGTTCATTTATGCATATTTAACATCACACTCTATGAACGTCTGTTCATAATTAAGTAGACCTTCAATTCCTGCCAATGGTTAGAATTATTATGTAAAGATAAAGTAGTATTTATATTCTGCTGAAATGAAGCAAAAGATCAAACTGATGAAAAAGGTAGGCGATAATACAGAGTGCATTTTAAATCAGTGTTGTAAAATCAAGGTCAAGCATGAAATATTCTAAGCATTCTTCTAAAAAAGAACCTTTTGAAGTTCTTATTCATATTAATGAAATCCTGAGGGTTTGATAAGGTCCACCCTGATTCTGTGGACTATATTAGAGAAAAACATTGCCTAACTTTTACTTTGAATTATGATTTTAAAGAGTGGAGATATTTAGGGTGGTAAAAAAAATTACTCCATTGGCAAAAACCGCAGTTTCTAACTTTGATGAAAGAAAGTTAGTCAAATCCCTTCAATCTTCGCTAAGTTATAAAATGCACTTGGACAGTCATAAATTACATCTTCACAGAGGCAAGTGCAGTTGACCCTCAACAGCATGAGGGTAGGGACACTGCTTTATTAATCAAAAAGATCTGTAAAAGGGGATCCAAGCAGTTCAAACCTATGTTGTCCGAGGGTTGATTATGCAATTGTATGTATGAAAATATAATCACCCATATCTTCAAGAATGAGCACAAATGCAGAACAATTTCTTACAGAAAATCGATAGGTTATTTAAAAAATGTAATTCAGGCATAAGGTGATTGGCTAGGCACCGAAGGCTGACATTTGTAAAAACTGAAGAAATCTGCTTTACAGATAACCTCTCCTTCGATGAAAGTGACCAGATTTTATAAAATAGTAAGTTCTTTCTCCTGAGTCCTCATTTCAATTTTGGACGAAATGCTGAATTATTTTCCCCCACACCACCTCTCCATGTTTTTATTCTGAGAGCCACGTTAAAAATCGTCTTTGTGAAGGAATCTTCAAGCAAGGGGCTTGCAGGTCATGAAGACTGTAAGAAACAGACTAAAATCCCGTTGTCACATTCAGGTCCCACTCTTGTTCTCTCCATCAGTCCCCTGTGGAGCTTAGCCATGTACCAGACAGAGCAGCAGGTGTCACATGTGGGTGGTGCCTACCATCTCCCAGCGGTACAATCTTAGGCAAGCTGCATACAATTTCTGGACATGGGCATCTTCCTAAGTAGAAGTGGGGCTCAAGTTTGACAGCAGGTTCTCTGCCTTGTTATCATGTTTCTTATGGTCTTGCTACTCCAGATCCAAGCCAATCTCTCAAATACGAGCTTTTGCTAATTTACCTTTAATTGGCTATGACCTTCTCCTTTTCCTGATTAGAAAGATCTTCCTGACATTAAAGGCCCGCTTAATTATTAGCCCTTTTGTGAAGAATTTCTCTACTACTCAGGTTGAATCAAGTATCTCCTACTGTACAATTTTGGGACATTGTTCATAAAGCTTATACAATCCCATCATTTTACTCTTATACGACCTTGAGGCAGGTACTATAGTTTTGTCATTTTTATTTTTCCTGCAGAAAACAAAGCACAGAAAATATAAGCTCTCAATAAGCTTTTATAATCCTTGCCATGCCTTTCCCATAAAATTTTCTCTGTGCAAATGTTTCTAAATACGATCTGATTCTTCATAACTATCCACATAGTGAGGCTATGTGGCAGTAACACATGACCTTCAACTTGTAGTAGTAGTTTACAAGTGTTTATTCCAGGACGGATGTCCACCATGTGTCAGGTTGAGCTCTGTCCCCTGCTGTCTTCACTCTGGGCTGCAGCCTACACCTGAGAAGTGCTCTCTTTCCACGTGGAGGGAAAGGAGGTATGGCAAACCAAACATTGACATTGAAAGATTTAGTAGGAAATCACGAGTCCTTTCTACCCATATTTCAACAGACAATAGGCATTCCTGAGTTTATCAGCATGGAAATGTCTGTTCTGCTGTGAGCAAGGCTGTCCTGGACAGGACATGGAACATATGGCAATATATTAGATATAAAATATATTATTATAGAGTACAACTACCGTACTTCTATTCCAATGCAAAACTATTTGGGAAATCTTGAAATTGGTGGTGATCACATTACACATGGTCTTTTGGGAGTTCTCTCCCTTACAAAGGGATTAATAGCAGAATGGGTGACAGCCTGTTGAGAGCAGGATGAAGTATATGGTATGAAAGAAGGGTTGTCTAGGTATCAGAGAATATAGAGGAGATCAGATTGAGATGTACCAGTGTTATAAAGCTACCAGATAAAGACGCTACGGGGATGCCTTATTTAGCTCTCCTGTAGAGATTAGGTAGTGCAAATAGAAAAGCAAACAAGACTGTGTTCCCAGTGTGCCATAATAAATGTAGTCAAGCTGTAAGTCAATGGAGGCAGAGGGAAGCCCACAAGCGAGAATTTACAGAAAGCCTAACTTCACTCAACATAAGCACACTACCACTTACTACCACCTAATTCATTAAGATCTGTGAGAAGAAAAAGTTTCCACTACGTAGTAGGTGACAGTTATGATAAATGAAATCAGGATAATTAAATTCATGTTTCAAGCAGTAAACTATCAGAAGAATTAGCATACTCAGTCACCTGGCATTGTACCAACTAGAACTTGATTAATCAATATTTCTGTTAAACTCATTAACACCTACAGAGGCAGAATGGCAGTTAGAAAATAAGTTTCTCAACACACTAGACTTTATCTTCATAACCAGGGCATAGCTCCATGAAAACATTTCTGAGTTTTTATATATTTTTTTTAATTTTTACTGTAGACCTTTGTCTTTTTTGGTCTTTAGCAATTTAAGAGTTAGGATAGGACTGCATTTTCTTCTGGAAAAGTACATATATACACATATAATAGCTACATATAAAATACCTGGGCTTTAAATTGCAATGGGAGATTCTAGTATATAATATGATAAAATCTACTGTTACCACTACTTTTACATTATAGCTTTGGCCATGATCATTCATTTTTTTTTAAATTTGTCTTAACTAAAAGTCATTATCATTAGCAAAACTTTGAAAATAGAAATTATACTAAAGAAATTTAAACGTAGCTTTAACAGGAAATGACCACTCTTAGGGTATATCTGTTTTTCTCTGTGTATATATGTGTGTTTACTTTGAATATGTGAATATATGCGTGTTTGATAGCATATGATTTATAGGTATGTATGATTTTTTTTTTACTGAATATCACACTTTTTTATTGAAGTATAATTCACACATAACATGATTTGATATTTGCATATATTATAAAATATTTTCTACAATAAGTCTGCTTAGCATTCATCATCCTACATAGTTATAGAATATTTTTCTTGTAATGAGAACTTTAAAGAATATCCTTAGCAAAGTTCAAATGCGCAATACAGCATTATTAGCCACACCCACCATGCTGCATCTTATATCTCCATGATTTTTTTTCCCTAATAACTGGAAGTTGGTAACTTCAGACCCTCTTCATTTATGTCACCCGCCTCTTAACCACCCCCTATGGCCATTTGCCAACCACTCATCTGTTCTCTGTATCAATAGGTTTTTGTTTTTGGATTCCACATACAGATCAAACATATTTGTCTTTCACTGTCTGACTTAGTTCTACTAACATAAATCCCTCAAGGTCCATCCATATTGTTACAAATAGCAATATTTCCTTTTTATGGCTGAATATTCCACATACCACATCTTCTTTATCCATGGGCAAACTTAAGTTGTTTCCATGTAAAGAATGTTCCAGCGAACATGGGAACACATATGTCTTTTCAACTTAGTGTTTTTGTTTTCTTCAGATAACCAGAAGTGGGAATGCTGGATCATGGGGTGGTTCTATTTTTAACTTTTGGCGAGAACCCCATACTGTGTTCCACAGTGGCTATACCAATTTACATCTTGACCAGCAGTGCATAAAGGTTCCCCTTTCTCTAAATACGAACCAGCATTTGTTATGTCTTATCTTTTTAATAACAGCCATTCCAACCGGTGTGAGGCAATACTCATTGTGATTCTAATTTGCATTTCCCTGATGAGTGATGCTGAGTATCTTTTTGTGTGTCTGTCGGTACTCCGTATGTATTTTTTGGAAAGATGTCTATTCAGGTGCTCTGTCCATTTTTAAATCAGATTGTTTGGATTCTTCTATTGAGTTATGTAAGTTTATTTTTTTCTATATTTTCAATATTAACCCCTTGCAATTTTTCTCATTTGGTATATTTTCATTTTATTGATGTTCTCCTTTGTGGTGAAGAAACTTTTTGGTTGGTTGTGGCTTACTTGTTGATTTTTGCTTTTGTTGCCTTTGCTTTTGGTGTCAGACCCAAAAAATCATCACCAGAACTGATGTCAACAATCTTATCACTCATTTTTTTTTTCCCTAGGAGTTTTATGGTTTCATTTCTTAAATTCAAGTCTTGAATCCATTTTGAGTTTATTTTTGTGTTTAGTGTAAAATAGCATTCTAGCTTTGTGTTTTTTGTTTGTTTGTATGTGACTGTAGTTTTTTCAGCACCATGTACTAAAGGAACTCTCCTTCTCCATTGTATATTTTTGCCTCCTTGGTCATAAATTAATTGACCATAGAAATGTGAGTTTAGAGGCACCTGGGTGGCTCAGTTGGTTAAGCATTTGCCTTCAGTTCAGGACATGATCCTGGAGTCCTGGGATCAAGCCCTGTGTTGGGCTCCCTGCTTAATGGGAAGCCTGCTTCTCCTTTGCCCTCTGCTGCTCTCCCTGGTTTTGCTCCCTCACTCGTGTTCTCTCTCAAATAAAATCTTTAAAAAAAGGTGAGTTTATTTTTGGGATCCCTCTTCTGTTCCATTGATCTATATGTCTGGCTTTGTGCTAATGTCATACTGTTCTGATTAGTTTTGTGATATAGTTTGAATAAGGGAGGATGATGCCTCTAGCTATATTTTTCCCAAGATTGCTTTGACCGTCAGGTTTTTGTTGGTGTTCTATATTAATTCTAGAATTATTTGTCCTGTCTTTGTGAAAAATGTCATTGGAATTTTGAGAGGGGATGTGTTAACTTTTAGTTAGGATGGGCATTTTAACAATTCATGAGTACAAATATCTTTCCGTTTATTTATGTCTTCAATCTCATAGATGTCTTACAATTTTCAATGTACATGTTTTTCACCTCCTTGGTTAAATTTATTCTCAGACACTTTATTCTTTTTGATGCATTTGTAAATGGGATTATTTCCATAATTTCTCTTTCTTATAGTTTAATATTAGTTTTTACAAATGTAACTGAATTATGTATATTGATCCTGAAATTTTATTGAATTTATTTTTAATCTTAACACCTTTCGGTAGAATCCTTTAAGTTTTCTATATAAAATAGGTCATCAGCTAATAGTGACAGTTTTACATCTTTCTCCCCAATTTGAATTACTTTTATTTCTCTTTCTTGCCTAATTGTTCTGGCTCAAACTACTTGTGTTGAATAAAAGTGGTAAAAGTGGGCATCTATATCTTGTTCTTGATCCTATAAGAAAATATTTCAGCTTTTCACCATTGAAGAGGGGGTTAGCTGTGGGCTTGACATACATGACCTTTATTATGTTGAGGTATGTTCCCTCTAAACCCACTTTGTTGAGAGTTTGAATCATGAACAGATACTGAATTTTGTCAATGATTTGTTTTCCACATCTACTGAGGTTTTCATATAATTGTTCTCCTTCATTTTGTTAATGTGATCTATCACTTTGCTTGATTTATGGATGTCGAACCACTCCTGAATGTCTGGAATAAATCCAGCTTAATCATGGTGTATGAACCTTCCAATGTAGTGCTGAGTTAGGTTTGCTAATATTTTGCTGAGGATGTTTGTATCTATGTTTACAGGAATGTTGGCCTATAATTTGCTGGTGATGTCCTTGTCTTGTTTTGATATCAGAATAATGTACACCTCAAAAATGAATTTGGAAGCAATTCTGCCCTACCTAATTTTTTTTTTTCCAGTAAAAATTTGAGAAGGATTAGTATTCTTCCTTGAATGTTTGATAGAACTCACTCTGAATCAGTCTAGTACTTGTTTGTCTGGAGGTTTTTGATTTGTGCTTCAATCTCCTTATTAGCATTTGGTCTGCTCAGACTTTCTATTTCTTTATGTGATTTAGTCTTGGAAGGTTGACTCTTTCTAGGAATTTGTCCATTTCTTTGGGTTGTACAGTTTGTTGGTATATAATTCTAGCCTCTTAGGATGCTTTCTATTTCTGTGATATCTGTTGTAATGTCTCCTCTTTTGTTTCTGACTTTATTTGAATTCTCTGTTTCTCTCCTCATGAGTCCAGATAGATTTTTGCCAATATCTTCTGTTCAAAGAACCAACTCTTGGTTTCGTTGATATTTCCTATTTTCATTTTTGTCTCTTTCATTCCTTTCTGCTCTAATTTTTGTTATTTCCTTCCTTCTACTATCTTGGGCTTCATTTTTTTTCCTTGTTCCCTGAGTTGTAAAGACCGGTTATTTGAGATGTATCTTTGTTAAGGCAGGCATTCATTATTATGAACATCCCTCTTAGAACTGTTTTTGCTGAATTCTGTAAAATTTGCTGTGTTAGGTCATTTTCTTTTTTTCCCAAGATATTATTTTTCTTTCAATTTCATCATTGACCCACTGGTTGGTTGTTCAGTCTCCACATATTTGTTTCTATTGAATATCATTTTAAACATGTTTCCATGTAAAAACTGTAATGTCGATGTAATTTCTTAAATCTTTTCATTTAATATTGAATCAAAACGTATTCAATACTTTGATATAATGAAAAGCTTTTACTTGAATTTTGACCTCTATCATGGCACCACTTAATATCTCCTCTCCTCTTCTCTACAGAGCCCCTCTTACTCTATTCCCTTATCCCATCTTGGTATTTCTCTTGATTTCTCTTTCTCTTTTGTTTTTCACTGCCTAGATTCTATATTGTCAAGCCTGATAATCTGGCTGGCAAACTTGGAAGTCTCCTTGGGTGTAAGAATTGTAGTGGAGAGGAATAGAAATGATAGGCAAAACTGCTGAAAAAATTGTGCTGTTCAGTGATTATGCCTCCCTTATTTGTACATCAAAAACTCATACAACTATAAAATGTGCCAAATAATTTTGAAGCTTTACTTTTTGGATATTCTTTCATTTTAGCATTTAAAACCCCTAGAAATATAAGATTTTGAATTAATTTATTATCTGCAATTTTAAAGCACATTCAACCATTCAAAAGAAAAGACAATCATTTCAAAGAAAATTAGAACAAAGTCACAATGCACATTAAAATTTCATTTTACAAGGAGTATTGATTCAATGTTTTGGTTTAACATATTATGCACCTAAGAAAGTTTCAAGCATTCCCAAAATATTAGCATCGTTTTCATTTCAAATTAATTATTTTCTTATGAAGGGAATGTCCTTATTTTTATGCTTATTAATAATTAATAAAAATGGTATTATGTTTGAAAGGAAAAATATCAACAAAAATGTAAACATGAGAAGGATGTCTTTGAAAATAAATTAATGAATAAGAAGTAAGCAAATTCAATTTATTCTTTTTATAATATAATGAAATTATTTGCTTATTGAGTGAAACTGCATCACTCCTACAGTTGATGCAAAGGAATAATTTGTCACACTGCAGAAAACAATATGCCAGTTTCTTTCCATTGTTAAGCAGCATGTGGACACTTTATTTAGCTTATTCAAAATTATAAAATTACATGGTTTGTAGAACCAATCAAATGTGATCAAATTTCAGAAAGAGAAACTTATGAAGGTTTCTGAGGCTCATTCAACTGCATGCTTTCAAATCCTCTGGACTAGGAGAAGATAACCCCTATTGGCCAAGACCATTACTCATGTTGTCCCAGTATTTCTTTCTTTTTGATAAGAAAATTTTCCTCCCTCCTTCCATAAATACTGGATCATACCTCTGCCATTTACTAGTCCCTAGTTTCAATGCTCATGAAATATCCATTAACAAAATAAAGAGCTTTGCCATCATGGAGCTTACCTTTCCCCGAGAGGAGATGGAACATAAATATTTCAAGTAAATAATATGGTATAAAGTAATAAGTGTGAGATGGAAAGAAGGATTAAGCACATGGTAGGAGAGATCAAAAAGACCAGGGGCTTAGCTGTGAGCTTCAGGTATGAGTTCTCAAAAGGAAGAACCAGAAAAGAAGACTGAAAGAATAAAAGCAGGAAGGAAAGAAGGATGCACGATGGAGGGGATATCCTTGAATTCCAGTGAAGAGGGCATGATTACCTATTGCAAATGCTCCTGATCAAGAACGATGCATCCAGAAAGATGAGCACAATGTGGAGGTAACTCATGCCTTGGAGAAGAGCCGCCGATGAATGGCGAGATTGCGTGCCTAGTGGCCTGGTTCTCAAACGACACTGGAGGAGAGCAAGAGATGACGCAAACACAGAATACTCTTTTGGAGAGTTGTGCTGTAAAGGCTCATAAAGAAATGGGGCAATACCTAACAAGGGAAGTGGGGATGGGAAATGTTTTTTTATCAGAGAAATAAGAGCCTGCTTGGAAGCTGAAGAAAATGACCCAGGTGAGAGACAGAAATACTGGTGTTTGGAAAGAGGAGAAGAGCTACGGAAGCAGTGTGCTTGCAGGAAGCAAGAAGGGATGTGAATGGTTTGCACAAACGGTGTGGAAGGAGATGGATAATCACCCCTTCCCCTTCCTACTTCCAGTACTTAGAATGTCTCCCCGATTGCCGTAGATTCACATAGACTGATCTCCTGTCTCTCTTGATTGCTTGATAAGCACGGGGATTTTGCTCACCTGGATCTAACCCTCCCGATACTGTTTATGTTCTTTATTCTACCTCGATTCCCCACCTCTCCTCATCCCTGAGACCACATATATTTTCTGGAATTCTTTATCAGCTGTGAACAGCATTTTCCATAGCCCTCATCTGGTCTCTGAATTTGTTTCTACTTCCTGCTCAGCCCCTGGGGACCCAGAAGCCATCCAGCCCTCCCACTGTACTGGTGGTGCTTTGTTTACTGTGACTCTCCTCCCAGCAGACTGGGGGCGGGGCCGGTGTCTCTGCTGTACTGACTGCAGACCTTTCTACCTCTTTGACAGCCCTCATCCTTGCTTCTTGAGCCCCCAGCTTACAGCATCCACTGTCACCAGCCACACTGGGCCCATTCTATCCTGTTCTCAATGACCTTATCCCGGTTTAGAGACACTCTCCAAACTTCTAGTGATTTCAGTGTATGTTTAGATGTCTTATCCAACAACCTAAATGTTCAGTTTCTTGAATACTTTTCTGTAATAATCTCCAGTTGACCTCAGTTGTCCTCATCGTTGTCCCATGGAACTAGGCTCTATCAGGGGCTGCAATCCCTCCATAGTCTAAATTTTCTGAATTTGTGAATTTCTGGCCTACTGTCTTTCAGCTTGCTTCTTACATGCCAGCCCCTCAGTATTCTGACCCCAGCAGTTTCTCTGATCTATTGGCCCAACGAGCTTCTGAATCTTTTTCACCATTTCTCACTGTCCTCCACCATCCTTCTGTCTTCAGTCTCTTGTGCTGAAATACCGTGCTGGCACGCTCGCTCATTGGGATTGCCTCCTTGTGCGTTTTCTTTTACCTTTGTTACCCACTCTTATTGTCTGTCCTCTCTACTTATATTTTTCTCTTTTCTTTCTCACAATTGCCTAAAACCTAATTTGCTATAGTTGCGTGTGTGTGTTTGGCACAGAGCAAGTACAGTGGCCACACTAACCTCTTCCTGACCTGTAAGAAGTGGTGGTTAATCACAGTTGAAAGCATTACCTTTTCAGGGGCCAACTGAAAAAACTGTAAGTCTCTAGAACCATTTTTACCCCTCCTTTTTTCCGTTTGAGATAATTTGTCAGTATAAATTTGTCAGCACCTAAGAAATCAGTTGCTTTGGACACATAGATGCAGAAAGAGATAACCGTATGTAGCTACAGAGTGGTTTTGGTAGTTGGGCATGAATCTGGAGCTTCCTAATTCTTGTTTTTCTACAATAAGTATGAGAACCATTTTTGAAGAGATTTCAGGGTTGGGATACATATTGTTGTCAAGAAACAGAATCATCATTTCAAATGTTCTGCCTTGTCAAATAATGACCAGGTTTATTTTTTTGAAAATTTATATAATACATTCTGTCATAATGTGGTTCCTTAAAAATCTTACTGTAAATGGAAAACCATTCATCTTTTATAAAATCCATAGTTTTACCTAAATACTTAATTTTTCCCACATTAATTTCTACAAATTGCAGTAGTTGTTAACACCAGTGCAGCAAAATATACTCATATTTAATTTGAAATTCATCCCTTTTACTATGCTCATTTATTTCAGAATTTCAGAAATTTCCTTATTTCCTTTAGATTAGAAATATTCCATTTTCTTTGAAAACAATATAAGTGATGAAATAAGAATAAAATATTTCTGCAAATCTATAGAGTCTCTTTGAGCTAAATTTTAGGACACATGAATTTTTAACTTTTACTGTGTTTTGAGATGGGTTTATTTGGTCTTTTACAACCTATTAAATCACACTTATAGGGTGTTTACAAGCACGGACTTTAAATAGTTCAGTGACAATGTTCAGAGGAACAGAGAAGCAGTGTGACCGCAGGAAAGGGTAAGGCATCGTGTGGGAAATAATCGCTCAAGCCAGACTGGAGTATAATCAACACAAGGCAGCTTCGGTCATGAGACTTAACTACTACCTTTGATTGTTGTGTTTGAGACCTTAGATGGGAAGCATAAATGGGCACATGACATACTTGCAGTAGACTTTTGGAATCTGTAAGACATACAATATGAGAATGTCAAGAATTCCAAAGGTATCAGTATTTTTATAGGAGATAATCCCTTTCATTACAGTAACTCTTAAAAAAATAGTATTCCTCATAAATAGCTTTACAAATCTTCAGAACATTTGAATTTAAATCCTGTTTCCTATCCAGATTCTCATGTCAGCAATACAGGGAGGATTCCCTGAAGTGGATCTCTCACTGGGAGGTGGTGAGGTAGACCACCCACGGTAGGTCTTGGGAATCCCATTTCTTTTTCCATATGGAGCGTTAAATGAATTCACAGGGATCACAGGTACAGATATGTGAAAATCATCACTCCAACCTTTGAATTATTTATTTGTTTATTTTGTGGCTGGCTCACAATCTGGGTGTAAGTGGAACTACAGACTACCATACCGACATTAGTGCGTTCTGGTCATTCAGCAGCAACTCTATCTCATACCTCCTTTCTCGGACTTCTGAGTTTATTTCCCTGATATGTTCTGCCTCCTTGAACTTGACCTCCCATGGTCTCTTTCCAAACCTTCATTCCCAGGGTGCCCTGTCTGTCTGCCCACACAAGGTCCTATATATTCCTATCCCCATGTCTGTTTTTTTTTTTTTTTCCCCTAAAGATTTTATTTATTTATTTGACAGAGATCACAAGTAGGCAGAGAGGCAGGCAGAGAGAGATGGGGAGGAAGCAGGACTCTGGGATCATGACCTGAGCTGAAGGGAGAGGCTTAACCCACTGAACCACCCAGGTGCCTACCCATGTCTGCATTTTATTTTTAATGTTTTCCATATTTTCTCAAACTAAACTTCCTTCAAACTGATCTCCCATTTCTAAAGAAACCTCTCTTTACTAATCTAGGCTGACTTGACCCTGAATTAGCCCTCAGTTAGAGTATCCACTCAGCTAGTAAATTTGATCTTCTCTGTTGAGGGTTAAGACTACATACCACCAAGTTTATCTTTAGGGAGAGGAGGACCTTCACTATTAAAATATATTATCATAAGATTGGGGAGAATTGTTAACTCTTGTAGAAGAAAAAGATGATCAGTTGGATTCCATGGAATTGTTGGTAACCAGATCTTTCCTATTAATGACCTGGTCACCGATTCCAGTGTGTGTGTGGTGGGGGAGGGGAGGGCACACGCGTGCGCGCGCGCACACACACACACACACACACACACGCATGCACCCACATGCAAATAGTGCTCTGCGGCCAGCTGGGGTTGCTACAGTTCAGTTCCATCCTTCCACTGTTAACAGGGGAGAGTGTCAGATCCTGCAGGTTAAGGTCTCAGCCCTACAAGACGACACCTTCTCTCGAGTGCAAGTAGCAGTTACAAGTCCATCTTACCACCTAGGATTCTGATCAACATACTGCAGATTAGAAGTTCCAACAACCCTTCCCCTCCCCTTGGGTTTGATTGATTTGCTAGAGAAGCTTACACAACTGAAACCTTTTACTGACTCGCTTACCAGTTTAAAACGATGGTACTCCGAACAGCCCATGGCAGACATGCATACTCAGGGCAGGGTTTTGGGACAGAGTGTGGGGTTTCCATGATCTCTCCAGGTGTACTACTCTCCCAGCTTCTTCGTGGGCTCACCAGCCCAAATGTTTTCTCAACTCTGCCCAGTGTGTATCAATGTATGTTTAATGGAGGATTCTCGTCATTAGCATCCACTGGCAACTGATCCAACCTCCAGGCCCTCACCCCTCCCCAGAGATCAGGGGAGTGGAGCTGAGGATTCCAACTGTCTAGTCACATGGTTGGTTCTCCTGGCAACCAGCCCCCATCTTTAGGTGCTTTCCAGAAGTCCCTTCATTAACAGAAGACACCACTGTTGTTCTCAGTAGGTCAAAAATTGTGATGGTTTCAGAAGCTCTGTGCCAGCAATGGGACAAAGACTAAATATCTATATACATATTTCTAGTATGAATTACAATATCACACCAACTTACATAGTCCTTTTTTCACTTTTTCTCTGGAGGGATAAGAAAATCCTCTGACACACTACAACCAGGTATATGTCAATTGGGAACACAGTTTCAGATTTTCTTGTTTTGATTTTGATTACAAGTAATTAGCAAGATTCCAAAAACACTTTTTAATATTGAAAATAGATGTGGATGTTAAGGAAGGCATGTGTTGTGATGAGCACTGGGTGTTACACACAACTAATGAATCGTTGAACACCGCATCAAAAACTGATGATGTACTGTATGCTGGCTAACTGAACATAATAAAAGATAAAAATTTTAAAAAGTTAAAAGACAAAATAGATGTAAGCTCATTAGATTATATCATTTCAAATTTACCTATTGTTACTTTACATTTTATAATTTAGATTTACCCTACTTGAAACACAAATGTGTTTGGGAGGTTAAGGTGCTGCTCTCTGTGTTCAAGGATCTGTAGGAGAGTCTTAGGCAACAGCCTCAATCGGATAGCAGAGTTCACATGTTCTCTAAAAAATTAATTCATGGACCAGTTAGGCGAGTGCTTCAATTTGGTGTATTTTCTTGATAGTCTTGACCCTTATGTTTTGGTTCTTAATATATTAGTCTTCCCAGTTGGACTCTCCTTCCTGTGGTTACAACCTCCCTGCACACGGTCTATTTCTGCAGTAAGATATGTGATATATGTCACTGTTTGCTGTTTCTGGATAGAAACCTATACTATTTTTAATTTTACTTTATTTTATTTATTTTTTCAGTGTTCCAAGATTCATTGTTTATGCACCACACCCAGTGCTCCATGCAATACGTGCCCTCCTTAATACCCACCACCAGGCTCACCTAACTCCCAAAACCTATATACTTTTTAAACCTATTTTTTTTAAAGTGCAATCTCTTTAGTAAAATTACCGCTAATAATTTAAAGTGCTAAATATTTGATAACTATGATTAGAAATGTATACTAAAGGAACACCTCAGGCATCATTCTATTTTCAAATATCAAGTCACTCAGATTTTGTAAGCAGTGTTAATATGACCTGAAATGAAAATACTTGCTTTAAAATTAAATTCCATCTATTATCTACATTTTAAAATAATGAAATTGAGCATTATCAAATAGTGCAAAGGATCTATTTACAAAAAATAACACATGGGTGCCAATTAAGGTAATACTGAATATGTTAAGCAAATAAATTCTACCACTTTGGTTACAAAATGCAAACTACAAATTACAGATCACTTAATTGAATAAAATACTTAGGTTAGAACTGAAAGTGGTTCCTACATGTTTAAATATTAAGTATTTATAAAGAACAAGAACAGCAAGTTCCTTTTCTAGTTAGTGTGTGTAACAACAGTTTTTTGTTTCATTTTCCTGATTTGGTACGCTGTGTTGTTAGATCCCTCTAAGAGCAGAATGAGCTCCCAGGTTGGGAGGCAGGTGTTGAGGGACTGGATGTCTCCTCTGAGACATTCTGGATTTCCTTGACACTTTTCTATACTCAGGAAAAAACAACATGTCACCATCCCCAAACAGTCATCACAGCAAAAAGAAATTCAAGATGAAATATAATATTTATAGAGAGAAACATCACTGATAGAGCTAAAAAATGGTGACAAAAGTTGTGATAAGGAGGGGGTCCTGTTCCAAGGTAGAAAAGTTATGTTTGGTTATTTTCAATGCAAGAAAACATCCTTATTCAAAAAGTGAGAAAATGCATGAAGCTGAAAAGTGAAAGTTGCAGGAGAAACACCTGTTGAGGTTGTACCTAAATGAATCAGCTACTGTTCCCTGAGCTGAAGGTAGTGTGCAAATATTGACACCTAACTGAACATCCTAATCACTTGTGATGGGAAGAAAAATGGGGCCAAACTGTATCAAGAATTTAGGGTTGACGTAAGGAAGCATTCTGTATTTGTTTTCTAATGCACAACAGATGACTACATCCAGGAACTACAAACAACGCACAGGAATTACCTCACAGGTTCGGTGGGCCAGGCATCAGGGCAAGGCTTCACTGTGTCCTCTGTCAAGGTCATACGTGCAGTGGTCTGTGATCTTATCTGAAACTCTAGGTCTTCGTCAAGGCTCTTGCTGCTGGTGGTGGAATTCAGGGCTTAGTGATTGGAGGACTGAGACCTTTGGCTCCTAAAGCCTGCCTGCTCCCAGATGCCAAAGTCTCTCCCCACACAGGGCACGGTGCTTCCTCAAGGCCAGCTGGCAAGTGTCCGGTACATCATCAGCTGCTTTCTCTGAGCTAGAACGCTTTTAAAGGGCTCAGCCAATACGTCAGGCCGCCAGGATGAACTACCTTGTGATAACTCAAAGTCAGTTGATCAGGAACTTCTATTACCTCTGCAAAACCCCATTCACCTTTCCCATATAACAACAGGATCATAGGAGTGACCTCGAACTGTCTTTGCACACATCGTTGGCTAGAAGTGAGTTACAATCCTGCCTGTGCACTTGGGACAATGATTATAGATGTCATGAAGGTAATCTTAGAATTCTTCCTACACGTACTTTCTCATGGTGCTTCTGACCTTGAGACTATATTGCTGGGAGAAATGTATGATCTTTTGTGCAGATGGGAAGACTGCATTTAATTAGTTAATTAATTAAATATTTGACAAAGAGCAAGAAAGAGCATACACACAAGCAGGGGGAGAGGCAGAGAGAGAAGCAGGCACCCTACTTAGCAGGAAGGTCAATGTGGGGCTTGGTCCAGGGCCTGACCCCAAGACCCTGGGATCATGACCCTGAGCCCAAGGCAGGTGCTTAATGACTAAGCCACCCAGGTACCCCAGAAGATTGCATTTTAAAGATTTTATTTATTTATTTGACAGAGATCACAAGTAGGCAGAGGCAGGCAGAGAGAGAGGGGAAGCAGGCTCCCCGCTGAGCAGAAAGCCCTTTGCAGGGCTCGATCCCAGCACCCTGAGATCATGACCTAAGCTGAAGGCAGAGGCTTAACCCACTGAGCCACCCAGGTGCCCCAGAAGATTGCATTTTAAAAAGAAGTTCTTTGGCTGAGGGTTTTGGCCTTGCTGAAGGAATAGGGTGAGTTCAATATTCACAGATGTTAGCTGTTGTTCCTGCTTCAAACGTCAAGTTGAAAACCTGTTGCACACTAACACTGGTCAGCATTAGACCTGCACAGCAGTCTTAAGGCAGACTTCCCAGCATCATCCCAGAGTCACATCTGAAGAACTGAGAAGAGCAGAAGAAGCTGGTCTACATCACCTAATTGTTTACTTAGTCTGATAAGGAGGTACATATATTTATTTAACGTGTACTATTTTTCCAACCATACAGGATTCCTAATTCTTGGAAAATATTCCTGACTTCACAACAATAGCCGTAGACATGACACTTACTTTCAAATGCACCTGTGCATTCTCAAGATGACAGTGGATTCATTAGAATCTACTACATCGCATAATAAAACTGGAATGTTATGAACCTGAGTTACTTTTGAAGCTTGTGTTGTATCTTCATTTCACTTTTTTGAAATCAGAATTAATTAAAAAGAAAAGAGGGGGAACTAGGATCCTAATTTTTAAATGGGTAGAGAAGTCATGGCAAGAATTTCAAGAAGTTACCTTTAACCTATGTTAAGACACATTTTTCCTTCCACAAAAAATACCCCTTCTGATTATTCCAGAAGGCAGAGGATATTTCACTGAGAAGCCACTAAGGTCACACAACCTCATTGCCAATGAAGCTCTGTATTTCTCCCTATTGGAAATAAAGCTAGCAAGGTTTCGATTCCAGACAATGATGAATTCAAGTATTGAGTTCCCAGATGCTTGCTCAGAGGACTCCTGCCACCTGCAGATCCCAGGTCTCCCCGAGTGCCTGTTTAAATGACATTGGTCCCTAGTTATTGCTTTCTTAAAAATCCAATTTTTTCCCTGTGACAATTCTGCTAAGGAATGATAAAGTTACTGTTAGTCACATTACCAATCAGATTGCACTCCCTGAGCACATAAATCCACTCCACGCTCCCACCATGGATCACAGACTTGAGTCCTAAAATCATTCTCTTTTAATAATTTGCTTGGAAAGTGAGGTTTGTGTATATCTACTCAATACAACTTCTAGGAGTTTCTGCAAATATTTATCATTCTCTTTTACCCCCAAATGTGAGTTGATCTCCAAAATCCTTATTGATTTTTCTTGATTCATTGAAAAACGCCTTTTGACCAGTCACCATGGCAATCTTGCTAGAGATGTGAGTCATCAGGCAGGCCCACTTTCTGAACTTCTTAAAGAGGGAAATAAAAATAGGCCTTTCCTCCCATCCAAGTACCAACCAGGCCTGACCCTCCTTAGCTTCCGAGATCAGACGAGATCATGCATGTTCAGGATGGTCTGGCATCTTCTCTAGATTTTGTTTTATTCCCAAAGGACTGTTGTTGTTTTCTTTTATATATATATATGTTTAAATAAAGATAAGAGGGGTCCCCACTTAGATGGCTTTGTGAGGAATGAGATGGGGATTTAATTATGTAAACATCATGACCGTGAGAAGGACAAGATGTTTTGAGTGCTGGATGCCAGACATTGGGCCAAGCAGTTGGAACACGTTTTCTCGGCTCACCATTAGGGCTCCTAGAACCTTGTAGGGATGCCACGGTGGAAAATTCTGTTCAGTTTCAATTAGCCTACTCTAATTTTTACTCACCATATGTGTTCTACTTTATAATTTCCGAGCATACGTTGCGTTTGAACTCTAAAACTACTCTCTGATGTGCGTGTTGTTGTTGTCACAGATGATGGATCTGAGACTCCTTTAGACTCCCGTGTTTCCCTAAGACCATGCACATCCTAACAGACCCTATCCTCCTCCCCACAGCGGGTTCTTTCTAGTGTCTTTGTTGCCTGACCTTTTTTTTTTTTTTTTTTTTAGTATTTATTTATTTATTTTAGGAAGAGAGAAAGTGTGAGCATGTTGGACATAGGGAGAGAGAGACTCTGAAGTAGACTTCTGTGTTGAATGTGGAGGAACCTGGGGCTCGATCCCAGGACCCAAAGATCATGACCTAAGCCAAAATCAAGAGTCAGTCACTCAACTGACTGAGCCACCCAGATACCCCCCACCTTGTTTTTTTGTTTGTTTGGTTGGTTTTTGTTTTTTTAAGGTGCATGCCATGATACCCTAGCAGATTTTTTTTAATATATTCAAATATTTGGGTTTCCAACTTGATGTAGTGACATAGAAGCATTTGTGATTTATAGTCTTTCTATTTTTTATTCAAACCCTCCCCAAAACTAATAATTTTAATATAAATATCAATTACTGATTTTTAATCTTCTGTTTTCATATTTTTGTCAAACCTGTTATATGTTTCATGTGCACAGGGTCTGGGTAGAATTTGCCATTTTTATTCTTGGCTGGACATTTTCAACATCTGAATGAAACACACGAAACACACACTGACTTTCTTTCAATATTTATGCTAACAATTATACTTAGTAGGTATACAATAATATCAAATAAATTATTTAAAAGATTTCACTCATGTTAAATAAAAATAGTATAAATGAGAAAATCTTTAGCAAGTGATAAAAATATTATCAGTGGAGCAAATGATTTTGTGTTAATTGCAAAAAACGGGGAAATGAAGCTTCCAAGAAAACTAGAAATTTATAGGCAACCAGAATGGGTAGTGGAGAGCTGATTCCATTAGAAAATGTAAAACTTTGTGATTAAAAAGAAATGCAGAGGTAAAAAATCACTATGACATTTATCATCTATGTAATGTCAATACACTTGACTCTTGAGCAAAATGGGAGTTAGGATACCGACTCCTGATCACAGTAAAAAATCTATGAATAACTTTTGACTGCCAAAAACGTATTGATAGCCAACTGTTGACCAGAAGAATTATTAATAACACGTATTTTGTATATATTATTTATAATATTATTTGAGTAAAGTAAGCTAGAAGAAAGACAATGTTCAATTCCAAAGAAGGAGAAGATAGGTCTACAGTACTGTATGTGTATTTATTGAAAGCCTGTGCGTAAGTGGACCCATGTGGGTTAAATCCATGTTGTTCAAGGGTCAACTGTAGCAACATTCTTTATGTCTGAGGGATTTTTAGAAATCAAATAAGGTAAACTAATCGAGTAATGTTCAGTATTGGTAGTTTTGTCCAATTCTTCAATGTCTTTAGTACGTTCAGGAAATCTTGTATTTTTACTTCTCACATCAGGTTTGTGAGACAAATGCTGTTACATTCCCATTCATGACAGTGGCCATCTGTCATGGAATTTTTGAGAAATTACTCCTTTTATCGCTTTCTAAAAGACCATTTTGAAACCAAACATTAACTCCTTCTTTGCCACTTTGAATATTGACACTTTTTGTCAGTTTCTTATTAGTTTGGTTTTAGCTTCAAATTCTCTTTGAAACCCAAAGTAATGTATCAGTGTTCTAAGTAGTAGAAGCTGTCGCTGTCAGCATCCTCTTTCCGTAAGCTCCACACAGCCAGGAGACGTGTGTGTCATGTGGATTACTGGGCCATGAGGATCTTCAAGAGTCTCTGACGGAGATCCAAGACCAGAACCCAGAGATGAGGCACAAGGGGGTGAGATACTTTAACATCTGCTCAAACGGGGGAATGAGCATAACAACACACCAACTAATCACTGGGACCCTAGTTTATAGGTTAGTAGCAGCGCTGATGTGTTTCATCCAAATTTGACTTATTCAGGATGCACTGATACATAGAATTTTCTAGAATGAGAAGTCTGAATCTCATGGGAAGACTTGGAATTCATTTTGGATTTCAGGTGGGCACACCTCTACCACAGACACTTGAATAAGTGTACGACTTAGACTCATGTCACCAAGAAAATTTTTAAAGAAACTAGAATTCATTTAAGGAGTAGAAGATGTGGGTTGAACTGGCAGTGCTATGTGAACAATTGGGGGCAAACAGTGTGTGTATCATCTAGTTATAGTCATTTCATGCTTCATCAATGCGGGATCTAAGAACCAGTATAAGTTAACATAAAAATTGGTGCTGTAAAAAGTAGGAACATAAATGCTTTTTAGAAAATATTGGCTTTCCCCTCACTTTGGGGGTGAGTACAATCTGAGTTGGGACAAAGATGCCTTGTGGAAAAGGCTTAGCCATGGCAAGTGCTTGTCAACTCAAGGGCTATGCCGCTATGAGGAGGTACAAGACCTATGCACACTTAGGACTTTGGACGGAGATGGTACCCCAACTGGCAGTGTTGTGTGTATATGTTTAATATAAATTGCTTTAAGTTACTAGTGAATTTGTGTAGTTTGGTATTGTGTATTTTAGCCAGTAAACACTAAATTTAATTGGCTACTGTACTATGTGGAAATTTAAAAGCACAAGACATAGAAAATAATGAGTAACAGGTAATATAGCATTTGGTCTTTACTGTGAAAGGCTGTCAAGGGTCCCTCCTCTCATTGCCACTGATGAAAAAAAAAAAAAAAAAAACTAGCTTTAGGTGGGAGCCACAGAGTCAAAGTATGGTTAAATCAGTGAGAATATATATTTGACAACAATTTATTTTACCAATTAATCTTTTTTAGTTTAATTTTGAGGATAGTTCAAAATTAAGCTCATGAAGTATTTAAAACTGTGTAATTAAAACTTTTCCAAACCAAAAACTCATTAAAATTCTATTGTATTTGTTTGCATCACATAGATTAAAAACCCGATTTCAACCGCTCGGTTGATGGTTTCCCTCATTAGGGTAACCAACAGTAATGAATTGCCCAGCACAATCCCTTGTATAAAGACCTGGATACAAAATCAACCAGGAAAAATTTGAATTTGCCCCAGGACTTCACCGTATCTCATGAACTGAAGACCTGATGTCACTGTTTAGGAAATGCACACACTTCATCCTGAACCAATGAGGCATGTGTGCGTTTTGATTGTTATAGGAATAGATCTCCTGCACCATTTTGTTCTTCATTTGTGTAATTCTTTTCTCTCAATCAACCATCTGTTGAATGCCTCCATGGTCAAGGAAATAGACTTCTTGCTGCTAAGACAAAGATCGTTTTATCTACTTTGCCTATTTACAAACTCTTCTCCCTCAGAGTATGCGCACCCTATGGTTCTCAAGGATGTTTCTTTTAAAGGGACAGTTAAGATCCTATTTCCCATTTTAATCCCCTCCTTGAGCTTTCCCAGTCTTGAACATCTGTCTCGCCATTTGGTGAATATATGCTCTCCTTTTTTTTTTTGTCTTTAAAGATTCAAAGTTACAGAAGCATTTAGCTACTTCATGAAACCTTTTTGATGGCTTAGGCATGTTGAGAAAACATTAAGTAAAAGGGAAGCAAGTTGTTCATAATAGTTTTTTTTAACAGTGAAGAAAATGCTTATAAAAATGTATGTAGAGCTTTAATATCAAAGAAACGTAGGATTCCTGGGAGCTTAGCTTTGGAATGAACCTTAAATGCATTTCTTTCAATGTTTCACCCAATGATTCAGTCTCCTAATACCCGTGACAGACAATGAGTACGGCATTTTCACTTAGAGACTCTACTAAGGCACTTACTACTTCAAAAGCCTCTTCTGACCCTTAGAAATTCCTTCCTGGAGATGAGTCAAAAATGTTCCTTCCTTTAACTTTCATTCATTGGACTCCCATTTTGTCACCAGATTCTCTTGGAACAATTTGAAGCTTTCCTACAAATGGCAGCTCTCATGTGTTTAAAAGCAAGCACACTGCTATACTCCCTTCTAGTTAGCTCTACATAGCCCTTCCCAAATTAAGAGATTGAGAAGCGAAACCATATAATAGGTCCAGATGTTGAGTTAATAGTCTGGGATCTTATGGTGTGAGACAGGATACAATACTAGGTCATGTGGTTTAATAATGACATTGACATCCTCATCGGATGTTACTGAATTTAAAAAATAAACACCCTGATAACCAGTGATCTGAGAGTGTGGGGAGGAATCTGCTCTAAAGGGACATTTGATCTTGGTGATGGTGATAACTCAACATGCATTTATCAAAACATGTAGGACTGTTTACTAATCAAGGGGGGATTTTATTATATTTTACTGTATATCTTTTCTAAAAAAAAATTTTTTTTTAAATTCATTTGAGACCGAGAGAGAGCATAAGCAGAGGGGGAGGGAGAAGCAGACTCCCTGCTGAGCAGAGAGCCAGCTATGGGGCTCCCAGGACCTGGTGATCATAACTTTAGCTGAAGGCAGAGGGTTAACTATCTGAGCCACCCAGGTGTCCCTTTACTCTCTATCTTAAAGAAGAAAAAAGAATAATATTAATTAAAAAATAATAAATAAAATGGATATAGTTATTTTTTTAAAAATTCCGTAATTTCTCTATGCCGTTCGTAAACTTTGGGGATAAAAAGGTGAAGTCCTAATCTTTGTGGAAGTTACATTGTAAGAAAGGATGATAAGAAAAATGAAGAAAACAGATATGGTAATAGATTAGGGTGTGGGTGTTGGAGCTGTGGGCGACCACTGTAATTAGGAAAGGTCCCTGTGGTGATGTTTGAGGTGTAGCCTAATTGTCTAGAAGCCACCCAAAAATAATATGAGGGAAGAGAACTATAATAAGTGGGAGCTGGTATTGCAGAAGCCCCTGGGGAATCAAGGTGGGCAGATTCCAGGGACTCACAGCAAACACACACATACATTCACATTCACACTATTTTGATGTGTGTGGTAGGGAAAAGAAGGTGGCAATATATGTAAAGACCACAGCACCTATTATTTCTAGAAAATTCTGCTAGACCTTGCCTCTGATATAGGGAGGATACTGCAGAAAGGGCGAGTGAATTATGTAAGGTCCCAGTTTTAGGGAGCCAGTCATTCAGTACAACAAACTAGTTTTTCATATTACTCTAATCTTTGGGTCCGTAAGTAGTGGGCCTGGATATATGGTTTTTCATAGGATATAGGATCTGGCTATTGCTAATGGTCCCATTATTTCTATCTATCTATCTGTCTCTCTATCTATCTAATCATCTATCTGCCTATAACCTGAGTCAAAGGCAGATGCTTGACTGACTGAGCTACCCAGGGGCCCCAAGGAAATTCATTCTTCCTCACTGCTGATTCTCTCACACCCCCAACTCCAAGAATGTGCAAAGGGACAGCTTGTAGCGTGGTTTCCTCCCTCCATGATAGGTCATTGCTGGTCCAAGTGTGTGTGACCCCTCAGATTTTCCTAGCACAGCAGAGCTGGTCTCGCAGGTCACATTTTTAGGTTTTTGAGGAAACTCCACACTGTTTTCCATAGTGGCTGCACTCTTTTCCATTGCCAAGAACAGTGCACAATGGCTCCCTTTTCTCCATATCCTCACCCAAAATTATCATTCTTGCTAAGTCATTCCAACAGGCAAAATCTCCTTGTTTTGATTTGCATTTCCCTGATAATTAGTGATGTTGAACATCTTTTAATGTACCTGTTGGTCATCTTTATGTCTTCTTTGGGGAAAAAAAAATGTTTGTTCAGATCCTCTGTCCACTTTTTAAAAAATACATTGCTTGTTATACAAATTCTTTTTTTTGTTGTTGTTTTATAGGAGTCTTTATATATTTTAGATATTAACCCCCTTCAGATAGTCTGCAAATATTTTTTCCCATCCTGTAGGTTGGTGGTTTCCTTTGCTGTGCAGAGAATTAGTTTGATGTTGTCCCACTTGTTGATTTTTTCTTTTGTTGCCTTTGCTTTCAGTGTCAATTAAAAACCTTACCGTGACTGATGTCAAGGAGTATACCACCTGTGTTTCCCTGCCCCCCAGGAGTTTCATAGTTTCAGGCCTTACATTCAAGTCTTGATTTTTTTTTTAATTAATTTCTGTGTGTAGTATAAGATAGTAGTCTATTTTCATTGATTTTCAAGTGGCTGGCCAGTTTTCCCAAGACCATGTATTAAAGAGATGGTCCTTTCCTCATTGCGTATTCTTGCCCCCTTTGTCATAAATTAACCATAGAAATGTGGGTTTATTTCTGTGCATTCTTCTCTGTTACATAGATCTAAGTCTGTTTTTATGTCAAATTCATACTGTTTTTATTACTATAGCTTTGTAGTATAGCTTGAAGTCAAGGAGGTTGATGACTCAAACTTTGTTCTTCTTAAAATTGCTTTGGCCATTAAGAATTTTTTGAAATTCCATACAAATTTTAGGATTGTTAATATCTGTGAAAAATGCTGCTGGGATTTTGATGGGGATTGCATTGAATCTGTAGAATGCATCAAGCAGTATGGACACTATAACAATATTCTTCCAATCCATGAGCACAAATCTTTCTGTTCGGGTCTTCTTTTTTCTTTCATCAATGTCTTAGGTTTGAACATAGTTTTTAAATATGCTTTGTGAAATTTATTCCTGGGCGTCTTATTATTTTGGTTGCAATTGCAGATTGGATTATTACTTTCTCTTTCTGACAGTTTGTTCTAGTGTATAAAAATGCAAAAATGTATCAGAGAAAGACAACTATCATATGATCTCCCTGATATGAGGGAGAGGAGATGCAACGTGGGGGGTTTGAGGGTAGGAAAAGAATAAATGAAACAAGATGGGATCGGGAGGGAGACAAACCGTAAGTGACTCTTAATCTCACAAAACAAACTGAGGGTTGATGGGGGGAGGGGGCTTGGGTGAGGGAGGGTTGGGGTTATGGACATTGGGGAGGGTATGTGCTATGGTGAGTGCTGTGAAGTGTGTAAGCCTGGCGAGTCACAGACCTGTCCCCCTGGGGATAATAATACATTATATGTGTATAAAAAAATTAAAAATAAAATGTTAAAAAGAAAAACAAAAAAATGCAAAAAATTTCTTTTTGCAACAGGTTTTCTTTCTATATTTCTATTGTATCCTGCAACTTCACTAAACTCATGTATTCTGGTTTTTGGTGATGTCTTCAGGGTTTTCTTTATATAACATGTAACCTACAACTGGGGACATTTTTACTTCTTCCTTTCCAGTTTGGATGTCCTTTATCTTTCGCTTGCTATTTGCTCTAGCTAGAACTTCTAAGACTGTGTTGGATAAAAGCGACACCAGTGGGCATCCTTGTCACGTTCCTGATCTTGGGAAAAATACTAAGCTTTAAACTGTCATGTATGATGTTAACTACGGACTTGTCACATGTGTCCTTTATTATGTTGAAGTACGGTTCCATTTTATTGAGAATTTTTTTCATAAATGGTTGTTGACTTTTGTCAAATGCTTTTTCTACACCTACTAAGATGATTCTATGATTTTCCTTGTTTTAATGTGGTGCATCACATTGATTTTGTGGATTTTGAACTTGCTGTATACCTGGAATAAATCCCACTTGCTCAGAGTGTATGGTTCTTTTAAACAATTACTTTAAATGTGGGCATTCCTCAACACTACTTTCAAATCCTCTAATTTTCTTCCCCTATGAAGTCACAGATATGTTCATATGTTTAATGATCAGCTACCAATTCTTATAAATTAGTAAACCTAGCTCACTTCTCTCCTAGGATCTGCATATTTGTAATATCCAGTTCAGCTTTCAAAAGCACCTTTAACCATATGTGTATACATATGATTTATGTACATATATACATATATTATGCATATAATATACACATATGCATATAACATAACACACATGCACATATACAAGGCTGGAGACACCATACTTCCTGATATGTATACATGTATTATGTAATATGCATATATAATAGCAACATATACATATTAGATACATATTAGACATGTATCAATCCATGTACATATATGTGAGTGCACATGCATGTTTATGTACACACCCAGAAACATTGAGTCTCTGTTGTCTGTGTACTCTTCCTCTGTAAGACTTCTCCAGCTTAGAGAATGGCGTCACCAGCTCTCTCCCAGTGGAAACGTCCCTCACATCTCCATTACCATTTTATATTAACATATCTTCTGTAGGTCTACTTCTTTATATATCTTCTAGTCCAAACCATCAGATTGTCACATCCGGTTTATTACAATAGCCATCTGAAACATTCCAAACACAAGGTCTCTATCTCCCACCTCCAAATCCCTCATTTTTGTCACTAAATGGATCCTTCCAAACATAATTGCACCTTGCTCCCTTCCTGCCTGTATGAAATTGTTTCCCACTGTGGCTAACATAAAGGCAACAATCACTAGCATGACCTACCAGCTACACTGTCCACCAAGATATCTTCAGTTTGGGGGTTCCAACCACCCTGCCATTTCTTGGCAGTTACCTGTCATCTCCCACAGTGGGTCAGCTCAGTGTGCGTTTTCCTCTACCTGGAATACTTCTGTCCTCCTCATCCAGGTGCACGCCTGTCATCTCTCACATCTCCGTTCAACCACAGGTCAATCCTACAGCCTCGTTACCTACCCTTTGGAGCATTATTCACCAGTGCAGTTGTGATGTATTTACATTTTACAAAACTATTTCATTAATACTCTTTTTTATCATAAGATTTGTGAGTAGCAAAGGGAGAGAAGCCAGGTCTGGTTTTGGCTTTACTATATATCATCTGATATTGGCCCAGGGACATATTTAGTACAGAGTTTCCATAAGGCTTTGTTGTTGTTGTTGAAGTACAACAACATATAATGTGTTATTAGTTGCAGGTGTACGACATAGTGATTGGACAGTTCTGTACGTTACTCCGTGATCACCGTGATAACTGTAGTCACTATCTGTCACCAGATAATGTTATCACCCTGTTACTGGTTATATTCCGTACGCTGTAGTTTTCATCTCCATGACTCATTTTATAACTGGAAGTTTGTACCTCATCATCCTCTTTCTTTTACCCAATCCCTCCACCCACCTCCCATCTGGCAAATGCTACTTTGTCTTCTGTACTTAAGAGTCTGGTTTGTTTGTTCATTTGTTTTGTTTTTTAGATTCCACATATGAGTGAAATCCTATGAAATTTATCTTTCTCTGACTTATTTCACTCAGCATAATATACTCCAGGCCCTATTATTTTTAATAAGTGAATGAATAAATAACACATATTTAAGATTTTAGCTTTAGAGTCATTTGACAACCCCTTGTCTGTTCTGTTTCTCTCGGTTTGACAGTTTCAGATCCACATATATGTGACAGGCACCGTGTTTGTCTCTGACGTAATTTCACTTAGTGTAACGCCTTCAGGATCCACCCCTGCTGTTGGAGATGTCATGTGTGGCTGAAGCTAGATTGGTTGTTGACAGGCAGTGGGTTGGGGGTGATGCAAGAGGTAAAGGTGGTTGAAAGTTTTTTTTGAAAAGCCATCCAATTATAAGATAATGAAGTTCTGGGGATGTAGTGTAGGGCCCGGTGACTACAGTTATCAATACTGTATGGTATACCTGAAATTTGTGAAAAGAGACCTTGAAATCTCTCATCATAAGAAACACAAAATTATATCCATGTGAGGTGACAGCTGTTGACTTATTCTGGTAATCATTTTGCAATTTATGCAAATACCATCAAATCACTACATTGTGCACCTTAAACGAATACATTATATGCTGATTATATCTCAGTAAAACCGGGGAAAGTATTTGAGTGCTCCACAAAATCTCTCACAAAATCATATTAATTAATATAAACGGCAAATAATTCAATATGATTTCATATGTTTAAGGTGATTCGAGTTGACTTGTATGGGTTGATTCTTCATAAACGTGGTCAGTTCTGCATCATGAACTCTCTTTCAACTCACGTGCCTGTTTGTGCACCATAGGATGGACAGCCATGGCCCTGGTTTAGACTTCACGTTGTTTCCCTCATGGTCTTATAACGTGCATGAAAATGCTATTTTTCAAAGAATAAACAAGCACAGTTTTGTGTAAATGTTAAAATACTGCTGCTACCCAGGATAGGTGACCATCACCCAAGTGTGAGCGATGACCCAAACCTCTAGGAAAGGTGTGGCATCAAGAATGCCAAGATGATAGCCGCAGAGGCCATGCTCTCTGCTCAAATGCTAACCATGGTTATTAGAGTGGCAGGATGCAGCTTGTTATGGGCTGAATTGTGCCTCCTCAATAATCCACATGGTAAAGTCCTAACCCTCAATGCCTTCAAATGTGACCAGATTTGGAGATAGTTTTGAAAAAGATAACTAAGTTAAAATGAGGTTTTTTGGGGATAGGCCCTATCCAATTTGACTAGAAACTAAAAGTAGGACTCCAGGAAGACATAAGGGGAAGAGGAATTCCAGAGAGAGGACCCACAAAATTCCAACTTTGTGGATTCCTCAGTCCCTGTCTTCTAGAAGGGAAGATAATACATTTCTGTTTATCAAGATAATTATCTTAATATACTAAGATAATACATGTTTTCTACTAGAAAATACATTTCTGTTATTTAAGCCACACCGTTATTTGCGGAGGTATCTGTCATGCACTAATTCACGTATCGGTAAGACCTATGCTGCGGTGACTGTACCAAGGACTGTCACGCTCGATTCCGGGAACCTGAGGCCTGCGATACGTTTGGAATGTACAGCACTGATTCTTTACTTTGTTAGGTAGTCGTTTATTTTTTTGCTCTTCAAGTGCATGATTGTATTCACATATTTTTTTCACTCCCGGTATCTGACTCGTGCCCCAGAACACTGTAGAATATTGACTTACAAACGTTTTTCTTTCATAATCAGTAGAGACTTGTTTCTGAATGAAATTACATCTGGAAGTTCAAATATTTAGAAGAAAAAAATCAAAGCTAAGCTGGTCTGTTTGAAGCAGGGGTGACATAAGCCTGTAGTGTGTTGTGCTAGGATTCTCTGGAGAAGCAGTCAACAGGATGTGTATGTATATCGAAAATGACTAATTTTAAAGAATCAGTCTAGCAGAGTAGGCCAGCTGGCTGGACACACAGAGAAGAAATACACATTGGAGTGGGAGACAGGCAAGGACAATATTAATAATAAATACCTGAGTATCACAGGCATGATATATAAATTTGAAACATTGTATACCCATGTGTGCATTTTCTAAGGGGCAGAAAAACAGCTAGTTCCATGAGGTTGGAACAAGGCTTGTGGGACTATAATTCCCTAAACCAATGGTGAAGGGAACACTGCTCTGTTTTGCTTTGTTTTTGCCTGCAAAGGATGCAGTCAGAGACCGAAGACAGAGCTGATGAGTGGGAGATCTCCATCTAGGATTTTAAGGAGAGAGGCAGGTGCTTTCAGCACACATTATTCTTTTTGCCCAAGAAAAGGCACCCCCATGCCTACATGGGAAAGTATTTTCTCACAGTCCATAGAAAATTCCACATATCCTAGATGTTCTGTTAAGACTTTTAAACTACCTTGTCAATCATTTCAAACAACATTATTTGTAATGGTATCTTGGGGAGGTCCACTATGTTGTTTTTAAATTTTTTCAATGTCCTCAGGACCTCAAATCTTGCTTCTGCCGTTTGGCATTATATCCCAGGGGTGCATCTCTGCTCTTAGAAACACATGCCGGTTGGGACTGAGACCGTCATTTGAGATCAAAGTTCATGCTACTTCAATATGTCTCTGACCCTGCAGTGCCTGAATATAGCTGTAGCCTGGGGCTCCGATGTAGAAATGAGTGCCGGCTGCAATCTCATTTTCTTCTATTACAAAGATTCATCTCCATGTCAAAAGGATATCTCTTAAGGGTTCAGTAAGTTTTCTCTATGCACATCCATACTGGAATAACTGGCCAATGTTTTCTTTGACCACAGACCATGGAACTGTTGGAAGGGCACTGTATCCTTCATGGGCATACCTTTAATATCTATACTCAATAAGATTAAGTATATTTAATGTATACTTAATAAGAATGAGATAGCTATCTTCCTATCTGTCCATGTTAAACCCTCAGGGACCTAATTTCACCCAACCTCACCCCAAGAAAGGAGTAACTTCATTTAAATAACTGATGAAGGACTGGTATCGGTTTTGTTTTATCTTACAGGACTTTTTATTCATGACAACATCAGTGTACTGACATTTAAGTATCTCATGAACGAGAACCTCAAAGCAGCATTTTGACCAAATTATATAGAATGGCCAATATGTTAATATTAGAACCTTCAGTTTTTATGGGACTATTTAAAGGGTGGTAAGAATCAAAATTTCCAGATCGCAGAGTCCAGAAAATACATTTTACCTTTTGCTTTGTTTTGTTCTGCACAAATTTCACTCCCTCCTCACAGGCTTTTAATCTGCTTATTTCTAAATTGTCATCACAACTGAACCAAGGTTTGTGTGGGATATCACTTGTTTCATGTAGTGAGTATGTAATTGGGATTAAGTTAAATGTCACTTAGTTCAGTACATAGGAATTAATTCACTGTGCTCAGACCCAGCTCTAGTCTTTTTTAATCACTCCAGACAAGTTCCTTCCCGAAGGAGGGGATGGGATTGAAACCATATACAAATCAGCAATGTACTGAATAATGCCTCGGTCATCTAATTTGGAGATTAGAGGTTGCTGCTTTGGAGAAACTGTATGTCCCTTGGGAAGATATCTTTGCATCCAGGTGTTGGGAATTCCCACAAGGATCTGGATGCACTCCCACACATCTTCCTAAGGGGAGACCCCCAAACGGGCAAGCAGGTTTTGTAACTACATGGGGAGGATGATTGGAAAGAATACAGATCAATGGATAACAGTATCTAAATTTGATATAGCACAAAGATGGTGTAAGCGTAACATTTCCAACTAAACTCTTCATGTTTGGTGGTCAAAGAAGAAACCTATGGCTTCTGAACCATTTTGTCCTCCCTTTTGAGGAAGCTTTCTTTCCCTATCTATCAAGGGGCCACAAACACGGCCACATTATTTTAGCTATCCACTCAATGACAGCACCACAAGACTGGACAAGCGCCAACTACAACACGGCTAGTTCCTGTTCAAAGTTGTCTAAATACACCATATGGTAAAGAAAATCTTTCCAATGTATTTTAAAGAAATCATTGTCCAAAGCTTGTTCACCTTGTTGAGAAACATTTGTCACCACTTGCAGAACATAAAAATGTTTATCCATTGAAAGTCATTCTAGATATGAAGATGGGAAAGGTTTTGTTAAAGTAGAAACAAAAGATAATACCATTTAGAAAAATATTATGTTATAGTTATGATATAAAAATATAAAATAATATTCCAAAGAGTTGAACAAAAGTTATTTTCAATGCCAATGAAATGTTCTTCTATATAAAATTGCCCAGATGCTGAAAACAGTACTTTTATAGAGAGAGATCAGAACCAAATAAAAATTAGGGCTGTAACGGCACAATGCAAATATGGAAAACACAAGAATATCGTGATTAATATTTTCTGAATAAATTACTGTGATTATTTACTTTCCTAAGAAACTTAATGAAATTTACCATTAGCTACCCACCCCCCCAGTGAAACTGCTTTTGAAGCCATCAGAAATGTTCAAATATCATCAAACTGAAAGTCCTTTCCTCAATAGTTATGATCTTGATTTAATAACTGATACTTTCATTTGAATATAAAACATTACATGAGCTTCCCAATGATTGATAACAACTTAAATGTCTAATTCATTGAAGGAATGCTCAATTCTTATTTCTGTTACTTATGCAATATGGTTTTTCATCTCTAAATATTGGTTTCTGCTTTCCTCTATACCACTAGAGAAAGGTTGTCATGTTATCTTTAATGAAAGGGTATTTCAAACCTGAGTCAGAATAAAAATTAAAATCAGGATTCTATTCTAGAATAGAAGCCCATCAATGCTTTAGTCCCATTTTTGTTTCCTCTTGAGACACAGTCACGAATCTGTGGTGTTCAAGGTCCTTCAGTCTCAATTTCCTTACAAGTACTTGAAATCTTTGACTCTTTCAAATACCCATATTGTTGTGGCTGGGCTTTTTAAATTTTTTTTTTTTCATCTTAGCATGCTTTTACTTCAGAAATATAAATAAGAGAAAGTTAAGAAAAAAAGAAGTAATACTGTGCAGGAGAAAAATATGACTAGGGATTTAGAATAAGAAAAAAATCCTTTTGTAACAATAATTTACAAATAATGAATTTCAGTTAAGGACTACTATACAAACTGACTTAATTGTGAAAATATAAATAAAAGAGGGAAAATAACTATTTTTAAAGAGGAGTTTAAAAAAATATTTTTAACAAGCAACTTCATTTTGATTTTAAATTAAGAGGAAGCTAATTCAGTGTGTTCAGAGAAAGGACCTCAGGCAAGGTCGGAAGGCAGAGGGTGGATTCAGATGAGGACAGCACCTTTGTCCCATTTGACTTGGCTGGCGTAACTGCATTTCCATTTCCTCAAGTGACCCCAAAGTTAGCACTTCCCTACCTTTACATAATACAGTTTCTACACAAGCCTGTCAATGCCGAGATGCCACAGTGCATGACCGTAGAGAGCCACAGCGTTAAAATCATGCTAATGTGGGACATGGCAACACAAATTAAAGAAACCTACCAGACCCTGCCAATTCATCACAGCCAAAATGTAGAGTATTTTCATGTTTCAGTATTTCTTGATTACTAAACTGTACAACTTTAATTGAAAAGATGCTATCTTCGTGAGAGAGCCATCAGAAACCTCATACCTCGTATCCCACAGCACCCCTATGAGTGGACAGAACTGTCACAAGGGGCACTCTCCGTCTGATTACAGTATTCTGAAACCGAGTTTCTCTTTCTCAATCACAAATGCGTTAGCTTTCTAAACATTTTTGTCAGTAGAGATCGTACTTGTCATATACCCATTTTGAAGGAAATCCGTAAATTGCACAATGTAATGAAAATGGCTCGATAATAAAGAAAACATTTGGGATGTTCTGCTATTGCAGTGAGCACAGAGGAGGGTTAAAATATCATTTTCCTCCAGCCTGTTCTTTAAAATTAGCTTTTAACTATCCACACTGTATGTTTTAATAGCTTAATAACATATTTATAAGGAATCCCCTGGATATTTTCTTATGGAATTCTAGTGTGCTTTTGGTCATTGTTAGGGCAATTCCAAGAATCCTTGTCTGCATCACAAAGACAAGCTTGCAAGTGCTGTTAATAATTCCAGAAGGAGACAGATGGAGCCAAATGAATGCAACATGCTGCATCCCTCCAGGGTCAGCCCCCCTGAGGAGCAGAAATAACTAATAACAGCATTCTCTCAAAATGTTTCTTTTCTTTTAACTTTTCACATGCTTTTATGAAAAAGTAATCACTCATCAATGTGCACTCTCCAGAGAGATTGGTTTTCTTCTCAATTGTGAAATAATATTTAACTTCTAATTCTCAATGATATGAGATATTCAATATCCAATGACTTCCTTCTGGTCAGTTCCATGACCCAGGTCTTGATCTCCTACCAGGCTCCCTTCAGAGCCAACAAGCAGAAGTTCTTTGTGTGGTATCGCTTCCCATTTGTTGACTGTCCTGATATAAACTCACCCTGGAAAGAGTTTTAGGAACAAAGAATTTCAGGGAGAAGCAGGATATAGATTTTAGTAGCATAGCCAACTTCAATGAAGAAACTCCTAAAATTGTCATTAGGCATTCATGGAAGGAGAGCTTACTAGCCCCTAATCATTTTATTTCAATTAGCATTTGTACTGGTACGTCTGTCTATTCATCTTGAGACTATGTGCTCTGAAACAGTTATCACATTTGAATAAACCCAAAATTGAGCAGAATTGGGAGGAATTTTCAGACTCATTATCTCACTCTGATCTGAATATGAATGGCTATGCACTTTGATATTGACCATGGTAGCGAATTAAATTATTTTATATCAGAGCTTTTTTTAACTCCAATTCTTCAGCACATACTTATTAAGTGCCTTCTACTGGCCAAGACATCTTTGAAGTATTAAGGAGGTAATAGTCTTCAAAACACCATGATGCTCCCTTGCATAGAGCTCAGAACTTAGAGCAGGATCCTTCTGTGAAAGAATTCATGGGAATCCATACAGAATCACACTGAATGGAAGAAGCAGAGACGTGTAAGAAGGTCTGATCTGGGCTCTAGAACGCAGCAAATGATTCTTGTGGGGAGCAGCCTCTGAGCTGAGGTTGGAAAGGTGAGTGGTTAGCCACAGGGTCTGCAGAGGTGATGGTTCAGCTTGCCAAAAAGACAGGCGCTCTCCTAAGTGATCGCTGAGCTCCTCTGTGCTTCAATCATGTGCCATCACTTTTATAACAGTGTTTTTCATTATTTGACCTCAAGCCCTGCTTGTTCCTCTTTATCATCAGTCTTGATGGAAGTGAAGCTCTAAAATATACAGACTCAGGTGAAACTACAGAAATTGTTCTCCCTCATTTTACAATTGATAAAATGGGCACAAAAATTAAAATGATTTGTTGAAAGTCAACACAAGTAGTTGTTAGCAGGGTTAGAATTGGAATCTAATTATCTTGGTAAAAAGGAGAAGTGAGTTGGGGGAAATCTTAGGGGGAGACAAACCATGAGAAACTGTGGACTCTGAGAAACAAACTGAGGGTTATGGAGGGGAGGGGTGGTGGGGGATTGGGTGAGCCTGGTGGTGGGTATTACAGAGGGCACAGATTGCATGGAGCACTGGGTGTGGGGCATAAACAAAGAATTTTGGAACACTGAAAATAAATAAAATAAAATGGAGGACACGGGGAGTGAGGGGAAGGGAGTTAGGGGAAATTGGAAGGGGAGGTGAACAATGAGAGACTATGGACTCTGAAAAACAATCTGAAGGGTTTGAAGAGGTGGGGGTGTGGGAGGTTGGGGGAACCAGGTGGTGGGTATTAGAGAGGGCACGGACTGCATGGAGCACTGGGTGTGGTACAAAAACAATACTGTTATGCTGAAGATAAATTTAAAAAATGATTTAAAAAATTTAAAAAAATACAGATCCTGGGGCCTCAAAAAAATAAATAAATAAATAAATAAAATAAAATGGAAAAAAAGGGAAAACAAACCAAAAAATGAACTAAACTTTTTTTGCATAGATTATTTTCTTTAAAAAAACAAAAAAAATCTTAAAATTTTCAATAGGTCTGTTTAGATAAATGTGTTCATGTGGGTGACTTCTAAATTAATCTTCATAGACTCGGCAGAGCTGCTCCTTGAAAAAAAAGTATCTAGGGGTCAAATGAATTTTTGGAAATCATTCATTTAAGAAGCTACTGCATGATCACATTCTATTAAAAATTCTGGAAAAAATGCTACAGAAAACGGAATTTTTAGCCCAATATTTCTTGAGCCCATTTGATTCCATTATATGTATTGCATAGAACACCTTCAGTTCTTCATTCTTTACATGTTTATTCAGTAGCTATTATGTGTCAGTCACTATTCTAAATACTTGAGGTCACAGCAAGGGAAATCATGGCAATTCCCTAAGCTCATGCATATTCTAATGCAGGCTGGGGACAGACGGAACAAACAAACAAGAAGGGCAGGATGGTGGCCAGGGTTTGGCAGAGCATCTGAATTCATAGCTGAGCTAGGGACTGACCTGTCTCAGTCTGGCTGCTAGATCGATGGCCACGGAAGGCCTCTCTGAAGGGGTGACATTTAGACTAAGTTCTGAGTAACAAGAAGGGCCAGGCAATGCAAAGATCATTGCAGACAGAGGACATTTCTATAGTATAAACCCTAAGGAATTAGGCTTATCACACTTGAGAAACAGAAACCAATACATTGACGTCACGGGCAAGCTGGGGGCTTTGTTGTGGGCCAGAGGGTCCGTGATGTGAAATGGAATTAGAGATAAGACACAGTCTCGTTGGATTTTGTAGCCAAGAGCAAGGAATTTGGTTTTAACTTGAGATGCAAGAGAGCATCCTCCAGAGGTAATATACTCAGTCCCATTTCGATTTAATAAAGTATTTGTGGCTAACATGGAGAAAGCGGGGGCAGAAGGCCAAGAACAAAATTGAAACACCAATAAAAAATACCTGAAAAAAGGTCCACAGAAAGATGATGACGGCTTGGACTAGGGTTGAGAAAGAAGACATAACCGTGATGGAAGAGATGCAGGAGAAATGGGTAGATGTTCTGTAGAGAGTCGGTGAGGCTTGTCATAGAAGATGTGAGAAGTGAGATAAGGAGAGAAACTGGTGAAAACTAGGGTTTGGGAAACACAGATAAAGATCAAGTTCTTTGTTCATGTGACATTTATAGATCGTTTTTATTACAGCTTGCATACAAGATTAGTTCCAGGCATACAACATAGTAATTTAGCAGTTCTATACGTTACCCAGTGATCCCCACTCGAAACCTAGCTCCAACCATCTCCATACAAAGTTACTACATATTAACTATATTCCCTCTGCTATACATTGGATCTTCCTGTTTCATTTCATAACTGGAAGTTCACGCCTTTTAATCCCTTTCCCCCAATTTGCCCATCCCCCCACCCCCTTTGGCAAACACCAGATTGTTCTCTATGTATGAGTCTTTCTGTTTTTTTTATTTCTATATTTTTTTGTACTCCAAGACAGAGGCTGTTGGAATCTGACAGTATGTTAATGCAATTTTCTCAAAACTGAATATTCCATGAAAATCTAACAGATTCTTAATTATAGATGCATTATAATTAAGTGAACGCCGTGACAGGTGTTCCAAACTGAAAATAAGCACATTGAGAAGAATCATGAGAACTTACAGAGCATTATCATTTATTTTCCATGAGAGCAAAGGTGTCTTTTCTGGCCGGGGATGTGAAGAATTGTATTGTGGTTAAACTTTGGTTGTCTTTGTAAATGTTAAGTGACTTTCAATTAGGACGTTCCCAGGGACTGCCATATGGGCTCTTCGCATCCAGTATAGAATGTAATTAAGTTCTTTGTGGCATAACTTTTTGCTCATTGATGTGGAGTACATCACCCAGAAATTCATATAGATGACAGGTCTTGCCAAGCGTGAGAATTCCTATTTGTGTAGCAATATCAAGATACTTTATTTTCTGATTTCAAATTGTGCTTACTGTATCATTTACTTTGAATGAGCTCTTGGGCATGGAACTCCGTGAGAGCTACCATTCTGTAACATGCATGCCTGTGATTAGTGGGCCAACTTCCCCAGCTCCAAAATCTGCATAACCGGCAACACTTCGTGGGGTAGTCTTCTTGTAGCCAGTTATCCATTATTGTGCATTGGAGAAATACAAGGATGTTGACAACATATATCCTGATAAAATTCACCACTGAGTCAATAAATCGGGTTTATCTGCCTTTCAAAAATGATGTTTTTATTTGAAGAGGTTTTTATAGAAAGATTAGTTCCATATGAATAGTTCATTTCATTGATGTAATTGAAATTTTATCTTGGGCTTTGATCTAGCAGAAAACATTTCAGGAATATGACAGTACCTTGGGGAAATCTAGATGTCACAGAGGAATGACAAGTTAAAAATCTCATCATAAATGACCAGACATGTTTTGAGCCACTAAAATAATACTTTAACAAAATGTGTTTGTTTTTTTCTTTTTCAACCAGATACAGATGATCTCTAAATACAGGTGCTACTAAAACAGGCTGTCTTTTAAGGTCTTTAATTATTCATGATTAATTATTTCTATTTATATAGAACCTTTGATTCCAATCACCTGTGGTTTAAATATAACTTAGCAAGGGTACGTGCAGTTCATTTAATAATGGCAGACAATTCCGGACTTATTCTGCCTGAGCTGCTATAACAAAGAACCATCAACTGGGTGGCTTATGAACCATAGGAATTTATTTCTCACAGTTCCAGAGGCTGAAGTCCAAGATTGGGGAGCTAATACGGTTGCATTCTAGCTGGGACCACCTTCCTGGTCATAGACGGTTGACTTCTCCCTATGTGAAGGGGCGAGGGTGCTCCTTGGAGATTCTTGAGGGCACTAATCCCATTCCTAAGATCTCCCTTCCTGCCCTCATAACCTCCCAATGGCTCCCCTTTCTGATACTATCACTTTAAGTGTTAGGATTTTCAAGTAGGACATTTATTTTATTTTTTTTAAATCTTTATTTTATTTTTTTCAGTGTTCCAAGATTCATTGTTTATGCACAACATCCTCAACTAGGAAATTTAGAGGAGAGCAAACATACATGACATCACAAGAATGAAAGGCAAGTTTGTACCTATTCTGAAAAAACACGTGGTGTTTCAAGAAGGAACAAGCATGATTATATTAAAGATCAAAACTGTGTTAGCAGATATAAGGTTTCATAATTATCTTCTCTACCTCAAATATGCCAGTGTTTAAGAATATGTTCATAACTGGGTTCTAATACTAAACTTTAAATTAATTTTTAAATAAATTATTAAGGACCAAATCATAGATGGCTCATCAAACCCTAGGTATATACTGCAAAGAGATACAGGACTCCAATGTAGGATCCCAGAGAAGGAAAAAGAGGCAAACAGCTTGATTGACCCAGAAGCAGACTTTAACCTACTGGGAAAGATTCCAGACAGCCCAGAGGATGTGTTTTAAGTCTTATGTTAGATAATCAGAAGACAAGACATCTGAAATGTTGAATCTGGAGTAGTTTAATGGTTCCCTTACCTCTAAGATATAAAAGGACTGCCTTCAGTACGAAGGAAAGAAGAGCTCACCAATCAGAAAGGACTATCCTCGCTTAAAAATTGTCTTAGCAGGAGCATCTGGATGGCTCAGTGGGTTGAACCTCTACCTTCAGCTCAGGTCATGATCTCAGGGTCCTGGGATCGAGCCCTGCATCGGGCTCTCTGCTCAGTGGGGAGCCTACTTCCTCCTCTCTCTCTCTCTCTCTCTCTCTGCCTGCCTCTCCATCTACTTGAGATCTCTGTCAAATAGATAAATAATATCTTTTTAAAAAATTGTCTTATCATTTAAGTCTTTAATTAGCAATCATTTCCCTTGGAAATTTTTTCAAAATCTGTATCTTAGGCTGATTTTAAATAGAAATAATTCTTGTGATTCATTTCAAGCCCCAGAGTCAGACAATCTCAACTTCCTTTGTGACCTGAAGTAGTGGCTTCTTTGCACGAGCTTTGCTTGGGTTAACCCCAGGCAGAATGTCTTCTCTCTAGTGACCAAGTCCAGCTCCAACACGCTACAACAGGCTTTCAGTGAGGCCCTTGCATCATCATATTGAAGTCTTTCTTCTCAGAACAAGTTCCCCAGCTGCATCAGTGAAGTCGTGTCTAGCTGAGGGGTTACAAATGTGTCCCTGTGGGCTACAGGTGGAAGGCAGTATGTTGGTCTTTACAGAAGAAGGATAAAGTGACAGAGAATATTTTCATGCTGAAAGTCTAATTAAAACAAGGGGTTTTATTTTGCTCGGAGTTCATCAAAGTGAATTTCCACTTTTGCATCTGATTTTGTCCCTTCATCTCAATTTTTCAATCTTGCTCTACTTACTGTACAATAAGTTGATAATTATAGAAGTATATTTTATATCAAACTTGTATTTAAAGCCTTTAAATGCTACACAATCTGGACTAAGCCTGAAAATGGTGACGAATTCAACACTTCATGTGGCTTCATCAGCCTCCATATGTGCTTCAGAGATAATTGTCCATAACTACCTTGTGCATCTTTGAGAGCCGTTGATTCCCTGCAGAGCAGACATGTTTCTCAACAGGTTTAAGGATTGTGTGTTTTATCTCCCATGTACAAATCATATATGCTTCTCCGTTCTCCTCCCTCATCCAAGTAAATAAATAAAACTCCACCTCCCACCCCACAACCACATACTTTCCCTGACACCTCCAAAGAAAGTCCTTCTCAAGTCTTTTCCATGTGACTTTGTATTCATTTACTTTTACTGCCCCCTCAGTGAACAGTCTTTAAAATCAGACCCGCAGCTTCTGCAAAAAGCAAAACTAGAATGCTTCTGTGTCTCCCTTCTCTAAAGGACTTTCCTGAGAAATACCTGTCAGAATAAAAGACACCCATGGGTCTCAATCATAATGAAGCCTCCTAAAAGATAAAAGAACACCAGTATTTTAGCACATTCCAAATGTTTAAAACTTTAAAAATATCATCAGTATTAAATAATAGGGTTTTTTTTTTTGTGGTTGTTGTTGTTGTTTGACAGACAAAGATCACAAGTAGGCAGAGAGGCAGGCAGAGAGAGAGAGGGAAGCAGGCTCCCCACTGAGCAGAGCGCCCAATGTGGGGCTCGATCCCAGACCCTGGGATCATGACCTGAGTATGACCAGAGGCTTTAATCCACTGAGCCACCCAGGTGCCCCTAAATAATAGTTTTAAAAAATACATCACCATTGTTTTTATAGTACTAGACCAACAGCACTAAAGTTTTTAGAATTCTAATTTTATTAAAATCTGTGTCAGATGGTACCATTTATTCAATTGTTCATCAGTTTTTTTTTTTCCTTTGAAAATTTTTTATTTATTCATTTGGCAGAGAGAGCGAGCACAAGTACAGGGAGTGGCAGACAGGGAGAGGGAAAAGGAGGTTCCCTGCTGAGGACCCTGGGATCATGACCTGAGTCGAAGGCAGACACTTAACCAACTGAGCTACCTAGGTGCCCCAGTTTATGTTTTTTTTCAAATACTTATTGAAACACTAGTTAATTAATATATAGCATAATTTTTTTTTCAGGAGTACGATTTAGTGATTCCTTACTTACATAATCACAGGCTCTGTTCATCCTAAAAAGTGCCGTCCTTAATACCCATCCTCCACCCACCACTCACCCCTCCAGTCCATGCTCCACCCACCATCCCTCCAACAACACTTAGTTCTCTATAATTCAGTCTCTTGCTTTGCTTCCCTCCTTTTCTCCTTCCCCTACGTTTATCTCTTTGTTTCTTACATTCCGCGTATGAGTGAAGCCATATGGTATTTGTCTTTCTCTGACTTATTTCACTTAGCATCATACTCTCTACTCTAACTCTTATATGTCCTTGCAAATGGCAAGATTTCATTCTTTTTAATAGCTGAGTAATATGCTGTTGTATGTACGCACATGTGCGCACGCACGCGCGCACACACACACACACACCAACTCTTCTTTACCCATTCATCTGCTGATGGACATCATCTCTCTTTCCATAGTTCGGCTATCGTGGACATTGCTGCTGTAAACATCAGGGTGCACGTGCCCCTTCGGATCTGTATTTTTGTATCCTTTGAGTAAATACCTAACTGCTGGGTCGTAGGGTGCTGTATTTTGGAAGAACCTCCATGCTGCTTTTCAGAGTGGCTGCAGCAATTTCCTTTCCATCCACAGTGTAAGAGGGTCCCCTTTCTCTGCATCCTCACCAACACCTACTATCTCCTTGTTAATTTTAGCTATTCTGACCCCTGTATCTCATTGTAGTTTTGATTTGCATTTTCCTGATGTCGAGTGATGCTAAGCGTCCTTTCACGTGTCTGTTGGCCATTTGGATATTATCTTTGGAAAAGTGTCTATGTCTTCTGCCTGTTTCTTAACTAGATTATTTGCTTTTTGTAAGTTGAGTTTGGTGAGATATTTATAGATCCTGGATACTAACCCTTTACCATATACATCCTTTACAAATATCTTCTCCCATTTCAAAGGCTGACTTTTAGTTTTCTTGATTTGTTTTCCCTTCACTGTGCAGAACATTTTCTCTCGATGAATTCCCAAAAGTTCATTTTTTGCTTTTCTTTCTCTTGCCTCTGTTTCCCTTGCTTTGGGAGACATGTCTACTAAGAAGTTTCTGTGACCGATGTCAAAGAGGTTGCTGCCTATGTTCTCTAAGATTCTCATGGTTTCCTGTCTCCCATTCAGGTCTTACATCCATTTTTAATTTGTTTCTGTGTACGATATTTCATTCTTCTGCATGTGGCTGTCCAGTTTTCCCCACACCATTTGTTGAAGAGACTGTCTTTTCTCCGCAGCACATTCTTTCCTGCTTTATCGAAGATTAGTTGGCCATAGAGTTGTGGGTTCATTTCTGGGTTTTTAACTCTGTTCCAATGACCTGTGTGTCTGTTTTTGTGCCAGCACCATACTGTATTGACAATGACAGCTTTGTCATAGAGCTTGGAGTCTGGAATCGTGATGCCTCCCGCTTTGGTTTTCTTTTTTAAGACTGCTTTGGCTCTTCTAGGTCTTTCATCATGCCATACAAACTTTAGGATTGTTTGTTCTGGCTCTGTGAAAAATGCTGGTGGTATTTTGATAAGGATTGCTTTACATGTGTAGATTGCTTTGGGTAGGATAGACATTTTAAGAATATTCTTCCAATCCATGGGCATGCGGTGCTTTCCCATTTGTGTCAGCTTCGGTTTCTGTTACAAGTTTTCTACAGTTTTCAGAGTACAGATCTTTTGCCTCTTTGGTTAGGTTAATTCCTAAGTATCCTATTGTTTTTGGTGCAGTCATAAATGGGATTCATTCCCTGATTTCTCTCTCTGCTTCATTTTTGTTGTGTAGAAATGCAACAGATTTCTGTACGTTGTTTTTATGTCCTGTGACTGCTGAATTTGTGTATCAGTTCTGGTAATTTTTTGGTGGAATCTTTTGATTTTGCTACATACAGTATCATGTCATCTGCAATCAGTGAAAAGTTTGACTTCTTTGCTGATTTGGATGCTTTTTACTTATTTTAGTTGTCTGATTCCTGAAGCTAGTACTACCAGTACTATGTTAAATTACAGTGGTGAGAGAGGACGTCCGGGTCTTCGTCCTCACCGTAATGGAAGAGCTCTCAGGTTTTCCCCACGGATGATGATGGAAGCCGTGGGACTTTTGAATATGGCCATTACGATGTTGATGTATGTTCCACCAACCCCTTTTTTGTTGTGGATTTGATCAAGAATGGAGGATTTTATCAAATGCTTTTTCTGCATGTATTGAGATCATATGGTTCTTATCCTTTTTTTAATATGGTATACCACGTTGATTGATTTTCGAATATTGAACTAAGCCTGCAGTCCAGGCATAGACCCCACTTGATCATGGTGAATGATTCTCTTAATGTACTATTAGATTTGATTTGCTAGTATCTTATTGAGAATCTCCACACCCACATGTAGGCTGCAGAGCAATGCTACACAGTAGGTTGTGAGCCGTACGTACCAATCTTAATTCTTCTAGGAGCCAAATTAGAAAGAATAAAAACAGGCGAAATTAATTTCCATGTAAATTTTTAGCTCAATACATGCTAATGATTTCAACGTATGATTAATAGAAAAATGTTACTGAAATCTTTCTTTTTTTCCTACTAAGTCATTGAATCTCGTCCTGTATTTCACACAATTGCAATGCCTGTCTACTCAGAACGCTCACATTTCCAGAGTTAATGGCCACATGTGGCTGGTGGCTGCTATATTGGGCATTACAGCTCTGGAGGGGTGGTAGAAGGTACATATGATTATAATCGCTATTTATACTTCTTACTGGAAGCTTTATGGCTCTGAGCTTTGGGACGGAAAGTGTTTGATGTCATTTGAAAAACATTGTACAGAGTACCTGGAAGTCTCAGAGAATTCAAGACTTGTGTGTGTGTGTGTGCTGGTTTGGGAAAATGTGATTAAGGAAAGGAGTTGGCAGGGTTTTGTTGTTGCTGTTGTTTCAAGAATTCCTTTTTCAAATAAATCAAGAACTCTGTCAAATTAGACATAGTCTCCCAAACTACAGATGTTTCTATTGTAATACTTTATTCTACTGGTGAAGGAAAAATTTCTTCAGAAATAGTCTAGTTTCATATTTACACTTTATTCTCAAACCCAGAAACCATCCAAAACCAAAATGAAGACAAAGCAAAAGGGACCTTTGAGTAAAAGGAAAGCTCAGTGTCATTTATCATTTATCAGGGGCACAGGCATCATTGGACTTAATTAGAGCATTTGAGATGTTTGTATAATAGTAGAAATTGAAAGATAGATGCAAAAACCTAAGCTTTAATTCTCCACATTAATGGAGGATTATAATGACAAAACTTTAAATTCATTAAGCTAGTTTAAAAATCTACCATCTTTATCAAAATAATCTTTAACATGTTTATATTTAACCAATATTGACAAAATATTTAAGAGGGACAAACATATAAGCATACTTTATGCATCATGAAAAAAAGTTAATTCAAAAATAAATTAAAGGAATGCCTGGGTAGCTCAAATGTCTGACTCCTAATCTCAGTTCAGATCTTGAATTCAGGTTTGTGAGTTCAAGCCCCATACTAAGCTCCACATTGAGTGTGGAGCGTCCTTAAGGGAAAAAACAAAAAACAAAACAAACAAACAAAAAACCCAAGCAGTTAAAGTTACAGTTCCTTCCTGAAATGTCTGCATAAGAAATGTGCTCTCTCCTCCTGAAATCTAAGGATATTTAATTCTCTGTTAAGTAATGCAACCAGGATTAAAAATGACAGTACTAGATTTCTATTCCACATAAAACAGGATATTTTTAGGAGAACAAGATTCTGCACATGTTCTGGCAAAATTGACCCATTTTGAAGTTCTCAACTATTTTGTTCTTCACCTAAACCAATAACTGGTAACAATATTGCCAACTGCGATCACTCTTTCGTAGCAAGGAGAAATGCAGAGGCTTAGGAAACACAGACAACAGTTTACATTTGCGGGATAACGAACGTTTGTATAAAAGGCTCATAATGGCACAGGCAATTTTTTCCTTTTGAAAGCTCTTCCATGACCATGTACATCCTAGAATATTGATGCTGAATTATTTCTTCAGCTGACGCAGCCTTCATAACCAAAGGGAACCTAGACAACATACCGAGTTGATTCCAATGTTGCTTGGTAGGATCATGGGAGGTCAGCAAGTCTTCATTAGCTCTCTCCAGCAAGGCAAGTTAATCCAGCTCAAATTCAGCTACACTGTCTGAAATGCCACAGGCACTTATTTCTGTGTAACTAATCCAAAGGAAACCCACAGTCCTGCTTCATGAATCAGTCATTCATCTGTTCTTTGTTGTCAACAAACCCATACTGAAAGTTTGATGCCTTCCTAACTCAGAGGATTTTAAGATGTGGCTCACCCGGGATGAAGTCCACTTGGCACAGACTTGAGAAGACGTAAATGCTGGTGCGACATGAGAAGATGTAAATGCTGGTGTGACATGAGAAGACGTAGATGATGGTGGGACATAGAAAAGTGGGTAGACCGTGAAGGAAGTAGGGGTTCAGAGAAGACAGGGACTCATGAACCTGTGTGTTGACTGAGGTAAATACAAACCCCTTGGAAGAAAGCGGAAGGTCAGAGCACACCCTAAATGTTCAGAAACATGTATCCAGCAATTCTTTTGAGGAATGTGGATATCATCTAGATACGCCAAAACTCTAGAACTAATTTGTCCTGCGTAACTGAAACTTTTTATCAGGTGAGCAACTGCTGTTTGTTCTACCCTCCTCTTAGCTCCTGGCAATCACAACCGGATGCTTCTGTTTCTGTAAGGTCAACGATTTTAGAGAATTCATGGAGGTGCAATTATGCAATATCTTCCCTTTTACAACTGGCTTAATTTGCTTAGTATAACGTTCTCCCGGTTCATTCATATTGTCATAAACGGCAGGATTTCCCTCTCCTTGAAGGGTGAGTACTATTTGCTTGTATGCATATACCCCATTTTCTTCACGCATTCACGTGTCAGTGGGCAATTAGGCTGTTTCCGTGTCTTGGCTATTTTAAATAACGCTGCAATGAACATGGGAGTGCAGATATCATTTTGAGAATCTGACTTTGTTTCCCTTGGTTGGATACTCAGGAGTGGAATTGCTGAATCAAATACTAGTTTTATTTTTAATTTTTGAGAAATCTTCATGCTGATTTTTCAAAGCAGCAGCACAGCATTGTACATCCCCATCAACAGTACACCAGGGTCCTAATTTCTTCACATTCCTGCCAATACTTCTCTTTGGTTTTTAGAAATAACCTTCTAATAGGTGTGAGGGGATGTCTCCTTATAGTTCTGATTTGCTGTTCTCTAACGACGAAGTATGCCGAGCACCTTTTCATGGGGCTGAGGACCACCTGTACGTCTTCTAAGGAGAGTCCTTTGCTCATTTTTAAAATTGGTTTTGTTTTTGGTAGTTGGTTGAAGGAGTTTCTCAACATATTTTATATATCAGTCTCTTATCAGATATATGGTTTGCAAATGTTTTCTCCCATTCTGAAAGCTTTTTTTTTTTTCTTTTACTCTTGACTGTTTCCATTGCAGTGTTGAGGTTTTTTAGTTAGAGGAAGCCCCACCTGTCTAATTTTGCTTTTCTTATTCTTTTTCTTCTAGCAGTTTTATAATTTTGTGTTTAAATCGTTAATCCACTGACCTCATTGATATAAGATGAGGGCCAGTTTCACTCTGCATGTGGCTATCCTATTTCCCCAACATCTGGCCATTCCTAATTGTGTTTTTCTGGCACATCTGTCAAAGACCAGTTGACCATATTCGCAGGGTTTTATTCCTTGGGTGTCTGTTCTGTCCTATTGGCCTGCATGCCAGTCTCTTTGCCAGTACCATTCTGTTTGAATCACTGTAGCAATTTCTTTGAGAGAAAAATAGCTCCCTCATAACTAGAAGTTTAAAGCAGGGGCGCCTGCCCACACAGCAGAAGGTGGCTTTATAGAGATCAGCCCAGAGGACCTTGGAAGCACTGTCCTCTAAATCACTGGTGGTGTTTAGTCCCTTCCCGCTGTGTAGGTCAGTCTCTGTCCCACCTCTCCTTCCCCTTCTCCTGACTCTGTCTCACCGTAGTAACTGACCCCAGCTCCAGCCAGGGTTACTCTCCAACACGGTGTCCAAAAAGGAGTGGTAAATCACCCTCCCAACTTTGTCCCCTCTTCTAATTCTTGTGAACTGCCAAATCCTGATCAGAAGGGTGCTTGCACGTGTGGGTGCACCTGTGTGTGTGAGCAGTGTTTATGCTATCATCACACTTACATGAGGAAAGTGTGAGCCAGAATGTTAATTCATGGAAGGGACCTTGTCATTAGTCATAGTGACACAGGTGGCTTAAAGCATGAGAGGGACTTAGCCGTGTTTGGGATCATGCCAGGTGTGCTTTCACATCTATGTCTGTCATTGGGCTGTATGCTCCGCCTCACATGCTGTATTGAATGTCATTTTTCTTCACATCTCATTGTTGCTTGCTTAAGGTGAGGCCAGCTCTCCTATTGTGTGGTCCCCAGGTGCATGTGCTTCCCCTCTGAGAGCTTTTCGAGTATGTCTGAACCATCTCTGTGCCCTGCTGGTCTGTCTGCCCCTTCAGGGGAAATCCCCAGACTGTCTCGTTGCTGTCCTGTCTCTACTGCCTGAGAATGTACTTGGCACATATAATGAGCTCAATTAATATGTGATGCATGGGCTAATTTATTAATAATAGCTATATTTTTTCTGTTTTTCCTGAAAGTTTGACCTTCTTTCAAACGTAGCCATGCAGAAGTTTCCATTAGGAGGAGCCTTCCCCTCTTTCAAGTGCAGCTTTTGGATAACCATGTGAACGATCTCTCCTCTACCACCTCTTGTGACTCAGAATAGAGAAGGGGTATCTTTGGAGCTGGGATCGGTGGGCTGCACATTGCCACAGAAGAGCAGATCTGGGGAGGAGGGCAGCTGGGACAGTGTGAGAACCAAAGGAAATACTGCCCTTGCCTAAAACCCTGGTCTACACACTGGCGTTTTAGGGGTCTAAAGCCTGCACAAGTTTGCCTCAGGGAATAAAACTGAACCACAGTGCCCAAGCCATGCACCTCCATTCCTGCTTCCCACAGAATGGATCAAAAGTCATAGCTTTGGGCCTCACTGGAAAATGTCGAAATGTTTGTTTTTCTTTAAACAAACATAAATATTCAGAACATACCAGCAAAAGCCAGTTCTCTAATACCAGCTTCCTGTCTACAGTTCGCAGGACTCCATACCAAGCACATAAGCGGGTAAGGCGTATGCTCAAGGCAGACACTGAAAATCAGGTCTGGCAAGGATAAATAAATGTGTTTATTGAATATTCTGAATCTTTTCTACCCCTTTGCCTGGAAGGTTCCTTCCTCTGTTGATATGGAAGCTCAGGATACATTCCCAAAGTGGGTAAGTGGAAATCCACTTGGGCTTTCACACGCGAGTGCTTTCCTAAAATGCCCCTCCGCCGTATCTCGTGAATCTGGGGACAGAAGATTTGACCACTTTGGTCCTCGGGTCCAGTGGGCTAAACGCTTGGAATCACTCCCATCTCCTCGTAAGGTCATCTTCTCAGGAGCCCTGCCCGCTGCTGATTCTCTTCCCTCATTTTGCTGCTGCTTTTCCCTTGTGACTCCCTCTCTCTCCTTACGCAGCCCTCAGAAGCATGGTTTGAGTCTGTTTATGTATTTATTTGTTGGCTTGTCCTCTTCTTGGGTCACTGTCTAGGAAAAGGGTCATGTAGAGATGAGACAGAGTGTGATGAAAGTGAAATACAGCCTAATTTAGAAGAAAGAAGTTTATAATGCCTAGAATCAAGTATTTCCCTGGCTATATTAAAAAAAATTGTGCTTCTTCCTTATTCTGGAATGAGAGAGAAGCATTTTTTAAAATTGTGTTTTCTTAAACATGGAGTGTGGGGTATTGATGGTAAGGGAAGTAGAAGGTAGACATGGGCTCAACGTCAAGGAAGGGAAATTTTCTACATCCTCTACAGAGCCCATGACGATCAGCACCTGTAGTTACTTTGTCTCATGAAGTGCTTAACTAGGCATCGTTTAGAAGAGTCACAATGTATACTGTTAATTGATTTACATATTACCAAAGATTTGCTTAATCTGCTTATTATACTCATATACTTTTTTTTTCATTCTTGAGTAACCCCACAGAGCAAACCACATCTTTTCTAATCCACCACTATTTATAACTTAGGGAAGAGAGGGAGGATCCCAGCCCGTTTATATATTACTATATTAGCTGGTTATGGCATGGCTTCCTGAAAACAGGACTTGAATGATAACTGCTGTTATCTAAATTCAGTTCAAAGGAGGACTAGGAAAAATACAACTGGGAAGTTTATCATAAAGGCAAAAATTTTCCTGTAGAGAGATGACCCAGTAAGACCTAATAATGCAGACAATATCTTACTGATTTCTAAAGTTTGATTCCATAATGCTTTTATCAGTAAACCTATTGGAGGAATAAATGAAATTTCTAGTCCAGTGAATTATTTCTCTTTTTCTCTTTCCATTTACTTTTGATGATAATTTAGTTTAATAAGTGTGGAGCAAAGCTGACTTTAATTTCATGGCCACATGCTGTGATTCAAAGGCTAGAATTTAACCTCTTGAGACACTTTCACTGACTCACTACTGTAGATCAAAGGAACAATGTGTTTTTATGACCTTCTGTAATCTGTGTGAAAATCTCTCAAAGAGACAGACGGTGTTAGATGAATCCAGAATATGAAAAAAGTCATGATCAGTGATAAGACGCTGGGAGTGTGTAGTCTAGGTTGTTTTTTTTTGTTGAAAACATGATTTCTGAATTGTCTATCAGATCTAGACCTTTTGGAATTGTATTATCTCATATAATTTCAAAGCACTACTAGTTTTTGCAAAACTACACTTTTTTCTTTTGTTTCATTTGTTATCATGCTTAAACATTATCATACATATACTTTAGACTTTACCTTTTATATTTGCACAGAAACCCAAGGAACTGACAAAATAGCTTTCCATGTTAATTATATATACTATAAACATAATTAATCTTAATAAATTTACCATTTATAAGATATCATGGCATTCCCTGACTCCTAGTGGGTGCATGTCGTGCACGACTCCATCCGTGAGTGGACTAACAGAGAACACATTCATTTTTATTTCTGTTTTCAGGGTCACACATCTGCAGACATTTCCCCCAGATTTTACAGTTTCCTGCGTTCCTATAAAACTGCATAGAAAAGTAAAAGAGAGAACTTCAGTGACCACCAATAACTGAAATGTAGGAGCTACCATCACCCTATCTGAGACAGATACTAAGCAAATTATCACCTATTTTGAATTATCTCCTAAAAAATGTCTTGCTCAGTATCAAGTGATAGTTAAATACCTTTGCACTTTCTGCCATTGCTCAGTTTAGTCTAAAAAAGATATTATGTAACCACATTGATTTATTATTTTTTTATTTATTTATCTTTATTTTTTTAACCTGGGCAGACCATTATGTCTTTAAATATATTTGCTTAATGAGTGGTTTCAGAAGTAATGAAAGTTGTTTGTTTTTTGCTATAATTTTGAATAATTAACACAATTATTGTCTTGTGTCTTATAGGATATTTAGTTCATCTGTGGCTTCTACTGCCCAATTTCAGGGGCATTCACTCAGATATGACAACAGATTTCTCCCTAGACAGTGTGAAACGTGACAAGAGAGAGAGAGGGGTTGCAAAATCTCCCACAGTTGAAAATCTCTGAGCTAAGGGACTATGTGAAGTGTATGAAGGCATCCTTTCATGCCAATGCCATTACCCTGTGGCAGTCTGCAGAGTGTTTAGTCTCTGATAGGGTATATAAAAAGAGGATATTTTTGGAGTTGAAGTGTCCTCAATTGGATAATAGGTCCTGTTTTGCAGGAACAATGGTAGTAAGGACCAATGATTTGCGGTTCAGAGGCAGAATTTCAGAACTGAGTGTAAGAAAAATCTCATTTCCACAGTTTGGCTATTGTGGACATTGCTGCTATGAACACTGGGCCCTTCTTTTCTTATCTTTGGGGTAAATACCCAGTAGTGCCTTTGCTGGGTCATAGGATAGCTCTATTTTTAATTTTTTGAGGCAAGATGCCCTTTGAAGACAAATGGATAAAGAAGATGTGGTCCATATATACAATGGAATATCACTCAGACATCAGAAAGGATGAACACCCAACTTTTGCATCAACATGGATGGGGCTGGAGGAGATTATGCTGAATGAAGTAAGTCAAGTAAAGAAAGTTGTTATTTGGTTTGACTTATTTGTGGAATATAAGGGATAGCATGGAGGACAGCAGAAGAAGGAAGGGGAAAGTGAAGGTGGAGATTGAAGGGGGAGAAGAAGCATGAGAGACAATGGACTCTGAGAAACAAACTGAGGTTTTGGGGTGGTGGTGAGGGGATGGGTGAGCCTGGTGGTGGGTATTAAGAAGGTCAATATGTGCTATTTTTACTCTTCTGAATGCAACTAAAAGGATGTGCCAGGAACTGCATCTCAAGTGTTGGAAACTCCCATATTGCCCTTGGAAAATTGGAGAATTTTAGGATAATAATTCTCAGTTTAAAATTATCTCAGGATAATAATTATCAGCTTAATTTTATAGCTACTTTTATTCTGTTGTATGAATCTGTTCACGTGCTGTCATTTTACTTAAGTAAAAATCACATATTTCAGATTTTCAAGAGATTTGTCACAAATGGTTCCAAGAGCAGAGACTTACTAAGAACAGCAGCAAAAAAGGGAGTGATCACTTTTTCCTCTTAATGTGTCTGATTGAAAATACAAAATTTCCAAGCTTTAGAGATGGCAAATAGACTCCAAGTTCAGTCAGTAATGAAGGACGTTGGTAGAGCGATGTCATTTTCTCTTGTGTTCCTCCCCCACACTCTTCACCTCACTCAGGGATGGACAGTTTGCCGGGGAGGAGTTGAAGATGGGCGAGCTTAGGGCTTTTAAGCCACTTGGAGAATTTCTTCTAAGTAACATGTTAACTTCCCTATAGGACACTGGCGGTTTGAAGAATCATGTCTTAAAACTACACTGAAATTGTTAAATTGAGTTGTAGGTACCATTGTGTTCTGTTAATATTGGGGGCCTTTAGGTCCGTCAATCTTCACATTCATTGTGCCGTCTCTTTGAATTCATACACGTTTTCAAAGCAGAGGAGGTAGACTGAACACAGGGCTCATAGAATTAATTAAGAGTGTCCTTACATGGGACTCTCAGGGAAATATGGCTTCCTTCAAGTGCTGGGATCGTTAATTCAAATCATTTGCCTAATCAGATGCACCTGTGGTATATATATCTGATCCTGCACTGTCATATCCCGTAAACTCTTAGACCAGTAAGTGTATGTACACCTTTGCTGATACGTACTTGCAACTTGATTTGCTTTATTAATGATGGCAACATAGCTTCTCCCTCTTTTTTTTTTTATTAGTAAGGATGTCAAATTGGAATTAAAATGTCATGAGTCCCTTTGAGGTGTAATTGTGTTAAAAATTTGTGGGAACATATGTGAAAGTGTCTAGCCAATAAAATGACACTAGCTGAAAATAGGGTTTTATATCTATACTTGCCTTCCTAAAACCTTTGATTTTTAAATGGTGTCATCCTACTCTGTTAAGAAACCTGAGTTCATTCCAAATTTCCTCCCACAGAATTGCACTGCCTCTTCCCTTTACCATGATAGATACCTGATGTTATCAAAAAAGACAAAACACATTATCATGACCACAAAAGAACTGGCATGCCATTAAACTGGTCCTCATTGGCTAATTTGGGAACTGATTGAATGCATGCTTCAAAACTCTTTGCAACCTCAAAGGAAAGGCGGTTAATTCAATGGCTACTATTGATTGACCCTTGGTTAATTAAAATAGGCAAGAATGGACAGGTGCAGGGTATCCCGGGTCGGCTGGGATAACAAAGATCTCCTGCTGTCATCCACATGCTTCATCATCTCTTACTGCTTTTCTACTCTGAACAGTACGCGGATTGGTTAGTTAATGCATTTTCTGTCTTGGTCATTTATGGATTAAGTTTTTAATCCCTCCCTAAACAAGATTTCACATATAGTGGAATTTCAGCTTGACTTTTGAACTATTTTCCACATAGTGGCTTTTGAGTGTTCTAAAACCACACGAGCCATGATGAAGGGACTGTGTCGTATTGTAATCTAGTCACGTCACTGTGGAACATTTTAATTAATATTTAAGTGTGGCAAACCCTTAGTTTTTCCTTCATTTAAGTATCTTACCATCTGGCATACATACTGGGTTCAGAAAACAAACTGACACACACATTGCTCATGGTGGGCAAAACTCAGAACCGTGCTCTGTGTGATTCTAGTCCCCCAAAGACATCATGGCATTATTATTTCATTTCTTCTATGAACTTTCTGTTCCCATATTTTCTGCGTAGAAGAAAAATATTTGTATGTTGTCTCTGAATCAGAACAATCACTGCTTAAATTTGCATAATCATTAAACAAATAGGTATGTAAACATATTCTAGGAAGGGGATCTGTTGTATTCTTCTAAAGAAATAATTATATCAAGTTTCACTAATTCATCTTAGTGACTAAGAAAACCTTGAAGTGTTTCATGGAATTTTTTTTCCCCACACTAAGCATTAAAACCTACTAAAACATCCATCAATCACTGACTTAGGGTTAAGGTCCAAGCGTCTCAAAGAAACACTAAGGAAGCACTTTCCTTCACTCTTACCAATGTACCTTTTGCTAAGACTGTTTAAGTTTCAAACAACCAAAACCTTCTGCCAAACTGGCTTAAGGAAAACTGAAGAATGTGTTGGATGCTGTGACTGGAAACCCTAGCACTAGGAGGATACCCAGACATTGCCATGTGGATGCTCAAGCAATGCCCCGTAGCTTTCTTTGTCTCTTGGGTCTCTGGGGTAAGCCTGGCTCAGCTTTTGTCTGGGAAGCCACTTCTCTTTGGTATTCTCAGCAGCTCCTACAACAGAAAACCTATTTTTTTTTTTTTCTCTAGCAAATACAGCAAGAAAAAAGTCCACCATTTTTCTAACAAAATAAACACTTGCAATGAGTTCTTGGTGCTTATAATGGCAGGAGATGGTCTGGCTTATGTCCAACGCCCAATCCCATAGCCAGAAGTGAGTGGCTATATTGCCCTGCCTTGGTCCTTGACCTGGAGTGTTCTCAGTGTGCACAACTACATAGAGAAAAGAGTGTGCTTTTATTCATTCATTCATTCATTCATTTATTTATTTATTTATTTTTAAAGATTTTATTTATTTGACAGAGATCACAAGTAGGCAGAGAGGCAGGCAGAGAGAGAGAGGGAAGCAGGCTCCCTGCTGAGCAGAGAGCCCGATGCCCAGGCCAATCCCAGGACCCTGGGATCATGACCTGAGTGGGAGGCAAAGGCTTAACCCACTGAGCCAGCCAGGCGCCCCAAGAATGTGCTTTTAAAGAAAAGTCAGCGAACTGCTTTACCACGGTGTCAAGAGACACCTGAAATGGGAAAAGTAGATATCCAGTATAGATCAAAGCAGATGCCTACTATAAGTGAGAACAAAGTGAAGTAAATTGTCCTCTAAGATGCTCTGTGAATCCAAAATAATAAGAATTGTAGGTACAGGTGGAATTTTAAAGCCTTAATTATCTGTAATTAAGCTACCGTGCTAACCTTACAACAGGTTGGCAGTTTTCTGTGGTCATAAACCTACCTCTGGTGATCTCAATGCCTCATAATTAATTTCAGTGTTTTGTGCTCACATATTTCCCTTCCTCCTTACAAATACTGTAATTATAGGAAGGATTGACTTCAAGCTCACAGATCTGTAGATTTTAACAACACAGAGCAGGGACATACACTGGCACAGAAGGATCATCCTTAGAACAAGCTTTCATCGTGTACTCAAGAAGGCAGCTCTTAAAAATTTAAGGCTAATCCCCTGCCGATAAGCTGGAACCATCAAATGGACGTCACATTACTTGGGAGCCTCAAAGCACTTTCATCTGGACCAACAGAGGAGAAGTGTTCTCCTCTCCATCTCACAAATAAACAAAGGGCCCGAGGGTAAGCAGTACTCCACACACCTCTGGGCAAAGCAAATTCTGTTCAAGCTGAAAAAGGCCCTATAACATCACCTGTCTCACTTCCTGACTCTGAAGTTCAGAAATGTGAGCACAGCCAGCTGTTGCACGGCTGGGTCCAGCACGTTGCTATTAAGTGCCACAGCGAGGAAGGGAATCAGGATTTTCTGTTAATGATTTCAATGTTCTTTCTTCATAGCTAATAGTTTCTCGCCATTTCATCAAAAAACTGTACAAACTATAACCTCCAGCTCTCCCAACACCAATGGGTGTGTGAAGATGAGGAGCTGTCCTACCTACATAATTACACCTTCCCTGGAAAGGTACCTCCACCTTCAGCCCTACACACCCAAACCCAGAGGTGGGAGGGCCGCCTCTGAGGCATAGCACGCACATGCCAGTTTCGTATCCTTCTGTCCTGCCTGCATTTTGGAAGAGGCAACACGTTGACAGGACTCCTTCCCCCAAGTCAGGATATTTCCTGAATCCGAATTTGATTTTCATGAATGAGAATGAATTTTGTTTGATAATTCTGGTAGTTTGCCTTTTGGCTTCTCTTCCTCCTATGAGATATGAGACATAAAAGAAACACCAGAGTTCCTTTTAATATCCTGATGAAAGTTCTCTACACTATCAGAGATGAGACATTCCCTTGACTGGTCTGGATTTCTATTGATCGCTGACTATATTCCTGGCCCTATAACGGTCACTAGGAGATAGTGTTATTGTCATAACAAACCAAGAGAAACATTCAAGGCTCCCCAAAATGACCATAAAGATGGGGAGAGTAATGACACAGAAGGAAAAGTACTTAATTGTGCACATGGAAATCAGAGCCAACATAAACTTAAGGCTGAATCACACATGTGGGATGGTCCCTGCATAGGTAAGAATTTGCTGAATGCTGAGCGAATGATGATGGCTTAGAGAAGAAAGAAATGCAAGTGCAGTAAGGGTGATGTCAGTCTTTCTGAGTGGTCCAACCAGAAGCCCGTGAGCTTGTCTTTCAGTCCAGGAACAGAGCATCTTCTCTTCCTCCTCCAGCAACCATCAATTCTAATGACTTTTCTAATGACTTCCTGCTGTCTCCATCCCCTAACAAAGCCTGACCATACTCGTGGGGTTTACCCTTGTGATGCTAGTTTATAATCTGTGATTCCCAGACTAGCAGCCTCACAATTATGTGGAAATGTGCTCCAAAGAAAATGTCTGAACCCTCTGTCTCGAGGTGGGTCCCAGCCCTCTGTGTTTTATCAAGGCCAGCAGGTAATTCTGAAGCAGGTAGAAGTTTGAGAACTCCACGTTTCTAGGATGATGTAAATTGAAGGGAACCTTAACAATCATGTAGCCCAACAACCTCATTTTCCAAGTAAAGAACCAGGTAGTTTGTACTAATCACTGCTAATGTAGGGATGATAAAGAGTCACCATGCCCAATTCCACAAAATAGAGTCTAGTGAGAAAGAGAAATATAAATAATTACACAAATATTTATCTATGACAATTTTGAATAAGAGCTATAAACAATACATCTTCATTTAGAAACATCTGTACCCACATGAATAAACCATGGGCCTTCAGAGGAGAGCTTCCTGCCTTGTTGGATGTGGAACCTAAGAGACTGATACCCTTAATCTTTTGGGCAGATGGGTGTGGTCTGGAGCAGCCCTGGTCTGCTGGCCTCCAGCCCGTGCGTTTCCTATCTTTATGCCAGTATGTTGTACAATTGTCCTGTCCTTTTGTGTGCTATTATGTAAATACAAATTTGTGAAAAATCTGTTTGAGAGCAGATTCAAAGTCAAACTTTGGTTCCTATTCTGCTGAAAACAGTTGAGTAATCAGAAATGCAGAAAGTTTCCATGAATTGCACATGGTGGCCACTAACCAGCAAAAGGGCAAAACTCAAATGCAGGGTAAGTTTTAGGCTTGTTCATACCACTGCTGCCTGCCCTTGCAAAGAGAGAGCCCGTGACAAAGCCATCATGGATTCAGAAAGGAGAGGTTGACTTTATATTTCTCCATCACATTCAATAGTCACATGGCCATCCATTTCTATGACCATACTGCATTTTGTTCCATTCAAGTTAGGAGAGGCTCTCACATTTCCTATAGAAACCCTGAAGCCTCATCTTGACTTTTCAGGGCTTATCTGTAGAATGCAATCTCCAGTGATTTATATGGCATTTCAGGTCCCTCAGTGTGAGAACAGCTGACAGGATGATGGGTATGGTCACAGGTCCCTTTTCCGATTACCCATTTCCCTTACACAGAGATCTCACTGCATATAGAAGTCACATCAAGCAAAGATGTACTAAGCCCAAGTTATTAAATAAAGGCTAATGTTTGGCCAGGGGGAAGGTTGCCACACATCACAGAAGTTGTCTGATTCTCCAGGGGCTGTTTGAAGGCTGAGCAGATCCCATCCCCTCCCTACTTTCTGAGCATCCACGTCTTCTCAAGCTATTTGTATCTGTGTGTCTGTTCTTGCAAACAGACATTCTGCATGGGGCAGACTATTCCGTAGCACCTGCACAGAGCTTTGCTCAAGACAGAGGAAAGTCTAGAATCCTTGAGGTTCCACAGTCTTGTCACCAGGGCAAAAGGACTGCTTTTTGATTTGGAAATAAACTGCCCCCCCATTTCCCACTCTGAGGCAAACTGTAAATTATATAAATCGAACTTTCGCATTCTTGCCATCATACTCTTGAGAGGATGAACCCTTGAATTTTAAGCAACAGAGAAAACTGCTCCATTGATAAATACCAGAAGGATTCTATGGATAGACTTAAATCTCTCTTGCTTCGGAATTACCTCTGATACAGCACAACTTAATAAGATACTAGTGAGATGGTGGCACAATTTTTGCCAAACATGAGGCTCCTGCCCATGACGTAGACTGACCTGTATCTACTGTGCTATTACTCCTTCCTTGTTCATGATAGAGAAGATGTACAATTGTAAACTCTTCATGAGAAGGATACAGATTTTTGAAGAGTCATTTCCACAAGTTTTTGTTGAGTAGATAAAAATTACTTTTGATGATAGTTTTATATATCACAGCTAACCCTCCAGTTATACTGAGATTCCAATTGTTCCCAAATTTGTCTTTATTTTAGAGTTTCCAATTAATATGAGAACAAAAAAAGAAGACACCTATGTTTCCCTTAGTGTGACTATAACATGTTATATTGTGTATCATGGATCTCTTGATACAATTCATGATAAAGTTGTCTTGCAAAAGTCTTTAATTAGATGGATATAGATATAGATATATTTACTTTTGAGGACCATTTACATGATTTCAAAGAGACACATTCTTGAATGATATGGCTGAAACTTAACAGGTCTTCCACAGTCAAACTACTTTTTTCCCTCAGCAACTGCTATAACTTCTGTAAGAAAAGTCATTTTAAAAATAGAAAAAATAGAAACATAGGGGCTTCTTAGTGGCTCAGTTGGTTGAGACACCAACTCTTGGTTTTGGTTCAGGTAATCATCTCAGGGTTAACAGACTGAGCCCCATGTTGGCTCAGGCTGGGCTTGGAGACTGCCCCTGCTCTCAAAAAAAGAAAGAAAAAAAAAAAGTTCAAGATGGATTTAAAATATCTTAAATGACATGAGAACAGGGCTGCATGTCTTGTCGAGCAACTTAGGGAAGCCACATACCCTCAGAAATTTATAATTTCTTTTCTTTGATTTCCAGACAAGAGCAGAGAGTGCTTTTGGACATTGTAATACCTGAGAGACACGAGCATTTGTAAAGCACTAACATCCCAGTGAGGGTCTGCCTATTTTCTGGTGTCTGAATGACAACCTAGATAACTCAGAAAGGGAACTAAAAATAGATTACTCAAGATGACTCCTATTTAGTAAAGACATTAGGATCAATTATAGCTCGAGGAGAAAAAGCCAAAACTTAATTATATAGAGACGTGTAGGTGAATGAAAACATCCCAGTGTTTATCAAAAACAAAACTAACACACAATTATGTTATTTAAACATAAAGAATTCCTGGCTTTGTGAGTCTGTTATTAAAATGTGCAATTAACCAATTAACATATCATTAGTATCTATTTAAGCTCCACACTGGTAACACTGAATTCATCTTTCAAAGATAACTTGACATTTCTGGTTTAATGATCTTTGCCTTTCACTACACGTAGGAAAAAAGAAAAAAACGAGAAAACACCCTCTGCTAAACACAGTATTGAATTACTCTAAAGGGCTTGGTGATATTCCCAGCTCAATCTCTTTCTATTACTTTTCTTTCTGTCAAGTACAAAATTGAATATTTTGCTGGCATGCTGTATAAATTGGTTAAGATTCTGTTGATTACAGAAGGAAAATTATTATGGCATGGAAATGTGGGTTTACCAGCGTCCTGGTTATTTCATGGAAATATCAAGTGCAGATCATTGCTAGAGAAAAGTGAAGGCCAAGAATAAAGGTCCAACCCTCCTCTTGGTATTCAGCCTATCTAAGTAGATGGAAGCGTGCCCCAGTGCATGGACATGGCAAGTGGGGAGAGGAGGCTACTGGTTCTGCACTCAGACTGCCTGGGCTACAATGTCGCCAGTCCTCCGACATGTGGCAGTTGGGGTTTGGGAGTTAGAGGAAGTCATGATTTGCTCTCACAGTTTCAATTGCCTGAGGTCCGTCGAGGTCTAGAAGCAGGCAGTCCTTGCTCTGACCAGCATCAGAAGGTCGATAGTAGCCTAACCCCACATCTAAATGCCCAGTCACTAGGTCACTTCACCTCCTCCTGGAGGGATCTCTTTATCTCACATCATCATAAGAAGGGTGAGGACAAGACAATAAGGTAGTTCGAGAGAAAGGGACCACATTCACATAAGTTTTATTAGAACATATTTTTATAATTGTTCTTTTAATACTGTTTATTTCTTACTCTACCTAATTTATAAATGCTTTATTATAAACATGTATGCATGGGGTTTGGTATTATCTGTGGTTTTTGTCATAGACTGGGGTATTGGAACGTGTCCCCCACAAATAAGAGGGCGCTGCTGTCCTTTAATCTCTATTAGGTTAACTTGTTTCTAGTAGTTAAAGTAGACAAAAATAATTTCTAGCATGTTTTATCTAGTGTTTAGAAGCTAAAGCAACTAACATTTTTCCAGGTAATTTACCTTCTATAATAACTAAGCTACAATTTCTCCATATCTAATCTGGGAGTAGTGATACTCACTGGATTGTTGGGAAGAGGGGGAGATCAGATTATCGTGCAGTATGCACGAGGCTGAATCAAGTTTAGCCTACTCTTGTTACTGCCGTCAGCACCATTTGAAGGGGCTCTGCAAACGTTTAGGCTTCTGTGATGTGCGTGTGTGTGCTGAGATGTGAACATGGAATGCCAGAGCCCCACCTTGGTTCTCCTGGAGAGGTCACTTACGGAAGCTGATGTCTTCAAATTGGTCACTTGAGCCCCTCGCAGTATTTGGATATTTAAGACTCGCCCACATGTTGGTGCCACCTGGCCTCAGTAACATATTGGCTAGCATTTCCATTTTCAAACTTGGCTATAGAAAAGCGATTATCCAAGAAATTAAAGTGAGTGATTCATCAGAGAGGATAGAAACTGGGCCTCTAACTGACAGCTGAAACAAATTTTATTTATTCCAGGATCTAGGGAGAAAAAAATCTAAAGTAGCACGTTTAGGCAAGTCATGCCAAGTATTCCCATGTAGTTGATTACTGTAGGTGGAACTGTGTTGTTTTCATGCCTTCATAAATAACTTTTAAAACTGAATGGGGCATTAGAGACCACCAAACCAGCTGATTTTTTTCCAATTCAAATTAATATCTGTTGAACCAGTTTATGTGCAGCAACACTGTGGGTTGCCCTCCCCAGCCTGCACGATCAAAGTTCTGCCCAGAATCTAAGGCGGAAGGAGTGAGTGTGTCTAGAGCAGATCTCTGGGTGACTTCTGGGGAACATGCTCCTTTGCAAGAAAGTGTGAAGGCTGCCCCCAGAGAGCAATCCAGGAAATGGAGGACAGTGAACTGCTGTCATAAATGAGGTTGAACAGGTACAAGTGTTAATCCTAATATAGTGAAAGAGGCCACCAATGAATGCAGGGTAGAGGGGGTTCAAACAGCCCAAATTAATGAGATTCTTAAAAAAGGAAAATTAAAAACAAGGAGAGAAGCAAACACAATGGTCCCCTGATGCAATCAAAGCCTCGGCTGCCCTCCATCACCCTGCACCCCAAGACCCTTGTCTGCTAAGGACGTCGCTTTGGCCTGGGAAGCTGATTCAGATATGTTCCACATGGTTCTTACAAACAAGAAATCCTTTACCCCGAAGAAGGGAGTATGTTCCAAAAGCCAGAAACCTTTGCAGAGCTGGGGCTGGCCGCCAGATGGAGGGAGGTACATGGATAACATGGCTCCACTCAGAACTGCTGGGAGGTGCTGCTTGAATGTGACAACAGGGTCTTCAGGAGATGTGGCTTCCCCTCTCCTGGTTAGGTATGTTCCAGAGGAAATGGTAGTTGCACCTAGATGATGGTGCTCGGGGGGAATCATGTCTTCTAGCCCTTAGGATGATGGTGTTCGAAGGGAAGTGGTGATTTTTCCCTTGTGGTGATGGTGTCCCAGAATGTGGTTCTCTTTCTATGATCATGGTCTCTGAGGGGCTAGATGTAGCTTCTTGCTCTGACATGCTGGCATCCTGGAGGCAAATGTAGTGAGCCCAGCTTCTATCCCTTCATGACCAACACCATGGTGTGTCTGTAATCCACATCGCTCTAATTCCGTCAGCCAGGGTTGTGCTTCGCTCCACCGCTAACAGGAGCCAAGCCATCATGGCCAACAGAGGGGCCTTGTGAGCAAAATGCTGCCTCCGGCACACAGGGAGGGAGGCGCTAAGTGCCTTAGCTCTGTGCTACGAAGTGACCCATGCCACTTTCCATAATCACACAGCAGCAAGGTCAAACCCACTCGTTCTTCATAATCAGATGTTCTTAATGATCATTTAGGAAAATATGTGACCAAACATATTTTGTGTCTTGACTGTCAAGAAATTCAAAGATACATTTAATGGTGAAATGCAGAAAATATTTTTTAGAAATATGGTACATATTTCCCTTTATAATCTTATTCCTGTTTATTTTCTTTATATTTTGAAGAGTGTGTATATTTTATTTTAAAGTGACTTTAATGGCCCTGGAATTTTGTTTTCTGGGAGATTTTTGATTACTGAGTCAATTTCTTTGCTAGTTATCAGTCTATTCAAGTTTTCTATTTCTTCCTGTTTCAGTTTTGGCAGTTTATATGTTTCTAGGAATTTATCCATTTCTTCCAGATTGCCCAACTTGTTGGGACATGATTTATCATAAATATTCTCTTATAATTGTATTTCTGTGGTGTTTTTGTAAATGGCATATCTGATAATGGGTTAGTATGCAAAATATATAAAGAACTTACAAATTCAACACCCAAAACACAAAAAATCCACTTAAGAGATGGGCAGAAGACATTTTTCCAAAGATGATATCCTGATGTCCAACAGACACCTGAAAAGTTGTTTAATGTCACTGATCATCAGAAGAATGCAAATCAAAACTACAATGAGATATCATCTCAGACCCGTCAACATGGATAAAATTAACACAAGAACAACAGGTGTTGGCAAGGGTGTAGAGAAAGGGGAACCCTCACACACTGCCAGTGGGCATGTAGACTGGTGCAGCCAGTCTGGAAAACACCATGGAGTTACCTCAAAAAGTAAAACATAGAGCTATCCTATGACTCAGCAACTGCAGTGCTGGGTATTTACAGAAAGGATCCAAAAATACAGATTCGAGGGGCCACTTGCACCCTGATACGTATAGCAGCATTATCCACAACAGCTGAATTATAGAAATAGCCCAAATGTGCGTTGACTGATGAATGGATAGAGAGGTGGTGTGTGCAGACGTGTGTGTGTGTGTGTGTGTGTGTGTATGTAATGGAATATGAGCCATCAAAGAGAATGAAATCTTGCCATCTGCAATGACATGTATGTAACATATTGTGCTGAGGGAAAGAAGTCAGAGAAAGACAAATACCATACGATCTCACTCATGTGGAATTTAAGAAACAAAACCGAAGAACATATGGGAAAGAAATAGCGGCAAACCATAAAAGACTATTATTGATAGAGAGCAAACTAAGGAATGATGGAGGGAGGCAGGTGGGAGGATGGGTGAAGGTGGTGACGGGGATTAAGGAGTGCTCTCCGTGTGTTGAACACAGAGTGACGTATGGGAGTGCCGAGTCACTAAGTCCTGCAGCTAAAACTAATACTACACTGTATGTTAATGAACCAGAATTAAATAAAAACTTCTACTAAAAAAAAGAGGATGGGACTTTTAAGAAAGAAAGATACATGCATAGAAGTGAGCCTCTGGGGCTTCAGCAGCATTTCCTCCATCCACAGCAGGGGTGTACACCTGCATCAGAACCACCAACGGTAGTAAAGCGACCGCATCTGTTGTTTTCTGTTACATTCAGTCACACGGATCTGGGAAATTAATACTTTTCTTTTTCTGGGGGGAAAACCCCTCAATTTACGCCATCCTTCCTCACTGTTTGTGGCCAGTTAATTCACCTTGCGTATTTTTGACACTGCTTCCTTTATGATGTTTTAGAATTTCAGCTGGGCTCAGACTAGCACACTGCACCTATTACTTAAATATTCTGAACTGAGAGTTAAGACGATTGGAGAATGGGAATGTCTCTGTATCCTTACTGTTTGTTCATCCCCACTGGGATGACTCAGCCCAGCCTCTTTCTTCCGTGGTTTCCTAACTGGTGAGCATGTTTCCTCCATGGAACACTGCGGTCTATTCTCAGCACAGCAAGAAGAGTAATTGTTCCCCGATGTCCACTGGATGATGTCACACCCCTGATCAGAACTCTTCTGGAAGGTCCAGTCTCAGGGTCCTTACCCGAGCAAAACTAGAAGTGATTTCCTACGGGTTTCTCTCTAACCTCCTCTAGTTCCAGGCTTACATTCTGTCAATGCCCTGTAGTAACTTGGGGCTCCCACATCAGTCCTCCCCTGGCCAGCCCATCTACTGTGCTCTATGCCTTGCCATGGCCCCAACCCTGAGGCCATACTTCAGGGTTTACCTTATTTCCCCCTCGGACCTTCCTTGACCACACTCTCCACTCTCCAGCTGGGTTTTCAGGATCAGGTTAGCCTCTAATTCTTGCCCAAATATCTGCTTACGATCCATGTCCCCTGTGAACCTTGTAAACTATCAGCGTTAATCAATAAAACTCCTTGTACCTGCTATATACCGAGCACTTAGAACAGGTATGGGCACATAGTAGAAACTGAGTACTTAGTTCTGAAAAAACAGATGATTTCACGTTTATGCAGGGATGACCAGATCCGAAGTGTTTAGAATGAAGTCCTTCATAAGGAAGCAGCATGTTGGAACAACCATGGCGTTGCCACACACATGGAGGCAGTCTGCTTCTGCCATTTTCTTAATTAATTTTTTTCATTTTTCTAGACTTAATTTTTCCTATTACAGAAAGAAAAATTTCACATTAGAAAACATTAGTCTGCTAGGCCCATCCAAAATTCTTTTCCTTCATCACGTCAAACTATTTTTTTTTTAAAGATTTTATTTATTTGACAGAGAGAGATCACAAGTGGACAGAGAGACAGGCAGAGAGAGAGAGAGGAGGAAGCAGGCTCCCTGCGGAGCTGAGAGCCCGATGTGGGGCTCAATCACATGACCCTGGGATCATGACCTGAGCTGAAGGCAGAGGCTTAACTCACTGAGCCACCCAGGTGCCCCCAAACTACTCTTTTGAAAGACTACATCATGTAGTTTGGAATCTCAGAAGTGTTAATAGAGAAGTGAACCCTTCTTTAGATGTAGCAAAGGGAATGAAGCTTTAAATTTTCAAGCATGCGTACTGCCCTCTTGGGATATCTTTTAATTATAATAAATTAAAGAAAATCTTGAAGAGCTGGATTTTATTGAGTTTTGATGTGCATGGTTAAGGTAGCAAAATAACAACAAACGTGTGATTGCTATAAAGCGAAAGGCATAAAATTGTATAAATAGTTGGTGACTATAGATCCAGTAAATCTGTATTTCATTCTTTACGCAGGAGCAAAGTTGTTATGATAAAATATTCCCCATGAGCCTAGCAAGTAACCTCACAAAGAAAAAAATAGATGCTTCTATGTAAAGCTATCAATTTAATAGAAAAAATCTATTTAAATATAAAACAATTTTGAAAATACAACATAAAATAAAAAATTTAAATATATCTACAAACACAAATGTGCGTATATATACACACAAACATATAATGGAAACTAACATAAAAATGGGATTTTTTTTTTTTTTAAGATTTTATTTGACAGAGAGAGAGATCACAAGTAGGCAGAGAGGCAGGCAGAGAGAGAGGAGGAAGCAGGGGCTTGATCCCAGGACCCTGAGATCATGACCTGAGCCCAAGGCAGAGGCTTAACCCTCTGAGGCACCCAGGCACCCCTGGGATTGTTTTTTAAAGTGGAAAATCATGTAGATTTCCCAAGCTAATTATACATTCCCATAATGTATATCTTTAAGGGTTCACAAGTCAGTTGTGGGATTAGCACAAGCCAGCCTTTAATTCCTCACTTAATTACGATCGTAATATATTTTTATATTTGCAGCATCAAAGGATATTTTCATTTTGTCTTTTTCTAAATAGCCTTAATCAGATGTAATTTTCATATCTTAAATTACCTACTTAAAATGTACAAATAAATACATTTTAATGCATTTACAACATTGTGCACCCAAAGCAATAATCTATTATTAGATTCATTTGTTCTTTTTTTAATAGTAGCCATTCTGACAAGTGTGAGGTGAAATCACATTGTGGTTTTGATTTGCATTTCTTGATGATTAGGAATTTTGAACATCTTTTCTTGAACCTGTTGGCCATCTATGTGTCTTTTTTTTTTTTTTTTTTAAAAATGCCCATTTGGAATCCTCTGCTTATTTTTTAAAACTGGATTTTCCTTCCTTCCTTCTTCTCTCCCACCCTCCCTCCCTTTGATATTGAGTTATATGAGTTCTTTATATATTCTGGATATTAACTTTTATCAGGTAGATGATTTACAAATATTTTCTTCCATTCCATAGGTTGTCTATTTATTTTGTTGACAGCTTCCTTTGTTGTGTGGAACCTCCTAAGTTTGATGTAGTCCTACTTGTCAATTTTGTATTTTGATGCCTTTGCTATTGGAATAAAATCTAAAAAAATGATTGCTAGGACTAATGTTACAGAGCTTACTGCTTATTTTTCTCTAGGAATTTTAGAGCTTCAGGTCTCACACTCAAGTCTTGAATCTGTTTTGAGTTACTGTTTGTATATGGTGTAAGATAGTGGTCCAGTTTCGTTTTTGCTTATGGGTGTCCTGTTTACCCGACACGTTGTTGAAGAGACTGTCCTTTCCTTATTACATGTTCTCGGCTTCTCTGTTGCAACTGACCATAAGTGTTTGGGTTTATTTCTTGTTTTTCTATTTTATTTCACTGATCTATGTGTGTTTTTATACCAAAACACTCTGTTTGGATTACTTTAACTTTATAATATAGTTTGAACTCAGGAAGCACACCTCTAGCTTTTTGTTGTTATTGTTGTTGTTTTTAAATCAAGATTACTTTGGTTATTTAGGATCTCTTGTGGTTACATATGAATTTTAGGATTGTTCTATGGTGAAAAAAACACCATTAGAATTTTGATACAGATTGCATTGAAAATCTAAATTATTTTGGAAAATATTAAACATTTTAACAATAAACATTAAACAATTAACAATATTAAACATTTAACAATAAACATTAAACATTTTAACAATATTAATTTTTTTCCAATCCACAAGCATGGGATATTTTTCCATTTGTGTCTTCTTCAGTTTCTTTCATCAATGTCCTATAGTTTTCAGAATACACATGCTTGATCTCTTTGGCTAAATTTATTTTCAAGTGTTCTTATTGACACAATTGCAAATGAGATTGCTTTTTTTTTTACTTTTGCTTATAGTTCATTATTAGTGTAGCAATGATACAGATTTTTGTATATTAATATTGTTTCCTGAAAATTCACTGTATTTATTAGTTCTAACAGTTTTTTTTTTCCTGTGTGTGTGTGAAATCTTTAGGGGTTTTAATACATATTATAACATCTGCAGATAGTGTCAATATTACTTATACCTTCCAAATTTGTATGACTTTTATTTAATTTTCTTGCCTAATTGCTGTGGCTAGGACTTAATGTTGATAGAGGATATGCTTGTCTTGTTCCTAATCTTAGAGGAAAAGCTTTCAGCTTTCACCATGGAGTGTGATGTTAGCTGAGGACTTGTCATAAATGGCCTTTATTATGTAGATGCATTCCCTCTCTACTCACTTTATTGAACATTATTATCACAAATTGATGATGAATTTTATCTAAGGCTTTTTCAGTATCTATAATCTTTATCCTTTATTTTGTTAATGTGGTGTATCATGTTGATTTGTGGATGTTACAGAACCATCCTTACATCCCTGAAATAAATCCCACAGGATATTGGTTTAAAATCGTTGCAATGTATTGTTCAGTTAGGTTGCTAATATTTTGTTGAGTAGTTTTGTATTTGCGTTTATCAGAGAAATTGGCCTATATATATATTTTTTTTTTTCCTCATGTTGTCCTTGTTTTGGTATCAGGATAATGCTGGCCTTGTAAAATGAGATGGAAAGCAGACCTTACTCTGTTTTTTGGAAGATTTTGTGAAGAATCAATACTAATTCTTATTTAAATGTTTGGTAAAATTCACCAGTGAAGTTGTCTGGTCATTGATTTTGTTTCTGGTGAGATTTTTTAAAATTTTGTTTGGTTTTGTGTCTTATTTATTTGTCAGAGAGAGAGAGAACTAGCACAAGCAGGGGGAGTGGCAGGCAGAGGGAGAATCAGACTCCCTGCTGAGTTAGGAGCCTGGTATGGGACTTGATCCCAGGACCCTGGAATCATGACTTGAGCTGAAGGCAGACACTTAACCAACTGAGTCATGCAGGCATCCCCCCCACCCTGCCCCCCACTTTTTTTTTTTTAAGATTTTATTTTCTGGTGAGGTTTTGGTTATTGAAGCGAATCTCTTTCCAGCAATACACAGATAGGTCTTGTTTTTCTCCTCATTCGGCCCCTCTGTCTCTTCTTTCTTTGATTGGTTGATTCATTGATTGATTCATTGTAGAGACAGCATGAGCATGGAGAAGGGCAGAGGGAGAGGGAAGAGAGGAGCAGACTCCTTGCTGTGTGTGGAGCTTGACACAGGGATTGATCTCATGACCCAGAGATCATGACCTCAGCTGAAATCAAGAGTGGATTCTTAACTGACTGTGCTACCCAGATGCCCCCAGCCATTCTGTCTTTTCACTGAATAAGTTATTTACATCTAAACTAATAATTTTCTGGTATGTACTTGTTACTTTCTATTTTCTGGAGGGTCCCCCCCATACATAGGTTTTGTAATTTCTCGGTTAATGTTTTCTTCTCTTGCTATCTTATTTGATGGTTTGATGGCTTTCTTAAGTGGTATTCCCAGATTTCTTTCTATCTTTTGTGTATATAGGAATTTGCTAATGGTTACCATGAAGTTTACATATAACAACCTATATTTAATAGTATATTTCTCTAACAACTTAATGTACACCTTTTAGAGCTCCACATTTTTACTCTCCCCACCAACTTTTTTTTTTTTTTTAAGATTTTTATTTATTTGAGAGAGAGAGCAAGCATGAGTCAGGGGAGAGGCAGAGAAAGAAGCAGATTCCCCCTGAGCAACGAGCCTGCTGCGGTGTCTGATCCCAGCACCCTAGGATCACGACCTGAGCCGAAGGCAGATGCCAAACCAACTGAGCCACCCAGGTGCCCCCCCAAACTTTGTTTTGTGTAACATTTTACATATTCTTATCTTGAGTATCCCTTAACTAATCATTATTGTTATCTTTACTGCTTTTCTCTTTTAACCTTTACACTAGCTTTAATAAGTGATTAATTCAGTACCATTACTATATATTTACCTTTTCCAGTAAAATTTAATTAGTGCACTATTAATTAGTGCCCTTTCTTTTTACTTTAAAGAAGTCCTTTTAATATTTCTTGTAAGCTGGTTTATTGATGATGGAAGTTTTCAGTTTAGACTGTCAGGATAACTATCCATCTTTCAATTCTGAATAACTCTGCTAGGTGTTCTTAGTTGAAAGATATCTTTCGCAGTGCTTTGAATAAATACCAACATACTCCTCTGGCCTGAAAAGTTTCTGCTGAAAATCTGCTGATAATCTTATGGGGGTTGCCTTGTATATAACAACTTTTCCTTTTGTTGCCTTTTAGATGTCTCTTTAACTTTTGACACTTTAATTATAAGGTATCTTGGTTTATATCTCTTTGTGTTTATCTTTTTTTGGAATGTTATGGGCATCCTGAATTTGGATGCCAGTTTCTTTTCCCAGGTTAGAGAAATTTTTAGCCATTATATATTCAAATAAGTTTTCTGCCACTTTATCTCTCCTCCTTTTGTAACCCCTGGAATAAGAATGTTAGCCTGCTTGATGTTGTACCACAAGTCCCTTAAGCTATCATCACTTGGATTTTGAGTTCCTCTGTCCCGACTTCAAGCTCACCAATTCTTTCTCCTTTTTCATCTAGTCTGTTTTTGACCCACTGTCATGTACTTTTCAGTCCGTCGATTATAGTTTTCAGCTCTGTGACTTCTGTTTGTTTTTCCTCATATTTTCCATCTCATTGTTGAAGTTCTCACAATGTTTGTTCATTCTTCTCCCACATTCAGTTAGCATCCTTATGACCACTATATTGAACTCTATCAGAAAGTTACTCATCTCTGTTTCTTTGAGGTTTTATCTGTTCTTTGAGTTGGAACATATTCTTCTGTTTCTTCATTTTGTTTGACTCTCTGGGTTGGTTTCTATGCATTGGATAAAACAGCTTCTACCTCTCCCTTCTCAAGAATTATCTTTGTGGAGCAAAGGAACATTATCATTTAAGTCTGTCCAATTCTTGTCTCTCAAACCTTCCTCATTTTCTAAACTATTTCATTTTTAATATATACCAGTAGTTTAGGTTGTGCCGAGACCTGTCAGTGTCCTAACACAGGGAGGATATTCATCGACACATAGTTTAAGATTGATTGGAAGTCAGAATCATAGGCAGCAGTTTTTAAATTATGGAAATACATGCAGTCCCATGGGTGGGAAGGGAAGGGGGCCTGTAAGCATAAGTCCTGCTGGCCAGCAGACAAGGTGATGGAGAGGTGTCCCCTGACCAACAGTCATAAAATTTGGGGCCCCAGAGTAGCATATAAACTCCTAGACATACTAGTGAGTTGTAGCAAGGCAAAGGGAAAGTGACAAGATGGCATCCCTTAGTCTCTGTTCCCTGAGAGCACCTCTGTAGCCTCTAGCCATGTGCCTGACTTGAAGACTACTGCTGAGGCCAAAGCTTTTGCTCAGGCAAATAGGTATCTTTCTCAGAAAGACAGGGGACATTTTTTAGTATGCTATCCCTTTAGTGTGGTGGGTGTGGTAGTCTGCCAAGAACTATCTCTTCTAGTGTTTAAAATCCCATGGGACCCAGAAACACAAGGTCACTTGGCCTCCAGAGCCAGGCAATGAAGAGGTGACCCTAGGCTACAGCCACAAAAACTGGGATACAGATTTAAACACAGGACAACAGATTTGTTTATCTCCCTTTAGGAGATAATGTCCTCTCCCTTTAGGAGAAAATGGTGTTCTGGAACATAGCAGAAGGGGATGTGAAGATGGCACCCTCTGAGGAAAACAAAATGGTGTCTACTGGCTTTCACAGGGTACAAAGAGAGAGCAAAAATGATCCTGCCTGTGCCTCCATTACTGGAGATTATCCTAGCAGCCCCTACCACTGAAGCTGGTGCTTTAAGATTAGCAAATGAACCTCTGCCATTTAATCTGTATTTTCCAAATGGCTACTTCAACCTGGGCATGCAGTGACTGAGTCCATGCATGAGCCCTTCAGGAGGCATTTCTATGGTTTTCTAACAGCTTTAGGGCTTGCTGAGAGCTTCTTTGGTTTTCACAGCCAGATGTTATGCGTGCTCATTGGTCAGGGGCAAATCTTCAAAGTGGAGCTGCCTGATGTAGGGTATGAAATCTTGTGTGCCTCAGTGAGAAGCTTCATGTTTTGGGGTTCCTTTCCTAATGTAGGTCACTGTAACAGGTTTATGGAAGGATTGTGTCTCAGCCTCTGCTACCATTTTGATGTGGCTCTTCCCTCATTTGTCAATGTGAAGCAGTTGCTCTGCTAGTTTTCTGTTCTTTTTTCAGAGAAAATTGTTCCATATATAACTGTAGATAGGATATGTCCATGGGTAGATGGGGGTTCGGGATCTTCCTATGTCACCACTTTGAACTGACTCCAAATATAATTTCTGATGACATTAAGTATCTATTTTCCCAATATATCTTGTTATTCCAATCAAGTGCAATTATGTCATAATCAATATGTTTGTTGAAAGCCCTGCTCTTTGCTGGATATTTATATTCAGGCACTCATTTTATGCTGTTTTCACATAGCAACAACCCACACACAATATATCTCATTAGAGCTTCACGTAACACAGCATTAGCTGTAAGTACTTTTATTCACAGTTCAACAAGAGACTCAAGATTCAAAAGTCAAGTGGAAGCATCACAGATAGTACATTTCAGAGTGTTACATGTAAAGCCAGGATATTCTTTTTTTTTTTTTCAACCTCAATAATGAAACATGGGATACAGAAAAGTTATATGAGTAGCTTCAATTTATACAGCAGATGGGTAATTTGAATTAAAATCTATGGTATGCCAAATCTAATGTCCTCTCCATTCAAGTTAGAGATTTGTCATAGAAGTTACAGAATTTCATGGATTTAATCATGTGATCTAGCAATGATCAAGGTTTTGGACACCTTCTTATAAGACCATGCCTAGAGTGTTAGACACTTAGAAACTGAAGCACCTTTAACTTTCAAAGAATGAGGTAAAATTAACCCAAAATACGTATCTGACTTGTGCAGTGCTACAATTATAAGGGCTTATAAAACTGTACCAATGGGAAAATGATTTATTCAATTTCAAAGTAAAAGGTTTTATTAATTATGTATTTCAGAAGCTCTATTTCACATTATGCACGTTTCACTTTTTCAAATCCCAAAATAGTAAAATGAGTTGTGATAAGTAGACTGTGTCATCCATTCCTATTTTTTTATGGTTTAAAATGAATACATTATGAAACTTTTTATTAAAGTATTAAAGAATACTGTTATACAGTACATAGCAAATCAAGGGTGGTAAAAATGTTTGGAAGTTCTTCCATATCTTAATTATTAATGCATATGATACATAGTTTATTCATTTTTCCAGCACTAAAAGAAGAGTATTACATTTATGTGGTTTATTATTCACCCATACATGTTGAATGAGAGGATCTATGGAAGAACTTTCTGTATATAAGGTAACATGTTTAGGTTAATTCTTTACATTTTCCTTTTCATTTATACATATAAACTTACGTCTCTCTGAACAAAAAAAAAATATGAAAGTATTAGGGAAAGATATACTTCACTCAATTTGAATCAGCTGTCCCATCTCTTATAAACCAATACCCCAGAATTAGATAAGCATATAGTTCAAAAATTTCTACATCATGGGGCGCCTGAGTGGCTCAGTGGGTTAAGCTGCTGCCTTCGGCTCAGGTCATGATCTCAGGGTCCTGGGATCGAGTCCCGCATCGGGCTCTCTGCTCAGCAGGGAGCCTGCTTCCCTCCCTCTCTCTCTGCCTGCCTCTCTACTTGTGATGTCTCTCTGTCAAATAAATAAAAAAATCTTAAAAAAAAAAATTTCTACATCATGATACAAAGTGTCCTTTCTCTGTGTGTATAGTCACAATTATATTATTTATAGATGCATAAATATATATGCATGTGTGTAAATTTATACATCTGCTCCTTTACACATTATAGATACAAATACATATATATTTATATGAGTCTTGGTTTCACAGGATCAGGGAGTTATTATTTCACTTTAATTGACTTTCTACTGTAATGACCTTTTAAATCTCTAGGGAAGTATTTATAAATGACCCTTGCTATATTTCGTTTCTAACCTTTAAAATTGCAATATGTCCACAAAGCAATGGATCAGGTAGAGTCTGAAATGAAAATGAGCATATAAATTAAACTCCGTTCTTACCTGACAGCACTTGCAAAAAAATATTTAGACATATGTTAGACCTAAGTGTAAATGATAATACTGTAAAACTTCTACAAGATAACATAAAATAACTTCACACTCATGGGGTAGACTGAGTTGTACTAGGATAGAAGAAACACTAACCATAAAGGGAAATGAAACTGATACATTTTGTATCATCAAAATATGCAAGTAAGGAAATAAGAAAGCTATAGCTTGAAAGAAAATATTCACCAAAACAGTTGTATATAATAAAGTTATATACCCGGTATGTATATAAATAACTCCTATAAATCAATAATTAAAATATTAAAAAATGAACAAATAACTTGAGTAAATATTAAAGAAGATCTAAGAATGACAAAAACACTTGAAAAGTCTCACGACATCAGTAATCATCAGGAAAATGCAAATTAGAACTATGAGATATTGCTACATAATTAAAGTAGCTAAATTATAAGATAGGATAAATAATTGAAATAATCACAGAATTTTTATTCATTCATTTTGCAAATTAAAAAATACTATTTTATCAAGATAGGGTGAATAATCCAACTGGTTGCAAGCTCCTTGAAGACAGGGAAGGTGTGTCGGATACTTACTTCAGTACCATGACAGGTAATAGAGAATAATTCACAGAGTAGCTAATGGAAATCTATTTGTTGATTCACTGGTTTAAGGACTGATTCTGTATTCACTGCATAGAACAGGAGACTTTGAAGTGTACATGGGTGAACTTTTGTGATCAAGGATAAGTTTATTTAGTGAACATACATAGGCATACCTCATTCTATTGTATTATGCAAGAAGTTGCTTTTTTTTTTTTAATGAATTAAAGGTTTATGGCAGCCTGACATTGAGCAAGTCTACCAGTGCCATTTTTCCAGAAGCACATACTCACTTTGTGTCTCCCCAATTTTGGTAATTCTCAAAATATTTCTGTTGTTTTTATTATGGTATCTGTTACGGTGATCTGTGATCAGTGGTCTTTGAAATCACTATGATAATTGTTTTGGGGCACCATGAACCGAGTCCTTGTAATACTGGAAACCTAAGGAAAAATAAATGTGCTGATTGTTCCGTCTACCAGCTGTCCCCACATCTCTCCCCTCTCCTCGGGCATCCCTCTTCCCTAATACTGAAATTAGGCAAACTAATAACTCTCCAGTTACTTCTGAGTATTCAAGTGAAAGGAAAAGCCTCACACAGAAATGATTAAGCTTCGTGCAGAAGGCATGTTGAGAGTCACGACAGGCCTTGTGCACCAGCAGCCAAACCGTGAATGCAAAGGCAAAGTTTGTTTGTCTGTTTAATTAATTATTTATTTATTTGAGTGAAAGAGAGAGCATGAAAAAGAACACAAGTGTGGTGAGGAGCAGAGAGAGAGGGAGAAACAAGCTCTCCACTGAGCAGGGAGCCCAACGCAGAGCTCGATCCCAGGACCGAGAATCATGACCTGAGCCAAAGGCAGACGCTCAACCAACTGAGCCTCCCAGGTGCCCACAAAGGAAAAGTTCTTAAAAAAAAATTAGTGTGCTAAAATAAGAAAGCCAACCAGCCTTATTGCCAATATGTATAACGTTTTAGTGGTATGAACTGAAAATCAAACCAGCAACCATTAAGCCAAAGCCTGATCCAGAACAAGGCCCGAATTCTCAGTTCTGTGAAGGCTGAGGCAGGCGGGGAAGCTGCAGAGGGAAAGTCTGAAGCCTGTGGAGCTTGGCTGGTGGGATTAAGGGAAGCAGCCGTCGCCCTGACATGAAGGACCAGATGAGGCCGCAGGTACCCACGGAGACGCTGCAGCAAGTCATCCAGGAGATCCAGCTCAGAGAACTCAGGAAGGCGGCTACACTTACAACCGACTGCCAGTATAGACCAAACAGCCTTCTGTCGGGAGACGACGCCATCTAGGACTTTCACAGCCAGAGACAAGTCGATGCCCGGCTTCAGAGCTGCGAAGGACAGGCTGGCTCCCCTGTGAGGGGCTGATGCAGCCGGTGACTCTACGTGGAAGCCAGTGCCCTCGTCCCATTCTGACAATCCCAGGGCCCTTCAGCATCATGCTCAGTCTGCTCTGCCTGGGCCCTACACATGGAACGACACGGCCTGGATGACGGTGCGTCTGTCTACAACACGGTTCACTGAATACGGTAAACCCAGTGTTGAGGCCAAATGCTCAGAGAACAAGATTTCTTTCAAGACACTGCTGCTCACTGACAGTGCACCCGTCACCAAGAGCTCTGATGGAGACGGACCGTGAGAGTAACGTGGTTTTCATGCCGTTAATGCAGCATCTATCCTGCAGCCCAAGATCAAGGAGTCATTTCAACTTTCAAGTCTTCTTACTGAAGGAATGCATTTCGTAAGGTTACAGCTGCCGTAGATGGTGATTCCTCTTGGATCTGGGCAAAGTAAAAACCTTCCAGAAACGATTCACCGTTCTAGATGCCACTGAGAACATCTGTGATTCATGGGAAGAGATCAGCACATCAGCACAAAGAGGACGTTGGAAGAAGGGAGTCCAACCCACACGGATGACTTTGAGGGTCCGAGACTTGGTGGAGGAGGGAACCACAGACGGGGCGGAAGGGGCCAGAGAATGGGCATCAGAAGAGGAGCCTGCAGACGGGACTGCACCGCCGTGCTCTCGGGGTCACACTCGAACAGACGAGGAGCTGCTTCTTGCGCAGGAGCACAGAAAGTGGGTCCTTGAGGTGGAATCCATTCCTGGTGAAGATGCTGGGAAGACTATTGAAATGACGACCAAGGACTTAGAACATCCTGTAAACGTAGCTGATAAAGCAGCAGCAGGATTTGAGAGGACTGACTCCAGAGGTGAAGGAAGTTCTGTGGGTAACATGGTAGCAAAAACATTGCATCCTACAGAGAAACCATTTGGGAAGGAAAAGTCAAGCCATGTGGTAAATTTCATTCTTATTTTAAGGAACTGCCATGCTATGTCACTTGCGGCAGCAGCACACTGCTCAGTCGGCGGCCATCAGCACCTCCGCCAGCAAAAAGATGACTTGCTGAAAGCTTAGGCAATGGTTAGCTTATTTTGGCAATAAAGAATTTTTATAAGTGAAGGCACGCATACTTCTTTAGACAAGCTATCAAACACTTATAGATTACACTACAATGTTAGCATAACTTTAGATGCACTGAGAAACTTAAAAAGTCACTCGACTCACTTTCTCATGATATTTGCTCTGTTGCTGTGGTTTGGAAACAAACCTGTAACGTAGCTGAGGGGTGCCTGTCCTCATTTCAGTTTAAAACTTGACTAGCTCGGTGGGTTAAGTAGCGACAGCCCAGGGTGTGAAACTAAGCAGCTGGGCTGTGATTTGATGTGGGGGTCTGGGAGCCCATGGTTAAAAAACAATTCTTAAGATGTTTTTGGTACAAAAAGCATGGTTTTATTAAAGCATCCAGACAGGATCTGTGACTAGAAAGAACTGAGCTGAGATGGTGAGGGTCAGTTGGTCATATGCTAATATAATATATACATTAAGGGGGGAGGTGATGGCAGAGATAAAGTAAGTGTCCCAGAGGATTTTCATTTGTGAAAGATGCCACACAGGGTCCTGGAGGCCCGGCTATTGTCAAGCTAAGGTGACTTTTCCTCCAGCGCGGCTTTAGCAGGAAGACAGAGAGGAGGTTCCGGGAGGACCATGGTCCTCTGACCGCCTCAAGTACTTGTCACTGGGCTGTGGGTCATAAGGAAATGTAATTTCATTTACATTTCCTTTTGCCTTTGTTCCCCACATCAGCTGCAGGCTATGAACGTAATGGTTTCATAGGATAGGGCTTTCCAGAGGGAGAAAACCTAGAAGAAAATAACTCCCCTTACAATAGTGCTTTTTGGGTGTTAATGGGCATACAGCCTTCTGGGAGGGATCACGTGAGAAGAGCAGGGGAGCTTCCTTACGCATGATGTGGCCTGTGGCTCTGCATTTTTGACAAGCTACCAGGGGAGGCGATGCTGCTTGAACAGGGTTCGCGTTTCAGTAGCAAGACCTTGGACTATCTGTGTGTCAGATGAGCCCGGACTGGGGAGGAGAAAAGAGAAGCCTTTATTTAAATAGGGTGGCGTTCATCCAGGTCTAGGGGGAGAATATTAGGAGAATTACAGCTGTTCCAAAGGGCAGACTATTGGCGATGTGGCCCATCACCATCGCTCTGTCATTATTTATTGAGTGATTCCTGTATGCAGACCCTGACATTTAGCACCCAAGGGAAGAACAAAGGAGGCCAAAGTCATGGTCTCTGCCCTCAAGGCATAACTCTATTCCAGAGAGATGATTCGACAAAAATAAAAATTGTACAAGAATGCCAGCAAAACAAACATATTAACCTGTCCTGAATCACGAATTGCAAATGGTTGACAAATGCTGAGAGATCACCAGAGCAATGGCGGCGATAATCCAGTGACATTTGTGAAGGTTTGACACCAGAGTTGCATTTTAAACAGCGAGGAGGGGCTGGGAGACTTTGAAGAGGCGTGTGTCCCGTGTAAATGTGCCGGGACGGAAGCAGGGGAGCTGCGCCAGAGAGGGGAGGCGAAGGGGCTGGTGTGGCTCAGGTGTGTCGTGGCAGGTGTGCCTGGACATGAAGTTATTCGTGAAGGTCGACACGTAGGCACTATGTTGGTTTCTGAACAGGAAAAGCAAATGACATGCTTTAAATGACAGTCACGGAGACTCAGATTGGACGGACCACATTGGAAGGAAACGTCTTAAAACTAGAAAAGGAGCCGGGGCTGCTGCTGAGGTCACTCGGGAGGGGCGACGGCTGAGTTCTGGAGAAGGCGCGGACCGCCACGGCCGAGAGCTCGTGCTCAGAAGGAAATGGACGACGGGATGGGCTGCAGTGTGGACCGAACTGCCCCTCGCCCTCCCGCAGATGCGTCCTGACACTTCCCACGGCCATCCTCTCCGCTTCAGACACAGGAGATGAGAAGACACTCCCAGGCTACAGAATCCGTGGTGAAAGCTGCTTTGGAGTACTAGTTACCCGCCCAGAAACACCAAAAGGCTAAGATCCCAGTGGGAAAGTCTCAGGGACTTTAGAAGTTCTCCAGGGAAATGTCTGAGTTTTGAAATTTCATTCTGTGCTGCACATAGAGAGGGGAGCCGTTTCCCACAATGTGTGTTAAATGCTGAGAGGTCGCATCAAAGAGCATGGACATAAGAGTCAGAAGAAATCCCCTGTAGCTTCTTCTACTCAGCTGTGTCCACTACTGAAAAGGTTTCCTCTTGCAGGCCTCAGTTTCCTTTTCTGTAAAGTGGCAGCTGAGGACTAATCAACCGGCTGTTTGCTCAGCAGCTCAAACAGACGGAAAGACAGACAAGGGCTAACAGAAGTGGAGGGGCTCTTCTGAAGTTAATCTGTGATAGGACTGCTAAGCAGAAATGAGCAGAAATGCTTAAATTTGTATGACCAACAAAGCCTTCTGTTGTCAGTTTTTCCGTCGTGCACTTGTTTCTCGTCATCAGACATGCCGTTAAAAATTAAGTCAGGTGGTAACTGCTTTAATGACCATAACATAGATGTGGATTAGCACATTATCCCCAATGGGTGTTTATTAATTGTATGGGATCATATTACCTACTAGGAAGTCATTCCTGTTTTTAAATAACTTTTTAACATGGTTTTAGGTTCACAGCAACATTGAGAGGAAGGTACAGAGCTTTCCCACAGACCTTCTGCCCCTCCCACCCCCCACAACCTCCCTCACCATCCGCATCCCCACTCGGGCATGTCTGTTACACTTGAGATACCTGTATTAACATTGCCACCCTGGAGGCAGCCTGCGTTATGGCTTACTCTTGAACTGTACATTCTATGGCTTTGGGTAAATAGAGGAAGGCATGCATGTATCATTACGGTACCATACGCAGTGTTACTGCCCTAAACCGCTGCTGTGCTCGGTTTGCCTGACTGTGCCTTCCAATCCAGAAAGTCATTTTTGAACAAGGAAATCAAGAGGCTTAGGTTGAATGTTGCACGTTACACAGGCTGGTCAACTTTTAGAAAAATTTAGTACAAAAATAATTAAGAATCAGAGGAACAAGAAAAGTGATGCTCTGTTGGAAGGATAATAAATTAAAAAGGATTTGGAAGAGTTAATTCTACAGTTCTCCATTCCACCTTTGCAGAAGGGTGTTTAGGTTAAGGAGGTCCATGTGAGGAATCCTTGCTACATACCAGCACAGAGCTGGGATACTGGAAAATATGTGGAAAAACTGAAGAACTTCACACCCAAGGATTTTTTGATACTTTTTTTTTTTGCCAAATTTATTTTTTTCACCAAGTTAATTGTTTTCACAACTTACTTGATACTCTCGTGAAATTTTACTAAAATTCAAGTACATAAACTTATGTTCATTAACTGAAACTGCTTTTTAAAAGATTCATTTGAGAGAACATGAAGGGGTAAGGGGCAGTGGGAGACAGGGCAGGAGAGAATCTTAAGTAGACTCTGCACTCGGCACAGAGCCTGATGCAGGGATGAATCCCATGACCCTATGATCAGGACCTGAGATGCAAGGAGCCCGTTGCTTCACCGACTGAGCTGAACACCAGGCGCCTCAACTAAAGCTACGTTATAGTGTACACTTTGGAGACCACTGCAGACCTTTTTTTTTTTGGGGGGGGGGGGGTTAACTTTACTTTTCAAGCAAACTTAAATGCTCCTAAAATAGAAGTAATATTTTAGAAAGATATGTTTGCCTTGAACCCCATATTTCAAAGTTAAAATATTTGTCACCAAATTTTACAAATTAATTTCTAAATAGTAATAAATCCTGTTAGAAGGAATCATGGTTTGAGTCGGTTCTTTACGACCTGCAAGTATTGAACTCCTTTCGTTTGTAATTCAAGAATATTTTTGATGGCATTTTCCAAGAGTTAAAATGGCGAACATCCTCTGTTGCTTCTGTCATCTAGCAGTGCTGGTGTCCGGTCACGGGAGACCATTCTGTCCCTGGAACAGCAGTTGCCTAGAAGAGCGTCCGTATCAGACCCCTGCCTGTGTTTTCATGGCTTCATACCTCATTTCCCTTTTTGGGGGGTGGGGTGGGGGGGTTAAGAATAGACATGGCAGGGGCGCCTGGGTGGCTCAGTGGGTTAAAGCCTCTGCTTTCGGCTCAGGTCATGATCCCAGGGTCCTGGGATCGAGCCCCACATCGGGCTCTCTGCTCAGCAGGGAGCCTGCTCCCCCCCCACCTCTGCCTGCCTCTGTGCCCACTTGCAGTCTCACTCTGTGTCAAATAAATGTTAAAAAAAAAAAAAAAGAAGAAGAAGAAGAAAGAAAAAAGAAAAGAAAAGACAAGACAAGACAAGACAAGACATGGCAGCCAGCGGTGGAGCTGAGGCAAGGAGGGGGCTGGGGGCTCTGAGTACTCTTTAAATAGATACTGAATTAGCCTGTTTTTATCCCTACCTTCCCACCCATTTTAGAGATACTATCTATCTTCTCCAGAATAACTAGGCCACTTCTCATCTTTTCTTGTCATGTGTTCAGGAAGCCACTTCCTTAGATCTAGGGTTAGGGTTGAGGACAAGGGTTAGGGTATGTGCCTGGGATTCTGCAGTTCAGGGACCTCTCCAGAGAATACAACCCCAGACTTGGGAAAGCTCATTTCTGTATACTGTGGAATAATACCCCACCACACTTGATTCATCCATTCATCTACTGAAGGACATCTTCGAAGCTTTCAAGTGTCGGCAATTATGAAGAAAGCTGCCATAAACATCCACGTGCAGGTTTTTTGGAGGACATGAAATTATTTTTATAAATTACTATGTCTAAAGGTTTTTTCTTTTTTTTTTTTTAACAAAGTAAGATACTAATATTAACTACGATATTTACTTCCTAGGAAGTCTTGCTTTCTCCACATTTTCTATTAATGGGTACTGAATGACCCCTCTGCCTAGGTTAAAACATTCAGTAATCAACCATGTACACACAGTTGAATTCAGACGTTAGCATCACTGATTGGTGCATGCAGACGTGGCTAATGCTCGGGACCCGAGCCACATCCCTCCATCCTTGCGCTGATGGAGCAGGTGCTGTTTTTTCTGGAGTCCTCAGAGGAGTAAGTGGGCTGTCTGCAGTACAAAGTGTGGGGTGCGGCCGGAACCTGGAGGCTTGTGAGCTCTGTGGAGAGTAGAGGTGGGAAGCCGAAGGAAAGCTCCCAGTCGGGAAACAGAACTCAGGCATATTAAAAAAAAAAAAAAAAAAAAAGTAATAAACTAGAAGTTGCTCCTTCTCTTCTTATCTCTTATTTCAGGAGAAAAACTGTGAGCCTCCACTTTTCTATGTACCCATGTTACTAATGAAAACTCACTTTATTTGCTTCTTGTCATCTGATGTCATGATACATTTCCATAGAAACTACGCAGCTACTCAGAATAGTAGCAGTTGCTCCCGAAAAGAGACTCAGAGAAGAGATCTTTCCCATTCACACAGAGGGCATGCGGATTGCCAATGTTGAGGCACACATGTCCCTGACCGGCCCAGAGCAAAGTATTTCACACCTTCTGTTTTTTGTGGTTTTAAAAGCAACCTAGTGAGAGCCTGTATATTCATGAGGGAACAGACTGGGGGAGAGTACATGTTGGTAAATGGTAGAGTCAGGATGAATCCCAATGCTGGCAACAAAAGACCCCTGTGCACGCCAGTCTCCCCATCACTGTTTCACCCCCCAGGTCTTTGCTATGACATCGGACCATTGGACGTATGTATGCTATTGCCACTACTGCTGAACACTAAATTGTTTAGATAAACAGTAAACATTAAAGTAAAGGTATACTACAACAATGGATAACCTGTTACCTCGAATGCTTTTTCTAACAAGAGAAATTAGAAATAAAGTTTTTAGTCTCAAGATTTATTTATTTTCCTAAATAATAAAAGCTAGCCCTTCTCTAATTAAGGGACAGTAAGGAGGATATAGTGGGTAGATCATCAATAGAAAGAAAGAAAGAAAGAAAGAAAGAGAGAGAAAGAAAGAAAGAAAGAAAGAGACCAAAGTTGAATGCTGAGAACTCAAATTACTAAGAAGACAAGAAGGAAAATTCCAGAGAAGTGGGCTACAGAAATTAGGCAGGCAGCATCCAAGACATGCCAATGATCCTTGCTTCCTGTAGTCACACATTGTTATTAATCTCCCTTTGAGTGTGGGCTGGACTCCCTAACTCACAGTTTGCTTTCTTCTGCTTTAACACTAAAATTGCAACCCGGGCCTCTTGACCTGGGCTTCCTACCCTCTCTCTTGCTATGTGTTTCTCCTTATCATTCACCATTATGTATACTGTAACTTCTACTTAAATCCAACTTGTTTTCTGTTTCCTTGATAGAATAAAACTTCGTGAAGCTAGGCTACGCTACCTAGCCACTTACTCTTCCCCAGTTTCTTTTCTGATTTATTATTAAATATCTATTTATAGTATTTGGCATAAACATTTGTTGCATTAATGAATAAATATTTTGCTGTTATCATTTTGATTATATTTTATATTCATGTGTTGTTTACTAGAGGCAGATGATTTTTCTTTTAATTTTTACTTTAATGCATATTCTAACATGGTAAGCTCCAAATATTATTTGTTACTTAAAACATTTTATATTTTATAATATAAATTATTAAAAATAATTGACCTGGAATTTTACATTATTTTTTAATATTTTTATTGTGTTAGCATACAGTACATCATTAGTTCTGAGGCAGTGTTCCAGGATTCATTGTTTGCATATAAAACCCAGTGCTCCATGCAATCCGTACCCTCCTTAATACTCATCATTAAAACGCAATTACTGTCAATCTTAACACTTTTTAAAGTATTTTCTCTTTGTCTTATTTTTATAAGAGAATTTAGAAACAAACTCTTCCATTTTGTTTCAGTTTCAGGTGGTGGGTTATTTTGGTGGTAATGATGTTTTGTTTATTTTTTTACATTTTTAGTTTTTATTCCAGTATAGTTAATGTATGGTGTTACATTAATTTCAGGTGTACAATACCGTGATTAATACTTCCATACATTACTCAGTGTTCATCATGACAGGTGTACTTAGTTTTATAGTTTATAAACTGAGAGTCATGGGAAACACTGTGAATCGGCTGAGGTTATCACAAAATGGTGAAGCTGTAATTCATTCGGGGCTTCATTCCCACCAGTCTCTAATGGATAAGTCCTGAATCTCCTTTATTCTAGTCTGAATACAAACAAATGGGTGAGGTAACATATCAGTATACTTTTTAACCTTAATCAACCAGATAACCCAGAAGATTCTCAGTTAATCTTACATTATCAGAACACCAACAACAAGATTTGCCAAATATTTTAGGTTTTAAGTTAAGACTAAAAACTCACCGTTACTTTTCAGAAAGAAAATTTGTCTCAAAACAAGTATATAGTATCAGATGTGATCTTTTTGATAGCTGTCTTATCATTATTTGTGTACATGTATATAACATTGTATGTGTGTGTGAAATGTAGTTACCAAGTAGCATGTTTCTAACCTATGAGAACAAATGTGGTTAACAACAAAGCAAATTTTAAAAATAATCTCATAGGAACAAATACTTCTTTAATATGATATTTAAAGCTTAACTTAAAAACATATTAATTGCCAGTTTTGCAATACCATCTGCTGAATTCATTTTAGTTTAACATTTTAAATTTTTTTGATAAATAATTTTTATTTAGCATCCAGTTTTTCTGAAACTTACCAAAGTCATTGGTGGTGGTTTGTGGTTAGAAAAAAAATACAAGAAATACAAAGAAAGGTAAATAATCTACAGATTTAATTTCTATTGAAAACTTATATTTCAAGTAAGCTACTGAGAAAATAATATGAGAATGATGTTAATTTAGTAAAATGGAAAAGACAATAGATATAAATTAGGAAGCCTGATACAATGTCAGTGATTCCCTCCTTTATTTATTTTTCTCTTAATTCCCAGGTTGAGTTGTAAATATGTGATTTCTTTCCCCCTGCAAAGTGTAGGAAAAATTTGTAGGTGGCTGTAGGCATCCTCCAAAGTCCTAACTTTTTAAAAACCAAAGTATACTTTCCCCTGATCAGGGAGCCCTAATGGGGGCTCCATCCCAGTCAGGACCCCGGGACCTTGACCTGAGCTGAAGGCAGACACTTAACCGACTGAGCCACCAAGGAGTCCCCAAACACTTTAAAAAACTGTTTAGTACAAGGTTAAATTATTTCTTCAGGTATTTATGATATATACAATAAAACATTTAAATGAGATTTGGTTTAATTATACATTTTACACTTTTTGCCAACTTTACCGAAATAGAAGGAGCAAATAAAAATTGTATATATTTAAGAGGTACTTTAAGATGCTTTCAAATAAATACATAGTGAAATACTCGACACAGTCGAGGTAATTAACTTATCCATCGCCTCACATAGTTAGAATTTTCTTCTTGTGTGTGACTAAAACACTGCAGGTGTAGCCATGTAGCAATTGCAAATGCACAGTGTATTGTTAAGCAGTTGCGCGACTATAATCACATCTCCAGCCTTTACCTGTCAGGCTCACCTCTTTGTTTCCCTCAGACAGACACCTCTCCTTAAGAGAAAGTATGTGTCTGTTTATACATCGAGACATACTGATTTATTTCCTCTGAAATTCTCTATTAAGAAAACCTATGTTACAAATCATTTTAGGGTAGAAAATGTATATACATATATTCTTATTTTAGACATTCAGGGGGGGAACTCTTTTTAACTGAGGCTCAACTGATCTCATTATATTCGTTTCAGGAATGCATCATAATGATCTGATATCTGTATATATTGAAAGACAATAACCATAATAAGTGGGACATCTGTCACCATACATAGTCACAGAATGTTTCTTGTGATGAGAACTGTAAAGGCTCCTCTCAATTAGAGAATTAACTGTACCCGTCAGGCTCTATATTACATCTTTTTGGCTTATTTATTTTAAAATTGGAAGTTTGTACCATTGGACTTCCAATATCTTACCTACTCCCTACCTCCACCTTCGGCAAACAAAACCTGTTCTCTATGAGCTTATGGGGTTTTTTTGTTTGATCTTTATTTTAGATTCCACATACGATGGAATCATCTGGTACTTATTTTTCTGACTTATTTCACCTAAGATAATACCCTTAATATCCACATGTGTTGTCTCAAATGGCAATATTTAATTTTTAGTGGGTGAGTAATATTCTATTGTATGTATAGTACGTTTTCTTTTTTCCTTTGTCAGAGGACACTTAGGTTGTGTCTATATCTTGGATATTGTAAATAGGACTGCATGCATGTTTTGGAGTTAGCATTTTCATTGTCTTCACATAATACCAAGAGTGCAGTTGCTGTATGATCCACTAGTTCTATCTTAACTCTGTGAGGACATGCCATACCGTTCCACACAGTAGCTACACCGATTGACATTCCAACAAGAGGGCACACGGCTTCCCTTTTCTGCACATTCTCACCAACGCTTGTTATTTCTGGTCTTTTTGATTCTGGCCATTCTTTCTGTTGTGAAGTGAAATCTCATTGTGGTTTTGATTTCAATTTCCCTGATGGTTGTAATGTTGAGTACATTTCCCTGTGTCTGTTAGCCATCTGCACGCCTTTTATGGAAATATGTCTATTCAGGGCTGCCTGGGTGGCTCAGTGGGTTAAAGCCTCTGCCTTCGGCTCAGGTCATGATCTCAGGGTCCTGGGATCGAGCCCCGCGTCGGGCTCTCTGCTCAGCAGGGAGCCTGTTTCCCTCTCTTTCTCTGCCTGCCTCTCTGCCTACTTGTGATCTCTGTCAAATAAACAAAATCTTAAAAAAAAAAAGTCTATTCAGAAACTGCCCAATTTTTAATCAGTTGGTGGTTTTCTTTGCTATTGACTTGTATGAGTTCTTACATAATTTGTGTACTAACATCTCATCAGATATAATTTACAAGTATGTTCTCCCATTCAGTAGGTTGTCTTTTAATGCTGTTGGCGGTTTACTGTACAGAGTTTTTTAGTTTGATGTACTCTTAACCAATTCTTCATTTAGCTGCCTTTGTTTTTGTTGTCAGACTCGAAAACTCATTTTTCAAAACTGATGCCTTATCGGCATCATGGATCTTATTGCATTTTTTTCTAGGAGTTCTGTGGTTTCAGGTCTCCCATTCAAGTCTCTAATCCATATTCAGTCTTTGTATATGGTATAAGATAGTGGGATTGAAGAGACTGTCTTTCCCTCTTGCATATTCTTGGCTCCTCTGTCATCAGTTAATTAACCATATATGTGTGTCTTTCCTTCTGGGCTTTCTGTTCTGTTCCTTTGAACTATGTGTCTTTTTTATTCCAATACCATACTCTTTTGATTACTGTAGCTTTATAATACAGTTTGAAATCAGGGAGCATGGTGCCCCCAGCTTCGTCCTTCTTTCTCAAGATTGCTTTGGCTTTTTTCTTAAGTTTTTATTTAAACCCCAGCTAACCTCCAGTGGCTGTTAGTTTCAGGTGTACAAGATAGCGGAGCAACAGGGCCATGCATCACTCTGCTCATTGTGACCAGTGCACTCCGTCCGTAAGCCCATCATTTGCGGTTTCACACAAATTTTAGGATTGTTCTGTTTTGTGAAAAATGTCTTTGGAATTTTGATAGGGGTCACATAGAATCTATGGATTGTTTTGGATATTATGTACATTTTAACAATACTCTTCCAGGGGCACCTGGGTGGCTCAGTCAGTTAAGCCTCTGCCTTCAGCTCAGGTCATAATCCCAGGGTCCTGGGATGGAGCCCAGCATCAGGCTCCTTGCTCAGCAGGGAGCCTGCTTCTCCTTCTCCTCTCTGCTCTTGCTCTCTCTTGCTATCTCTGTCTCTGTCTCTCAAATAAATAAAATCTTTAAAAAAATACCAAAAACAAAAAACAAAACTCTTCCAATTCGTAAACATGAGTCTCTTTCCATTTATCAGTGTCCTCTTCCGTTTCTCTCCTCAGTGTGTTACAGTTTTCACTCTCCAGGTCATTTATGTCCCTGGTTAAGTCATTTCTAAATAGTTTATTCTTTTTAATTCTCTCTAATGTAAATAGGATTAGAGAAATTATTTTTCTGATCCTTCCTTAATCAGGTATGAAATACAGCAGGTTTCTGTGTATTGCTGCAACTGGACTGAATTCACGTATGAGTTTTAACAGTTTTTTGTTTGTTTGTTTGTTTTTTGGTAGAGTCTTTAGGGGTTTCTGTGTGTAAAATGTCCTTGGCAAATAGTGATAGTTTTACTTCTTCTTTACAGTTTGGAAATATTTCATTTCTTCTTCTCATCAGAGTTCTGTAACTAGGACTTCCAGTGGTGTGTTGTATAAAAGGGGTATGAATGGGTACCCTGGTCTTGTTCCTGACCTTAGAGGAAAAGCTTTCAGCTATTTTTTTTAAACTTTACAAAAAACATTTTAATTATATGTCCATATTTTGCCAAATAAAACAGCTTTCAGCTTTACCGCTGAGTGTGAAGTTAGGCAATGGCTTGTTACAGATGGATTTTTTAAGGTCAGGTTAATTCTCTCTTACCTATTTTCTGGAGAGTTTTGATAATACATGGGTGTTAAATTTTGACAAATGCTTTTCCTGCATCTACTGAGATGTTCATAAACTTGTTATCTATTTTGTGAATGTTCTGTGTCACATTAACTTGTGAATATAGAACCTTCCTACCCCACAATAACTCCCACTTGGTCATGGTACATGATGTTGACTATACCATTGGAATGCTAATATTTTGTTGAGGATTTTTGTATCTATGTTCATTAGGGATATATGCCTCTTTTTTGTGACTTCCTTGTCTAATTTTGTTATCAGGGTGATTCTGGCCCATAAAATTAGTTTGGAAGCATTCCCTAATCTAGTTTTTGAATGTTTTGAGAAAAATAGGTAATAATTCCTCTTTGAATGATTGGTAGAATTCTCTAGGGAAGCTGCCTATTCCTGGTCTTGATTTTTGGGAGAGATTTGGATTTTGATTCAAACACATTACCGTTATCATATGTCCAGATTTTGTATTTCTTCCTGATTTAGTCTTGGTAGATTTTATCTTTCTGGAATTTATCAATTTTTTCCTAGGCTCCCCGATTTTTGGAGTATTGTTCCTGGTAGTCTCTTAGGAGCCTTTGTATTTCTGTGAGAGCAGGTGCAGTATTTCTTTGTCATTACTGGTTTTGACCCCTTTCTTGTTGAAGCTAAAGATTCTTCAGTTCTGTTTCTTTTCAGAAAACCACCTTTTAGTCTTACTGATCTTTTCTATTGTCCTTGTAGTCCCTATTTAATTTTATAGTCTTGTCTCTGTCATCTTCTTCCTTCTCACTCTGGGCTTGCTTGCTTGCTTTTCTTTCTTTCTTTATTTTTAACTAGTTTCTTGAGTTACAAAGTTAGGTTGTTTGAGATTTTTCTTGTTCCTGGCGTCAAGCATAGATTGCTATGAACTTCTTCTTGGAACTGCTTTAGCTGCATCTCATAAGCTTTGTTGTATTTCTGTTTTCATTTGCCTCTAGGTATTTGTTTTAACCCGTTGGTTGGTCAGAAGCCTATTGCTTCATCTCCAAATATTTGTGAATTTCATTTCTTGTGACTGACTTCCAGTGTCATACCACTGTCATTAGGAAAGATGCTAGACGTGAGTTCAGTCCTCTTAAATTTACTGAGACTTACTTTGTGGCCTGATGCATAATCTGTCTAGAAGGCTTTATGTGTGCTTGGGGAGAATTGCATTGTGCTGCTTTGGGTTGGTGTGTTCTGTACATATCTATTAAGTCCCTCTGGATGGGGCCCCTGAGGGGCTCAGTGGATTAAACCTCTGCCTTCAGCTCAGGTCACAATCTTAGGGTCCTGGGATTGAGCTCCATATTGGGCTCCCTGCTCCGTGGAGAGTCTGCTTCTCCCTCTTCCTCTGCCCTTCCCCATCTCACGTGCATGCACAAAGTATGCACACTCTCTCAAATGAATGAAGTCTTTTATATATATATAAAAAACTTCATCTGATCTAATTGTTGTTTAAGGACAGTGTTCCCTTACAGATCTTCTGTCCAAGTTGTCTATCCGTTGATGTAAGTGGTATTACAGCCCCCCGCTAGTATCATATTGCTGTCCGTTGCTCCAGTTAGGGCATTAGTATTTGGTTTATGGATTTATGTGCACCTGTGTTTGGTGCATGAATAGTTATGAGTGTTATATCAACCTGTTGAATTGACCCATTTATCATTCTGTGATGCTTTTGTCTCTTAGTACAGTCTTTAAAGTCTATTTTGTCTGATATATGTATAGTTAGCTACCCCAGCTTTCTTTTGGCTCATATTTGCAGGGAATGTCTTTTTCCACCTCTTTACTATCAGTCTATTTGCTCTTACATCTGAGATAAGTATCTTGGAGGCAGCATATATAGATAGGCCTTTTTTTCCTCCAGTGGTATGCTTAGATTAACTCCTTATCTTTATATACCTACTATAGGGTATGGGATTTTTTGCTTGCTGAGTATGTGAAGCTTACATATAGCAACTTATCTAGTTAACAGTCTAATTAAATTCACTCAGGTTGAATTGTATTCTAATGCTCTACAGGTTTACTCTCCCTCATCCCACATTGCATGTTTTTGATGCCACATTTTGTATCTTTTTATGTTTCTTAACTTACTACAAATTATTTGTATTACCTTTGTCTTTAAGACTTCCTACCAGCTTTAGAAATGATTAACCCACTACATTTGCTATATATTTACTGTTTGTACTGGGACTTGCGTTTTCATATGATTTATTGTTACTGATTAATGTCCTTTCTCTTTAGCTTAAAAAAAGTTCCTTTCACATTTCCTGTAGTGCTGGTTTATTGGTGATAAATTCCTTTAGCTTTTGTCTGCCAGTAAAACTCTCTCTCTTCTTCCATTTGGAATGATAACTAGGCTGGATAGAGTATTCTTAGTTGAAAGTTTTTTTTTCCCCTTTCAGCACTTTGATTATACTGTGACTCTCTCCTGCAAAGTTTCTGCTGAAAAATCTCCTGGTGTTCTTGTGGGGATTGCCGAGTGTACAACCAGTGGGTATTCTCATGTTAATTTTAAGATTCTTCCTGTTTCTCTCCCTCTGTCCCTTGCTGCTGCTCATTCTATCTCTCTCTCAAATAAATAAAATCATACATACATACACACACACACACACACACACACACACACACACACACCTCTCCTATTAGAATGTGTGTGTGATAAACATTGAGGAATAATTGGTACAATTAAAGTTTTCTCCTAATGTTGATTTATGGGAAATCGTCTCTGAGAGGTGTTTGTTGTTTGGGGTTGGTTCTCTTCTGGAGATATGGTCTTTATCTGGTAGTAGAAATACCTACAAACACAGTTCCAGAGGCTTAACAATCAGTGCTATCATGTGATAGTGAAACTAACAGTGACCAGGTTCTATGATATGATTCTAGACAAAGGGACAAGATTTCCTAGAAATTTGCACTTAAAATATGTATTTTTAGGTATTATGTATTTTAAGATTCAACCTATTTTTACCCCATTTTTAAAACTTAGTATATTTTGCAGAAAAATAAATTATAGTGTTTTTAACCCAATTGATTCACTTCTTGGTAAGGTCCTCAATAACCTAATATATATCAGCAAAAATGTCCAGTAGTATAGTGCACTATTTATACATGTTAACTAGCCAGGGTGCTAATTACCCCATGGAAAATCTTCCCTGCGGTATGATTACTAGATAAGGTTTTTAATCTTCGTCATCTTTAAATATATCTTTAAAGTCAAGAATTATGGTTCCGTTTACCACAGATAATTTTAGCTAAACATCTTTGAAACTTTCAAAGCATCACCACTCACATTTATTTAAGACAACACTGACAAAGTTGAGAGTCTCAGAATAAATTTCGTTAGTCTCTGACTACATTCTGCATTTTGGATTTAAAATAAATGGTTTTCTTAAATGTCAAGGATTTATGAAGTAAAAGTAAACCAGGGGTGGGTTTCTCCTCATTTCTTTGGCCCCCACTTGAATGTCGAACTTTATTTATTCCAGGTGCTCTGGAAAAAAAAAATGTTTGAATCTGTTTTGTTTTGTTTTTTAAATGTGGAAACTCATCAGGTTGTGGCTCTTTTAAGAATTATGGATACCCATGCTCAACCACATTCTTACTGAATTAGAATTGATTGATTTAATAGACTTCTTTCAGAGGAAGGTCAAGAGAAACCACCCCTTAACCGACTAAACCCCTTGTCCCATGTGGACAAAACAGCTAGTGAAAAATGTGTCCAGTGCGATGGCTTTTAACCTCACAGAAATAACTTTTTTGTGAGAGAACTGCAGCATAAAAGAATAAAGCCATTTGAAGGCTTTAATCTGGATCCACACAAGAGAGAACCGGTGATGAAGGAGAGGTTACTTGTTGGGTCCATAATAGTGAATGGACAATGAGATGGTCTATTTAAGCATATGACTGTATTATCTTAAATGCAGAGATGCAAAGGGAGATGTGGTTTTATTTCCAAGGAACTTAGGAAAAAGGAGACAGGAAGAAAAACCACAGAATCTAACTGTAGCTGTAGATTCAAAAAAGATTTTAAAAGATTAAACTAGTACAGATTTAGATCTAGAGGTGCCGAAAGGAACACAGTAACTTCCTTCTTCAACTCTAATCTCATCTGGGGGTGGGATTCCTTATAAACAGGCCTGTTTAAATGGCTGAAATCCAGAATGTTTTGAAATTAGGTGATTTCATGGCTGGTGTACTAAGGGCGCCACTGCAGTGACACTCTGAAACAGATGGACAACTGGAGGTGTCATCTTGGCTCTAGCTCGGGTCCCTAGTGCTTCCCAGCCAAGGATCAAGAGGAGGAGAGAAAAATCCCCCCAAGGTAATAGCTTGATTGGAATTCTCAAGAAGTCTCGTCGCTTAATCATGTGCACAAAATCTTTACAGATGCAACTTTCCCTGTTTACGTTACTACTAGATGAAGGAATACAGCCACTTGGGGGTTACACTGTATCTGCAACAGGCGCTGCTCACATTGACATTTCTAATGGTATTTGGCTCTTCCACCGCAGCTCAAGCTCGGTAATAAGACCTTGATATGTAGGGCCTTGATACTAAGTCTAGGCGAAGTGGCAGATGTTAACCTTATTAAATCAATCAAGCCACACAATTAAAGTTCAGCTTATTGCAGTTTAATTAGTACTGTGGCTAGTTAAAAGCCTATAAACAATATCCTCTTTCACCAAACATTTATGCTGACATTTTGTATGTTGTTGAGGAATACTCAAAAAGCCTGTCCAATAAGCTTATAAGAACATTAATCATTGAGGGTGGACTTTAAATGGAATGTAATAAAGCACGAATAACAGACATAAAAATGTTGAATTTTAAGTGTAAATATAAGGTAATTCATGTGTTCTCTTTTTTAAACAGTTGTTATTAGAATTCACTATTTTAAGGTGTAAAGAGAGCGGATGTATTCTGGATTTTTCAAATTTTTTGAGGGAGACCTGGATGGCTATGTATTTCCTCCTTAGGACTGCCTTTGCTCTATCCCATAGGTTTGGGACTGAAGTGTCTTCATTCTCATTGGTTTCCATGAATTGTTTAAGTTCTTCTTTGATTTCCTGGTTGATCAAACATTCTTGAGCAAGGTGGTATTTAGCTTCCAAGTGTTTGAATTCCTTCCAAACTTTTCCTTGTGGTTGAATTCCAGTTTCAAAGCGTTGTGGTCTGAGAATATGCAGGGAATAATCTCAATCTTTTGGTATCGGTTGAGCCCTGATTTGTGACCCAGTATGTGGTCTATTCTGGAGAACGTTCCATGTGCACTTAAGAAGAATGAGTATTCTGTTGTTTTAGGTTAGAATGTTCTGTATATATCTATGATGGCCTTCTGGTCCAATGTGTCATTCAATGCTCTTGTTTCTTTATTGATTTCCTGCTTGGATGATCTGTTACTGAGGGTGGTGTGTTAAGACACTTTACTATTAATGTATTCATATCAATACGACTCTTTATCTTGATTAACAGTTGTCTTCTGTAGTTGGCTGCTCCCGTATTGGGTGCATAAATATTTATAGTTGTTAGATCTTCTTGGTGGATAGACCTTTTAAGAATGATGTAGTGTCCTTCTTTATCTCTGACTACAGTCTTTAGTTTAAAATATAATTTATCTGATATGAGAATCGCTACCCCAGCCTTCTTTTGAGGCCCATTGGCATGAAAGATGCTTCTCCATCCCTTCACTTTCAGTCTGGGTGTATCTTTAGGTTCAAAATGGGTCTCTTGCAGACAACATATGGACGGGTCCTGTCATTTTATCCAGTCTGCAACCCTGTGCCATTTTATGGGTGCATTTAGGCCATTCATGTTGAGAGTGATTATTGAGAGATAAGTTTTTATTGACATCGTGTTTCCTGTGAAGTCCTTGTTTCTATAGATTGTCTCCATAAATTTCTGTTCAATGACACTCTTGGGTTCTTTCTTCTTTTATAGAACCTCCCCTTAATATTTCTTGTAGAATTCACTATTTTGTGAAATTCAAAAATGCTTTAGAATTTCTTATTCTAATGAGAACACACTTCTAGTAAAAAAAAAAAAAAAACTTCAAAATAAGAGTATATGAATTTTGTACTTTTGCTTTCTAACATCCTAAAAATTTTATAAATAGTGTGCATAGAGTCGGAAAGGTATTTTATTTTAAACATTATGGTAAAATGTATTGTTAAACAGAAAAGAAAAACAACACTATGTTCCTCCTAACCATCAGGTTCATATATTTGGATTTTTACATACTGTAATAATGAATTTAGTATGATTTTTAGAATATATTGTTTTGGTTAAGAGAATGGTAGTTTCTATGTACAAGACATTTCAGCAAAAAGTTAATTATTTTTAGAAGTATTTTGCATCCAATCTGTAGTTCTTTTTTGTGCATTAGAATGATGGAAAGGTCCTTAAAGCAAAAATAAAGGTCAGATTTATGAGGCTTTATATACTTTTCTCATGAGTTTTATTTTTTATAATTTGGATCTTTTACTTAGGACCAATTAGTCCAAGAAGGATGTACTTCTGTGTTCTGACCCAGTCTGTTGCATTCAACAAAGCTTTTTTCTGTACCTGTGCTAGGCCGCCTGGTGTGTGCAGGTGAAAAATGCAAAGAAAAGTAAAGCAAGGTCTTGGGTACGAGGAACCCACAGGCCATTGCTGGGAAATATCTTAGACCAACATTAGCCACAGTATATGAACCCACAGTGTTTACTGTGCTCTCGACACTGTCCAAATGGACAGTTTTATTTTTTTAAGGCATGTTTTTGAAAACTAAAAGTCCAGATATAAAATGAACATACTTCATGATGAAGATGGTCTCATCACATTACAGAGAGAACTAGACTCTTGGGTAGACCAGAATCTTAATTCTATTGGAATCCAAGCTAATCAATGAGGAAGAGTTGATTGATAAGTGTTCTCAATCAATCACTGGTTATTCATCAATTGAACCTGTGCTCTAGTGCCTGAAAGTGTATGTGAGTATAGTAGCTACAAGAGTTAACATGCAAATACAGAGGAGAAAGAGAAATGATCTCACACTAGTTTTCATCCATGTCTATAGAAATCCATCAAATGCAGAGTACTTTTAAGGAAAAATTGTCCAAGTTTTCAAAATGAGCAATTGATTAGTTTGCAAGTATTTTCAAAAACTGAAGGGAAGGTAATACCGCAGGACTAGGTGTGTGCAATCTTCACTGTAGTCATGAGACAAGAGTTGAAAGTCATCAGGCCCAGCCGGTGGTCCAGGCCAAGGCATTTCATACCTGGTATTTCATAACTGATTCAGGGGTTAGTGCGCTTGTTTGGGTTCTCCAGGAAGGATATTATAATTAGGGGAGTGGAAGACAGATGGAAGTAATATTTTACTAAAACTTTACCAGGCATCCAGGTCTAAGCTCAGTGTACATATAATCAAGGACAACCTAGATTCAACTCCAAAACCTAACCTCAATTATTCTTCATTGTGCTCATAATTATAGTATGCTTATATCTAGCATTTAAAATTGTGCTCTGATTCACACATTTCCTCTGTCAGAATTAAGAATTTTAAATGTTAGAATATGACCCTTATTTTACTCTAAATTATAAAAGCTCCAGTAAGAGAAATGGGAATTATTAGAAAAATTAGAATAATAGAATTATATGAAAGGTTCTCAGAGATAACACATTTTATATTTTAGTATATTCCAGATCATAAAATATTTATCAGTTACAACTGGTTATTTTACTTCATAGATTTTCATATACATTAATAACAGGCATTTTATCCATATGTACTCTTATTTTCTTTCTTAAAACATCATCTAAGCTATTATTAGTTAAGATGTGATTTACTCTTATGTAGTAAGAGCCTCACATAGAATATTACTTGAATTGTGCCTTCAACAGGAATCTTTACGATCTATAGTTTAAATAGCCCTGAAACTCGATTAAATGTCATTTCTTGTCACTCATCATGAGGTAACTTAGTTTGAGCGTATTACATGACACAGTCCCAATTTCAACACTGCCTAGTGTAAAACCCAGCCCCTAATAATTATAAAACAATTGACAGAAATGCTTCTCTAAGTTCCAAACACATTAAGAAGATTACATAAGTTCACGCATGTAACCTTTTTTGAAAGTAAATTATATGGAACGTTAAGTGAAAATGAGTATTTTACTGATTCTTGGAAAATCTAAGTCACTAAGACAGTGCATATGCCTTTCACATCAGTGCCCTTTAGTTTTGCTATCCAGTCAACAAGCTTATGCTTAAAAAGATTTACTGTATGAGAAAAATATAATTGCAGACCACGTAACGTTTCTTTCTAGCTGAAGAAATCACCTGTTCAAGGGAATAATTCCTTAGGTCATTCGTGTTTTGGGGAGACACACAAGTTTATATAATCTTGAACCAATGGATGCACTTAAAGCTTTCATTGGCCGGGAGACAGTAAATTGAGCACACTGCCACAACTAGTATGCAGAAAAGAAGAGGTTCTGTGGGGAGTGACTCTAGAGGATGGGACTACTATGGGTTGTGCTCTTTTAGTCAGCACTTGGACAGCAGCGGGGGGCCCTGGGTCGCCAGAGCTGTGTTGTGCTGTGGTCAGGCAGGATCCTCTGTGGCCGCCTTGCCTTGATTCTTTGGAACGGTGGTAGCTTAGGCTGCTTTCTTTACAGTCCAGCCATCAGCTAGCTTTATAGCATTGGCTGTCACTCTACAACAGGTAGAGACCTAATATAAATTACTGTTCTCATCTCAACAGAGTATCCAAATGGAGTCCCTTTGCTATCAACTTAAAATAAATCCAAATATTGTCATTAGTTAGATAGTTGCATATATCTTTGTATCTTCTATACAAAGTAAAATTCTCCAGAAGATAAATGAATTATTAAATGTGACAACTATCTATCTACATGTTAATTTTTTTTTTTACCATTCTCTAACACAGTAATACTTGTTTGCTCCATAAAAATAACACTCATGCCCAGGGGCTACAAGGGTATGGAAGGAAATTTTGTATTAATGATGAAATGATGTTTATTCTCACATAGTAAATGCTGAGATGACAGTCTAAATTTCCTAAGATGTGTAAATTGTTGAGTTCATTGATTGAGAATAAACCAGAGTGTTTGTGAATGTCAGTCTGTACATAGGAACCCAACACAAAAATATGATTTTTATTTAAAGTAGTTCATTGTGAAAAAAGTCTTAACCTTTGTTTCAAATCTAAAAACTGGAGACCTGTAGATTTGTAAATAACATATAAATTCAGGTAACCTGTGCCCAGTTTGTTTTATAAGATATTACAAGTTACTGACTTTCTATTTTAACCATGCAGTATTTTGAGTTTGATTGTTGAAAAGTTCTACCCCCACATATTTAAATAGAGGAAAAAATAATTATGATTTTACATATAGAAGCAAACAAACTCTAGAATATTAATGATGGCCATTTTAGGATAATAAATAACTTTAATATTTTTAAAAATATGTATTTTTTATATAAGTATGTCAGCAATTCTATGAGAAAGCTGTTCTGAAAAATATCAAATAATGGCAATATTTATAATATGTAGATTGTTAAGAGGGGAAAATATAATTTGAAACAAAACATTCAGTAGATTTAGTGAAATTTCAATTTGTGTCCTAGTGTGTGGGGAGGAGTTGTGTGTGTGTGTGTGTATGTATGTGTGTATGTATATACATAAGTCACAATATTGACAACCAATATGTAATTTTAAAGATTTTTTAAAAATTTGTTTGGCAGAGATCATAAGTAGGCAGAGAGAGAGGAAGGGAAGCAGGCTCCCTGCCTAGCAGAGAGCCCGATATGGAGCTGGATCCCAGAACCCTGGGATCATGACCTGAGCTGAAGGCAGAGGCTTTAACCCACTGAGCCACCCAGGTGCCCCCAATATGTAATTTTAAGTTTTGTCTTTATGTTCCCTATTTCAGGGATTTCAAAAAATATATTATAATAACAGTAAGAAATAGTAAAATTGGTAATAATAAAAATTTAAAAATTTAAAAATAGTAATAATAAAAAGTATTAGTAATAGTACTAGTAATAGTGGTATTAAAATATTAATGTACATTTAAAAATAAAAATACTATATATTTTAATTAAATAATAAGCTTGAGTCTAGCTGAATGACTAAGTCCCAAAACTAATATTTTAATCAGAAGCTATAAATTGTCCTATTTCAACTATAATTCTTCATCCATATCTTATAATATTCATAATTATTTTTTCAAGTAATTTTATGACTTACCAAAAATTTCAAATTCTGGGTATTTCTGTCCATCGAGCTATGAAAATTGATTTCCTAAAACACTGAATTCCTATCAAATGCATACTTAAGGCACCTGGCTGGAAGGAGTTTTGATTTAAACGTACATGAATTAATTGGCCTTCTCTCCAAGCAGTGAGTTTCCAGGGATATGGATGCCTATTCAGCTAAGAAGTATTTGACAATTCATGAAGAAAAAACTCATTTGAAAAAGAATTAAAACAGACCCTTAAACTACACATGCCAGCAGAATTTGACTACAATTTGAGATTTTTTTTCCAAATACTTTTTTTTTTAATGATGCAGCTAAACCTTGCATACAGCAGTATGATGTACACAAACTCTGTACTACAATTCACTCTTTTCTCTTTTCCACAAAAACGAGGAAAAGTGTAAATTTAATGCAACTCCTCAACCAAAACTTTTTTTCAGAAAGTGACGTAGCTAATACAAAGACCAACAGCTGATGTTAGAATGTCTCCAAACAGCCTCAAAACATCGTCTTCTACCCAGCATCACAGGGCATTCTAACAAAGCATTCACCTAAAATCCCCAGTGAAATCATCCATAATGAGCATAGTAGCTCATTATGTAGTAGCTCACAGAATTTTATGATGTTGGTCTTACCGTAGCCTCTCAAAACGATGACTTCATGGGGTACCAAAATAAAACTTTTAATAACTTAGACCTAGCGATAGTAAAATACCAGGAAAGCAACTGGAATATATTGACTTCATGGTGTCCTAGTCAGTGGTATTTCTAATTAAAAGATCGAGAATGTGCCTAATGTTATCTTCACTGGGTTTTATTAGCCTATCACATCAATTTGTGGGAAATTACTATAGTTGAAGGGTTGCTCTTATTATCATGTATTCCCAAACTGTTTCCCTCATCTCACTTAGTGTTTAAACAACAAAATGTATAAATGCATCATTTGACACCCTTTATTAGGACTGTAGGAATTAAAAAAGGATTTGCAAGATACATACAATAGAAAAAGTGAAATTGAAGCTGATTCATAAGTAGGACAATCAGTTTAGCATTTTATTTGGAGTAACAAATACCATCTTCCCCAGCACACGGACTTGAACAGTTTCCAACCTAGCTACACTGCTGGGAGTTAAAGATCATGAGTCGTCATAGTACATCACTACCTCACGAGGCAGGGCACCTGTGCCAAATAGAAAAGCTCTGATAAGGCTGCTCTAGAAACTGAGAACTCCAGGGTATTTCTAATGTACTGCTTGACCTATAGTGTTCAAATTCACAGCAATTCTGTAGCTTCCCCCTTTCCCCCCACCCCCGCCTCCAAAATTGCTTCTGTTTTCTGCCTAGAGCCAAGGGTCCCTCTCTTGGCCACCATTTCCCATCTCCGCCCCCACATAGCCCCCCCTCAAACACACCTGTTTCTTTTGGGTCTTGAGTCAGAATACATATAAGAAATTGATGCTGAATGTATAAAAGTTAAAAACTGCTAAGTTATTTTTTGTTTTTGTTTGGGGTTAAGTTTTTATACTAAAATCATTTTGAAGAACTTTAGTTCTCTCTTTAGACTTGTTACATAAAGGATACAGAAGGTATTTTTTTTCCTTGATAGCTGCGAGATAGTTGATTGAGATATATCAGAATGTATCTTAGAAGTTCCCCAGTACTTATTTGTAGTAAAATTATCAGTGGATGCTAAAATTAGTAGGTGAAAATATTATGGGAAATGAAATATTTACACAAATTCAGATCTCAATATATGCTTTTTTGATTGTAATGCCTGCCAGACACCACTTAAATGAGAGTTCAAATTTATTATCACCAGTAATAAGATATATCAGCATTCACCTCCTAAATAATTAATGGAGAAGGACACCATGCCAATTGTACTGCTACTAAAAAAAAAAAAAAAGAAAAGAAAAGACCAAAATCCAATTATAAGGAAATAGACAAATGCAAATTGAGGGACAGTCCACAAAATAATTGTCCTCACTCTTGAAAAGTTTCAAAGGGCACCAAAGGCAGGTTTGTTTTGGTTTGTTTTGGTTTTTGTTGTTGTTGTTGTTGGTTGGTTTTTACTAAGGGCGATAAGAGATGGCAACTCATGAATGTGAGACTGAATTACATTCTGGACCCCCCACCCCCCCAAAAAAAGTGAGATTATTAGTATTTGGTGGTGATGAAAGATCCCCATGTTTGCTCTCAGCCATTTCAGAAAAATATAGAGACAGAAAAGTAAATGTGCTAAAATTTTAACATTTGGGGAATCTTGATGAAGGGCACATGGAGTTTTTGTACTATTTATATACTATTGGGTAAGCCTGAAATTATTATCTGTCTCTTTCAAAGAGAAGGCCAAGAAAGGAAGTCTGTGGCCTGGATAATTACCTTTTGTAAAATATTTATTAAAGCATTATTTCTGTGATAAAGTTCGAGGTACTCTGGTGTATGCCTCAATATTGACAACTCGGTGTGGAACCCTCTTTGTACATCACCAATGGGAATGCCGTTCTGGTTTATGTGGGTTTTTCCCCTGTAAGTTTTGATACTGTCAGATCCCTTTAACCTCTGTATTAATCAGAGTCTGCATTTTAACTATAGCATTTATCTTCAAGCAAATGAACACTAGCTATAAATTTTGAAACTTCTCTGTGTGAATCCTCAGGTATGTCAACAAATTCATTTTTTTTCCTATAAAATTTTTTTCCTATAAAATTGGCGGGCTCCTTTTTTGAGGGGTGGAAAGTAAAAAGATCTACATTAAAGATGCTTCAGGACATTAGCGTCTGATTGAAATTTCAAAGTAATTTGTTTTCTTACAAATGTACAGATGATCTGTTGTTGGTTTCTTAAAATGCATTAAAGACAAAATAGTTGCCCAAATTGGTTGTATCTTCTGAAGTCAGTCCTTTAAATTTTGTTTTCTACTTTTCCTTCCCACATTGGGCTCTCACTGGCTTATGCCTCTATGTTACAGTGATAAGCAAGGAGCCTTGCCATTGCTGGTGAAACATTGTTCACCCCAAATCTAATATGAAGGGCTAGAGACCCAGATCTAGGAATCCATAATCCCTCATTATAAAATGTTTAATTTGAAACTCAGAAAACATGTGCCTTGTCTAAACTACCCACAAAAAACAAAGCATTTAAAAATGATAGTTTAAAAAATAACCTTCACTAATTTGACCATGATAAATGGAAAAAAGCTAAATACTTACTTTAGAAAATTGTGTTTATAGGTAGAAGATGTATGTAATCAGAAATACAACTTCTGAGGGTACCTGGGTGGCTCAGGGGGTTAAGCATCTGCCTTCGGCTCAGGACATGATCCGAGGGTCCCAGGATCAAGCCCCGCATTGGGCTCCCTGCCTCTCCACCCACTTGTGTGCTCTCTCTCCCTCTCCAATAGAATCTTAAAAAGAGAACTTCTGTTGTGATCAGCTGGGTGTTATACATAACTAATGAATCACGGAACACTACATCAAAAACTAATGATGTACTATATGTTGACTAACAACATAAAAATTATATATATATATATATATACATATATATATATGTGTATATATATATATATATATGTATGTATGTATGTAAAATCTTCTGGGGTACCTGGGTGGCTCCATCACTTAAGCGTCCAACTCTTGATTTCAGCTCAGGTCATGATTGCAGGGTTGGGAGATCAAGCCCTGTGTCAGGCTCCCGCTGGGCTTGGAGCCTCCTTAAGATTCTCTCTTTCCCTCTCCCTCTGTCCCTCCTGCTGAACCCTCATGCTTCTGCATAGGCTCTCTCTCTAAAAAAAAAAAAAAAAAAAAAAAAAAACCAAACAAACAAAAAAAAAATTATGGATTCTGGAATTATGGAAAGATTATAGAATCTTCTGGTCTCTCTCTCTCTTTAAGCCATTTATAATTTCCCTTGGATATGTTTTAGAGTTTGAGCACACAGTCCTGCCCATTTTAAAAAATATATATTTCTAAGTATTTCATATTTTGATGTTATAAATAGTATAGTTTTCAAATTTCATTTTCTAATTCATTGCTGATATTGATTTAAATTTTGGCCTTGCCCCAGGCAGCTTATTACCTCACTTGTCCTGTTAGGTTTGTATAGATTTATTTTAAATTCTACAGTGGTGATGACATCATATAAATAAAGACATCTTTATTCATTTTTCTTGACCCGGCACTAGCCAGGAACTCCACTACAATTTGAATACAAGTTGTAAAAGTAGACATTGTTGCCTTGTTACTGGCCTTATGAAGAACGTATATATGCTTTCATCATTAAGAAATTAGCTATAAATTTTCTTTAGGTGCCCGGTATTGGGTTGGGGAAGTTTCCTTCAGTAACCAGAGAAATGAGACTCTGTATCATAAAAGGGTATTGGCTATTTGTCAAAAACCTTGTCCCCCACCTATTGAGATAATGTTTGTTTTTTTTTATTTTAATGTTTTTTATTTTAATGTTCTTATTATATTTTATTTTAGTGTTTTTATTATAATATTTTAATGTTTTTATTTTAATGTTTTTTTTTAAATTTTCAATCTATTAATACCATGAATTGCATAAATTTTCTAATTTTGAGCCAGTTTTGTTTTCCTGGGACAGACCCCACTTGGTCATGATATACTATGAATTTTTTTAACTTGCAGGATTTAATTTGTCAGAATTTTGTAACAAGCTTTGTGTTTCCAATTTCACATAGTTCAAAATGTTTTCGTATTTATCCTTGTGATACCTATTTTGACCTGTGGGTTATATAGAAGCAAATTATTTAATTTCCAAATATTTGGAGATTTTCTATAATCTTCTATCAATTTCTAGTCTAATTCCTATGTGATTAAGGAGTATAATTTTAAACTTTAAAAATTTATTAAGCCATCTTTTAATGACCCAGAATATAGAGTAACTTGGTGAAAGTTCCGTGTGCACCTGAAAAGGGTGTGTATACTGCTGTCCTTGGAGGAGCATCTAAAAAATAACAATTAGGTCAATTTAGTTAATGGGGTTGATGAAGTTTCCATACCCTTATTAATTTATATCTACTTCTGTTAATGAGATGATTAATTTCCAACTGTATCTGTAGATTTCACTTTCAAATCAGTTTTTGCTTTATTTATCCTGAAGCTCTATTTTTAATATACATAATATTTAATATTACTTCATTTCCTTTTCGTAAATTGACTGGTTTGTTACTATATGTTGTCTACCACTATTTCTGGAAAATACCTTGTTCTAAATTATTTTTTATATGATATTAATATAAGTTCAGCTTTGAGTAATGCTCAATTTACATACATATTTTGTCTTTTTTATTTTTAACTGCTTTTAACATTAATGTCTCTATATTAATGTAGATTTCATAATCTCACTGATAGATTTTCTGTTTATTTGGGGATTTTAGACCACTGTATCATATATATAATAACATGTCTAGGTTTCAAATGACTAGGTTACCACTTGTTTCCATTTTTTTTCCCTTTTTCATTTTTTTCCCTTCTTGCTGACCTTTAATGGATTAATGAATTTTTAAATATGTTACATTTTCTTTACACAGTTATTAACTAAATCTTACTCATTGTTATTATAGCTTATTGGTTGCTACAGGGTTACCATATACATATTCTTACATTATACATCCTACCTTCAAATCATGGTTCATGTAGAATGTAAGGACAATACAATCATATGCCTCCATTTACCTACGCTTTCCTAGGTGTTATTGTCATATTTTATTGTACATACATTGTGAACACTAAACGACATTAAATTAAATTTTACTTTAAAGAATTATTTTGTAGTGAGCTATCTCAAAGTGGTTAAAATAAGAAATATATATTTACTGTTTCAACAGCTCTTCATTCCTACTTGTAAATCTTTATTGCATTTTTTTTCTTCTGCTTATCTAAATTTTCAAAATATTTCTTACACTGTATATCTGCTGGCAATGAATCTTAAGATTTTTTTAAACATTTTCACTGGATATAAAATTCTAAATGAATTTTTGTCTCTGAACTTTGAAGATCCTGCTCTACTATCTTCTGGATTGAACAGTTTATCTTCTGAAAATGAGCCTACTGTCATTTTATATTTGTTCCTTTGGACATAATGTATCTTTTAATTTTGGATGCTTTTAGAATTCCCTTTTAATAGTTGTTTTCAGAAATGTGAGTATGGAGTGACTTGGCGTGGTTTTCTTTGTGTTCCTTCAGGTTGGTGTTGGTTAAGCCTTCTAAGATCTATAGGTTTTTATTTTACATCAAGTCTGATAATTTTTCAGCCAGTATATTTCAAGTGTTTTGTTTTTATTTTTCCCCCATGTCATTTTACACCTCTACAGATTCATATTATCTGTATATTACATCACTTGACTTTGTCCCACAGATCAACAAGTATATTATTATCAGTTTTGTTTCCTTTTTCTCTGTGTTTCATGACCAAGTGGGAAGAGGTATAGAAGTAACTCGGGATGAAGGGACAGAATTATTAAAAGAGTGGAATTGTTGGAGAGTGTCCTAATCATGAAAACTGAAAACTACCCCAGACATGAACTTAGCAATAAGGACTGAATTGGAAAGCAAAGAGCAGACAGATTAAGTCAACAGTTTCTTAGAGCATGTAGAGATTAGTCAATGACAGATAATTTGCAGTGAATAATTAATGCCATTCCTTCAGGATTACTATTAGCCTTACTGAGTTAATATATGTACAGTGTTTAAAACAGTCCAGGAGGGGCACCTGGGTGGCCCAGTCGGTTAAAGCCTCTGCCTTCAGCTCAGGTCATGATCTCAGGGTTCTTGGATCAAGCCCCATGTCAGGATCTCTGCTCAGCGGGGAGTCTGCTTCCCTTCCTCTCTCTCTGCCTGCCTCTGTGCCTACTTGTGATCTCTGTCAAATAAATAAATAAAATCTTTAAAAATAAATTTTTAAAAAGTCCAGGAAACATAGTATGTTTTATATGTATTTATGAAAATAATAAAAATAAAAATGCAGACTACAAGTCCCTTAAGTACTGAAGTATAGTTTATATACAATGTTACATTAGTCCCAGATAGTGATTCAATAGGTCTATAGTTATATCATGCTTCCCACAAGTATGGTTACCATTGGTCGCCAGACAGTGTTACTACAATACCATTGATGATATTCCTTACGCTGTACCTTTCACCCTATGACTAACTCATTCCATAACTGGAAGCCTATATCTCCTACTGTCCTTCAATTTTTTGCCCATTCCCCTACCCTTTCCCCTCTAGCAACCATCAGTTTGTTCTCTGTATTTCTTGGACTACAAATATTTTGTTTGTGCATTTCTTTTCTTTTTTAGATTCCCCACAGAAGTGAAATCCTAGGGAATTTGTCTTTCTCTGACTTACTTAGCTTAATACATTCCAGGTCCGTCCATGTTGCCACAAAGGGCAAGAGCTCGTTCCTTTTTATAGCTGAGTAATATCCATTATACACAAATGTGTGCGCGCGCACACACACACATACACACATCACATCTTCTTCACCCAATCCCTCATCAATGGTTATTCAGTTGTTTCCATATATTGCCTATTCTAAAACATGTTTCACTAAATATAGGGCTACATATATCTTTTCAATCTTTTGAGGAACCTCCATACTGTTTTCTGCAGTGGCTACATGAATTTAAATTCCTACCAATAGCGTAGGTGCCTTCGTTTTTCTCCATATACTTGTCTTCATTTTTCATTTCTTCTCTTTCTCATTCTAGCCATGCTAACAGGTGTAAGGTGATCTCATTGGGTTTTCTTGTTTTTGAGTATTGTTGAAACACATTATTACATTAGTTTCAGGTATACAATGTAGTGATTTCACAAGTTTATACATTATGTGATGTTCACCACAAGTATAGCTCCCATCTGCCCCAATTCACCACTGTTACAATATCACTGACCATGTTGCTCATACTCTGCTCTTTATTCCCTAGACTTACTCATCCCATACTGAAGGACTGTATCTCCCTCTCTTCTTTACCCATTTTGCCCAACCTTCTCACTTCTGACAACCACCAATTTATTTATTCATTTTTTAAAGATTTCATTTATGAGTACATTCATATGGTATTTGTCTTTCTCAGTCTGACTTATTTCACTTATCACAGTCCCTTTAAGTCCATTCCTGTTGTCTCAAATGGCATGATATCAACCTATTTTATAGCTGTGTAATATTCCATTATATAATATACATACAAAAACACACATTTTCCTTATTGATTTATCGATGGCTACTTCCATGTCTTAACGATTGTAAATAATTCTGCAATCAACATAGAGGTGCATATATCTTCTCCAGTTTGTGTTTTTATTTTTCCTGGGTAAATACCCAACAGGAGAAGTACTGGATCATATGGTATTGTTTTTTTTTTAATTTTTTAAAGATTTATTTATTTTAGAGGGAGTGAGAAAGAGTAAGGGGAGAGGCAGAGGGAAGAGAGAATCCTGAAACGGACTCCCTGCTAGGTGTGGAGTCTGGCACAGGGCTCAGTCCCAGGACCCTGAAATCACGGCAGCCAACATCAAGAGTCAGATGCTTAACTGACTGTGCCCTGATGTTTTTAATCTTTTGAGGAACCTCCAGACTCTTCCACAGTGGCTGAACCAATTTACATTCCCACCAACAGTGAAAGAGAATTCCTGTTTCTCTACATCCTTGCCAACTTGTTTGTTTTCTTGATTTTAGACATTCAGACAGGTATCTTTGTAGTTTTGATTTGCATATACCTGGTGGTGAGTGATGTTGAGCATCTTTTCATGTGTCTGTTGACCTACCTGTACATCTTTGGAGAATGTCTATTCAGGTCCTCTGCCCGTTATTTTAATTGATTTTGGGGGGGTTCTTGATTTGTATAAGTTCTTTATATATTTTGGATATTAATCCTTCATCAGATATATCATTTGTAAATATCTTCTTTCATTCAGTAGGTTGTCATTTTGTTTTGTTGGTTTCTTCTTTTGCTGTGCAAAAGCTTTTTATTTTGATGCAGTCTGATAGGTATTTTTTTGTTTTTGTTTTTGTTTCCCTTGCCTTTGGAGACATATCTAGAAAAATGTCAATGTCAGAGAAATTATTGCCTGTGTTCTGTGCTAGGATCTTTCTGCTTTCATGTTGCAACATAAGGTCATAAATCCATTTTGTGTTTGTGAATGGTGGTAAACTGTAGTTTCATTGCTTTGCATGCAGCCATCCACTTTTCCCAGCAGCATTTATTGAAGAGACTATCTTTTTTACAATTGTATATTCTTACCTCTTTTGTTGTAGATTAACTGGCCCTGTAAATGTGGGTTTACTTCTGGGGTCCATATTCTGTTCTATTGTTCTATATGTTTATTTTTGAGCCAGTACTATACTGTTGTGATTATTAGTTTTGTGATATATCTTGAAATCTGGAATTGTTATATCTCTAACTTCATTCATCTTAGAATTGTTTTGTCTACTCAGAGTCTTCTGTGGTCCCATACAAATTTAGGATTATTGTAGTTTTGTGAAAATTTCTGTTGGTATTTTGATAGGGATTGCATTGAACCTATAGATTGCTCTGAGTAATATGAATATTTTAACAGTATTAGTTCTTCCAGTTCATGAGCATGGGCTATCTTTCCATTTGTTTGTGTTTATGGTTTTCCAGAATATGGTTATTTTGTCCCTTTGGTTGTTTACTCCAAGGTATTTTATTCTTTTTGGTGCACTTGAGAAGATTGTTATTAGTGTATAGAAACACTACTGGTTTCTAGATATTTGTATTCTGCAACTTTACTGAATTTATCACTTTAATAGGTTTTTTTTTTTTTTGTGGAGTCTTTAGGATTTTCTATGTATCTTATCTTGTCATCTGCAAATAGTAACGGTTTTAGTTCTTTACCAAGATAGATGCCACTTACTTATTTCACTTGTCTGATTGTTGCAGCTAGCACATTCAGTACCATGTTGAATAAAAGTGTCAAGAGTGGCCATCCTAGTCTTGTTCATGATCCTACAGAAAAGCTCTCAGTTTTCCCCCATTGGGTATGATGTTAGCTGTGGGTTACTCATATGTGGCCTGTATTATGTTGAGGCATTTTCCCTTTAACACATGGTTGACAGTTTTTATTATGAATGGATGTTGAATCTTTTTCTGCATCTATTGAGAGGAGCACATCATTTTCATCTGTGATTCTGTTAGTGTGGTTTTTATTGTCGATGGATTTGCAGATCTTAATCCGTCCTTGCATCCCTGGAATGAGTCCTTTTTGCTCATGTTGAGTGATGCTTGTTAAATCTGTTTTGCTAATATTTTATCGACGGTTTTTACATTTATACTCAAGAGATAATAGTTTTCTATTTTTGATGTCCATGTACTCCTGGCTTTTAGAATGAATTTGGTAGTATTTCTTTCTCTTCTATTTTATACAAAATCTGAGTAGACAAATGCTAGTAACAAAATGGAATTGGTAATCTGAAAACTCCCAAAACAAGTCCAGAACTAGATGGATTCACAGGCAAATTCTACCAAACACTTGAAGATTTCATATCTGTTCTTCTCAAACTATTCCAAAAAACAGAAGAGCAAGGAAAGCTTCTAGGTACTTGCTATAGATTGCGTTTTAACAGTATTGTTAGGGTAAGAACTTGAGGGGCTTAATACCTGTGTGAATATAGGATTAAGGGAGCTTTACCCTGTCGAAGAGGAAAATTAGAGCAAGATGTTAGGTTTTATTGTGCTTTGTAGTGATTCTTTTTTTATTGGAGGTGAGTGCTTCTCAAATAATTTTAAATATTTTAATGGCCTTTTAATTATAATTGGGTGCTGGATGGAGATTTTTGTTTGAAGATTCCTCCTGTTTCAGGAAGAATGTGAAGTATCCCTGGCATACTGGTTTCACATACTTATTTCTAAATATTTTTATAAAGCACCAGCTTTCTATATAAGTAATAGAAGGATAAGTTCTATGCTGTCAACTTAGTAATGAATAAAAAAAAATGATCAATGATATGGTCTCTTACTTCAGTGGGATAGATATGGGATTTATTCAATATGACTTATACTAACCATAAGCCCAGTTTTAGCATCCATTGTCATTTTCATGAGACATTTGTTTCACATGGATGCTTGAATTTTCATTGTTTACACTATTTGTTTTGCACTGAAAAAAGAGAAAGTTCCCCAGAGGACTGACTGGTAAAAAAACTGATGAAGCACTACTGGAAAATATTTATCACCAGGTGAGAAATTGCGTGTATGATTCAGATTACTCAAACCTGAACTAGAATTTCCTATTTTGTAAAAGGAATGTAATGTAGACAAGAGAATAAGTACCAAGCATCTATGTTACACAAGTTAAAATGTTATCGATAGTGAGTGGGGCTGCTACTTGGGGGTTCTCGGATGCTGAGAAGTTCAATGTGGGTAGTTTGTTGGCAGGTAATTTCCAGCAGAGTTGGATGAACAAGGTGAATGAGGAAGGAGACATGGTATGAGTGTTTCTTAGCCCGTGCTATATGGCTACATCCCTTTGATATTTCTGAGAAGTATACAACATGACCACCAAAACTGTGCTCTCAATAGTTGGAAAACTGAGGCATTTTCCCCCCTACTGGCTTCCATTCTCCATTGGTTAAGGTGCCCTGGGAGCGTCCCCTCCCTCCCCCAACTGTGTCTTCCAGGTTGCACCTCTATACAGCCCTGATGAGCCCTAGGAACTATGTTAGGATGTGAAAAGAAATATGGAACAGCTGCAGGTGCATGCTGATGGCGTTGAGCTCGTATGGAACTGCCCACCACAAGTGCCAAGACCCTGGGGGACTCTTGTGTGTAGTAGAGACATCTGTCATGCTAAAGACAGAACTGAGTTGCTGAGAAATGAAAAGAAACCTATCTCCATGCTAATCATCATCATAATAATGACAATTAGATACCTTATAATAACAATTATTTATACAGAGACTTAAGGAAAAGAGATAAACTCAAAGTTCTTTGAGATCACAAAAAATAATAACTATAAAGTTACCATGCAATGTTAGAATTAAGTTGTTGAATTTATTTGAAGCTTGATGCTAAAGCAAAATTTAAAAAGAATCAATTTCCAATATTATGGTTTCTATTTAGAAAAGCCATCTGGCTTTAGCTAGTCTGTGTAAAGGCTAATAATTCCAGCAAAGAGCATAGAACTCTCCAGTAGAGTTCCCAGCTGCCTAAGGGTCAGTTTAAGAGGCAGACATCTCTGTATCCTGGAAGCATTGGCCATTTGGCCACTAATATACCAACATGGTGTGGCCTTTAATTCTGTCTCTCCATCCTCCACTGTCAGTTTTCGCAGCAGGACAGGGTTTCAGTACAAGCATTCCACTTGCCTGTAGCCATACTACATGAAATATTGAACCACCATCAGGTTGTGACTCTGCAGGGAAACGTTTGATCTTTCTCTTTGTTATGGTTAAAGAGTTAATGTTTCACCACTACTTTAATAATGCATTATTGAGCAGTCCATAAAATTTCTTACTTTATGTATAATTAACATTTCAGTATTTTATTTATTTTTACGCAGCACTAATGAACAATGCAGAGTATGCATAAATTCTTCAGGCATAATAGACCTGATAATGAAAATTAATATTTTTAAAGGAATATTCTACTATTTAACCTATCATAATATTTTTCTTAACACAACCATTGCAAGAGCATAATCCATTTAGCTTTAGTTTTGACCTATAGGGAGGAGATTAAGTAAAAACATATCTATAAATCTCTTTGAAGGAGGGGATATCTGGAAGTTGGTTGTCTTTAGACAGTTTCAAGCAAAAACCCTGAATGAAGAACTTGTATGTACTTAGTGGGGAATGACACAGGTGGTTTTGCTTCTAGAGTGCACTAAGACTGGATTGGATCTTCTCCTTGTCCTTGTTTGGTCTTTAAGCTTGACATGGCATGTTTACTTCCAAAGTACCAGCCAAGCATCATGCCCAGAGCAAGGATATAACAACACCTTAACTGAATGACTGGGAAGAGGACAAGGGTTGGCTGATGGCAACTTAAATTCTGTTCTTTACAGAGACACAGAATGCCATACTTCCCTCCACTTATAGGAATTCAATCACTTGTATACAAAATGACTGAACTTAAGTATAAGAAATGAAGCATGTATCGAAATGAAATATATGACCAAACACAGGAATAATCATACAGAGTCCTGAAGTGCTAAGCACACAACTGCCCAGACTGTGCTGAAAGAATTTTATGCCAGCTTAGGGAGCAGGGGCAGTGGGGAAAATCAGCTTTGGTAGGAAAAACCAAAAACTTATGCTATAGTGCCACCTTATGGAAAATGAAAGAATGATTTTACCAGTCCAACAGGCTGGTAATTACAATTGGCCCTTGAACTATCTGTGCTCAGCAAACTGTAGATGTTTTGTTGTTGTTGTGGGGATTTTTGGTGCAGTACAGTATTTTAATTTGAGGCCTATAATACATATGTTTTCAATGACTTTAAATAGTTTACAAGGCTTCCTGTCAACAGCAGTCTAAGTATTTAAGTAGACTCTAACATTATGCACATATTTCTGAATGTCCAAGAGGTTAGCACCCCAAGCCCTGACTTTAGTCAAGGGTCAGCTGTAGAATTCTAAGTAAACAAAGTCTCATCTCTGTGAAAACAAACATTTGCTACTTCAAATGAAACAATGTGGTATATCCATCAAATGCTATGAAGAAGCATGGCAATACGGTATCACAAAAAGAAAATGAATTCTCCTGTAACCAAATTTAGAGACATGGAATATTGTGATATAATTTGCAAAGATTTCAGACTAGCTCTTATGAAGAAACTCAGAAAGCCAATTCAATGAACTCATGAATAAAATTAAATTCTGGAACTGAAGAATTCAAAATAGATGAAGAATGCATTATAAACTGCTGAAAACAGAGCAGATCAAATGGAAGAGAGAATACATAATCTGGAAAATAAGAATGTAGAAATGGTTCAGATGGAAGAGGAGAAAAAAAGAGATTGGTAAATATTTAGAGTTTCTTCACTTTTAAACTCCATTAGAAAAACCTGATATAAGAATAACAGATAAGAAATAAGGGAATATTGTGGGGTGCCTGCCTGGGTGGTTCAATTGGTTAAGCACCTGTGTCTGGCTTAAGTCATGATCCCAAGGTCCTGGGATCCAGCCCCACATCAGACTCCCCATTCAGAGGAGAGCCTGCTTCTCCCTCCTCCTGCTGCTCCCTCTGCTTGTGCTCTCTCACTCTGTCAAATAAAGAAAATCTTTAAAGTAATATCAGCTCAGAACTTCCCAAACTTGGGACAAGAACTGGACAATTTCACAAAGCTAATTGAATACTGTATTATTTCAGTGCAAAAAGAACTTTACCAAGACAAACTAATAATGAAACTGGCAAAGATCAATGATAAAGAATTTTAAAGGCAACTGGCACGTGGTTAACTTATGAAAGCATAAGTTTTCCTCACATCTTTCAGTCTATCTACTTCACCCACCACAGCTCATTCCTCTCCAAAGTGTCTCAAACCCCACCATATATAGTGGGCAACCTCATCTAGGATCAGCATTCCTAGAAGGTAGCCATCATGCTAGCAGCACTGGTATCACACCAAAGGAGTCTTGAATCAGGAAGATGGGGCAAACCTGTCCATCAGCATATCTGTGACAACAGGAGGGTGTATACAGCTCACACAGGGGATACTCTGGAGCACATGGTTTTAATGACCAGCAGGGGTTGTGCTACTGGGCCCCACAGGATACCTCCTACATAAAGCCACTACTTTCAAGACAGAGACAGAGCCATCCTACCTAAGACACAGAAACAAATAGAAAGCAGGCAAAATGAGGAATCAGAGGTATATGTTCCAAACAAAGGAACAAAACAAAACTTTAGAATAAGCTAAATGAAGTAGAGATAAGCAGTCTACCTGATAAAGAGTTGAGTGTAATGGTTATGAGAGAGGACTGGATAAACTCTGTGAGAACTTCAACAAAGAAATAGGAAATATAAAAAAAGAACCATTCAGTGTTGAAGAATACTATAACAAAAATGAAAATATACTAGAGGCAATTAACAGTAGATTAGTGGATGCACAGGAATGGATCAACAATCAGGAGACAGAGAAGTGGAACTACATCCAAGCTGAACTACAAAAACATAGGATTTTTAAAAATGAGGTTATACTAATGGACCTCTGAGACAACATCAAGCATACTGACCTTCACATTATATGGGTTCTTGAAGGCAAAAGGGGCAGACAATTTCCTTAAACTGTGGGGGATAGGGAGGGGAAGAGGGTCTTAGAAGAACACAGAAGTCCTAGAAAGGATAGAGCCGAGAAAGTCCACAGGAAGACACATAACAAATTGTCAAAAATTAAAAAGAGGATCTCAAAAGCAGCAACAGAAAAGCAACTAGTTATGTATAAAGGAAACCCATAAGTCTATCTGCTAATTTTTCAGCATAAACTTTTCAGGCCCGTGGGAGGGACATAATATGTCCTGAAAGAAAAAACAAACAAAAACCTACAACCAAGAATACTGAACCCAGGAAGTATATTATTCATAACTGAAGGAGAGCTAGTTTCCAAGATGAAGAAAAGTTAAGTTCATCAGCATTAAATTGGCCTTATAAAAACTTCTTTAAGCAGAAAAAATGATTGTAACTATAAAAGGAAAAAATTATGGTGGTAAGAGCAGAGTAAGCAAGTAGGAACTTTAAAAGACAACATACAATCAATTATATCTACAATAGATACATATGCAAAATATATATGAGCAAGTGTGAATAATGAGGGGTACAGTAACAATGCAGTGTTGTAATGTGTTTGAAATTAGAAAAAATTTACTATAGGCTGCTATACACATAGCATGCTATAGATGAAACTCATGGTAACCACACAGAAACCAAAAAAAAAAAAAAAAAAAAAAAAAAAAGAACAAAAAACCTGTAATACATAGAGTCATGAGATCATAAGGGAAAAAAAGTTACAAAAAGAACCAGAAAACAATGAAGTGCATATTGATTAACAATTACTTTAATCAAAAGACATAAATAGGGTAACTGGATGAATAAAAATAAGACCAATCTATATGCTGCATACGAGAGTCTCACTTAAGACCTAAAGACACAAAGTGAAGGGATAAAAAGAATTTCCATGTCAGTGAAAGGAAAAAAAAAAAAAGCTGGGGTAGCATTCTTAATTTCAGACAAAATATACACTAAAAGAGATTCACAAGAGAAAAGGACACTACATAATGTAAAGGGATCAAGCTACCAAGAAGATATAATGATTGTGAATATTTATGCACCCAATATCAGAGCACCTAAATATGTAAAGCAAATATTAAAAGACTGAGAGAAATTGACAATACAATAATAGTAGGAACTTTACCCCACTTACATCAATAAACAGATCATCCAGACAGAAAACCGAAAAAGAATAAGTAGCTGTGAATGACACATTAGACCACATATATATGGAACACCGAATCCCAAAATAGATCATACATTCTTTTCAAATGAACATGGACATTTTCCAGGATAGAAAACAAGTTAGGCCTAAAACAAGTTTCAAAATGCTTACAATTGAAATTACAACCATCTTGCTCAACACAGTGGTAGAACTTATGCAACTAGAATTTACAAAACAAACTGCGGAAAAAAAACACAAATATGGAGGCTAATTCAATATGTTCTTCAACGACCAAAGAGGAAATCAAAAAGTACAGGAGAATATGGAAACAAATTATGGTTCTGGTGTTTGGGGGATGCATCAAAAGCAATTCTAAGAGAAAAGTTTATAATGATACAGGCCAACCTCAAGAAACAAGAAAAAGTATAATCTAAACTTATACCAAATTGGGCTAAAAAGAACAAACAAAGTCCAATGTTGGAAGGAATACAATAATAAAGATCAGACTGCAGAAAAATGAAGGATATTAAAAAAAAAAATTGAAAAGGTCAGTAAACCAAAGCACTGGCTTTGGAAAAGGGAAATAAGCCTTTAACCAGATCACCAAGAAAAAGAGATAGGACCCAAAATCAGATATAGGATATAGACCCAATGATACCACAGAAATACAAAGCATTATTAGAGATTATGAAAAAAAATATGCCAAAGGACTGAACAACCTAAAATAAATGCATAAATGTTTAGAAACATAAATCTTCCAATAATGAATCAAGAAGAAATAGGAAATCTGAACAGACTGTTAACTATTCACAAAATTGAATTAGTAAACAAAAAATCCCAGCAAACAAAAATTCATGACCACATGGCTTCACTGGTGATGTTTAAATTAAATATTTAAAGAAGTGATAACGCCTATGCTTCTCAAACTATTGCAACAAAGGGAAAAAAAGGAGGGAGAGAGAGGAAGGATGCTTCCAAATTCATTCTATAAGGCCATCACTACCTTACTACAAAATCAAAATACAAGAAAAATGTTTGCAGGTCAATATTCTTTTCCCTCCACCCAAGACTGATTGATTTATTTGGGGTGTGGAAAGGTACAGTGGGTGGGAGAGAATTTCAAGCAGACTCCTTTTTGATCATGGAGCCCCATGTGGGCTAGTCTCACGACCCTAAGATCATGACCTGAGCCAAAAATCAGGAGACAGACAGTGAACCAACTGAGCTACCCAGATGCCCCATACAGGTCAATATTCTTGATGAACATAGATTCAAACATTCTTGATTTCAGTAAATGAAATGGAAGAATACATTAAAAGGATCATCATCAACCATTAAGAGGGATTTAATTCACGTATGCAAGGGTGGTTCAATATTCACAAATCAAAGTGATATACCAAATTAACAAACTGGATAAAAATCGCATGATATCTTAATAGATGCAGAAAAAGCATTTGCCAAAATACAACACCTGGTTAAAACTCTCAAGAGTGAAGACTGAGGGAACATATAATCAATACCATATATGACAATCTCAGGCTAATTGTATACTCCAGGAAGATCAGAAACAATACAAGGACATTCATTCTCACCATTTTTACTAAACATAGTATTGGAAGAAAGCCCAAGCCACAGCAATCAGAGAACAAAAAGAAATAAAAGATATTAAAATCCGTAGAAAGAAGTAAAATCTTCACTATTTGCAGAAGACATGGTACTGAAGTGAATTCTGTAATGTTGCAAGACACGAATCATAGAAATCTGTGGTGTGTTTGTTTTAATTCCAATACTGCTAACATACAGTGTGATATTAGCTTCAAAGTGTACAATATAGCTACTATACAACTCCCCGTGCTCATCATGACAAGGACACTCCTTAATCGCTATCACCTACTAAAAATCACCCCCTTCCCACCTTCCTCTGGGAACCACCAATTTGTTCTGTATAAGGAAGAATTTGTTTCTTGCTTTGCCTTTCTCTTATTTTTTCCCTTTGCTTGTTCATTTTTTTTCTTAAATCACACGTATTATTTCACTCTTGGTGTTTGTCTTTCTCTGCCTTACTTATTTTGCTTAGCATTTTACTCTATAGCTCTAGTTATGTCATTGTAAGAATATGGAGAAAAAGGAACTCTTGTGCACTGTTCATGGGAATACAAACTGGTGCAGACACTGTGGAAAACAGCATGGGGATTCCTCAAAAAATAAGAAGTAGTCTATGATCCAGTAATTGCCCTACTGACTATTTACCCAAAGAATATTAGAACATCAATTCAAAGGAACACATGCCCTCCTATGTTAATAGTAGCATTACATACAATAGCCAAGATGTGGAAGGAGCCCAAACGTCTATTGATAAATTCATAAAGAAGATGTGAGATATATAGATCTATATATAGATATAAAAAATTTAATATATTACATGTATTGTATAAAACTTATAATAGTTATATACTAATCATTAATTTATATCATATGTAAATATAATATAAATATTTAATATTAATGTTAATATATTATTCCCTAAAATTTTATTCCCTACAATTGTATATATTAATATGTATCATTTTTTCCTACAAAGGAATATTATTCAGCCATAATAAAGAATGAAATCTTGCCATTTGTAACAATACAAATGGAGCTAGAAGGTATGATGCAGTGTTTTCATACAAACTAGCAGAAAGGGAAGTGAAGAAAACCTGATTCATCATTGCACCAAAAAGAATAAAATACCTAGGAGTATATTTAAACAAGGAGCTAAAATCCTATACTCTGAAAGTTATAACATATTGATGAAAAATGGAAGATAACACAAATAAATGGAAAAAAATGCTCCATTCTCATGAGTTGGAAGAATATTGTTAAAATGTCCATACTATCCAAAAGTATTTACAGATTCAGTGCAGATTCTATCAAAATATCAGTATCATTTTTCATAAAACTAGAGTAATTGTAAAATCTGTAGGAAGCAGAAAGGACTCAGAAGAGCCAAAGTAATCTTGAGAAAAAAGAACAAAGCTGGATATCTCATGATCCCAGTTTTTAAACTATACTACAAAGCTGTAATAATCAAAAGTGTGGTCCTAGCACAAAAAAAAATGGACACATAGGTCAATGGAACAGAATAAAGAGCCCAGAAATAAACCTATGTTTACAGGGTCAAATGATTTAAGACAAAGGAGGCAAGGATACATATTGAGGAAAAGGTAGTTTCTTCAATAAATGGTGCTGGGAAAACTAGATTACTTTCCTTTACCATATACAAAAATAAACTTTAAAGGATATTCTATCCAGCAATTATATTGCAGGTATGAAAGAGAAATATAAAGGCTTTCCCAGGTAAAAGAACAATGTTCAGCACCACTGGACTTGCCCTACAAGAAATGTTGAAAAGAGTTCTTCAAGCTAAAACAAAAAATCTAAATGACACAAAATTCTGAGTAAGGTGACAAAAATTACACAATTAGAAAACTATATCTCTAGAAGAGTGTGTTAATCATATGAGAAAGGTTAAAAGAGCATTAAAACCTGTAGTTTTTATAGTAGTGAGTCACAGAATAAAGAGATAATTTGCAACATCAAAAATATAAAGTGGAGGGGTACATATGGGGCTCAGTCAGTTAAGTGTCTACTTTCAGCTCAGGTCATGATCCAAGGGTCCTAGGAACAAGCCCCATGTTGGGTTTCCCTCTCTCTCTCAAATAAATAAATAAAATCTATAAATAATTTATTTGAGGAGTAAACGGATAGAATCTTCATAAACAAATGAAATTCCTATCAGAAGAAAAGGACTGTTTTATCCATGAGATATGTAAACTTCATGGTAACCACAAAGGAGAACTCTATAGTAGAGCTCTAAACCATAGAAAGAGGATATTGAGCATACCACTACAGAAAACCATCAATTTACAGAAGCATATGAAAAAAGAAAAACAACAGAGATATAAAATAACCAGAAGGCAAAAATCACCCTGAATGTATATGGACTAAACTCAGCAATACAAAGGCACAGAGTAACTCGATGTATTACAAAATAAAAAAGTTAATATGCTACCTACAGGTAACTCATTTCAGCTGTACAGACACATAAACTCACAAGAAGGGATGAAAGAAGATATTCCAAGCAAGTGCAAACCAAAAGCCATATTTATATCAGACAAATTGACTTCAATTCAAAATGGTAATAAAAATACCAATACATCAAGAAGATATAACAATCAAAAGTATATATGCTTCTAACAGTAAGTAAGTACCAAAATATATTAAGCAAATACTAATAGAACTTGAGAGAAAAACAGACAATATGGTAATTGTAGAGGTTGTAAATATCCCACTGTCAACAATGGAAAGGTCATACAGATAGTAAATCGAAAGGAAACATTGGACTTAAGTACATTTGTTCTACCTATACTTTGATAGATACAAAATATCCCATCCAATAGCAGCAGAATACACCTTCTTAAGTGCATATGCAACGTTCCCTGGGATAGATCATAGGAAAGGACAGAAAACATAAAAAGATTAGCAAATTTAAGATTGAAATTATATCAACTTTTTTTAACCAAAATGGTATGACACTAGATATTAAAAGAAAGTGAAACTCTACAAATTATGAATATATATACACATATATATATACACATATATATGTATAAACTAAATAACACACTTCTTTTAAGATTTTTATTATTTTTATTTAGTTGAGAGAGAGAGGGAGTATCAGGGTCCTCCCTGAGCAGGGAGCCAGATGCAGGATTTGACCTCAGGACCCCAGGATCATGACCTGAGCCAAAAGCAGAGATGCTTAACTGACTGAGCCACCCAGGCAGCCCCTGAATAACACACTTCTAAATAATCAAAAGAAAATCATTTTTTTCCTCAAAACTAATGAAAATGGAAATGCAACCTATGAAATCTTGTGGGATGCAACAAAAGTAGTGCTGGGAATAAAGTTGATAGCAATATAGATATATGAAGAAGTAAAAATTTCAAGCGAACATAACACCTCAAGGAATTAGAGAAATAAACTGAGCCTAAAGTTACTGAAATTAAGGAAATAATAAAGATCAGAGTAGAAATAAAATAAAGACCAGAAAAACAATAAAACAGATCAACAAAACTACAAGCTAGTTCTGTGAAAAGACCAATAAAATTGACAAATCTTTAGCTCAACTCATCAAGAAAAAAGAAGACTCAACAAAGTCAGAAATGAAAGAGAAGACATAACTATACTACGAAAATTCATAAAATTGTAAGAGAATACCATGAGCAGTTATATTAACAAACATCACTGAAGAAATGAATACATTTCTAGAAACACACTACCTACCAAGACTAAATCAGGAAGAAAGAAAATTTGAACAGATTAACAGGTAAAGGTACTGAATTAGTAATCCAAAACAACTCACCACTGAAAATTCCAGGACGAGAGAGCTTCACTGGTGAATTCCACCAAATATACCAACATAAATTAATACCACTACTTCTCAAACTCTTCCAAAATATCAAGGAGAGCGAATGTGTTCATACTCAGTTTAAGAGGTATTATTAACTTGACACCAAAACCAGAAAGGAGGCCATAAGAAAGCTAAACTATAGCCCTATTTATATGATGACTATAGGTGCAAAATTTGTCAAAATATTAGCAAGCCAGATTCAAGAACAAATAAAAATGATTACAGAACATGATCAAGTGCTCCCCCATCCCAGTATGCAAGGACGATTCAACATACACAAATCAATAAATGTAATACATTATAAATGTGCTAATTATTAAAAGATTAAAAACCACATAATCACATTAATAGGTGCAGAAGAAGAATTTGACTAAATGCAACATCCTTTCCTGATAAAAGCAGAATGGTCTAAAAGAGACATCCTTCAACTTAATAAAGTGTACAAATGAGAAACCCACAATAAATAGTATATTCAATGGAGAAAAGTTGAAACTATTCCCTCTAAGATTGGGAACAAGACATGGATGTGCAGTCTCATTACTCACTAATCTTATTCAATAAAGTATTAGAAACCCTAGATGGTATAATTAAGCAAGACCAAAAAAAAAGGCATACAAACAGAAAAAATAAAATTATGGTCATTTTGTGATGACTGCATCTCTCTCTGAGCCAATTTAAAGTGTTAACTTTAAATTTAAAGTGTTAATTTGAGTATCAAATTAAAAGTGTTAACTAAAAAACAATAAAATGAATCAGTGATTTCAGGAAAGTGGCAGAATGCAAAATCAACATACAGAAATCCATTTCCTACATTTACAGTCATGATGAAGCCTCTAAAAAGAAATAAAACCATTCCACTCACAACAGCATCAAAAACAAAAAAATTCTCAGGAAGTCTGCATACACAAAAATAGTGATTTATGTTCATGAACTAGACTTGATATTGTTAAAATATCCATACTGCCCAGAGTCATCTGTGTCTACAATTCCTTCCCTATTAAAATACCAAAGTCATAGAAAACAGTCCCAAAATTTATGTGGAACTACAAAAGTTTCTAAATAGCTGAAGAAATCCTAAGAAAAAAAGACCAAAGATGGAGGTATCATGCTGCCTGATCCAAACTATAGTACAAAGCCACAGTTATAAGAACAGTGTGGTACTGGCATAAAAAAAAGATACATAGATAATAGAGCAGAGAACCTGGAATTAAATTCTGGCATATTCAGTCAACAAATAGTCAACAAAGAAGTCAAGACATCCCTCTGGGAAAAGCATAGTCACGTCAACAAATAGTGCTGGGAAAACTGAAGAAACATGCAAAATAATGAAATTGTTCCCCTAACTTACACCACTCAGAAAAAAATTAAAATAGGTTAAAGACTTAAACATAAGGAACTGATTCCATGGAACTTCTAGAAGAAAATGCAAGAAGGAAGTCCTTTATATAGGTATTGGCAAGGATTTTTGGATGTGATACAAAAAACAAACACAAAAATTTAAAAATGAGACTAAATCAAACTCAGGTTTCTGTACAGCAAAAGAATGAACAAAATGAAAAATGGCCCACAGAATGAAAAATTTTGTGAGCTCTAAATTGTTAACCCCCATATATATACGGTTAATATACAAAATAAAGAATTCATACAAATAAATAATAATAAACATTTAAAAAACCAGAAGTACTAAATTGACATTTTTCCATTGAGCACATCAAAATGGCCAACAAACACATGAAAAGATGGTTGGTACCATTATTCATCAGGGAAATGCAAATCAAAACCATAAGGAGCTATCACAATGGCTTCACCCTTGGAAGACAAGAGACAACAGATGATGGTGAGAATGTAGTGATAAGGAACACTTATGCCTGTTGGTGGGAATGTAAATTGGCCCAACCACTTTGGAAAACCAAATGGTGGTTCCTCAAAAAATTAAAATTAGGTCTACCATATGTACCAGAATATCCATTTCTGAAATATACCTAAAGGAAATGAAAACAGGATTGTGAAGAGATATATGTATCTACATGTGTACTGTAGCAATATTCACAATAGCCAAGATAGGCGTTTAGGTTGTTTCCATGACAACAGATAAATGGCTAAAAAAGATGTGGTATACATACACAGTATTATTCAGTATTATTTAGCCACGAGAATGCAGACTGGTCATTTGCAACACCAATGGACATTGAACACATTATCCCAAGTGAGAGAAGTTGGAGAAAGACAAGTACTGTGTGATAGTACTTAAATTTGGAATCTGAAAAAGCCAAGCTAGTGAAAAAACAAAAAGTAAAATGGTGGTCCTCAGGTGGTCCTCAGGTGGTCCTCAGGGGGGTGGGGAGAGGAATAAGACTGAAGTAGTTCAAGAGTAGAAACTTAAAACAAGCAGTAAATAAGCCATAAAGATCTAATACATAGTATATTGAATATGGACAATACCATACTATAAAAATGTGCGATAAATATCATCATAACAGCAATCTTGTAACATATAAATACAAAGTAACAAGTACACATCAAATTTACTCAAGGTTATAGGTCCAATAGGGTCAATTTTTAAAAAGTAAGAAGAAAGGCAATTAAAAGAATGATGCCTAAATAAGTAGAGAATTATCAATATAGAGAGATACTAAAAAGAGCCAAGTAGCAATTCTGGATCTGAAAAATTCAATAGCTTATATGACAAACACACTGGAAGAGTTAAACAAGAGATTTGAGCAGACAGCAGAACAAATTAGCAAATGTGAATATAGGGCAGCTGAAACTATGAAGTCTGAGAGGCAGAAAGAAGTAAGGCACAGAGAAAAACATTTTAAGGGATGTATGTGATGCCATCCAGCATATGCATTATGGAAGTCATAGAAGGAGGAGAGCTAAAGGGCAGAATAACTCCCCACCTGTGATTAAAACAAGAACCTTTACATCTAAGAAGTTTTAATAACCTCTAGGGAAGGTAAATTCAAAGAAATCTGCACCAAGACCCAGTGCATTTACCCTGTAAAAACAAAGACAAAATCTGAAAAGACAAAAGAATCCTATACATGGGATCCTCAATAGCAGTGAAAGAAACCATGGAATCCAAGAGGCAGTGGGATGATACCATTAAAGTACAAAAAAGGAAAAAAAAACATGGCTGCCAAACATGAATTCTCTAAATGGGGAAACTGATCTTCCAAAATGAAAGAAAAATTAAGAGATTACCAGATAAAAGAAAGCTTAAGGATTTCCTTACTCATAGATCTTTCCTAAAAATAAATGCTAAAGGAAACCCTGCACATTGAAAAAAGATGACCCTGGACGTTAATGCAAAGTCATATGAAAAAATAACGATCTCTGGTAAAGGTAACTGCCCAGGTAAATTTTTTAAAATATATCATAATTTTACTTTGTAATCCTTTTTTTAAAAAAACAAATTGGTGCTTTCTGTATGATTTTCAAAGGTTAATGCATAAAACTGATTGTAATCAATATTTATGGGCACAATGGATGAAGACGTAAACTGTAACAACAAACACGGAGGGGAACAAAACTGTAAGAGTACAGAGTTAATGAAGCTAAATTGATATAAATTTAAACAAGATTGGTATAACTTCAGATGTTAACTATAATTTCATAGTAACCACTAAGAAAATAACTAAAAAATAGACAGGGGAGGACAGTGAATCAAATTAGTACATGAGAAAATTCCACCAAATCAAAAGAAGGCAGCAGTAAGGGGACTAAGGGGCATCAAAGAGAGAAGATAAATAGGAAATAGCAAAATGGCAGAATTAGTGATACTTTAAATGTGAATAGATTTAACTCACCAAATAAAATCAGATAAAAAGATGCAATGACTACATGTAAATAGATTTAACTCACCAAATAAATGATGAGATGGAAAAAGGGATAAAATGACAGAGACTCACTTTAGACCAAAAGACGCCAGCAGAATAAAAGTATAGAAAATTTGGCTACACAATTAATCAAAACATGATGTTGACATCAGACAAAAAAGATTTTAAGTAGAAGACTGTTATGAGAAGTGCCTTATTTAGTGATAAAAGGGTCAGTTCATCAAACAATTTTAAACTTATACACACCAAAAACTATAGCCCCAAAAAATATGCAGCAAATTTTGACAAAATGAAAGGGAGAAACAATTATACAAAAATAACTGGAGACTTCAGTGTGGTACTTTCAATCCTGGATAGAAGATCAGTCAGAAAGAGAGCACCCAAGTGAACAACGTGGGAATCCGACTGGACCAAAAGGACCCTCTGCCACAATAGCCAAATACACATTCTTCTCCAGTGCACATGGACAATGAGCATTTCCCCATGTCACACCAAAAACCAACTATCGATATACTTAAAAGGAATGAAATGTGAAGCACCTTACAGCCATAGTGTAATAAAGCTAACAATTAGCCAAAAAGAAATTAGAAAATAAATACATGGAAATTAATCCACTCTCTATTTGAGTTTTATTTATGTATTTAGGTAATCTCTATGCCTGGTGTGGTGCTCAAACTCATGACTCAAGACAAAAGGTCTTATGTCCTTCCAACTGAGCCAGCCAGGAGCTCCTACATCACCTACCCTTAAAGACTGATGGGACAAACTTGTAGTGAAATTAGAAAATACTTTGGGACAAGTAAAATAAAAAAATACAAATCAACAAACCTTATGTGGTTCAGCAAATGCAGTGCTCAAAAGGAAATTTATAGTTGTAAATTATTTAAAAAACAGGACCTAAAATTTGTAACTATACACCTAATGGAACTAGAAACAGAAGAAAAAACTAAACCCAGATACAGGAGGAAACAATGATTAGATCACAGATAAATGTAATAGAATATAGGAAAAAATACAGAAACAACAAAACCAGCTCTTTGAAAAGATCAACAAAAATAACCTTATCCAGGCTAAGAAAAAGATACTATCCACAGAAATGGAAAGGTTCAGAATTTACTACAAGTAGTTATTTGTGAGCATATGAAATAATCTGAATAGAAAAATTCCTAGAAACATATTAAAAATTCTCAAAATTGACTCAAGAAGAGATAGACAAAAGCCCTATAAAAGAGATTGGATCAGTAATTTAAAAAAAATTATGACAAAGAGAAGCCCAGGGCCAGATGACATCACTAGTGAAATCTACCAAATATATTAAGGACAGTTAACATCAGTTAACATCTGCCCCAAATCTTCCAAAAATGGAAGAGGAGGAACTACTCCCTAATACATTCTGTGAGGCCCCATTTCAGGAAGATACCATATAAAAATTGTAGATAATATCTCTAATGAAAACAGATACAAAGTGCCTCAACAAAAAACTAACAAACTGAGTTGAGTAGCACATTGAAGGATCCCATACCAGGACCAAGTGAAGTTTATCCCAGGAACGCAAGGGTCACTTGAGATTAAAAAAAAAAAAAAAAAAAAAAAAAAAAAGAAGAAGAAGAAGAATGAGTGCATTACACCACATTAACAAAGGAAGGGAAAAATACATAACTGTCTCATTTGACAGATGAAAAGCTTTTGACAAAATTCAAAACCCTTTCTTTAGAAAAACGCTCAAAATTAGAGTGGAAGGGAATTACGCCACATGATAGAAGGCTTTTATAAAATCCAACAGCTAACATGATAGTGGTGAAAAATTGAAAACTTGCCGCCTAAAATCCAGAACAAGACAAAGATGCTCACTTTCACCACTGCTATTTAAGTTTGCATTGGAACTTCAAGCCAGAGTAATTAAGCAGGGAAAAGAAATAAAATACAACCATTTTCAGACTCCGTACAGAGTCCCAAGGAATCCATACACACACATGCACACACATACACAATTACTAGACCTAATAAATGAGTTCAGCAGAGAAGAAGTACGCATGATCAACCTACAAAATCATTTGGGTTTCTATCAGCCAACAATGAGCAATTACATTTATAATAGTATCCAAAAGAATAAATATCTACAAATAAATTTAACCAAAGCGATGGCTTGGACATTGTAAACTAGGAAACATTGCTGAAAAAATTAAAGGAGACCTAACTAAACAGACATCCAGTATTTATGGATTAGAATATTTAATTATTTAAATATTTAATAGTGTTAAGAAGGCAGTACACACTCATGTAATCTGTTTGGTAGCTTCTCAAAAATTTCAACACAGAATTACCATATGGCCCAGAAATTCCACTTCTAGGTATATAGTTAAGTGAAATGAAGAAATATGTCCACATAGAAACTTGTCCATGAACATTCATAGTAGCATTATTCAAAATAAGCCAAAAGGTAGAAACAACCCAAATGTTCCTCAGGTGGTGAATGGATAAACTGGGGCATATGTAAAATGGAATATTATTCAGGCATAAAAATGAAGAAGAGACTTACAGTACTTGTTTACATGTTGAAACCTGGATACAACTTACAAACCTTATGCTCAGTAAAAGCAGCCAGATGGAAAAGGTCATAAGTTCTATGATTTCTTTGTGTGTGTGTGTGCGTGTGTGTGTGTGTGTACACACACACACACACGCACACACACAAACACAAATAACAACAACAACAGGAAAATCCATCAAGGCAGAAAACAGGCTAGCGATTCCCAGGAGAAAGGAGGGTTATTTCGTTAACCGAATTACTCTTATGGGTGATGAAAACATTTTGACACTCCAGAGAGATGATGAGTGCACAATATTATGAATGCAGTAAATGTCAATCAACTGTACACTTAAAAATGTTTAATTGTGCAATATCCAGATTTCACCTCAATAAAATAATTACTTGATATCCAATACTCTAATCAAAAAGGAAAATTTGGAATATAGTCAAAAAGAAACATAGTGTTACTCAATGAAAACTGTATTTAAAGGGCAATTTATAGCCTTAAATGACTTCAGTAGTAAGAAAAATAGGAAAATGTATAAACTCTATTAAAAATCTATTAAACAATTAGATGAAAATAACAAGAAAAAATTTAAAAATAGGCATTAAAAGTTACCTAAAATTTTGATGATAAGAATTAACAAAGGCAAAACTGTGATTATTGCAAAGACTATAAAACAAATGATAGTTAAGGAAAAGGAATAAGCCCAAAATCTGTTTGTTTTTTCCAAAAAGACCAATACAAAAGAAAATAATCATGGATCTCTATATAAAAACCATAAATACTGTAAAATAAAAATTAGGATTATAGACTATTGAAGGGATTAAAGTTGTCCTCACAGGTGAAAAAAGAAGAAGACAGGAACTATGGAAAATAGACTGTTGGTATATGTAATGTATATATTATATATAAACACATACAGCTCTATACAAGTGTCTGTATAGAGTAAGATGTTCACGTGTAATGATTATATGGACTGTTTGTATATAGAAGCTTTTCATTACAGAAAAGTGCCCACAAGCATATTGAGAGATAGGCATATTGGCAACTTCACTTGGTCCTGAGTAGAGTTTTACAAGTTGGACATTTCCTACATGAACGATTGGAGTTAAAGTCCCAAGTTCAATCATACAAAGACTGAGCTTTGAGGTCTGTGTAGAGCGTAGTACATTACAGCCAGCCAGGTTCCTCATCTGCAATCCTTATGACCCGTGAGATGCTGGAGGCCAGAATGACCCTGTGGACACCCGGCCCTGAAGAGAGCACCCCACATCAGAGCTGCCCAGGAGATTTCTGAACTATTGGGCCAGTGCCATGTGATGACTGAGACTTTTCCAGAAACCCACTGGACCTTCAGAAATGAACATCTATGACGTGTGTCCTGTTCTCTGGGTCCATGGCTGAATGAATCAATTTATGAATGGTTCCCAGAATGAGGCACTGTTCAAGCCCTAAATGTTCACCTCTTGGCCACCACTGAGGGACACAACCACATAGGAAAACTTGCATGGTTTGGGTCTAGCCTTTAGAAAGGAGGGGCAAAGAAACCTGTTCCTTTCATGGCCAGTACCCCCATAAAGGTTCAGGGTCACCTGCTCCAAGAGGACCCCAGGGAGCTGGGGGCAATCCCCGTTAGCACCCACAGCCTGATCCTTTCCCTTAAGAAGCTTTGTAGGCTCCTGAGAAGAGTGAAGAACTGTCTGTGTTCCCTTCACCTTTGGCCACTTGGTGGTAGCACGTGAAATGGGCCTCCATCTGTCATAAGCAGCCCCTCAAAATACTACCAACAAAGCCAGCTAAAAGCAATGTCAATGCGAAGCACACAGTTATTGCATTCACAGTGAAACAAGATGACAATAATATCTATTAAAAGACAACCAGGGAAAAAGAAACCCATCCTACTAGAAAAAGTGAGCCAAACATAGATATAGATATTTAATGGAGGAGCCCATTCAAACATGAGATGATGGGGAAATGCAAAGTAAATCTCTCTCCATACGTAAAGTAAATAAAGTTCTCCCTCTCTGTACACACACACACACACACACGCACACACACACACACACTATAAATTTAGCTGATTGGTAGAAGTTTTATGAAACCATCTGGCACTAGCTATTAAAATCGAAAAAGAACCCATTTGCTGAGGTGACACAATCCAAATTATGGGGCTCTCTCTCTCATGGAGGATATGTAAATATACATTTATTACAGTATTAGTTAAAATGACAAAAGTGGAAATAAAGGGAATGTCCATATACAGAGGGGTTGAAAAGAATTTGTATCTGATATGAAATTAATATAATGAGTTAGAAGTGCACATGTTTTGTCTGTGTGTTAGGAACACTCAGCAGGAGATCTACCCTTTCAACAAATCTTTGCATGCACAATGCAGTGTTTTAACTACAGGTAACAGGTTACATAACAGACATCTGGAGCTTATTCATCTTGCATAATTAGAACTTCATGCCTACTGAGAGCCATGCATTTTTGGAGGATAGACACATTTGTGTATTTGAAAACCGCAGTTAAGAACCAAACACCAACTGAGGGTTTTGGAAGGGTGGGGGGTAGAGGGATGGGTGAGCTTCATGGTGGGTATTAAGTAGGGCACGTATTGTATGGAGCACTGGGTGTGGTGCATAAACAATGAATTCTGGAACACTGAAAGGAAATTTTAAAAAATAAAATTTTAATAAAACTATACTGTCAATTAATCTTCAAAAAGCAAGAAAATACGCAATCAGGAACAAACCATCTCTTCAATAAATGGTGCAGGAGAAACTGGACAGCTACATGTATAAGAGTGAAACTGGACCACTATTATAGCACACACAAAAATAAACTCAAAATAAAGACCCAATGTGAGACTGGATACCACAAAACTACTAGAAAAGAGCACAAGCACTAATTTCTCTGACATCGGTTGTACTACATTTTTCTAGCTATGTCTCCTGAGTCATAGGACACAAAAGCAAAAATAAACTCTTGGTACTACACTAAAATAAAAAGCTTCTGCCCCACAAAGCAATCAACAAAACTAAAAGGCAACCTACTAAATGACAGGAAATATGACATATCTGATAAAAGGTTAGTATCCAAAAAATATAAAGAACTTACACAACTCAACACCAAAACAAAACAAAATCCAGTTAAAAATGGACAAAGGACATGAGCAGACATTTCTCCAGAGAAGACATCCAGACGGCCAAGAGACACATGCAGAGATGCTCCACATCACTCAACATCAGGAAAATGCAACTCAAAACTACAGTGAGGTACCACCTCACACTTGCCATAATGGCTAAAATCAACAGAAGAAATGAGTGTTGGCGAGGATGTGGAGAAAAAGAACCTATGGGCACCGTGGGTGAGAATACAAACTGGTGCAGCGACTATGGAAGACAAGAGGTTCCTGAAAAAATGTAAAATAAAATTATCACATGATCCAGTAACTCCTTTACCTGGTATCTACCCAAAGAATACAAAGACACTAATTTGAAAAGGGGTGTATTTCTATACTTATTGAAGTGTTATTTATAATAGCCAAATTATAGAAACAACACAAGTGTCATCAAAAGATGAAGGGACAAGGAAGATACTGTACACATATTCGATGGAATATTACTCAGCCATAAAAAAGAATGAAATCTTCCAATTTGCAACAGTATGGACAAGTCTAGAGGGTATAATGCCAAATGAAATCAGTCCAAAAGGGAAAGACAAATACTATATAATTTCACATACGTATGTAATTTAAGAAACAAAACAAACCAACAATGGAAAAAAGAGACAAACCAAAAGCCAGACTCTTAACTATAGAGAAGGAAATGATGGTTACAGTGGGGGTTGGGGAAGGGCGGTGAAAGAGGTGAAGGGAATTAAGAGTACACTTATCCTGATGAGCACTGAGTAATGTATAGAATTGGCAAATCACTATATTATACACCTGAAACTAATGTAACACCGTGCATTAAATATTCTAGAATAAAAAAAAGAAATAGAAGATATTACAAAGGTAGAAACAAACTGCCTCTATTTGCAGATATACAGTTGATATGCTTATGTATATGGGAAAGTGCAAAGGAATAAACAATTATGAGGAAAAAAAAGAAAAAAAAACATACTTTGGATTCATACTCTGTGACTATGCTCAAGTTTCTTTATGTCTCCATTTGTTGTGTGTGTGTGTTTGTAAAATGGATATAAGTATATCTTGTCTCATAGAGTTGTGAGTAAAATTTAATATAAGCACATTTTTTCCTTACAGTGTGCTGACAAGGAGAAATCCTCTACTATATCCACTGTATTATTTTTACTTTGATAAATACAACTATCATTCTGAGACATTTTAGTTTCTGAAAAATGCAAAAAAAATGCACTGGATATACATTAACGTGGAATTTTGCTCATCATCTTCAAAACTCATGAAGAGAGAGGCAGGAAGAACATTTCAGCTCCACATATCTCAATGTTGCCACCTGGGAGATGTGAATTTTGACATTTTCTCCTATTTTTAAAGATTGCTTAAAATATTTAAATAAAAATTTCCAAGAGTGATGGCTGTAGCTTAACATTTAGAATTTAGTAAGTATTTCATTGAAGGGACAGTAGGAGAAATTGCTGAATTGAACCCATCAGCCTGAATGAAGTCTTCACAGTAGCACCTTGAGCCCATTAAGTTATCCTCTACCTTAATATGCTGAAATAAAAACAATAAATTCCCCTTCTCACTAGTTCACACTTTCTTAAGTTAATCCTTAGGTTCCCTTTGAGATATATAAACAATAATAACAAAACTTAACGTTGACTCTTGTCCTATTGTTTTCTCAACTTATCAGCCTGCCAGCTAACATCTACTGAGCCTGTAGAAGATCGGGGCTTGAACAACAGGTTTCAACATTACAGGTGGCAACTCTGCCACCTGTGCTGCCCCATTCTGCTCCACACTAAAAGTTACCAACAAATACTTCCCAGCCTCTATTCCTGCTGATACAAAAACAGTGTCCCAGAGGGCTACAAGAGGGGATAGATGGTAGGGACATCACAACTCGAAACACTCCCCCAAAAACCAAGAAAAAATAGAGGGTCAAAATTTTAGCATCATACATATGCTGAAATCCACCAAGTTGTATATGATAAATACATAACAGTTTTGGTATATCAACTCTATCTTAATAAAGCTGTTAAAAATTAATAAGTACCTCCAGCTGCTCAATGTCCTTTAGAAATTATGTCCCTGTGACACCAGACAGGGTGACTCTTGCCCTAGGGAGAAGAGATAAGCTTACATGCCAATGTGCCCACAGTTCCTACAGTTAGCTACCTGAATAGGGAGCAAGACCTGCTCATCCATGCAGCTGTGGCAGAGGCTGACTGCCAGCCCAAGGCAGCCACAGGTCTCTGAGTAGCCTGAGGACCAAACCTGCCCATAAAACCAGGTGGGCCACTGCAGCCATCTGGGATGAGGTTAACCATGCCTCAGTCACTGCTAAAGGACACACGTAGCCCACACAGGGATACCCCTAGAGCTCCTAGTTCTGGTAACTGGGGGATTGCACTACAAGGCACCACAGGACCTCTTCTCCACCAGGCTACCACTTCAAGACCAGAAAACGTAGCTGACTTACTAGTACATAGGGATAAGCACAGATAATTAGACAACATGAGGAGACAGAGAATAGGTCACAAACCAAAGAACAAGACAAAATCATAGTAACAGCACTAAGTAAAATGAAGGTAAGCAATATGTCTGGTAAATAACCTAAAATAATGATCGTAAAGATGTGCCGGAATTGAGAGAAGAATGGGTACACTCATAACAACTTCAGCAATGAAATAAAATATATATATATTTCAAAAAACAAAGCTAAGGAATTCAATACCTAAAATAAAAACACACCAGAGGGAATGAACAACAGATTAGAGGATGCAGAAGAACAGATGAGAATTCTGGACACGAGGTGTGAAGCAAAGCAACCTAACTGAACAGAAAAAAGATAAAACGATAGAAAATAGTAAGTTAAGGGAACTCTGTGACATCATTAAGAATACCAACATTCACATTATAGGCACTTCAGGAGGAGAGAGAGAAAGGGGCAGAAAACTTAAATAGCTAAAAACTTTCCAAATCTATGGAAGGAAAATGACATCTGTTCCAGGAGGCACAGAGAGCCCCTAACAAGATGAAACCTATGAGGGTCACTCCAAGACACATAATAATTAACATGGCAAAATGTAGTGATTAAGAGAATTTCAAAAACAGCAAGAGAAAACTGTTACGTACAAAGGAAACTCCTCAAGGTTATCAGCTGATTTTTTAGCAGAAATTTTGCAGGCCAGAGGGGAGTGTTGAGGGTTGTGATATATGCAAAATGCTGAAAGGAAAAACACACAAGTAAGAATACTCCATCCAGAGCTATCATTCAGAAAAGAAGAAGAGTTTCACAGACAAATAAAGGTTAAAGGAGTTCACCACCACTAAACCAAGCATATAAGAAAGTTAAAGGGAATCTCTTCTGTGGAAAGAAAAGACCATAAATACAAATAGAATAGAATTATGGAAAGTACATTTTCACAGGTAAAAGCAAACATATAGTAAAGGCAGTTGATTAATCATTTATAAGGCCAGGATGGAGGTTAAAACACAATAATAGTAAAATCAGATTTATCAAAAAAAAAAAAAAAAAAACCCAAAGGACACACAAAAAGATATAAAATATAGCATCGTATACAAAAATAAATGGAGAGAAAATAAGAATTTAGTGCTTTTAGAATACATTCAAATAAGTGACCAACAAATTAATATAGACTGTATACACATAAGATGTTATATATGTATCAAATGTTAACCACAAATCAAAAATCTGTAATAAATACACAAAAAATAAAAAGGAGTCCAAGCATAACCATAAGAAAAGCCATGAAACCATAAAAGAACAAGATAAGTAAGGAAAATTTGTGAATTATAAAAGAACCAGAAAACAATTAACAAAATAACAATTAGCACATAGCTATCAATAAGTACCTTAACTATAAATCCCCCAACCATGAGACACAGGTTGACTGACAACAATAAAAGAACAAAAAACAAGACACATCTTTGCTGCCCACAAAAGACTCACTTCAGGTGTAAAGATACATGCAGACAGAGTGAAGGAATAGAAAAACCTATAATGTGCAAATTAAGTAAAAACAAAATGACAAGACAACTGGGGTAACCATACTTATATGAGACAAAATAAACTCAAAAGACTGTAGCAAGTGATAAAGAAGGATAAACATACTAATAAAGTGGTCAACCCAATAAGAGGATATGATAGTTATAAATATTACACACCCAACATAGGAAGACAGAAATGCATAAAGCAAATATTAACAGACATTAAGAGAGAAATTTGCAGTAATAATAGTGGTGGACTTTAACACCAACTTGTATCAACAGACAGATCATCCAGATGGAAAATCAATGAGGAAACAGTGTCTCTGACACATTAGACCAGATGAACCCCACAGATATGTAAGGAACACACCATCCAAAACCAGCAGAATATACGTTATTTTTAGGTACATGTGGAATATTTTCCGGAATATAGCACACATTAAGCCCCAAAGCAAGTCTCAATGAATTTAGGACGATTGAAAGCATATCAAATATCTTTTCTGACCACAACAATATTAGAAATCAATTATAAAAATTATGGAATAAATATAGACCAATGGAGACTATAACATGCTACTACACAGCAAATGGGTCAAAAATTAAATTGGGCAGGAAATTTAAAAAACAAAACATGGATATAGATAGCAATGAATAATATACAGTGGTCCAGAATCTTTAGGATGCAACAAAAATAGTTCTAAGTGGGAAATTTGAGCTATATAGGCCTACCTCAAGAAACAAGAAAAATCTCAAATAATGTAGCATACACCTACAAGAGCCAGAAAATGAGGAGCAAACAAAGTCCAAGCTGGTAGAAGGAAATAATAAAGATTAGAGTAGAGATACATGAAATGCAGATTTAAAAGAAACAATGGAAAAGATGAATGAAAGCAAGAACTGCTTCTTTGAAAAGATAAACAATTAATAAACCTATAGCCAAAGTCATCAAGAAAAGGAGAGTGGGCTCAAATAAGATCAGAGATGAGGGAGCAGGGAACGACTAACACCAGAGAGATACAAGGGACTACAAGAGACTTCTATGAAATGGTACACGTCAACAAATTGAACTTCCTAGAAGAAATGGGTATGTTCCTAGAAATATATAACCTTCCAAAAGTGAATCAGGAAAACAGAAAATGTGAAGAGAACTAATACTAGCAATGAAGTGGAATCAGTAATCCAAAAACTCCCATCAAATCAAAGTCTGGGACCAGATGGTCTCACGGGTAAATTCTACCCAAAACCTAAGAATAAGTTAATACCCAGTTTTCTCAAACTATTCTTTAAAAAAGGCAGGGGGCAGGGGAAGGAAAACTTCCTAATTCACTATGCAAGACCAGCATTACCCTGATAACAAAACCAAAGACACTACCCCCCCCCAAAAAAAAAAAAAGTGCCAATAACTCTGATGATCAAAGATGCAAACAATTTCAAGAAAAAAAATTAGCAAACTAAATTAAACAACACATTGGACAAAATCATTAACCATGATTGTTATTTATTCCAGAGAGGAAGAGAGGTTCAGTATTTGCAAATCAATCATTGTGATATGTCGTATTAACAAGAGGAAGAATGAAAATCATATGAATGTCTCAATAGATGCAGAAAAGAGCTTTGAACAAAACATCCGTTCATGATAAAAACTCAACAAAGTAGGTTTAGAGGAAATGTACCCCAACATAATGAAAACCATTGAGGAAAGACCCACAGCAAGCATCATACACAACAGTAGGACACTGAAAGATTTTCCTCTAAGGTCAGGATCAAGACAAGGATGTCCACTCTTACCACTGCTACTCAACATAAAAGAAGTGCTGGGAATCCTAGCCACAGCAATCAGATAAGAATTAGGAAAGGCATCCCAACCACTTTTGTAGATTACATGATACGATATACAGGAAACGCTAAGGACTCCACCAAAAAACTGTTAGGATTAATAAATTCAGTAAAGTTGCAGGATACAAAATTAATATACAAAAATTTGTTGCATTTCTATACTTTAACAACAAAATAGCAGAAAGAGAAATTTAAAGAACAATCCCAGTTGCTCTTTAAAAAATACTTTGGAATAATTTTTTAAATGATTTATTTATTTGACAGCAAGAGAGAGGGAGGGAGAGAGAGAGAGAGCAAGCGAGCACACAAGTAGGCAGAGAGAGAGAGGATAGCAGGCTCCCTGCCAAGCAGAGAGCCCAATGCAAGGCTCGATTCCAGGACCCTGAAATCATGACCTGAGCCAAGGGCAGAGGCTTAACCCACTAAGCCACCCAAGCACCCCAACTTAGGAATAAATTTAACCAAAGAAGTGAAAGACCTATACCCTGAAAACTGAGATATTGAAGAAAGAAATTGAAGATGACACAAGCAAATGGAAACATATTCCAGGTTCATTAATTAGAAGAACTAACACTGCTAAAATGCCCATACTACCAAAGGGAAAGTACAAATTCAATGCAATCCTTATCAAACTACCACTAGCATTTTCCAGAGAACTAGAATAAAATAAAATTTGTATGCAATCACAAAAGACCCTGAATAGCCAAAGTCATCTTGAGAAAGAACAACAAAGATGGCAGCATGATGACCCCTGATTTCAAACTGTTATCAAATTATAGTATCAAAACAGTGTGGTATTGCATAAAAACAGTCACACAAGTCAATGGAACACAAAGGGAGCCAAGCGACCAGCTTACACATATATGGCCAGTTAACTTACAACAGTAGAGGCGAGAGTATACAATGGGGAGAGGACTATACCTTCAATAAATGGTTATGGGAAACCTGGACAACTACATGCAGAAGAATGAACTTGACCACTACCTTAACCATACCCTTCGAGTACAAATAAACACAATCCTAAAAGAACAGGACAGGACACCTGGGTGGCTCAGTGGGAGAGCATCTGCCTTCATCTCAGGCTGTGATCCCAGGGTCCTGGGATCCAGCTCTGTCCACATCAGGCTCCCGTTCAGTGGGGAGCCTGCTTTCCCCTCTCCCTCTGCCCCTTCCCCTGCTTGTGCTCTGTCTCTCTGTGTCAAATAAATTAAAAAAATTTTTTTTAAACAAACGAAAGAATGGGCTCACAGGTTTAGATGTTGCTGAACCTTTACTCAAGGAAGGGGGAACGTTAGGAGTTTCACCAGAGCCCGTGTGCTTTGAAATGCTGTGTCCACATTGTCGTTAGCACTAAAAATGCCTTCCATATCTAAAAGGAGCAGTGCCTTTTCTGGGTGAACAAGGAACAGGGACTACCTCTGTTTCCTGCTGGGCTGCGATAAGAATTGAAACCCAGGCTGGAGTTCATAGGTGAAAGGAGAACAGGGAGCCTATTGTGGATGGAAGAAAGTTACTATGGGGACAAAGACACTAGTGGGACACTCAGAGGTGCCTCAAAATGTTGACTTCTCATATCCTGTATTCCTGACTTTCCCCAACATCCCTCTCCTGTGTCTGTGACCGTCCCTGTTATATTCCTGCTCTACTGAGGACCTAGAACCTTTCCACAGAGAGAAGACAGAAAAGGGGGCCAAACAGAGCTTCCCAATCTATGTCTTACGTTCGCAGTGGGGACCCATGCTCCTTGCGCCCCTCAGAAGTAGGCGTTCATCACTGCTTTCTTTTGAGGAGTATTTATGAGTGTCTGCCACATACTAGGTTCCGAGGAAGGTGACAGACACCAGAGGTGTATTATGATTTCAGGGTTGGAAATCTACATGCCAGTCCGTAGGTGTTCTTGTGCCAATAAACCTACAAACTGCCTTTCAAGAATCTTGGCAAGCATTTCAGAAATTCTGGTATTTTACACACCATCTATTACAAGTTCACTTATTTTTTTTTTAATTTTTTTATTCAACTCAAATGTCCTTGAATCTAAATTGCCTGGGATATACCTAAGAGACCCATGAAGAACTTATGTTAAGTTTTAATGTATATTTTCCACATCAAGAAGAGCCGCATCGGTAGCTTTGTTAGGCATAGAGGACATAGACGTGGTGAATTATGCAGCCATGGCAGGCACACAGGGCTGGTTCCAGGAGACTAATGGGGCTTCCTTCTTCCATTTGGCCAGAGGAATATTTCTCAAGGGTGGAGGGTATAATAGCTGAAAAGAGTTTTGTTTGTTTTTATGGCTTTTTGCGTGCTTAGCATTCTAGGTTAAAACGGGGGGAGACAAGAGATAACATCCCGTTCCTCAGAGACTGACAGTGTAATGTCCGTGTTCCAGCACTAACCGTGTCAGAAAATGGAGCATGGTTTTTGCCTGTAAATTCTTCACAGACTAGCTAAATGTTTAGTTACTCTGTTTCTGGAAGGAGAAGGGCAACATTTCAATGAAGCTGTGAAAGCCATATGGAGCATTTTGTCCCCTTGACAAGAAATACAATTATTATGTGGGAGAAAATGCACCAAGTGATACAAAGAAAAACTTCCCATACCACGATGTACGTGATACGTGCTCTGTTTTCCTGTCGGTTGTTGGATGTCTTGGTGACCCTCGAATTGTAATAATAAAATAGGATCCGTGAGGGACAACATGTTTTTAAAGATTCAATCCCTTGCAAGGAGGGATGCCTGGGTGGCTCAGTGGGTTAAGCCTCTGCCTTCCGCTCAGGTCATGATCTCAGGGTCGTGGGATCGAGCCCTGCACTGGGCTCCCTGCTTGGCAGGAAGCCTGCTTCCCTCTCTTTCTCTACCTGCCTCTGCCTATTTGTGATCTATCAAATAAATAGATAAATATTTTTTTAAAAAACAAAGATTAAATCCCTTGCAAGGAATCTTCTGGCACATCAGTGAATATGTGCATCTCCCCATAATCACCTCTTGAGGCAAGTGTGCTGGAACTGAGTGAGGGATTCATTTTCCAAATCTGAGGGATCTCTGGTTGTTCCTTTAGAGACTTCAATTCATGTAAACTACCAAGAAAATCTGAATAATACCACTTAGCCATACCATTTAGAGAAGGATTTGTAAACTTGAAGGATTTCTTTATTGATAGAGCAAAACAAATTATCTTAAACATTTTACTTACATACTAATTTAGGTATTAATATATTGACTTGTTTAATCCTAAAACCAAGAGATTATGGTAAAAGCTCATAGGAAAACTGTTAAATTATCACTTATTATTCCTACCAGATGAACACTAGTCTATAACGATACTACTGCAATCAAGTGAGGAAAATGGAAACCGATATTTGTACCGAGCGTCGGTTATGGAGTCCTTATGCTCTCCTGTCAGATCCTCGCAGGTAATGAAGCGGTAATATGACACTTCAAGCTGTTTGGGTGATTCAGATCCTTCCCAGAATGTGCTAAAGTCTTGTGAAACATTTAAATTCTATTCTAATACTCACTTGACACATGAGGAAAAGAGAATTCAGAATCCAAGCAATATGGAACATAAATCCAAAAGCTACAAAGACTCTGTGAATTTACTGATGGCACAGAACATTTCTTCTCACCCATGGGGGAAATCTCTGCATCTTTGTTCGTATAACACAGCATTCTCTCTGCCTCTAACATAATACTCATACTCCTGATTAAAGAAAAATATTTCTCCAGGTAAATCACGGTAGAAAAATGATGCCGAGTTATCGAGTCCCCTCAGCTTTAGAGTTCCAGAGTGTTTTCCAGATACTCATTCATCTTTGATGCAGATGAAGACGCCATTTCCAAGAATAGCCACATAGGTCTCTATTGGAAAGACTTCTGGAGTTCTGAAAATGCTACTAGATCTACTGTAGGAATTAATCTCCACTAGAAATGTCAATGAAATGCTTTGAGATCTTAATTCTGACACCATTTGTAATACAATATCCTTTTGTGGGAACCTCTTAATCAGAAATAACTAAGAAGGCAAGTAAAACCAAATTTCAAAACAAGGTAGCCGTGAAACTCGTATGGATATCTCTCATGTGGTCTGTAAAGCACATGGCCCTGGTCTCTTGCTATGTAGAGATCAGCATTGGTGAGGAACTGGGCTTTTAGCATATCCTCCTAGAAATACCATGAGATAAATAAAGCACCATCATGAGAAGGAGAGACCTTATTCTTCAGTCATTAAATGGTAATACTTCTTTACTTCTTGAGTCATCACTAAAAAACATGGGGTTTTGTGTATTTACAAAATTAACAATTATTTTCCTGACACATAAAAGGAAAGGGAGTGTTGCTCATTGTAATGTCTTTTTTAAAAAAATTTGCATGGTTCTATCATCTTCACATCGTTTTCTTAGAATTCTTGGACAAGTGAGTATAACTTTCCTTTCTAGACACAACTGGAGCTATGGTCCACAGTCAGCCAGGAGTGCCCTTCTGTTCTGCACATCCAGTCAATGCTACTGGATCTCATCCACATATCTGTTTACTCTGTGTTGGCTGAAGGAAAAAAATCTTGAATTGGACCATTTAGCATCTATGGTTTTCCTCTCTTCATAAAGACCTTCCACTCTGGATCTGGTTGTCGCTCGGTCCTTCCATTGTAAAATCACCACACAAGTTCAGCTGGGAAGAACTCTGTTCCAGTAGTGTGGCTGCACATGGTAGGGGTTTCCAGTTCAGCCTGTGGTTGTATACACTGGTCACGGTTACTGCCTGGTCACCCAGCAGACACAGAGTCAAGCTGTAAGCATTGTCCCGCTTGTTGTGCCATAGGGGGTAAGAATATTTGTGTCCTACATGTCACCCTCCTGTTTGTAACATCAAGATCAATGATGGCACCAACATCAATAGTAATAGGTTAATTGCATAGAGAAGTGTAAGGATCATGATTTCATATCATAAAGAGAAAAAAAAAATCCATGATAGAGACAGGAGCATTGGTGGAGTTATATCCTCATACAAGTGAGATGAATGGCATTTAACCCAAAAGTGAGGGGATGGACTTAAAAGAGAAGCATGGGTACTGAGCTGCAGGGACAGCTGGGGAAGCCAGTGGAAGGGTGGAGAGAGCCCTGTGTGTGCTGTACCAGAGGCCTGCAAATACAGTTTGATTGACTGGAAGGCTTAGGGCACTCCAAGTAGCTGACGTTGGGATTACGCCCCCATGCACAATTACTTAGACATGGAAGGCATTGAGGGTCCTTTTACACTTTACATGCTCTGATGAAACAGAAGTGATTTCCCTTACTTAGTGTGTGTCCGGCAGTAAAACCTTTGAAGTCAGCATTTGTTTTTATGTATCCTTATCCACCCCCACCCACCGCCAGGACATTTTGCTCAGTACTTTAAACACTGTGCAGTTTTAATAATCATTTAATAAAAGAACACATAAATAAATGAATGGCAAAGGTGTCTTGTCAGTGGCTTTCATCCAACGATGCCAATTAAATGTGTTTTTGAGAGAATGTTTGGTATTCATCTAGTAATATATTCAGTAATATCTTGATGTTCTGTACTCTATGGTTAAAAATATCTCACTAATCTCATTGTCCAACTTAATATAAATGCCTCAATTTTAAACAGTGCTTTGGAAGTATTGGAGGTTTGTGTAATTTTTAAAGATTTTATTTATTTATTTGGCAGAGAGAGAGAGATATTGAGAGAGGGAACAAAAAAAGAGGGAGTGGGAGAGGGAGAAGCAGGCTTCCCGCTGAGCAGAAAGCCCGATGTGGGGCTCGATCCCAGGACCCTGAGATCATGACCTGAGCCAAAGGCAGAGGCTTAACAACTGAGCCACCCAGGGAGCCCTGGGGTTTATGTTTTTAAATTTAAAGATCACTGTTCTACTTTCTTTTATTTATTTTTTAACACTGTTCTATGTTAAAATGTAAAATAAATTTTATAATAGTTTAAGTGCATTAAATATACTAACAAAAAGAATAAGGTTTAAATGTAATAAAACATACCAGAATTGTTTCATTTACAATTGTAAAGCTATGTGTATTTTATATAATACAGTTTTCTTCCTAGATAAAATGAAGTCATTTTGATGGCAAAATAAAAGTTATATGCATGTAACAATAGCTTATTTTGTGTGTGTGTGTGTGTGTGTGTGTGTATCAACCCACATCAGACTAAAACACAATTTTGAAGTAAATGCTGTATAAAACTTCTGTTTTGAAATGAAATTAAATAGAATTATAAAATGTTAGTATAAGGAAGGAAGGTCTATGTGTGATTTTATTCCTGGAAGAATTTCTAAACTCCCTCCAGCCTTAATGTTCTCCCTCTTAGAAGTTTGTTGAATTTAAAAGATATTTAGTCAAACAGAATTACTTGAACATTAATAGAATATATAAAGAAACTTCATGCTTTGCATAAATTATTTTCATTAATAGCACGACATGAGGTGCTTGCTTGAATAACTTTTTTGTCAACAGTGAAAAGAACCTGCTTTCAGAAGAGAGGTTGTGCGTGAAATTTACAGGAGAGGGTGACAACTAATTTTCGTCTTAACAAGTAAACATTAAAGTCATTTTTTTTAAAAAAGACTACATAAATCAGAGTAATTTACTAAATTATACTTTTTGCTAATATTCCCTCTGAGACTTAGAGCTCACGTACTAACATTTCTAAAGCGAACTGGTGACTTCAGGGAAAATTCCACAGTCACTAACAATAAGCCCTACCATGACTTATTTGACTATTTGCACAAGTTAATTTATATGCATTTGCTTTAGTTTCAATATATTATTTAGAGTTGCTTCTCTGTTCTGATTCAGGCCTTGTTAGTGGAAAGAGAAGCAAATACTTGTTTGTTTTAAGTCAGTCTTTGCTTGTGTCCTCCAGCTGGGATGGAGAGAAATGAGCACCCTTCCCCCCATGAAAATGCAGTCCTCTGGTTTCTGCATCCATTTAAAATCCAAATACAATTTCTGAGTTAGTTGGAAGGAAAATACTAAATCTATCTATTAGGGTGGAGATTTCACTATATTTTTATTTTATAACTGACCATAATTATTTAAAAAACACACAAAGAAGTTTTAGAAATCAGTTTTAATGCACTTGCAAAATATCTTGGATCGCTCCCAAAAGACTCATGTACTTAACAATTATTTGTTGAGAATCTGTTAAGATCACAAATTGGTCATACGTATTTCCTCACTGGTAGCATTTCTGTTTTTAAAACAAGTATGATTATGCATTAGCCATACTTTTATTTAATCATATATATACATATATATAGGTTTTTACTTTGTTTTCCGCATGTGATTAGTGCTGAGTCATTTCAGACGCTGTAAGACATTATTTTTCTCATTAAGTTGAGATTATATTTTCTACCATATTAGAGTGTGAAATTAAGGAAAATGGGATACATAAATTTTGTTTTTTTAATAAATACATTGTGCATTTCATCTTGTTTTATGTTTGATTTATGTTGCTTTATTATATGTTTGTGTACACATATGTAAGAGTCCCCAACAAAACCTCATGAGGAACGGGAGGTACGAGGGGAGTCCAGGGTTGCTCGATGGAACATAAAAGGGGTAGACTTTAGGCTTAGCTGTGGATTTATTCTCTTGAATTTGTTGCTAAGATCTAAGCATCGGTCACCTTACTGCTAAAATCAAGATACTACTGTTCTTTGATAGTGAAAGCAGATTAGGTTTTTAAAAGTTTTTGTAAACAAGCTTTATATACATATATGATCACACAGAAGTAGTTTTTAAGATGTCACTGGAAAAATAGGTAGGATGTTCCTGGTAGAATTCTATTTGATCGGAGGGTACAACAAAGTAAGACTGAGAATGTGCAATCGGCTACACTTGTAAGAGGGGTCAAGATCCAGAAGGCAGCACCAAGTGCTGGTGAGAATGCAGAGTAGAAGCAAGAATGGTCATCCACCACCTGCAGGCAGGTAAGCTGTACGGCCACTTGGGAAGATAGTTGGGGGTTTTCTCACAAAACCAAGCATGCCCTTCCCACAAGACCCAGAAATTTTGTTTCTTGGTGTTTACCCAAAGGACTTAAAAGCTTATGTCCAAACAAAAACCTGGATCCAGACGTTTATAGCAGATTTATTTATAACTGCCAAAACCTGGAAGCAACCAAGATGTCCTCAAGCAGATGAATGCATGGACTGCGGGCCATCCAGACCGTGGGAGAATATTCAACTCTGATAGGAAGTGGGCTCTTAAGCCATGAAAAGGCCCGGAGGGACACTGAAGCGCATGGAACTAAGGGAAAGAAACCAATCTGGAAAGGCCACTTGTTGGGTGATTCCAGCGATATGACATTCTGAAAAAGGCAAAGCTGGGGGGACAGGAAGACCAATGGCTACCAGGGCTGGGGGAAGGGAGGGACCAGCAGGAGAAGCGCAGAGGCTTTAAGGGTGGTTGAAACACCCTCCACATTATAGTGGTGGATATGTGTCATTATACATGTGTCCACACTTACAAAATGTAGGATAGGAAGGAAGAGCTCTCATGTGGACTGAAGACTTGAGGCAGGTACTGATGTGTCAGTGTAGGTTCATCGGTTGTGACAAATGTACCAGGATAATGAGCAATGTTGAATGGGGGGGATCTGTGCGCATGACGGGCAGGGGGTCGATGGGAAATCTCCGTCTCTTCCTACCAATTTTGAGATGAACCTAAAACTTCTCTAAATTTTTTAAATGAATTTTTGTACTTTGGCTGAATTGTAGAGTCCAGAAAAATAGGTCATGGAATAGAGAGCCTTTAATTCCAGACCTTAGAATTCATTTTTATTATATTTGTTAAAGATTTTATTTATTTGACAGAGATCACAAATAGGCAGAGAGGCAGGCAGGGGAGGGAGGGAGGCAGGCTCCCCGCTGAGCAGAGAGCCCGATGTGGGGCTCAATCCCTGAGATCATGACCTGAGCTGAAGGCAGAGGCTTAACCCACTGAGCCACCCAGGCATCCCTAATTTTTATTATTTTTATAAGACATAAGATCTATTAAAGTTGTTTAAGAAGGAACTTCAGGAAAAATTAAATTTTAATTTGAAGAACAGATACAATTTTAGACAGAAGGAAATACTGACTAGAGAATTATCATAGAATTAAAAAAAAAAAAGGAAGGTCTATCTGCAATGAGAAAGGAGAGAAATGCACCATTTATATAAGAGTCACCGAGGTATACTGTTTACATCATCTGTGTTTAAAAGGATGCAGAAGAGAGGAGGTCTGAGACCAGACAGTACAAAATATGCCCGATTCCCAGCTCATTGGCTCAATGATTTCCCTCTCATATTTAATCAGTATCGCACAGGCATAAACATTGTAGAGAAGCTAAAATGAAGAATAATGAAGGAAAGAGAAAGAAAATCTCTCTTCCTCATTCACTTTCTCAAAATTATAAACATCCAACTATCGCAACGTTGGGGCAATTTTGATTCTTTTTTTTTTGCCCCCATTTTTTCTTTTTGGTTCCGTAAAAAAACAGAAGATTTCCTTCGGGGGGGGGGGGAAATAATGGCTTTGGTTATTTACAGGTTTATTTTATTGATTTCTCTCTGGTAAACACGGGCTTGTAGTCTTTGATGGGTAGTACTCATGTTCATTATTTTTTCAATCAGCCTAAAAGGTCCTTGAGGGCAAAGACCATGTCTTGTGTTTCTTGGTATCCACGATCAGAGTCTATACAGTGCCTGACAGGTTGTGTGTGCACATGTACCATACACACACACACAAACACACTCACGCTGATAGGTCTGAGAATGGGTCTCAAGAAATAACGTATGCTCCATCTGAATCGAGTCTGTAGACATACTGATTTAAGTGGCATCATGCTACACACAACATTTTTGGTATGTCAGGTTTCCAATTTGAATTAAATGCCGGTGAACTGAAGTAAGAGGTTGGCGGTATGATAGAACGTGATCCACAGATAACCCAAGCCCTTCATGGAATTCTAGAGTGGAGGATAAGCCTTACAGTACAGAGTCATATAATGGACTGAGGAAATTTTCTCCAAGGCGGTTTTAGACCATGTAATCAAGGCATCAAAGTGGGACATAAGTAAGTCATTATGAAAGGGCAACAAGGCTATGATTTTCATTGAATATTAAATAGTTTTATCTATTTGGATTTTCCTACACGTTAAAACTGTTATGTTCCCCTGTTCAACTCTGAACTGGAGTCTCCGTCTTGCTTTGGGCTTTTCTCCTTCCGATCTTTTCCTATTCTGACCCAGGTCTGGCCCCTGTTTTCTCCCTGCACTCTTGTCTTTGTTCCTCCACTTCTGTGGGACCTGAGATGGCTGTGCACCGTCTCCAGTTTGACCCTGAACCTGTAAAAATGGCATCACAGCTTCACTGTTCTGGTGTTGGGCTCTTACTCAACCTGCCATCACTTGATGGGGTCAGCTTCCTCGTGCCAGATCTACCAGCTTAAGGAAGGGACATGGGGACACTTGTCCAGACAGACGTACTGCTGACTTGGACAGAGAATTAATAAGGGTGACAGAAATGAAGTGTGTGTGAACTCGGCAAATGCCAGCGCTCAGTCTCTTGTTTTGCATCTGATGGTTTCTGCTAACACAATGTCCTTTCACGTGCACACCTCCCCTGTTCTTTCGCTCTCTGCTTCTACCTACTGGTGTTCTTTGTCCAAAGATAAAGATACATTCCAAAGAGGATGGGAGGTTGAGCAAAAGGTGAACCCAACAAAGACCAGGAAGGAAGAATGGCATTTAACATGAGATATTACTTTTTATATGAGTATTATCTGTTTAGGCATTTATCCTTACAGGATTGGAAAACAACTTATCATGAAAGCATCCTGTTGTTTTGTTTTGTTTTTGTTTTTAAGATTTTATTTGTTTGTTTGTCAGAGAGAAAGAAAATGAGCAGGGGGAGGGGGAGGTTGAGAGGGAGAAGCAGACTCCCTGCTGAACAAGGAGCCAGATGCTGGACTCAATCCCAGGACACTGAGATCATGACCTGAGCCAAATGCAGATACTTAACCAACTGGGCTACCAAGATGCCCCAGCATTCTGTTTTACTGAGTAAGAATTTACCAGAAGGTTCTTCTATAATTTATTTTATGTCCCAGTTGTAGGAGTGTAAGTGTTGCCTGGACAGAGGCTATTAACTCTGGGAGAGGCCAATCCTAGTCCCCACCCAGTGTGGAAACCTAACAATTCTCAAAATCTCCTTCCTTTTATCCATTTTGAGTTTATCTTTGTGTACGGTGTAAGAGAATGGTCGAGTTTCATTCTTCTACATATAGCTACCCAGTTTTCCCAGCACCATTTATTGAAGAGACTGTCTTTTTTCCGCTGTATATTTTTTCCTGTTTTGTCGAAGATTAACTGACCATAGAGTTGAGGGTCCATATCTGGGCTCTCTACTCTGTTCCACTGGTCTATGTGTCTGTTTTTATGCCAGTACCATGCTGTCTTAGTGATCACAGCTTTGTAGTAAAGCTTGAAATCAGGTACCGTGATGCCCCCAGTTTTATTTTTGTTTTTCAACATTTCCTTAGTGATTTGGGGTCTCTTCTGGTTCCATACAAATTTTTGGATTATTTGCTCCAGCCTGAGACAGGAATCCATCAGAATCCTAGAGGAGAACATAGGCAGTAATCTCTTCGATATCAGCCACAGCAACTTCTTTCAAGATATGTCTCCAAAGGCAAAGGAAACAAAAGCCAAAATAAACTTGGGACTTCATCAAAATCAAAAGCTTCTGCACAGCAAAGGAAACAGTCAAGAAAACAAAGAGGCAACCCACTGAATGGGAGAAGATATTTGCAAATGACAGTACAGACAAAAGATTGATATCCAGGATCTATAAAGAACTCCTCAAACTCAACACACACAAAACAGATAATCATATTAAAAAATGGGCAGAAGATATGAACAGACACTTCTCCAATGAAGACATACAAATGGCTATCAGACACATGAAAAAAACGTTCATCATCACTAGCCATCAGGGAGATTCAAATTAAAACCACATTGAGATATCACCTTACACCAGTTAGAATGGCCAAAATTAGCAAGACAGGAAACAACATGTGTTGGAGGGGATGTGGATAAAGGGGAACCCTCTTACACTGTTGGTGGGAATGCAAATTGGTGCAGCCTCTTTGGAGAACAGTGTGGAGATTCCTCAAGAAATTAAAAATAGAACTTCCCTATGACCCTGCCATTGCCCTACTGGGTATTTACCCCAAAGATACAGATGTAGTGAAAAGAAGGGCCATCTGTACCCCAATGTTTATAGCAGCAATGGCCATGGTCGCCAAACTGTGGAAAGAACCAAGATGCCCTTCAACGGACGAATGGATAATGAAGATGTGGTCCATATACACTATGGAGTATTAAGCCTCCATCAGAAAGGATGAATACCCAACTTTTGTAGCAACATGGACGGGACTGGAAGAGATGATGCTGAGTGAAATAAGTCAAGCAGAGAGAGTCAATTATCATATGGTTACACTTACTTGTGGAGCATAACAAATAGCATGGAGGACATGGGGAGTTAGGGGAAGGGAGTTGGGGGAAATTGGAAGGGGAGGTGAACCATGAGAGACTATGGACTCTGAAAAACAATCTGAGGGTTTTGAAGGGGCGGGAGTGGGAGGTTGGGGGAACCAGGTGGTGGGTATTAGAGAGGGCACAGATTGCATGGAGCACTGGGTGTGGTACAAAAACAATGAATACTGTTATGCTGAAAATAAATTAAAAAAAAAGAAAAAAAAAAAAAAACCTCCTTCCTTCACCTATCAGCATGCGGACACACCCATTAGCCAGGGGGATGCTTTTTTCCTATAGAAATCTTTCTGGTTAAATGAATCTTGCACATTCAACATAATTAAACAACATACTGCTAAAGCCATCTTTTGGATTGTAAAAATATTTTAACAATTATAGAGGAAATAGGTCAGAACATTTTCTAAGGAAGATGTCTTTCCCTTCACAGAACACAAAATAACGTTTTACTGCCTTAGCTGCTACCTTCTGTGTGTACAAACTGAGAGAAATGAGTGCTCAGTTAGTGTTAGCTATTGTGCAGCTCTAATTACAGTATCTATGATCTTTTGGGTCCTTAGCATATATACAGCCTCAAGAACCAACAGGGGGACGACAAGGGCAGGATCTGGAATTACAAGGATAAAGAAACAAAATGGCACTGATCCAATATGTGCCAATATTTGGCCCTTAATTAGATTTGATCACGCAAGTGTAATTTCTTTCAAGCAAGATTCACATAGTTCATATTCTAAGCAATTTTCATTATAAAAGCATATTGCATAATTTTTTTTAAAGATTTTATTTTTTTAAGTAATCTCTACACTCAACATGGGGCTTGAACTCATGACCTCAAAATCAAGAGTTGTGTTGAGTCACTGACTGGGCCAGGCAAGTGCCCCTTGCATATTATTTCATTTCAAAATGTTCAGGGCCTAAAACCTCCCATTCTCCTTTATTCAAAACCAAATGTAGAAAAGTGATATTAAAAATAATAATTGCACAGCAAAGGAACCCAAATGAAAGTCACCTGTGAATTGGTAAGAACTATTTACAAACCATAGCTGCAAGACAGTGTTCAGAGCCAAAACATACAACACAAGCAACTCAACAGCAAAATGATAATAACCCGATTAAGAAATGGGCAGATGTCCCGAACAGATATTTTTCCCAAGAAGACATCCAAATGGCCAACAGGTACATGAGAAGTACTCAATATCTCTAATCATCAGGGAAATGTAAAGTGAAATCTTAATGAGATATTACCTCACACCTGTCAGAATGTTAATTATCCAAAAAAAAAAAAAAAAACCCCACAAAGAAAAAACAAGTGCTGGCAAGGATGAGAGGAAAAGTAACCCTCATGCATGGTCAGTGGGAATGCACACTGGTACAGTCACTGTGGGACACAATATGGAGGTTCCTCGAGAAAATACAACTAGAACTATCATACAATCCAGTAATTCCATTTCTGAGTATACACCCCAAGGAAACAAGCCATTATCTTGAAGAGCTATCTGTACTGAGATGTCCACTGCAGCGTTGTTCACAACAGCCAAGGTATGAAGACAACCTAAGTGTCCACCAACGGATGAATGGATAAAACACAGAATACAACATTCTATTGTATCTACTGTGTGTAAATCCAGATAGAGATATACTGAGCTAGATATCCAGAATATTATTCAGATATGTATTCTGAATAGACTATTTTTCAGTCATGAAGGAGGAGATGCTACCATTTATGACAACGCAGATGAACCTGGGGTGCAGTATACAAGTAAGCCAGGCAGAGAAAGATACATGGGAAATGTATCCCTTTTATGTAGAATCAAAAATTTAAATCAAAGTCAGAGAAACAGAGCAGGGTAGTGGTTGTCAGGGACGTGGGGGCAGGTGAACTAGGGCAAGGTTGGCAAAAAGGGTACAAGGTTTTAGTGACAAGGTGGATAAGGTTCAACAACCTAGTTTGTAAACCTACTTGATCACAGTGAAATGGTGCCATGGAAATATGCCAGGAGTGTGGGAAATTAGTCGTTCTCATGCAAAATAAGATGAAGTGTGTTAATGGTGCAAATCTTTTCATAATACATATATTACAATGTGTGTGTGTGTGTGTGTTTTCAGTAAGCTCCATGTCCGGTGTGGGTCTTTAACTCATGACCCTGAGACCTAGAGTTACAAGGTCCACTGACTGATCCAGCTGGGTGCTCCCTACAAGGTTATTAATTATACTTTTATAGGACTGAAAAAATAATAATAAAGACTAAAATAGAACAGACCTGACAGAACATGGTGAGATTAGAAGGAAAGCCCACCACCTTCCCAGGGCCATGTTTCCTCACCTTGCCTCCTGCTGTGACTGCCCAGAACACACAGAATGTGAAAATCAGTCATGTAAGCTCCAGCTCACACCCTCTCCTTCCTACAAGACTGATGCTTAAAGTAACTGGTAGTGTTGAAGACTCCAGCCTGTGAACTAGGGTTTGGTTTGATCTTATAAAAGTTGTTTAATCTGGAAAAAGCTCTATAAATTGGGGATAGTAATAGGACCCATCCTGTTGCTATGTTGCAGAGCTTAACTAAGATGGTGCCCTGGACAGACGAAAAAGGAACACTTACAGTATGCTTGTAGCAACGACGGGTACTTTCTACCCAGTTCATGAGAGTACACAGTGACTGAGAACTGGATATAATTCCCTAGTTACTGAGAATATATATGTGTACATATATGAACATTTATGTGAATACTTATATGAATATTTATTGGGAATATATACGTGTACATATATGAATATATACACTAATATATATATATAATATGTACATATACACACGTAATGGTATATTTACGTATGCAATTTGTTGGAATATATATTAACTGTGTGCATGTGTGTGTGTGTGTAGTCACAGATGATTATTTTTATTTCAGTACAATGGTAGCATTTTCCACAGAAAAGTTCCCCGGGAACTTCAAATACGTGTGTCCCTCTCCCCAGAAGCATGCATAACACACCTGCACACTTGGCTAAGCACAGACTCACTAGTCAGCGACTTGCCGAACATGGACAACGATGTAGAACAGACACCTCCTTTCTCGATCCCAAATGTATTCCACTACCTGGGCCAGCAAATGCTCTGCCCACCCTCCTCGGATCTTACCGGGCTCCGGACCCCTTGGAGAGGGGAATAAGCCAGAGTTCCTTCATTTGAGCAACGCTGTCAAAACAGTAAATGTGACAGGGACCGAACGATGGAAAAAGAAATCCTAACATTCCATTCCCATCTGGAAAGAAAAAGGTTAGAAGTGGCTTCAAAGAGTTCACGGCAACCCTGGCTCTCTCTGCCAAGTACTGGTGATGGACAAGAAAGGTCTTGTTTCTTGTGATACGTCTGGGGAATCGGCACAGAAGACAAACTCAAGAAGGGATCACAGAAGCCCAGCGCCGGGCATGCACGCGGGGAAGGGGGCGAGGGACGCGGGATGCACCTGCAGGCCTGCCTGTCACCGTCTCTGCGTTTCCCAGGGTAGCAGAGCCAGGATGTGAACGAGCTTCCCTGCGGCAATCAGGAAACGAGTCATAACAGAGCCCTGCGTGCGGGGTCAACGTGGACCGAGGAAGGCACCAGTGCGGACGACGCAAACAAAACTCTGACGTCCCAGACTCATCCCACATTGTCCCTGCTGGGAGGGCCAGGCTCCAGGAAAGAGCTGAGCAGAAGTGAGGAGCCGGGGTGGCAGCAAGACACACTGTCCCCGAATGTCGTTTCCAAAGCGTGCGCCCCTCAGTGCTCTGACCTCCTGTTGCGGAGACTACGGTTTAGGTGAAGTACTACCCTCCCCCTCGGGTTCTCGTTCAAAACGTAAACACTACAAGGAAGAGGAGAGATGCACAGGCAAATCATGCCTCCGACGCTTTCTCCGTGCTGGACTGGGAGTCTCCGGGAAGCGTGGCGTCATGGCCCCAGGGAGAAGCTCCCCAATGGAGACCCACATGCAGATCAGCTAAGAGCAAATGTGGGGACACCAAGACGTTTAGTTTAAATAGCTGCTAACAAGGGGACCACCTCAACCCCTCTGTTGGCCCCACAATGCACTCTGTCCTCGTACCCAGTGGTTTTGCAACCCTCAGCTTCTCTCAGGGTTTCCCAACACACAACCCGGAGGAGGGGGTTGACAGAGGGCTGACGCTGCTAATCCTAGTTCAAGGGGACAAAAAGAGGGACCGGAAAGTCATCAACAGCCACACAACCTTGCACGCTCCTTTCCAGGAGAACATGCAACTCACTGCACATAATCATTCGCTGTTATCCTGTAAAGAACTGACTTAAGTATCTTAGGCATAAGCAACCGACTCTCGATTTCGGCTCAGGTCACGGTCTCAGGGTTGTGACTCAAGCCCCGTGGAGGGCTCCACACTCAACATGGAGTCTCCTGGAAGATTCTCTTTCTCTCTCCCTCTCCCTCTGCCCCTCCTGCTTGCTCTCTCCCTAAAACAAATACATCTTGAAAAAAATTAAGTCCGTTTCCTAATATTTATTTTTACTTTCCCAGCTTTTAAGTTGGGTGAGTGTGGGTGTTTTCTCATCTCAAATCTATTAGAAGCTTCTTAGAGGCTAGGAGTCCATCTTCCATTTCGTGAGTCCTCCCCTCGCCTCCCTGCAAACAGCCGGTGCTCCGTGTGCGGGACTGTTCCTGCAAACCAGGAACCTAGACGCTGAAGCAAGTGGAGGTGACGTTCCTGCATCGATAGAAAGAGAGTGGTCTCCGCTTCTTTGTTTGCTCAAGGCTGTCTACCCTAAAGCATCCCTCGCCTTACGATAGATTTTTTTCTTTTTAAAATGAAAATTTGGTAACAAGAGCTTGTCTCTTCCTCAAACACAAAATCCCATCTTGGACAGCTTTCCCGAGTGCATTGCCCTGACACATGTTTTGACTGAGTCTGCACCATAGGACAGGCTATTTCTCATCTTAGCAGGATTTTGGCTGCCCATGTTGGAGTGGCCAGCTTAGTACCCAAAAGGGATTCAGAACATAAGTAGGCTTTCGAAGGAATTATGAGAATATGCCAACCTCGTATCCACTGCTGATGGGATAAGGAAAGTGAACTCTGTTGCCTCCTAACTTGGCCTAAAATTCAATCAATATTTAAGTAACTGCTACAACAATTTAAGTCTGAAATGTTTTTACGGTGACGACACTGGTGGGTTCTATTGGTAGATCAAGATCAAGTGATAATTCTGACAGTAAAATAACCATATAAAATCCTTACAAATTATATATATATATATATATATATATATATATATGGAGAAAGAGAGATAGACAGACAGACAGACATTTAATTCACTGAAGAAGAAAGCTATCTTTTCCCTAGGAGAAAGGGGGATTTTTAAAATGAAGGGTTCCACTATGAGAGACTCTCTGGAAAGTTGCCAAATTAGAGTGGAGAGATCCAGGTAAATTAAAAACAAAGCAAAACAAAAAACCTTATTCTATTTAAACAATTTCATCCAGTACTGCTGTGACTCCAGGAAAAGTTGTCAGTCAACATCTGAGTTACTGGGCGATTTCACATTTCCTATACCATTCACATAGGGTTGCTACACGACCACACAACTTGTGTTGACATGGTTCGAAATTAAGTACACATTTGCCTGAGAGGTCTGGAGCCCTTCCCATACGCCCTGAAATAATGACTTTGGGGGGACATCTAGTCATGAAAGAAGAAACCCATCCGGCTGTGGGTTTTCATTTCCCAGACAAATGCACACCCAGAAGCACCTCCTCTTCCTGCCAGTCAAGAAGATCAGCGAGGGAGAGTCTGTCCAAAAACAGGGACGTGTTCTTGACAAACACAGAGGCACTAAGTTCACGACAAAAGTCCTGAACCAGCAGAATACTTCACAAGAGCTCACATGTGACCCAGCTGGGACCTCTGAGCCACAAGGGAAGAGGCAGGTTCTGGACTTTATGGGCACAGGGCTGGGGCTGTGAGAAGGGGCCGTGAGAAAGAGCCGTGTCTGCGCCGACTCAAGGAGCAACCACAGGGAAATTCATCATTGCTCACATGAAGGACTCCAGAAATGCAGTGCAGGACCCTAAAGTCAGATTTCAGCGTTTTGCTATTGACATGGTGCTATGAACACAACAAGAGTTACGAGCCAGGGATGTAGAGAAATGACCCCCTTGGGATCATCGTCTTCAAGGACACACTAGGAACAGGGCCATCAAGTCATCCTCGACCAGCTTCCGTCTCTCTGCTGACAGTGGGAAGGTCTAAGGAAACACACATTTGTATGTCCACACCCACGCCGGGCAAGTCCAGGGGGTCCTGGGGACACTGTGGCAGCTAGCTAGTCCTCTAAGCCTCTGTGACACGCGGGTGTTAAGTCCTCCATTTATTCTGCCTTCTGGCACAATGGAGAGACCCAGCACTGAGTACCCTGTTCACGTCTAGGTTTGCTTGAGTCTGTAGGGCGCTCATGCCCCGCCTGTGTTTTTCTCTCTCAAGCCCTCATTTATATTCCCCTCACCTCTGCCCAGGCTCTCATGAGTCCCCACAGGCTGCAGCTGCCTTTTCAGATGTGTTCTGTTTCCAGTAACATTCTGAAAATACAAATGATTACTGTGCCCATTAATTTTCCATAAGATGTTTCACATTTTTTTTTTTCCCCTCTTCATATGGTTTGGGATTTGACTTGTCAAATTGCAAGTTTAGAACTTCAGATAACCTATTTAGTAAATCAGAAGTCTAATCTTATGGTCAAATTTTAAATAAGAGACAAAGTTCAGGAAACTTTAAAAAATTACAATACCACAATTTTTGTAGGATTTTTTTTTTTTCCAGTTTTGGTGTACTTTTAGTTCTGCTGGCTGAGGTGAACCTTAGATCAATCCTATTCCTTTTAAAAATAAGAAAACAGAGATCCAGAGAAAGTGAGGAAGAGTTAATACCAGGCTCTCACTTTTGGGATCCGTTCTTATGACTCAATAAACTGCTGTATTTTCGTAAATTCCATAAGGGGAATCATCAAAGGGGAGAGCTGACACAAAGACTGCCCTGTTTTCTCTGATTGGCACATGAATTACCAGAGACTTGCAGTTTGCCTGTGTACCTGCTGCCTAAATTCAGAGATGACATTCTTTATCAATTTCTTGAAAGGAAAAAAAAGAAAAAAGAATAAAAAGGATGTCATTGGAGTATATTGACCTTGTTTGTTTTTGATGTTGTTTTTTTTTTTTCTGAAGGTTTTTTGAAAGCACTGGTTACATAAGTTCCTACCATAACCCAAGTTTAAAATTCCAATTTTCCAATAATGTCATGTTTTTTCCTAAAATTTTACTCCTTGCTAAGATTCTTTTTTTTTTTCTTTTCTTTCTAAATACTTTATTTATTTGAGAGAGACAGAGAGCAAGAGTTGGGGGAGGGACAGAGGGAAAAGCAGACTCCCCACTGAGCAGGGAGCCCAACCTGGGGCTTGATTCCAGGACCCTGGGACCAGACTAAGGCAGAGTTTAACCAACTCAGCCACCCAGGCGCCCTGCTAAGTCTCCTTTCTACAGACAGAAGGCACATTGGCAAGTTGTGTGATTAACAGATATTTAATGCTACCTTAGGTCTTTGAAACCCATATTTCCTGGGTTCTTTCTGTTCCTTCCCTCCTGGAATGAGTTTTTGTCTCTGCCATTCTGTGTAGAAATGTGTTCTCAAAGTGAGGGAGTGTGAGCACATATTGCCCACATGGGCCCTCCGACACTATTCATATTTATAAAATGACATTTTTTAATGTATTACAAAACCATATATAGAAGGCATTTCACATTTGATAGTAAAAACAGCAACTAACTAGAACCAGTATTAGCATAGATATTGCCAGCAGATTCTTTTAAATACTTCTTGTGGGAGTAAACGCACAGTGTCAATTAAGCCCATAAAAAATGTACATAATTGATGTCCTAGCCAGTTTTAGGAATGTCATGAAAAAAATCTGGATATTTACACATAGACGTTGGCATTCATCTCTCCGTTAGGTAAAACAGCAAAGAAAACAAATCCCTCCGATATATACAGTAGGAACACCAGTGATATGACTGAGATAGGGAATTAGTGAAAAAATAAACTAATAAAAATTACTCAAAGCATAAGTGGAAAACTCAGGTTAATCATACTTAACTGTATGCTTAACATTTTTTTTCTCTTAAAACTCACTTTCCAAGCACATCATGGAAAAGCATCATTTGTTGACAAATGTTTTACAGCAAGTCTTCTTCCTGCAAGCATATTTTCTTGGCAGATGGGAACCAATGGAAATAAAATCTGAATAAGTCCTTAATACTTTAAGTTAATACTTTAACTGCAAACTAGTTTGAATGGAGGACTCCACCTCCAGCCCTGCCTCACACAAAGCTCCCTGAGGCCTGGCAGGGGTGTCCCGGGGGCTGTGCCTCCAACCTGCACCAGCTTAGAAAGGTTCCCATCTGCACAGAGGGATTTGCATTTCCTGCAAATCAGCCACAACCTGCTTGGGGCCAGTTAGACTATTTTCAAAAGAATGTTTAACTTTTATATATTTACCTCCTTTTCTGACCTATCATGCCCTGCAAGTGAATCATATGCATATTACAAACTTTCTTTGAAAATATATTGTAATACTCCTGAAGTTATCTTTTAAAAATAGCCCACGACTCAACAAATCATTCCTGTGTAAATAGAAATGCACTGCTGAAAACTACAAACTCTTTGTCATTCTAGAATTTAAAAAAAAAAAAATAGTAATAATGGAAAGGGAAAAATTCTAACAATGTAGTATTTGATTTTTTTAATTTAATTCCTTAAATATATCACAATATCATTGGTACTAGAAACAAAGATTAGGAAATATTTTATCATTTTCCAAGATCAGTATTTTAGTTATGTATTTATTTAAATCATTCAATTTGACGTGATCTGAGAATTAGCAGCTTGTTCCCAGAAATCACTTATGGTCTAATATGTATTTTATATATAGTTTTATATCTCTGTGTATTCACAGTAACACACATACACACACACACACCCCAGTTTACTAGCTAGAAGTCCAAAGGTATTTAAAAAAAAAAGATTTTATTTATATATTTGAGAGAGAGGGACAGAGAGAGAGAGAGAGAGAGAGAGATAACGAGAGAGAACATTAGCAGGGAGGAGAGGGAGAAGCAGGCCCTCCATAGGCAGGGAGCTTGATAGGGGGCTCCATCCCAGGACACTGGGATCATGACCTGAGCCAAAGCCAGACACAATGGACTGAGCCACCCAGGTGCCCCCATCAGAAGTCTTTTACAAAAACACTTAAATTAAAAGTATCTAGTTATGGGGCACATGGGTGTATATATAGATCTCTATGTATAATTAGATAAATGTATAGATTATATTCTGCTGGGGAAATAAAGCATATATTTTATTTTCACTTGAACAAGATTTTCAAAGTAGTATCTGCAAGTAATGGTGCATAGCTACCTATTATGTTACGGTAAAACTGCAAAAATATTTGGACGATAAAAGAGGAAATACTGTATAGTACATATTTAGTTCTCTCAAAATATTTAAATGTTTACATTCACAACTGGTGACAATCATACATTCCTCTCCATAATAATAACCCTTGCTCGTAATAAACACTCATTATTTGGTGAAAGAACATTCAACTGTTTAAAAAACAGGGAATGTCTTTAAACGGGGTGGCGATGCTGGCCTTCACAGCTGTTGGTGGACGTATGCAATAAGAAAATTAACACGCATTACCGGATTTACAGTGAAATGAGCCCCATACCATAGTAGCTGAAATAGTTTGGGAAGCTATCAGATTGATTAACCGTTACAATGAAATTCTTTTATTTAGATAGAACAGACCCCACCAGTGTCTGTTAAGAAAGCGGGATTTCCCTACCTAAAAAGTTGATGTTGGACTCGTTTGCAAGGTTAAAAATGAGTTATGTATCTGAAGTCTCATTTGGTGAATGTAGAGCTTTTCTGGGAAGTTTATTTCATAAGTCTAAAAAAAACCTTGTTTTAATGATTTGAAAAATACTCTTCATGTTTACAGGCCATACACATGATTGGCACATTGCCAAAGTATGTCCTGATTAGACATGCAAATTTCCGAACTGCCGTTCATGTAAATTAAACAATCGCTCAGAGTCACATGTTAATGTAAATCAACTTAAGTAATAGGAGATAACCAAACTCAATAACAAGCGGCCAAAAAAATCATTAATTCATTACATAGTGTCCTTGCTTCTAAAGAGAGTGTTATCCAATTCCAACCAGGGGTGCGCTCATTTGGCTCCCAACAGTCCTTCGGGACAGTTAGCAAGTCCCAGATTTGAGGAAGGGTGATCATCTACTCACTTGACAAACTAGCATTTTACTGAAAATCCTAAGCCAATTGTTTTTATTTGTCAGATAATCCCTATCTCCTAATTTTCTCACACACTCACACATAAAATATACATTTAACATTTGTGAAAATTAGGAGATAGGCATGCACACACACTATACATATTATAATGGTTGTATACCTCATAAAATGACTATGGTAATTAAAAATAGAGATGTGGGGAGAGAAGGCAGGTGAAATTAACCTACCCGCACATAGCATCTGTGATAAAACTAACTTTTATAGCCTCTACACTCCAATTCTACCCAACACTTTGACTTTCTTCCCTGAAACACCGAGCATTATCTACATGCCTTTCTGGTGGGAGCCCTGCAAGGCTGCCCTCCAACCAGATCCTGGATCCAGGACAATACTCTCTTAATTCCTTTCTGTTTGGTAACCGCTCAGCTTCTAGTCACAAGGTCGTTTCTCCTGTCTGGATCTTTCACTTACGCCATCCATCACACTGCTGTGTGTTAATCCTGTCATACAGAAACAGCGATGTGAGAGAAGAGCGTGTTCCAAATTCATTTTTTTTCATGTCCTGGAACAAGTTTGATTGATATAAATAAGTGTGGGTCAGTTTAAGATGTTTGTGGACTTCCCCTGGTTGGAGTGGTAGGGAGAAGCTCTATGCTTTTTAGGGATATGCACTAAATGCACATTTCTCTTTCTAACCATTAGATGGAAGTCATTCACACCCCCTGTAAAAATTAAATTTTATTTTTTATTCATTTGACAGAGAGAGATCACAAGTAGGCAGAGAGGCAGGCAGAGAGAGAGAGAGGAGGAAGCAGGCTCCCCGCTGAGCAGAGAGCCCGATGCGGGGCTCGATCCCAGGACCCTGAGATCATGACCTGAGCCGAAGGCAGTGGCTTAACCCAATGAGACAGCCCAAAAATTCAATTTTAAAACACACTAATAAATCCCAGTGGAATGACTGTCAGGGCATAAGACGGGATGGAGACTCTTCCCCTCAGCTCCCCACTGCAGTGACTCTTCCCAGCCTTGGGAGGACGGTCAGCCCTTTACCACAGAGGCTGCCTCCCTCACATGACTTACAAAAAGGGTTTCTGTGAAAAAAGCCCTGTGACGCCACAGGAGTGCTGGGCAGCACCGACTGAGACGTCCAGGAGATGTCTGACTGAAGGGCATGGTTGGCACCAACTTCATTGTAGGCAAACTAAAGAAAAAGGGGGAAATCGTGGCAGAACAGCCCAAAATATTCTCTACCTTACTTTCTAAAAATGTTGTGTGTTTTAATTTTTATTTAAAAAATGTAATTTTTCCACATGTAATTTCCAGTTGTTGTTGTCCTTTGTTATTTATTATAGTATTTTCATTAGTGGCAATATGAATTTTTTCACATGTAAGTTCTAGTTACTATTGTCCTTTGTTAGTTAAATAACAATAGAGTGTTTTCATTAGTCGCAATGTGAGGGAGTTTACCAGCTGCACAAAAGTATTTGCAGGACATTTTATGGATCGTTAAAATAAAAATTTGAGAATAAAAGGGAGAGATTTATTTAATATGTACTGATAGAAATCTATAATTCACCTGCTAGATTTTTTTTTTTTTTTTTTTTGGCCAGAGACTAGTAAGAATCTAATAAAGAAAACTCATTAACTAGAGTAGAAACTCTATAGCAATGATGCCTAACCTGAGATTTTAAATAATAAATGATTTGTGCTTATTTTTTAATCACTTATATACTGGTTTCATGAATACTTTAAAAATATATATATATTATTAAATTATTAAAAACTTACCTTCTGAGGTTACTCTTACCTGTCAGAGTAAACTCATAAATTTTTCTCATATGGTCAATGCTTCTTTAATTACTAAACCAGGAAGGTAAATATTACCTTGCTGGTGAAGACACTTGAGTTATTTTCAAGTTGTGCATTATTCATTAGTGTGAAACACCTCAGGGAAAATTTTTTCCCTTTTGTTTATTGATGCATCAGTCTCCAGGGTTTAGGGGAGTTACTAACACAACAGTCAATAAATATTTGTGGAATAAAGTAAAAATATACTTTTACAAAGCTCTTGTCGACCTTCTCAATCTTACCAATTAAGAGCAAGGAAAACAAAGCTGGATCTGCATTAATGCTAATTACGTTGTTACAGTATCCTGCTATTTCTGTCCTGACCAGCCCCATTCAACATGGCCAAGACTTCCTTGAGCATCTATTGTCCCCAGATTTTCTCTCAGCTTATTTAATCCCCGCAAGAATACTATGGCAGGACCCCCGTTATTAGTGTTGTTTTATAGGTGGTCAAAGTGAACCCCAAAGGCTCAGGAAACTTGCTCCAGTCTGCAAGCCCCACGAGTGGCTTTTGTGACTTTCCCCACCAAAGGACACTCACTTTCCCAGGGTCCTGACTGAACCTCGGATCGGGTCTGCAGGAGACACCTCCGCTAGGAGCCCGCTTCAAAGGCTCAGGAAACACCTTCTCTGGCAGAAGGAGAGCGTGAAGAGCATCAACGCGGCTACCTGCACTGGTTCTAAGACACCCAAATCTGTAACCTACATACAGGTAGACTTTCTTTTTAAGATTTTATTTATTTATTAGAGCGAGTATGCACACGAGAAAGCATGAGCGAGGGGGAGGAAGAGAAGCAGACTCCCTGATGTGCAGGGAGCCAGATGCAGGACTCCATCCCAGGACCCTGTGATCATGACTTAAGCCAAAGGTAGACACCAACTGAGCCACCCAGGTGCCCCTAGATTTTCTACACCTTACATGTTTCCATTGCATAATTTTAATCATTATTATTAACATAATTTTTGCCCATAAGTTTTTTTTTTTTTTTAATGATTTGGACTAATTTCTTAGGATAATTTTGAGGACTAAGATTTAGGGCAAGATGGTATACACCATTTTCAGATTCTTATCAAATTACTTTCAAAATAGAAAAATGTATCTGCTAAAGTGAAGATGATATATTTTATCATTTTTTTGAGCCTTCAGTATTTTATACAAAGTATCTAATTAGGCAGATATTTTACCTAACTTGTTTTTATTGAAATGTGTTAATAAGTGAAGTTATTATAATAACTAAATTTTTATAAGTTAATATTATATCTATTATATATTCTGAAGTCATCATATTAAGCAAATATATATATAAATTTAAATTTTTAACTTATAACTTAATAACTTTAGTTTATATATATATGCATAGAAGTTTATATTTATAACCAACTTATACACACAATATATACTATGGGCAGATATACATAAGGATTTACATTCTATGTTGTGTTGTATATTTAAACCCTTGGGCACTTGCTCAATAGTATCTATGTGGATTTTTTCTCATATTTTACATTAGCATATTTCGGTTAAGTTCAAGCCTTGGCCATTTAATGTGGTGGGACTGCATATTCAATGTCAGATTCCCATCCTTGTGAACCCTCAAATGCAGGGAAAGCCCAGACCCCAGAAATTTCTGGGAGTGCCGGTTAGGCTTGCCAGCCAGTCAGTGTCCAGTTCAGGTGGGCGCCATAATGTCTCCATTTTATAGCCACTCCATTTTCTAGTGTGGGTGAGGGACACACACTGACATGTTGACCCTGGGACCCATGGCTTCTACCATAATTGGCAGGTAATTGCTTTTTTATATGTTTATAGATTCTAAAGTCCATGAAGGCAAGGGCATTGAGTACAGCCTAGGAAAAGTAGGTAAAATTAAAATGGAATTCATTAATAAATGAACTTGGTCTGAGTAGATGTTCTCCTTAGAGAACAAGGAAAATAAAATTAATTTCAGCTACATTAAATACCTTGCCTAAGTGGCTGAATTGGGATTTGTCTCATTTCAAAGCCCTTATTCTTTTTGCCATGACAAGAACACTTTCAACTTTTACACCATTGTTAAAAAATACTTTTAGCATCTAGCTTTATGTTTCAGTCAAATATTAGTAGGAATGATTAATTGCCAAGTATACGGATTTCATTTCCAGTTACATAACAAATATTAAAGCCCCGTTAATTGATTGGCCTCAATTATACAGCTTACAGACTCTGTGCTGATTTTATACCAAATAATAAAGCTCCTGAGAAATGGAATATGGCCGCCCAGGAGACCAGTGCAAATACTTAAAACTGTATCCTTCCGAGGACACAGAAACAAAGAAGCACATTTTAGTCTCCCAACTGTTCAAACAGGAGATCGTCTTCATCAGGAGATTTATTTCTCAAGGGGGAGGAGGGAGCTGGTAGTGACTATTGATATCACGACTATCCGCACCCACGATGAGCGCTCCTTGGCGCGCTGTAAGATTAATTCCTGCCCCAACTGGACTGAAGCAGAGCTCTTCAACAGACCAATGCCCAGCAATGTCAGAGGGAGGCCATCCACGTTTCCTGCTATCTCAGTTAACAGAGGGGTGATTAGAGTGTCAGCCAGCCAGTATTTACACACAGCTCAGTCTAAGCATCAGGGATTCAGTCCCAGTATGTGTCCAAGTGTGTGAGTGTGAGGGTCTGTGTGTGCTTACAGGAAGTGCATTTAGGGAGGGTTTCAAACCTCTTTCACTCCATTATTTTTCCGCTTAGATTTTTATTTCATTCCTTTCATCCTAATTTCTACCTTACAAAATCCTGAAACCAAATTTCATTGATTAAAATGAGCCCGCTCGGGAGTCTGGGTGGCTCAGTTGGTTAAGCGACTGCCTTCGACTTGGGTCATGATCCTGGAGTCCCGGGATTGAATCCCGCATTGGGCTCCCTGCTTCTCTCTCTGACCCTCCTCTCTCTCCCTCATTCTCTCTCAAATAAATACATAAAATCTTAAAAGAAATATTAAAAAAAAAAAATGAGCCCGCTCTTTCAGACGACAGTGTCATCTAAATTCATCTGGGATTACAATCCATCAATAGTCACTACCCTTCTTGGGCTACATGACCATATTCCACATTGTACCTACCATAGGAAATAATTCCTCCAAGAGCATCCAACTAGACTATGGGTTCCCTGAAGACAAATTGTGTCTCATTTTTCTCTGGATATCCTGCCAGACCTGGCACAACAACCTAAAATAAAATATGAAGAATAAACCTTGCCGAGATTTATTCTGCATATGAAGGTGTATGTGTGTGTGTGTTCTCTAAATTTTTGGGATGACTTGAACTTGACTCAAAATTACATTGAGAGAAGCTCATAGGTAATTTGGGATTGAATTTCACACTTCCCTGTTCAGAACATTAAATACTTCTATTCCTCTGGGGCCTAGGTATCTAGTCCCAGGTTAAATTTCATTTTCAAATAGCACTACAACAAAACAAAAGAACAAGAAACTTTGCTGCTCTTCAGGGAAACTTGGAAACTTCCCTTTTCTTTTCTTTTTTTTTTTTAACTTCCCTTTTCTGCTAACAAGAGTATGGTAAATTGCCAATTTTTTTTTTTGCTATAAATGCCTGGAAATTAAAAATTAAATATTAATTTTGGTCTCTGTGATTCTATTAATCTCCATTTATAGTTAATTAATTTGATCCTCCTGACTTTCATTTTGTATTTCATTATATTATTCTGCATGTGTTTTGTTCAAACAAGTCACTGGAAGGAATCTGTAAACACAGGTTATGAATAAATTTAATCAACAAAAGAACAGTGGCTGATCTCTGGATCCACTGCCTCACAGAAGGGCAACGAGAGCACACATGGACATCGGAATCTTACTCCTTCAGCTCGCATTACAGCTTCCCCCGAAGATAAGGACCGTACCAGAACAAACGCTGAACCAGGCAGCTGTAAATGTGAATTTTTATGCCAACCAGCTCCATCCTCAAATAACCGTTTATGGAGAAGCTCATGGGGAAAGCAACATGACTGGCCAGCTTTGCGCTCAAGAAAAGCTTCCCCTCTGGTGAAGAAAGTGCTTCTCTCCAGCCCAACTCGCTTTACTGGGGAGACAAGTCCTGCCCCCTCGGACTGCGGGGGGCCCCGAGTCCCACTCGAGTGGGAAATCACGGCAGGGATAGCTTCCGCCACCCCGTAAACTCGCATCCCCCAGGATCCTGACTGTTTCCACGTTTCTCTGTCTACTTCGGGCTCTGTTTTCGGAGCACATATAATTTTTACCTCTCATTTATAAAATATTCATCATTCATGGATTTATTCACCTCATATTCTTTCTATCCACACTCTTGGAACCTACCTACCAATAAAGACATTATTGCAAGAAGCCCATGAATGTGTCTGTAAATTTAAATATTTCAATACACTCTTCAGTGCCCCATGCAACACACACACACAAATTTGGCAAAGGGTTTGAAAAATAGAGCTCCTCCTCGGGACTAATGAATAGATTGAGTCATATTTGCGGGGAAGTAATTTGGATGAAAAGTCGTCCGCAACACTCACCCTCTTTGCTGCGGTATTGAAATTACTCTTGCCCAGCTGGTCTCTAATTACCACTAATTGAACACTCTGATATTGGTGTAAAAGATGGATCCCAAGTATATTACATGAGTGCATCGCAGCGCTAATGCTTTTAGGGGAAAGCAGCTCCCCATGTTGGAGGCATCCTTTATTTCCTGAGGTCTGGTCTGCTCCTGGTACCTTCTCAGAGCTGTCATTAGCTTTAATGAAAGGAACACAATATGGGAGCCACGAGTGGGTAGGGACCTAATATCATAATATGTATTTGATTGCTGGCCACAGGTTCCACTGTTTTTAAACTGCCTCCTGGAAGCTTGCTCTTTACGATGATTAGGAGATGAGAAAGAGACAAAAAAATTTTAAAAAATAAATAAATAAAAAATAGTATGTAACACCTGGGCTCCAAGAAGTCTCTTCCAGATGTGCACAGCAGTCTCTGAACAACAGACAGTTACCGTGGATGGTTCGACTTCACCCATTCAAATATGTTGCCTTTGCCCCTCTGCAAATTTCAGTCCTCTGGTGAGTTCTAGCGCACACTCAGACACAGGCACAGAACAATCCCAACAACTCCTAGGAGGTTTTAGGCCAGAGACTTTCAGACAACTTCTTTCCTGAGCGCAGACAGTAATGTGTTCTAATGGGTCTGTATATGGCATCCAAGGTGCCGGCCACGTATTATTTTATTCTGACTGCCACTACAAGAGGCGATGGAAATGCTGAGAGAGTTATAAGGAGGCAGCAGCACTGCAAGAAAGGCTAATGGGAAAGTGAGCAGGAAACGTGCTTACCCCATTTTATTTAACTCACAGGGTAGGTTGTGTCTTCTGGATGGAATGTGTGCTCCCCAATTCCTATGCAGATGCCTTCATGGCCAAAGGGGTGCTATCTGGTGGTGGAGCCTTTGGGAGGTGACAGAGCTTATGGGGGGGGGGGGCATCCTCATAGGATCCCTGTCCTTCCAAGAAGGAGAGATGAAGCTTCTCACCTCCCCTCCCCCCAGGGTGGACATGGGGAGACAGTAGAGGCCTCTGTGGGCCAGGAGGAGGGATCTAACAGGAACCTCAATGGCCCACACGCTGATCTTGGGCCTGCAGGCTCCAGAAGCGTGAGGAATTTCTGCTGTGTATAAGCCTCCTGGTCTATGGAACTTTGTCATAGCAGCCTGAGCAGACGGAGACCCTGCGGAAATGGATCTCCCTGTTAAGGGCTGTTTGTAGCACCGGCACTCTCACAACGACCCAGTAAACACACGGCGCACTCCAAGAAGACCATTTGCCTCTAAGAATGGACCCCTATCCTCAGCTGCAGTCCAAACGGCAGGACTAGGCAAATGGTTCCCAGGTAGTTTACACTGTGTGTTATTACAGGAATACCTCAACTGCTTCTCACCCGCGGGCCCATCAAAGTCTCACCGTCCCATCCCAGTTGCTTACTTTTCTCCATTGTCTCCTTTCCACATTTTCCTAAGTAGAAAATTGGTTTCATCGTCCGTTACGGCTCTCCAGTCCACAAAGCATTTTCTCACATATGATGGAAAGTCAACCTGTTTAAGGATTGTATGGGTTCTGCATATCAGAAAGGGTCAGCCTGTGTGGGGACAGAGGTATTGGGAACAGTGAGTACTCTGGGCCCCTGAGCACATTTCAATGCGGTCTTAGGTCCGAACCGAAGTGTTCCGGGAAGACGGCTGCTGTGTGCTCCTGCACGTCACATTTTTGCTGTTTTTATGTGTGGTGCGTCCCTAACAGCCCAACGCAGTCTCCCAGCTTCTGGTCAGAGGAAGTCTAGCATCTGAGACCATGGCTAAGACATCTGTGGCCCTTTCCATCCATGGGCCCTGCTTCTCTCTGCCTGGAGGTGGCTTTGCCATCTGGTATTGTGGGTTCTCTGTCGGCTTTCCTGTCCCATACTCTGATTGCAACAGGCCCCCTTCAGCTCAAGTCCCTTTGCTAATTACTCCCCAGGATACCTGCCTTCCACTCAGTTAATGCTAGTGCTCTCTGGTTGCCCACCCCCATTAAAGTTAACTAGCTTCTGTTTGTTTTTTTCCAAATTTGAATAATTTGGTAGCTTCTATTCTCCCTAGATTTTTTTCCCCCCAAAGGACTGTGTGACAAGCCATGAAGGTGTGGCAAGTCCCGGTCGTGTCCAGTGCAGGCAGGCTTCTCACAAGGACTGAGGTGATGAGCTCCTGACCCCACGTACTCCTGACCCTGCGGCCTCCTGGCCGACTTCCCACAGCCCGGTGGGCCCCCAGCTGCCTGGCTTCTCCTCAAGTCCTTTCAAGTTTTCAGGTGTTGGGAGTGCTTTGAGGTTGAAACTCCCACAACTGCTCCAAAGTGTCTGCCTTTCCCCTCAGGTTTTCCCATAAAAGACCCCACCTCGCCTCTCACTGGGGTCCACAGGACCACCCACACCCAGGGCCTTCACTGCCCAACTGACATGTGCAAACTCTCCCTTCTCCACAGTCACACATCCCCACATGGATGCTTCTCTCCTATCCCTGTTTGTGTGACACAATTCACTGAAGGCTCAGGAGACCATCAGGGACCTGTGAACACGATGTCCTCTGCACAGGTACTCTAAGAATATAGAGTCCACAAAGTGTCCCCAGTGGAGAAAATGCAACCTTCTTTACCTAAATCTTTCAAAACAACTTTCCAAGACAGAGGACTACAATTTTACGTTTTAAATTTGGTAAATTAGATAAGCAATGTCCCCCTCAAATTGCCTTTCAGGGTTTCCATACCACAATGCCTTTGATTCGCAGAGTCCCCTAAATAAAGACGATCTGGGGACTCACAGAGTCATACACTCATCAGACGTGCAGCAAAGGATCTCCAAGCCCACAACCATGCCCTTGGCAAAGACGGGGAGAGCAGGAGTCCCCAGAGCCTCGTTCTTCAGCGGGCCAGCGAGTTGCTGCGCACCGAGTACGGATACTCTGGTTTTACCTGCAGGCCCTTGACTATAAAGCTAATGAAGGTTAACTGTGATCTGTGCTGAAGTCTGAGTACTCAGATTTCAATCCTGAATCTGCTCTTAAGGGCTGGGCGATGCTTTGTGATTTACACAATGTCTCCATGTCTTAGTTTCCTCCTCTGCAAAATAGGGATCATGACTTCTCACGCATCAAGGGTAGTGGAGAGAATGAAGCGCGCTAAGATATGGGAAGCCCTTACAACAACGCTTGGCACACAGACTCAATGAACAACCTTCACCCTTTTCATTACTATTGCTATTACGAAATACTCTGTAACGAGCAGAGCACGGATCCACCAAAAAGTATTTGCATGTCATTTAGATCTGGTATGTCCACTGAGAAGTGCAGCTGTCATTAAGAAGTACTGTTTTAAAGAAGGACTATATTAAGGACAGCAAGGTGCTCTCCAGGGAGGTCAGAGCCCAGGACACAATACTGGGATGTCTCTCAAGTTCCAAGGACAGAGGAAAGGCAAACATAGGAACTGAGTGAGGGAGAAGCTGATGCTAGCAGAACAGAGAGAGGAAGGGGAAGAAGCTGGAGGGTCACAGAGGCAATGGGGCCAGTAACTACCATCACGACAGCTCTCCTGGTGCCAAGTCCAGAGCCAGGCTACCAGCATCCTTAAAATCCATGATCCACATGGTGAAACAATACCCCCAAATCAGGGGCAAGCTTAATTTCAAGTGCCAGAATGATGTTCTCAGTACAATTTCACACATGCACCCAGTGTACTGAGCCAAATTCTGATCTCCTGCCAAAGAGAAAATGTAGACTATGGATGAGTCGTTGTTTTCCAATGTGGAAGGTCCAATTTCAAAGCAGTTAGTATATTTGGTGATCAGATGATACAGCTAGATAAAGAGATCCATTAATACAGGTTTCTATAATGGAGTATGACATTAAACAATGACTAGGTCACTTTGAATTCTGGGACTTACAAGTATGATATTTTGATTTTCAACTAGATACATTAAGGGAAAAAATAGCTAATAGTTTTGATTTTTTAGTTAACATAGGAAAAGATATAGCCAGAGTTTGATTTGAACAAACTGTCCATCTTTTATCAAAAATCCCAGCACTTTCCTGGTTCCGGGCTCAATGGGGTATTATACAAATGCACCTGTATATGTGCAGGAGAGAACGGACAGAATGGGAGGGCTGGAGGGCAAGGCAGACAGGGGAGCAGAGAAGACGCCCACAAGGAAGAGAAAGCCTGGATGTGTAGAAAATTATATTCTCTCTCTCTCTCTCTCTCTCTCTCTCTCTCAGCTTGTAGTTTAATTCAGGGAACACTGATAAAAATAACACAAATTAGAATTTGGCGATGATGGGGGAGAAGTGGACTATCCAGATACAGAAAAACAAGCTGATCCCACAGGGTTGCTCTGACCAGTTTTTGATGACTACATCCATGTTCTCAGCTTTCAGAACACGGCTGCTTTGATGGTTCTCAGGTGTGATCCGTATGAAAAATTATACTATAGACCGTGTGCTGCTCCAGACTCCGGGATGTGGCGTGATGGATGCAGATGGAGCCTTCCTTGTCCCTTCCCACAGCTGGTGGCAAATTAGAAGGTACCAAAGAAGCACTGATGTGTTATAAATTAAAGTCCCATTTTATGCTTTAGGATATTCCCCTATCATCAACAAGGCACATTTGCTGAGAATAAATGGTTTTTTAAGCAGGCATATCTGTTTCCATTCATTAGGATTACATATTATACTGTTTTTCTTTTTTATTAGAAAGCAAATATATGCAAAACTACCTTCCTATTGGGTCTAACACAGACACACACACACATTCACACATGCTTTTGAACAGAATCACCGCTTAAAAACTGTTCATTAGCAATACGTCAACAGCTGAAGAAAATGTGCACATAATTCTATTTACTTGGTTGCTCTTCTTTTGAATAGTAATGGTTTCCCTGCGTTGACTAGTGGCCACGTTCTAGTATCTGAAGCTCTAAGGGAACAAAATTTGGCCACCCAAAATGGATGTCTTTGGCATGTGGATTATTTTAGGGTGATTATTTTTTAAAGATTTTATTTATTTGAAAAAGAGAGAGAGAGAGAGATCATGAGCCGGCAGGTAGTTGGGGGAGAAGTTGCAGACTCTGCACTGAGCAGGGAGCCCAACATGGGGCTTGAACCCAGGACCCTGAGATCATGACCTGAGCTCAAGGCAGATGCTTAACCCACTGAGCCCCCCAGGGGCCCCTCTATCCTCTCTCTGTCCCTCTGTTTCTGCATGGCCCAACAAACATCTGTTTAACAAACTTTTAATGACTCTTTCCATCCCTCCTGTGATTGCACTTTTTCCCTCTGAAGCCCCAGGCCCTTAACCTCTATCCTTAGTCTGGAATGAAATATACATCTTATTACGCCTCCTTTTGGAATCTCTTGTATTTATGTGGATTCATCATACTTATGTAATTGAATTTTATTTTCTCCTATTATCCTGTCTCATGTCAATTTATTTCTAAGACCGGCCAGAAGAATGTTGAAGGGTAGAGAAAAAATATTCCTCCCCAACAAAGTTCTTCACAACACTAATCTATACACTCATAAAAGCTGCACAAGGTAGATGTTAGCATTCTTACCACAAACACTTTCCAAATGCTAAGAGTTTTCCCTGGGTCTATTGGGCCATTAAATAATTTTTCTTTTCGAATTTATCATGTTTTCCTGCCTTGAACTTTTCAAATCCCTCTGCATTAACTGGATGATATTTTTTTTTTCTTTTTACAAATCTAGCCTAAAATTTCTTCTTGTTATATCTTACTCGAGGTTGATGTAGGCTTTCACCCTGGCTCTTTGCTCTTTCTTAAGGCTCTGATTCTTCTCCTACTTCCTTGTATGAAGAGGCCACCCTGAAGTCCAGGATTGCACTGCTGGGAGCTATAAGCTGAAATGAACATGGGCCCTCAGCTCATTTGGGACCCACTGCCTTAGAAGATCTTCCAAGAGCATTTCCATTTTAAATCAGGCAAGTACTCTGTGTTGGCAGGAGGATGAGGGGTGAGCAGAGGAAGGGCAGCCCAGTCCTCCATAACTGACCCACTCTAGCTATGGGCACCAAGCTTTCAGTATGCATCATGCTCAGGGTTCTAAAAAGTGCCGTTCCCTCAAACTCTTCCAGAGCGCCTATCAAAATGGACATTCTTGGACACACCCACACATCCCCAGTGAAACTTCACAGCTACGAGTCCTGGACATCTGGACTGTTAACAATTTCTAAGCATAAGCTGAAAGTTGGAATAGTTCTGCAAAGGCAAAGTCCAGCATCCGACTTTCCTGGCTCCCAATAGTGCCATCTCCTCCCTTGGTCTTTCTGATTCTGTAACCACACAGTCAGATAAATTCTACATGTCTTGGTCACAGACATTTGTAACTGTTTATTATCTTTACTTTCTTCTTTTTCAATTCATGCAACATGCCAAAATCATCTTCATTTTCCTGAAGCACTATTTTCCTTCGACCAGCAGTGTTTAGGAACACAAAGAACATTTTATCGATCAAAAAATAGAGCTTGCCATCAAAAATGAAGTTATTTGGTTTTGTTCCATCAAAAACAATGGGTTTCTTTCTTTCATATCACCTAAATATGTCTTGTGTTTCCCCACACCTGTACTTTTTATTTTACACATCCCATGCCTAAAATACCCACATACATTTTCTATCCAGACCCTTTCTACTCTACCCTTTCTACTCTACATGGGTACATGTCAAATACCAACTTTTCTGTGAAATATTCTTTGATGACCTCACTAGGGGACTGCTTCTCTATCCTCAAGCTCTGACAACATCTCGTTACCTCTAGTGCTGATTTGTCATTCTTCATACACAGCGTGATGATCGCTAATGGAGAAAGTTTATCAGGCACCTCTGTACTAGGTACAGCGTTAGATCCTGACCTATATTTTAACCTTCACCCAGCAAGATGAGTATCATTAACCTCATTTTCTGGTCAGGAAACAAGAACTGGGAGTCTGAATAACTAACCGAAATCACCCAACTCCAAGGGAAAGGGCAAAATGGTTAACCTATCGCCTCTCTTCATCCAAAGCCAGATCCCTTTTGATGGGAAGCGCTCAGCTAGGAAGGGTTACTAGGGCTTTCCTGGCAGCACAGAAGAAGAGAAGCCTCTAGACAGAGGAAATGGACTGAAGCCATAGTGAAGGGAAACAGTATGCTGAAGCAAGTCACTCTCAGCTTAAATGCAAAATGCAAGGTAAATGCCTACAGAGCTAAGGTCAGGCCAGTGTCTGCACCACAGCAAGAGGCACAGCCTTATTCAGACCTTATTCAGATCCTTCATGTTAACCTACACCCTTCCATAAAGAGAGGCCTCATGGTCGAATACATTTGGTGAATGCAGTGTCCTCTACCTGATCTTCAAGTCACAATGACCAGGAAGAGATCAAAAGCAGAAACCTGAGAAACTGTTATCCAGAGGAGAGAGCCATTACCCAACCCCCACACCAAGTCTGCTGCACCATTATCCACAACAGCCAAGACAAGCTAAGTGTGCATCAACAGAGGAGTAGATTAAAAAAAAAAAGTGGTTTATGTGCACAATGGAATATCATCCAGCCTTAAAAAAGAAGGAAATCCTGCCATTTACACCAAAAGGGATGGCTCCTGAGGGCATCATGGTTAAGTAATACGTCATGTAGAGAAAGACAATATACGTAAAATCTAAACAAAACAGAACACAAGGTTGAACAGGCAGAGACAGAATGGTAGTTTCCGGGGGTGGGGGAAGTAGGGAGATGTTGGTCAAAGGATACAGAGTTTTGGTGACATGATGAATAAGTTCAGAGGATACAGTATACGATGAAGTCTATTCTGCACCTGAAATTTCACTCATTGTGACTCTACTTCTCGTAGTGTCAACTGTGCATTGTTCACACACTCTACACCCTAATTACTTTTCTGGTCCACAGAACAGCAGTGTCTACATCACATGGGAGCTTGGTACAAAGTAAGAATCTCAAATCTACCCAAATCTACTGAGTCACAATCTACATTTTGAGAAGATTCCAGGGGATTCCGGCACATGTGGAAGTTTGAGAAGCACTAGACTCACTCCTATCACAGTCTCTGGCACATGCTAGGCGCTCAAGAGTATCTGCTAAATGGAAACATCTCACCGTGGTATGAATTCTACGGTTCCCACATTTTGTGTTTTACTAAGTTGTATCCCATTAGCAATATCTGATCCGGACACGTATATCAGTGGGATTTCCGAGAAATTGAATGGGGTATATATGGATATCCCTGAATATTAAAAAAAAAAAAAATTATTTACTAGGGTCAAATACATTGCCAAAGTCAAAGAGGGGTTAGCATTTTGGTTCTAACTTTTCTTTGAAAGCATTATCATTACTGTGGCTTTTAGTATCACAGAGGTTTGTAGCAAAGAGAAGACACAGGTTCTTAAAAGTCCATCACAGAGAAAAGAGTGATTTTCTAATTTAAAACATGTGGAACTTACTTCATAAAAATAATCTTTTTTAAATGAAGAAAATGTTAGAAACTACCCTGTTTTTAAAAAAACGACAATAAGATTTTCACTTCCGAAGACTGTTGCTGTGATCTAAGATAGAATCCTGAACTTTTGAGGACGGGGTATTTTCTTGGAGCAACAGACAGGCAGCTAGTTACGGAAATCCGTCTGCCGTAGGCATTGTTCGGAGAGCTTTACAAACATTCCCTCATTTGCTCCGTTTACCAAGCCTCCAAGAGCCTGTCATGATCATTTGCATCTTACAGAAGGGGATGTGGGATTGCAGAGAGCCAATCTGCTCTAGGTGGTCAAGCTCAGGAAGTGGCGAGATCAGGACCGGAGCCTGAGTCTGATTTACAAGGAGATCTGAATCCTCAGTCTTGGTGACCTCTGTCCTGCCTGTTCATAGGGAGAAAAGGACAGATAAAACAGCAATGACCCCCAGGGCCCCAGCTTCACAGTAAGGCAGAACCAGCTCTGTGAGCAGACAGAAGACCTAGCTTCTCTCCTAACCACCCACTGAGCATTTAGGGCAGGTGCCTGTTATTTTAGGAGGCAGCTTTCCATTCCATGCAATAAAGTGGTTGGATTAGATTTCTCGTGCTCTGGGTACACTACAATTTACAAGGCATGAAAATCCAAAACTTCCAAGATGTAGATCTTTATTAAGAATTGATGCTATACCATCAAAAGAAATGAAATCTTGCCATTTGCGACGATGTGGATGGAACTAGAGGGTATCATGCTTAGTGAAATAAGTCAATCGGAGAAAGACAACTATCATATGATCTTCCTGATATGAGGAAGTGGAGATGCAACGTGGGGGCTTAGGGGGGTAGGAAAAGAATAAATGAAACAAGATGGGATCAGGAGGGAGACAAACCATAAGTGACTCTTAATCTCACAAAACAAACTGAGGGTTGCTGGGGGGTGGGGAGTGGGGAGAGGGGGGTGGGGTTAGGGACATTGGGGAGGGTGTGTGCTATGGTGAGTGCTGTGAAGTGTGTAAACCTGGCGATTCACAGACCTGTACCCCTGGTGCTGATAATACATTATATGTTTATAAAAAAATTAAAAAATTTAAAAAAATTGATGCTATAATTCCCTAAAGGGTTTCAAATCAGAGTAACTTGGGTGTTTTTATTTATTAAAGTCAAAAGATGGGAAATGTTAACATTTCCAGCAACTGTTCATTGAAAGGGTTATCAGGCTGGCATGGCAAGTATCTGTAGGATGAATCCTGACCAATAAAAGGTCACATTTGTTGGAGAAGGATTGCACAAAATTACCTTATTCTCCTAACCAGTCCTCCATGAAATTCTACAGACTCTATTTTAAGAAGAGAAAAATTAGATATTCAGGGTTTTGAGAGGAACTATAAAGGGAGATATCCAAATGTATAGTTGGAACACTATGAAGTACAAATTGACCAAGTTGGGCCAGTCACTGAAAGTCTGCAAGGGTTATCGGAGAGTAAGTCAAACAGAATGGGCACAATGGCCCCTGTGAAAGGCAGTGTGCTTTTAAAAGGCAAATTTATTTATTTAAAAGCATTAATTTAATTGTGCTGCTTTGGTTTCCTAGACAAAAGACTGCATGCAGAAAGACAGACTTGTGACTACAAAAAAAAACATGTACTTGTATTTTGTAAAATGAACGCAACCCTTTAGAGGGGCAAAGTTTTCCCTTTACCCTTGACATAAACAATTAATAGGAAATGTATTTTTCAATAAAATGAGGTCATGTGGTTGGGGTTTCCCATGACGAAAGCCATATTAGGACAAAGTCACGGGTTCTGTGATGTGGTATGGGCCCTGATTGTGACACAGAAAAACACTCTGGGACTCTTCCGAGGCTCATGATCCATTTTCCCAATGGCTTCCAGCTTCAGAGAAGAGAAATGTTTCAGTTTTCTCTTTTTTGTTATCCCTTAGTCTGGTCATTGTGCATGCAGTCCTAGGAGAGAATACTGCCTTTTATCCATGACTACCACCATTCGATAAACTATGTAAATTTTCTGTATTCAAATTATTAATTAAAATGGGTAATTTTTTAACTTCCTCAATCTTCGTCTTCTGAAAATCTGTATCCTGACTTCAGCCACAGTGCAAGTTACCAAAGACAAACTAGGAGGACGATCCTTCGGATGGGTGAAGCGATAGCCAAGGTGGACCTAATTCTGGACAAAGAAGTGGCGAAGGGGTGCGTGATGCATGTGCTACTCGTGGGAGGAGAGTGCACGGCTTGGAACCTCTCACCGCCAGTGCATGTGTCTGCTCCTGAATCCCGACCCCACAGCTGGAGGACTGAAAATAAGGCAGGAGATTCCCACGGCCCCATCAGAAAGTGCCTCCTGCTTCTCTCCTCAAGGTGGATCCCAGCGTCCAAGGCCCCTGAGCGTTCCCTGCCGACAGTGCATCTCAGGGAAGTGGGAGGAGACCAGTGCTTTCAAAAATTCCCACTGCCTGGAACCTGTGCAGACACAGCCTGCCGGCTTTGCTCAGCTTGTAGACCAGCAACAGTGTTTCCAAAGACTTCCTTGCTGCTCAAGTATCCAGGGCAGCTGGCTGGGGGAGGGAGGGATGCAGTGACGATGGGTTTCACCACAGGCTTTGTAGAGGAAGCTCCCCCAGGCTCAGGAAAGATAAATATCGTTTGGATGATACAAGCAGAAGAATATCATGATCGAGTTAGAAATTCTTCATTTTGTGCAAATTGCGGTTATCAAATATATTTTCCTTTATTACCTTTTGAGTTGCTGGATGACGGTAACATGGGCTTGGTAGGATGTGAGCTGGCCTTTACTTTCCCCCCCCTGCCTGCAATTTGAAGGAATCAAAAAGAAGCCTTAATATTTATACTGTTGGACCATATCTTTAGGATAACTTCAGACCTGTCAGTTAGGTCACATGTTAGAAGCCTTATTAATATCCACAATTATATTTATACCCCAAAGTATATATAATAGGTAAGTACAATAAGATGTATTTATTTATTACCTGGCTATATACTTAATAACACACACAAAAATGAACCTTCAGAAGCATATTTCATGGTGACCACAGCAGAAAGTTATGGGCCAACTGTGGACTTGAAGCAGCCTTGCACTTCCCTTGTGCTCCACAGAGATGTGCTGGTCTTGGAGGACAAGCATACCGCTTTTATCTTCCTGGCGTAAAGTCAATAAAGAAGTACCATCTTGACATATCTAAATAAAGGAGGAAATATGGCTTGGGACTCTCTCTGCTTAAATCCCCACTCCCGCCCCCAACAGCTGTACGGGAAGATACTGAACTCCACTGGGCTTGGTTTTTCTCAGCTCTAAAATGGAGATGGTAGTGACTCTAAGTGGCTTCTGTTTGCACTTGCAAATTATCTGTGCATAATATCATTCTGTGCAGTACTTATAAAAATACATTATTTGAATACATTTTTATAAACATATTTTGATTAGAAAAAGGTTTAGGAAGAAGACTAAAGTGATAACATGTTATTTATGTCCTTAGACTCCTAGCCAGTGTATAGAAGATCAAGAGAAGAAGAAATTCATATTATATGTGTGTGTGTATGTATGTTTGTGTATACATACACACACATGTGGATTTCTGTGTATTGTGTTTGTGTCTGTGTCTGTGTGTGTATACACAAACATATGTACGTATGTGTATATATTTACACACACACAATACACAGAAATCCACATATATATCTGTGTATGCACACAATATTTGTTTCTTATTTAGGTTATGCTGGCTTCCATAAAAATGCTGAAGTATATATATTACAATATCTTTGTAGAATAGGATTCCTGAATTTAACTTGAAAATGCAAAACACGAGAGAAACCAGTTATTTCAACAGGCTCTCAGGGGGCATTGCTCTGTAGTCTCCGTCTTCCTGAAGGATGCCATGGACTTGCCAAAATAATGTTACCAGCGTGAATTGTTGACATGAGGGAGGTCAAGGTCATGGAAACAAAGAAAAACTGAAAACAGTCACAGGTTGGAGGAAGCAGAAGAGGCAGAGCTCAGAGCCAGGTAACTCCCTGGGCGGACTCCAAGAGCAGAATGAGGGCACCGGCGGGATGGCCGGAAGAACTCGGATCCGTTCTGTACATTAGTTATACCTTGTACCAGAATGAATTTCTTATAATTATACTAGGGCTTTGTAAGACGTTCGTGTCGGAGGAGGCTGGCTCAGGGTATACAACAACCCTCTGAGCTAGCTTTACAAACGCTCTGTGAAATGATTTCCAAATGAACAGTTAAAAAACAAAATAAGGAGAGAGGGAAAGGGTCCTTCCTTTTCTTCTACCTTGGGCAGGGGAGTGCAAAGTGCCTTCCAGAAAATGTCACTCTGTGTAGCCTCTGTAATCCTGCTCATTAGCAATTAAATATGCACCAAGTCACTTCTCAATTAAATGACAAGTTGGATAAACATTGTAGGTGTTAATTGACCCTTCTAGGGTTCTTTGAAGCTCACTCAGCGTCTCCAGTGTCTTTGAAGTTCTGTTTTGGCTTCGGCAAGTCACTGATTAGATTGATTTAATAGTGAGATTATGCGTTGTTAATGGGAACAAAATAAAATGCAGTTATGAAAATTTTGGGTTCCCTCAAGACTAATCTCGCACAAATCAGATAGGCAACAGGGTAGAGATACACAGGTTAGTGAATAATTGGACTGAAACCTTAAAAGAATCCTAAAGTAACAGATGTTCTAGTGATAGAATGAGGCAGGTCTAACCCAAAGCAGCCCAGAAGCAGCCTCGCCTTATCTCCGAGGACATCTTCCGGGGAAGGAGATCCCAGAAACTGGTCCAGTGCTGGGACTCCGTTAGGGGGGAGGCCATCCACGGGGCACACTAAGCACTACGTTAATTGAATGTGGATCTGTGCTCTAATGTGGGAGTTCCACGTGGACGTGCGTACCTGAGCACATGGGCCAGGGACACAAATATGTGCTAACGAGAAACAGGGATGTGTTCGGAAAGGCCGTCTGCAGGATGCAGGTGTGGGGCGTGGCGGGACGCAGGGCAGGCTGCACGTGCTACGGCAAGGCTCAAAATACACAAGAAGGCACATGGGTTTTATTTTAATGTCCTATGGCTCAGTCATTGCAGATTCTGGAGGAACGGATGCATTTCACCAGGTTTTGGGATGCTCCTTAAATGGGTTTGCTCTTCTTTCCTTCCTTTCCTTCTCCACCTTACACACTCTACCTGTCATCCATGGGCACGCATAAATTACTCTCATGACACGCGTGCCTACTTGAAAGATAGTAAAGGCTCCCTTAGTTGTGTCCTGGCAAGACAATCTGTCCCCAGTCCCTTTAACCACCATGTCCTAATTTAGAAACCATCGTAGGTTAACTCAGAAATAAAATCCATTTTCTTTCTTGGTATTTCCAGAGTTAGGAGCTATATGCTATGCCGTCGAATCACTTCAGAAAGAAAGAATACTTGGCAAGCTTCACTGCTAACCACGTTTGTAATTGCAAGAAAAATCATAATTACTAGACCATGTTGCAAAGAGAATTAGAAATGGCAGCTCTCTGATAAAGTAGGATATTGATTAAAAAAAGAGCCTGTATACAATTAGACTCTGACTAGTAAAAATAAATATAATAATAATAATAATCAGGCTTATCTAACATATGTATAGTGGATTAGGTTTGACTCCCACACCTTCCACATTTAATATATGAATAATCGTGGCTCGTGACATCATTCACCACATTTAGATGGCTCCAAGGTAGTCATGGCAACCCTTACATAAAACACAGCTGAGTTGGTAATTTCACTCCAAATTCAATGAAAATAAGGCTAATCCTATTATTGTTCTTAACCATTTTCTAAGCAGCTTCTTCTGAGAGTGCCCTTGCTGGTAATTTATGTCTTTTAAAAACAGATGATTGGAAAATCATATGTGTCAGTGTGCTGCACACTCAGCCTTCCACGCTGACCGACTGTCTCTGCTCTGTGACCTTGTGCTCGAGGGGGACACACACACCTGCACACACACACTGTCCTTGGGATCTTCCTTCAATGGTAGAGATAATACTTCTTCTAAATATGCCAGTCTGAACCATTAAACATTTCAGAGACTCTCAGTCTCAAATTATAGTAAAATAATAGTCTTTTGGGGAGGATAAGCCATATTATGCATTTGTATCAATCTTAAAAGGGTACTTCAAGTGGCTCTTTTGTATTCCTAATGTGCTCCTCTGTTTTAGTAGTGCTTCAGGAAACCCACGTTCTCCTCTGTAGCCTCCACTGACGAGTAACTGAAAGATGAGAGCTCCGCTGAAGAGTGGTCCCAAGGCCATGTCAGGATAGTCCGTTTATAATTATGATCAACGCCAAATGTCACCCCAGAACACTCTGTCTGCAGTGACCCTCTACTGACGCAGCACGAGTGTGAACTTGCCTCTCAGTCGGTTCTTGTCCCCTGTGGTAGTAACCTGTTCAAGGCTTTAGGATACAACCCAAGGTCCCAACATAGAGAAAAGGTAATTCTGCAAAACAGCACTGAGTCCAGACCCACGTTGTCCTATTACAGGGGCTGCAGAGGAAATGTAACTTGGAGTCAGAGGGCTTGAGCTTGAGCTCTGCTCTCAGCTCCTTCATCCGTCAAAGCTAGAGAATACTAACAAGTACCCCCAGGACTTTTCTGCCAAGCCACTAGGACAACACAAATCATCATATGAATACAGTTATGAATGCAACTCTAACAATAGCCGCTGAGAGAAAGAGCACGTTGAGCCAATGGGCCACCCCATTTGTTGGACCAGAAGGAACACAGACTGGGTCCAAGTTCCCACCAAGAACTTTCCCAACGACTGCCGATTTTTTATTTATTTATTTGTCCCTAATTTGTACACAGATCATCAATCTTGGTGCCCTGGCAAATACCTAGATATATTTCAGAGAGCTAGAAAACGCTTTCTAGCCTGAATCCAGACACCAAAAGATGCGCCAATCTCCTGGCTGCCACACCAATTCTCACTCTGACAATGATTTGGAAATGTTGCTTTCAGGCTCCACAGGAATCAGTGGCCCCATCTGACATTTCAGACAGAATTCAATTTGGTTCATCTCTGACCCCATCCACACACACTTTTCTGAGTCTGATATTGAAGTGGCTGGGACAAGAAGCAGGGAACACACAGAGAGAGATGAGAGAGTGTGAGAGAAATCAGTAGGGATAAGCAAAGTAGAAATGAGCAACAAGTCACAACACTCCAGCTCCTGCTGCCGTCTTTTAGGAAAACAAATGAAATGAACGCTTTTGCCTCTCAGTCACAATGAGTTTGCATGAGCCAGAAGCCCTTTTGGAGAGTTGTGCCTCCTCTGATTTCACACGCCCTATTTTTATTTCAGACCTTGGTATGGACATCTGCACATTCACGTTTCCTCCCTTACATAAACGAGGTCTGTTTGGCAACATGAGTTCTAAAATCATTGTCAAAGATGCCTCACTTTTCTCCTCTTTTTCCTGACCTCACACCTTAGCAGCAAGATGGGTGGTCCATGCCCACGATCTCTAGAATCTCTCATAAATAAGACCTTTTCCACTAATCATATAGTTTCTGAGAATCACTCACCATATATTTTATATTGCATTGAATTTCTGAAAACGAAAACAAGGCAATTTTAAATGCTTCATCACTGAATCTCTTATAATGATGGATGGAGAACATGGAATTAATAGATATTTAACGAATGAACTCAAAAGTTGATTTAATAGTCCCCCTATGTCATATAAACCATTATGTGATCTGTCCAAGGTCATAAGGCAGAACTTGGCCAAACTCAGAGGAGAACCCAGGGAATCCAGCTTTAGGTTCACAACTTGTTTCCACTAACACTGATGTTACACAAAGTGAGTCAGATATGATCAACACATTCTTGAGCGGTTAAAACTGTGTAACACAAAACAAACAAACAGGTAACTTGTTCAGCTTTAGAGTATCGTTTCAGATGAATCAAATGTAAACAAAGCTCAGAGAGACCGTGACTATTTTTCTCTTGAGGGAACATCTAACATAATCACGGCATAATAAAGTACGGAAAATGTTTCATCCATTAATATGAACCTCTGCTTTGGGTCTTGAGCCTCAGAAAGTAAATTTCCATTTCAGTAACTGGTTTAAAACAGATGGTCTAATTTTATAACATGTTTCATGGTTGATGGTTTTTCATACTTTAGCTTTTATCCTGAAAAGCAAGCCTTGACCCATCAAAATATTCACGATCACTCAATTCATATTCTCCTCTACCAAAGCATATATGGCCAACATCTCCTCTGAATTACACCCTAGCTGAAATACCCACATATTCAAGTTAGCTCACCACTCAAGATCTGAAGTAGAGAATTAATAAACTTTTTTAAATACTAAAGAATAAAATAATTAAGGCCAATTCAAATCACAACAAATAACTGAATTTGAGACATAAAGTCTTCAAACCTCTATTCTCTGAATTTCCCCTCTTCCACTGCATTTATGGGCACAACTAATGCTGTTCTTGCAACCCAGACCTGGACCTAAATCCACTGTAATTTATTAGACTCACTTTTCTTCTGTCTCCACTAGCACACATGCCAAAGAAGTGATCCTCAGTCGACTAATTTTATATCTCTGTTGGATAAGTATTTATGGTTTGCCTCTGACCCTCCCAGGTGCAGCGTCTTCAGGAAGGAAAATTAATATTCTCTCCTCTGACTGCAGCAGAGCAGACACACGATTGGTAACATGACATTTCCAAATGGCCATCGTCTAAAAATATCTGCTTACATTGACTCAGCTCCAGAACAAATCCAAAAAAACCAACTTAGCTGACTTAGTTACCATCTCTGGGTTGCTTTACAAGAGTCCCAAACGAGGGCATGTTAAGTACCTAGGCCCGTGTGCAGATAACTTCTCCAGCTCCAAAGACCAGTCCAAAGACATCTTGGACACTTTGAGGTCAGTTACAATATAGATGACCTTCTTAGTGGTCCAAATAGCAAAGCAAGAAAAGAACCACTTATGTTTGCCAATGAATGTCCAAAGAAAGCCATCTTATAAAGCCTCTTGTTGGATCTGGGGGAAAGACATTCCTTCCCCAAAACTTACCATATGGATGGTGCTTCTGTTCCACTAATCTCTAAGAAGTCGTACCCTTCCTCTAGTTGAAAGTCGGTGAAGACTAAGGCGATGGTGTCCCCTGGCTCGGCCAGGATGGTCCAGGTGCAGTCAGCGTTGTTCCCATATTCCGAGGGGAAGTGGGGGCTGGAGATGGTGCTGCTGGTTCCCCTCAGGGTCCCTCCACAGGCTCCCTCAGCTGGCAGGGGAAGAAAAAAATAGGAAATCAGGTCTCCAGACAACCCCATACACAAGAACGTCTACACAGTATCCCTCTTGATCATTTACCAATGCTTTCTGAACTCAAAATGGATACTCTTACTATGACAAAGGTTTCTTCTGATTTATTAATTTAGCTTTATGGGAAAACTTTAAAAAATCTGCAAAAGTCACCTCAATATAATGCAAACAATTACACTGCATTAATAACTGAATTTTCACTATAGAAGAGAACAAAATCATGGCTTTTCTAGTATCTGGACTGTGTATTGCCACACACCTGACATTCACAGACAGCTTAACAAAATTTTCAAAGATTTCCTCTGACTCATAGAGATGGAGATAAATCAGAAACATCTTGAGATTTAAAAGTATGGAGATAGGGGCCTCTGGATGGCTCAGTGGGTTAAAGCCTCTGCCTTTGGTTCAGATCGTGATCTCAGGGATCGAGCCCCGCATCGGGCTCTCTGTTCAGCAGGGAGCCTGCTTCTCCTTCTCCGCCTGCTTCTCTGCCTACTTGTGATCTCTGTCAAATAAATAAATAAATAAAATCTTTTAAAAAAATAAATATAGGTAAGGAGATAATTCGGAAACATTTTCAGATTTAAATGCATGCAACCATCTTTTATTAATTCACTAATATGTGGCTTTGAAAATACAATGATCTTAAAAGTAGTCATCACTCTTATTTTTCCCTATAGAGTTTGGAATGTATATTTGGTTTTGAATTTCAGATAAATTCTTGACTCATATGATAACAGAGACGTATCAATTCATAAAAACCTTCTGAGTAGGAAATAGTTGCATAAAAAACTTAAAGTGGAATAACTTGGAAAATGGCAAGTAAAAGATGAGGGATGACAAAACACATTTAAGATATAAATAAGTACTGAAATGTTCGTTGGAGGAGAAAAAGGTCTTGCGAAGTTTTCCATAGAGTAAAATGTACATGTTATTGAATTTATATCCTCTATTACAAAATGCTACGTACATAGGAAACTGTAACCCAGGGTAAATAAGTATCTGTAAAATACTTATTTTAAAACCTGTCCATGGGTATCTTTCTTTTTCCCTTGCCTTCTTCCTTTTTCCCCCATCGGATAATTTCTACCCTAAGAGCATATTTAACATTTATGGGTGTTGGTGCTGCAGGAGGAGTGATGTATAAAGTCAGCACACCAGGTTGAGGGAATTTGCCTTTAGTAGCTTGTGTGACTGGACAAGATCAAGGGGAACAGATATTTAATTTGCTACTAATAAAACAATGGAGTATGCAAACATATTATTCGCTTACCTATACTGACATCTCTACAGTCATATAGTGATATAGCTTTTCATATAGGAACATATCATAGATACACATACAATCATTAATACACATAGTGCAATTCTATTTGATACATTGGCTTTATATCTCTAATTGTATCATATGCTGCAAAAGTCACCTCAATATAATGCAAAAGAGTCATAGCACTCCTATTACAAAGATAAAACATCATAAATGAGTGGACTTAAAAGTTATCAAATCCAGTGCTGTGACTGACTGGTGGAATGAAAGGCATGAATTTACCTACGACCGTCGAGATTGCATAAATGCTTTGTAATTCAGCTCGGTGGTGAACAGCCCCCCTTCCAAAGGAGAGAGGGGAAAAACTCTTATCAAAGATAGTGGATTTTTTGAAATGGTATCCTAAGCTCTGAAGCACTGTTTATGATTTAAAAGACTTTCAGGGCTGCCTGGGTGGCGTAGTCCTTAAGTATCTGCCTTCAGCTCAGGTCATGATCCCAGAGTCCTGGGATCAAGCCCTGCATCAGGCTCCTGGGTCAGCGGGGAGCCTGCATTTCCATCTCCCTCTGCCTGCTGTTCCCCCTGCTTGTGTGCTCCTGCTCTTGCTTTCTCTGTCAGATGAATAAATTTTTAAAATTCTAAAAAAAAAAAAAGATTTTCAAAGAGGTGTATTTATACATAAAACCTAATAGAAATAGAGAAGGAGAGTGATAGAAAGAAGTGTGCTGGTGTCTTCTGGGAAGGTACGTTGGCAATGTTCCCCAGACAGAGGTGATACTGCACCCGTCCGACAAGAGTGTGTGCAGGCAGCACCAACCAGCGGCCGTGGGTGTCTGCAGTTGCTTTACAGCCCAGCTCTGGAGCGGTCCCCTAACTCCTTCCCTCTAGTTGTTTGTCTGCTGGAAAGTCTGATGACCTGTGCAAAGGGCCTATGAAGCTGGGGTGACACGGTTGCACCAGGGCCTCCAGCAAGTGGGTATATATGAGCTTTCATGGGGATATTTTAATATTTCAATGGCTGATGGAGCTGTGTTGGAGCTTCCCAGTGGAGATGAGCCCAGTCACATGAACTTTCCTCTCAGGGACACATCCTTCTCCCGTGTAACATGAGAGTGGTGGAGGGTAAGAACCTCCGTGGTCTCATTCTTGATGCAATGAGCCTCAAAGCTTAGACAGGGGTATGTAGACATTCCTAGCACCTGAGGTGATGGCTGGGGCACAGCATGGAGGACCAGACGGCCAGGAACTGGGAGTGAGGGCTACACCTGCTCCTTAGTAATAAGAAGAACTTAGTACTTCTCTAATTCCAGAGAAGACAGGAGGGTCCGTTATGGGAGTGAACAAGTGGTACAACTGTATGGTGACTTTGCTGGAAATAGGAGTAGATGATACAAGGAAGACAAAGAATAGAAAATGGAAATAAAGAGAAAAAATTAAAGAAATCGGCAGAAATAAAAACATATATATTTGTCCTAAACCTGCAATCTCCATTGTGTTTTCTCTGATAGACATTTTAATGCCCGCAGGATAGTTTAAAATGTATGACAGTTAGAATCACATCAGCCTAAATACACGTAGGATGTTAGGATTTCTTAATAAGGTATTTCACATGAACTGTTACAAAATTCTGTTTAGATAATCTGATTGAAATCTTGGTGAATTCAGAATTAAGCCCATAAAATAAAAAATATTTCATGACACTCACTGACTAAAAACTTAAACCACAGGAAGCTCTCTTTGGTACAGAGTACGGTAGAAACCTACTTGTGTATGTTTATCTGTGTATGGAGGAATATTTAAAAGCAATTGCAATGGTGCCTCAAATGTTTCTCCAACAGAGTATTTTAGCTCTTTATTTTCTTTCCTCTTTTTGTAACAATTTTTTTCTAAACTGTAAAATTTTACTCATCTGTACACATAAAAGCATTTAAGGAAGAGTAACATATTTAACATATGAGATGGGAAAATTTTTTTAAAAAAGAAATAGTTTTATTATTAGATTTATAAAAATCTATCAGTAGAATGATTGTACAGATAAAACAACTGAGTAACCATCTTCCAAAGCATATTTGGCCTTAGAAAATTTAATTTTAATTCATTAATTTTGGAAATCATATTAATTGTGAACTTCCAGTACAGCTGCAAGAGATATTAAATTGCCTTCTTCTAAAATATCACTTAATGATAAAGGCTTTGTTAAGTAGAAATGGGAGCCTCTCTCTTAATGCAGGGTGTTATGAGGACCCAAATACATAGGAGGATTCAGGATATGATAAAATGATCATCATCAGTGGTGGGAGAAAAGTGTATTAACAAAGTGAGTAGGAAAAGAGAAATTTGAAAAATCATTTAGAACAGCCTCATAGAAAATACATAGAAAAATTAAAATGTTTGGAGTATAAAATAATAGGTAAAAGAGCAGAATATATTATCAAATAATGTATTAACTAAACAGAAATTATGCTATTAAAACAAAAGAAACATCACTATAAATGAACCTACCTATATAAATAAATTCTTTTCAAAATAAATCTAAAAAATAAAAAACAAGACAATGAAAAATATTTACAACATAACAAAGGGTGTCATTTATACTTATTCAACTCACATTTTTAAGAACAACTGATGAAAAAAAGATTGTAAATGGCAATTTTAGTAAGAATGAATGTCGGGAAGAAATCCTAAACACAGGCAAAGTTTAACCTCTCATTATCAGACACTAAAATTAAAATAATGGTGAATACTTAGTTTTAAAATACATTTTTTAAAAAAGGAAAATATCTAAGGGTAAAACTGACATCATCCATTGCTCCTGTATATGGGTAAGTACACTGCCGTGAAATTGTCAGGCAATTTGATGATATACCTGAGGGAAAATGCATAGGCTGTTCGTATCTCCGGCATGGTACTCAACTTGGGGTCTTATATATATTGAATACACTTTAGGTGCCCTCTTTATTTTCCATATTAAGTCCTTTCCTTTATCTGGAACATTTATTAAATCTTTTCAATACGTATGAGAAAAATTATTGTTGCTATTCCTATCTCGCGTTTGTCAAAAGAAAGATTCTGGTTGTTTGTGAAAAACGCACAGCTGGAAAATGTTAAAAAAAGTCATTTAGTATCAGTAAGATCAACTGCATAGCATTAAAATTAATCAGTATAAACATTATTGCAAATCATTATAAGCACAAGTTCTGCTTTACATCAAAGCAAAACAAATTGGCCAGTATTGAGGTGTCTGTGCATCAACACTTTAATGGCACTTTCCAGTCATTCACACAATCCTTGGTTTCCACTCAGGTCATGATCTCAGGGTCATGACATCAGCTGGAGTCAGGCTCTGAGCTCAGTGGTGGGAGGTGGGTCTGCTTAGGATTCTCTCTTTCCTTCTTCCTTTGCCCCACCGCCCACTCGTGCACTCATGCTCTAAATAAATCTTTACAAAAATAAAAAATAATCACTTCCCGGCCTCACTTCCTATTACCTGTCCCTGCTTCCTGAATCACCTCCCAATTAAACTGGTTGCTCCTGAGTCTGGACCCCAGAGTCTGCGCTCATGAGATATGGGCCAAAAAAGTCTAGGTATGACGGTGAATTTTATGTTCGACTTGTTTGGGCCACAGGAGCCGGGATACTCAGCTGGGCGTTGCTCTAGGGAGATGTGTAGGAGAGCTTTCAGAAGACTTTACCATCTGAATTTGCAGATATAGTAAAGCAGATCGGTCTATGCTGTGCGGGTGGGCCTCACCCCATCCCTTAAAGGTCTGAAGCACAAAAGGCTGAGGACGGGAGAAGAGGCCCTCTGTCAGCATGTCCAGGAGCTGACACAGCCACGTCTCCTGCCTTCTGGCTTGGATTCTGGCTGGGACGTACCACCACTGGGCTCTCCTGCAACTCCCGCTAGACAGTCTCCACAGAGGCATCAGCACATTCCTCACAATAAATCTCTTTATGTTCCTCAAGGTTTCAAATTAAATCTCAAACGCATGTATCATATTACATTTACTTTTGTTTCCTACTATCTATTACTAAAAAGTGCCCCAAAATTATAGGAAAGGAAACTGGACTTTCCTAGAGAAACTGCTGTTGTCTTCATGAAGCCTGAGGGTGAGGAAGTCATTTATCTGTGATCTTTCCATTGTGCCAGACAGTGAGTCACCTCACCCTGTCTTACAGCCCCAGGACAGACTCTACTGTAGCTCAGTACCTGCTTGTTGACTCCATTTGTTGTGATTTGTAGCAGGAGAGCAGTATCACAGGAGCGACAGCCTGGCTGGTCCAGAGTTTCAGGGACATTCTCTCCATGGAACGGCCCCAAGAAACACGCAGAGACACGGCATCATACATCCCTGTCCTGGTGTTTAATGACATGACCAGTTTCCGAGGGAAACATCTGAAAATCTGAGATAGCCACCACTACAGGAATAGTTACTCATAATGCCTCTCCAGGCATTTCCTCAGGAAGTATCCAGGAATGAAGACTGCTTTTGGAGGAGACGCCTGCATTTGACTATGAAAGCTATCTCCCGTGAAAGCCATCGCCATTTTTAAATTATCATTGAGAGAGAACACTGTCATGGCTTCTCAACCTCGCCACTGTGGATATGCTGAGCCACATAATTCTTTGTTCAGAGACAATGTCCCGTGCATTGTGGCACACCTGTAAGCATCCTAGTCTCTGCCCTTTAAGTGCCAGAAACATCCCCAGTTGTGCTGACGAAAACTGTATGCAGACATTGCCAAATGTTCTTTGGGGGACAAAATCGTCCCTCACTGAGAACCATTTACTTAGATGAATGTAATTAGTGCTTTTATCAGGTCTTTTCCGTGGTCCTATATAGAACAGGAAAAATTAAATAGGACAAATTAAAGCCATTAAAATGTTATGTAGTGTTCTTTCCCTGAGTCAAAATTAAAAATCAATCAGTATGTGGCTTACTTGAATGCATTAAAATACAGGGGAAACATACATGGCATTTGCCCTTAAATAGTCTGCTTATATATAATAATTTAAAAGAATGAGTGTGGGTACAATAGTATTTGAAAATGGTCTCATTTTGATACACATCACATAGATTTTTCTCACATAAATTTTTCTCACAAAGAATAACCTAAGTATATAAACTTAATTAGGAATAATTCTCTAAACTATTTTATCTCTAGAAAAACCAAAATAATCAATAACAGTATAGTAGATTTATTGTCCTTGTTTTAATGTATCTTTAACCTTAGGATTAGTATTTTGATGGACAGCATGTGTGTGATATATGTACCTTACTGCTTTTATATGACAAATTATATTTTTTAAATATATAAGTCCGTAATTTCTGATGCGTTTTCACAAGGCAGGCTTCACCCACCACAGAAAAACTAGTAACAATACAAAAAATTGTAATTAAACACTAATATTTTATCTTTAATTATTCATAAATAAAATACTAGATACAAGTGCCTTATCCAAAAATTATATGCAGGACTCTCAAAATGAGAGATCACTAGTCAGATACAGAAAATCTTACAGCCACAGACTTTTGGAATCATCTCTTATCACCATTTACACCCTTACGCATGTGGACACACACACACTCACACACACACACACACACACGCAACGGTACTCGGAATCAACCCCTCTTCTTGCCGCCATCCTTTCTCAGACATCTGTTCTACCCAAACCAGCCAGATGGATTCTTTTAAAATTTAACTTTCATCTTAACATTACCTGCTCAAAACCATCACACTCCTATGACCACTCAGAATCAAATCAACGTGGTATGTGATCCGACCCCCCCACATGCCCACCCCACCTGCCCGGTGCCCCTCTGTCCCTTCCCTTTGCTTCACTCTATTCTAACCAGGCTGCCTCCTGGGGCAGAGCCATGTTTCTAACCCAGAGCCTTTGCTCCCCTTGCCCCTGCCTGAGACAGGTGTCCCCCTCCTGGGCCCCGTTCGCCGACCCCTGAAGGTAAACCAGCACACACTTTTGGTCACTCCCTGTATCCTCTCCCTGCTCTGGTTTACTTCTTAGCATTTGGCTAAGTGCAAAGCATTGGCCCATTATGGGCTTATCTTTGGACTGGTGTCCCTGGTTCTAGAAGGCAGCCTGAAACTCGTGAGCTCCCTCCACGCCGTCACCGAGCGAGGATGCCAGCATTCTCTGAGCGGTGGCAGTTACAAGGCGCAGGATCCAGTTACTGGAGAGGACCCCAACAACTTGTATTTCTGGGGCTACGTGTGGCATCCAGAGACTCCATTTCTAGAACCAGCAGTAGAAAGTGGGCTTAGTTAGAGAAACGGGGAACTTTTTCAGGTATAAAGTTTGAACAACTGTCTCAAACACCTCAAGAAGCCAGCCTCCAAGCAGAGGTATTTCAGACAAAAATTAATTGCCAAGAAAGTTTTATCACTGCAGCAAATCATGTGGGGTTTGGTCGGCACGTTTGCTTGGCTTTGTTTGTTTTCAGCAAGTAGTTAAAGCACAAGACCAGGAATGCTTATTTTATACTCAGCAGAGCAGTGGGGAAATTTCAAGAAGAATTTATCTCAAGAAGAGATAAAGTCAAAGCAAGCAGAGAAAGCAAATAAATCAAAGCCAAACATTGAAGAGACTGGGAGCAAGCTTCCTGGCACCCAGAGAAATTATTCCGAGTCCCATGGCTAGCCACCTGGTGGAAACTCCAAAATCACCCACACAAAGGAAAATGTATTAAAACAGATAAGTAACTGTTAAAATAAACTAAATTATTCTAGTCGATATTTAAATAATATAGTGATATTAGTATAAGGTAAGCTTCATGGATATCAATATGAATAAAATACATCAAAATTTTATTTTAATATTAATTTTGCTATACCAGAGGGATTTATTTGGAAGCTGACAACTGGGAAATTTGATATAGTAAATGGTATTTATATTCCTATGGTCTCCCACCTCTCTCTTTTTTTTTTTTTTTTTTTTTAGTCTGTTAAATGGACTAAAATGTCCATGAAAATGAAGGCAGGTTCTAAAGTGCCAGGTACATGCCTGACTGTAAAAAGGGGCATACTACGAATTTTTTTTTTCAAGGAAATGATGAGCATTAATGCCAAGTCACTTCATTAGTTTACAAATTGTGCTCTTAGGACGTCCATGTAAAGATTACAAGCAGCCAAACAGAGTCCGGAAAAGTGGGCTTTGACTCTTGTGACAAATTTCAATCAGAGTAATTATTTCTTTAAATCACTTTCCTATATTGAGGGTTCACAAAAATCTTTCATTTGAAAAGAAGCTTCTACAGCTCAAAGGAGTTTGAATCGAATCAACTTAATCCAAGAAGAAGATAAGGTTTTTAATAAAAGATGTGTTTGAATCTAGTGATTTCTGGAAGTGGCGAAAATAATTCTGACTGTAAGCAGAAATCAGAGCTCACTCTTTCCCCTGAGGAATTTCCAAACTTCCACAAAGTTTCATTCTAAACTCTAAAAGTATTATATGCCTTGCCTGGGTATAAATGTTGCTAGGAATATATCTTAAGGGCATAATTCAAAATACAGAATAAAACATTATTTAGAGACATACCTTACCATATTTATCATAAAGAAAAATAGAAACCACCTGAAAGTTTAACAACGGATACATCATTAAAGTACCCTGTCTCCGAACCACAGGATCATGCATGATTTTACCAAACATTTGTGCGATGGTTTAAGTAAATTCCTGAGTTACAAAGGGCAAAACGCAGGGTATACACTGGACGGGCAGTCTCTGGACAATTTTAAAATTGTATGGACAATTATCCAGGAGAGGAAAAAAAGGAATACACACATAAACGCACACCTGATGTTCAGTTTCTAATATTAGGAGATATCCTCTAGTGCCCTCTGCCTAAGGCTGTGTAAACACCAGTGCCAGTCAAAACCCTGAAGTCAGGAGGTCGGGTCTGAACGGAGTTCTCCCACTGGCTTTTGTGTGACAAGTTCTTCCCTTCTCTGTGCCTCAGTTTACATACCTGTAAACAGAGAGGATGATGCTCTCTCTCCGTGGATATTCACTGATTCACAGTGCTGACGTGAGAGTTAAATGCATTATTAGCTGTAAAGTGCTAGAACAATGCAGGAGAAAACTGTCTGCCCCCTAAAAATAGCGATTACTATATCCTCCCACTTGGCAGATAGCAATCAGTCAACCACAGTTCATTAAATTATTTTTGACCGTTTTCTCATAAGTTTTAAAAGATATGCTGCTTTGGGTAAGACTGCAGTTCCCAAGTCCACGTGCTACTGTCCCCAGGAGGAAGGGATGGTCCTGAGGGAGAGAGTCACAAGAGCTGAAGGTCAGGGAGCAACTACTTTCCCAGTCTTCTGCTGCTCTAGGGCCTGGAACGAAGGGTGGCCCCAAATCTACTTGTAATGTTTTCATAGGTACCACCATTTATGTTGTATCTGAGACCATTAAGAGATTTTCCTTTTAAATCCTTTATGTTGTGGCGGCTGGGTGGCTCAGTGGGTTAAAGCCTCTGCCTTCAGCTCAGGTCATGATCTCAGGGTCCTGGGATCGAGCCCCGCATCAGGCTCTCTGCTCAGCGGGGAGTCTGCTTCCTCTTCTCTCTCTGCCTGCCTCTCTGCCTACCTGTGATCTCTGTCAAATAAATAAATAAAATCTTTAAAAATAAAATAAAATAAATTATTAAAAAATAAATAAAATAAATCCTTTATGTTTGTATATGGTCACCGGAAGAAGTAGTGGTCTCCTGGTCACCCGACAGCCTCACAATCCCTCAAAGATCTATGCATCTCATGGGTCTGACCTCCTATCCTTCCCAAGCTCTTGACTCTTCCCCTAGGTCCTGTGAAACTCAAGATCAACTATCAGTAAATGTTCCTACATCTTAACCCTTCTGAGGCAGCTCCTCTTTCTGTAAAGGAAACCCAGATATCTTCTGAGGTGGTGCATCAAGAAGGCTTCCCACAGGGCCAGAGTTTGCTTCCACGGCCAGGTACTGCTGGCTCTGGCACTGGATGATGTCTCCACCTATGTACATCTCATTACTATTTCCAGATACTTTGTTTTTTCCTCCCTGTAGTGCCCCAGCTTTGAGACTCTGGTCCCCAGAATCCAACACCTTCTTCCTTTAGTCGTCTGCAAAATTCCCAAGTCATCCCCATTCCTCCTTGAATATGTCTATACCTGGCACATGGCCACTCTCTCCAGCTCCATGCTTGGTCTTATTCTTGATTTCCGTATCAATGCTGGATCGTCCTTCGAAGACTGGCTTCTCACATCACTCACCACCTCTTCTCCAACCCCAGCTCCAAACCAGCCTTTTGTCCCAAACCCAGCCTTCCATCTTTTCAACATGACACCTAATGGTTTTCCAGAGCTGCATTTGAAGTGTCCTGTAATCGAACCCCCATTTTCCTGGACACCTGGACTTCAATGACTCTTTGGCTTCCCTGGACCTTAGAGTTCACTGACCTTGCCACTTTCCACTCATTCCTTCATGTCCTCGTGTCTCCTCTTGCCATCCTTAGATTCCCAGCCATTATTTAACTCTTTTTCCCTTGCCCTTGCTCAAGTCCATTGTCAATACCTTAGATTCAAACTTGGGCCAAATCCACATTTATTCACATGTAGTTAAATATGGCTGGAGAAAAAGCAAAACCAGAAATATGCAGATGGGTCTAACTTTAAATCGATGACCAAATCCACACTGGCCTTTGAAATGGCATTCTTACTTCATTTCCATCAGTTTTGAGTCTTCCTTTTGGGGGATGGCCATTTCATAGTCCCTTCATTCTTTGCTTGCCAACATGCCCCACCATATTCTTATCCTTATGTAGTGATTTCAGTGTTCTGTTTACTAAAAATAAAATCTAAAGAAATTTTATAATCTATGGATACCCCATTTGATCCCCTCCTTGTACTTGTGCTCATAAAATATCCACCCTGTACACACCAGAAAGATTCCTCCCAGTGTTAACATCTGTGTGTTCTTGCTTCCATCCCTGATCAAGCTCCTAAGCCCAAGCTTCACCACTCTCTGCTCTCTCAATATGATCCTTTTCCTTTTCTTTAAATTAGAGAATTGTCCTCAGCATACATTTTATAATTTACCCCCATTTTCTTAAAAAAACTACACCTTGAGTCCATATCTCCCTCCAGATTACACACACCTCTAGTCTTAATTTGAAAAAAAAAAAAAAAAATCCCTTTCCCAGGCACACATTTCAAAAAAAGTGTCTATAATTGAAATCTTTAATTTTTTTCTCATCCTCTCTTGAACCCACTTGAGTCATGATTTGGTCCTTCCTGGCCCACTGCAGCTGCTCAAGGAGCAACACAAATAAATCCTACAGTCAGTTCTCACGTCACACAAGCCCTTAGCAACAATGGACAGTTACCCTTTTCCTCTTCCTTGAAATGCTTCTGTTTTTCCACTAGGCTTTTAAAATTTTTTTTAAACTTTGAAATAATTACAAATTCACAAAAGTTTTCAAAAACTGTAGAGTGATCCCTTCTCTCATTTTCTACCAGTGATTTTATCTTCCATATATGCTACAATAAAAATGGCACTGGTACAATGTGTACACACATTTATTCACTAGGAGTTTTAGGAACTACTCTTCTCATGCTTGCTCTGACCTTATTGGCCATTTACACTCAGCCCCACCGTGTTTCATGCCACCCTCCAATCCTTAGCACAATGCCCGAGTTTCCATCGCTAGAACTTGTTCTTCCCTGACTACATCCCTTACGGGTCTCATCCAGGCTCAGTTGCATGGGTTTCAACTCCATCTGTATGCTGACAGTTCTCAAATTGGACTTTTCCAGATCTGTCAACTCTAGATCTCTCTCCTGAATTCAGTGTTATGTAACCAACTACCTACATGATGCATCCATACAGATGCCTAAACAGCCTTCCAGACTCACACCCAAGTCATACTCCTGATCCTTCCCTTTCCAAATCTGAAATTTCACCAACTTCTCCACTTCAACAGATAGCAACTCCACTCTTCCAGTGGCTCCTTAAAATGGTCTTGGCATCACCCCCTGGCTCTTCTGTTTCTTTCACATTCCAGGAGTACAGTGCTGAAGAACCCTATTGGCCCTTTCTTCAAACTATGTTCTCAATCCAGCTGGATTTCACAGTATGCCTTGCCACCTTGCCATCACCTCTCAAAATAACATCTCTCAATCTGAATATTGAGATGGCTTCCTAACATGGTCTCTGATTTTGTCCTCCCCACCACAGATTCTCTTCTCAACAGAGCGGCCAAGTAATCCTTTTAAATTCTAAGGCAGATGATGTTAATTCTCAACACACTCTAATGCCTTTTCATATTGTTCACAATAGAAACTAGTGTCCATGTTTTGGACCACTCCTTTGACCTCCTTTGTCCAGCACACCACTGTCCCGTCTGCTTTGGCCGTACTGGCTACTGTTATCCCTCATTCTCTCGCTGTGTGTGCTAGTCTCCAGACCAAAGCCCTGGCTGTTTCCTTGATCTGGACCACTCTCTTGATACTCCTGTAGGGTTTACTCTTACCTCCACAAGGGGTCCAAGTGAGGTCGGTTTTGCCAAAGACAGAGGTTTCTCAGGATATAGGACTTTAGGTGCCAAAACTGGGACAGCCCTGGACCAACCAAGCAGCTGGTCACTGCAGCTCTGAGTCAAATGTCACTTATTACTATTAGATATGTGACATATTTGTTTTAACTCATCTCTTTATGTATCTATGTTATCGATCCCCAATGAAAAACAGTATTTCCATGGCAGTTGGGATTTTTCTTGTTTTGTTCATTTTGTAGTCAGAAACTTTTTTCATTTTGTAGCTTCAGAAACTAATGGATACAAATTACAGCTTGTGGACCACATTTGTCCTCCCGTTTTATAAATAAAACTTTATTGGAACACGGCCATGCTTATTTGTTTAGGTAGTACCTATGGAAATGTGTCTCTACAACGACTAACTATGGTAGCTGATAGAGAGACGATATGGCTTGAAAGACATAAAATATTTACTACCTGACCCTTGATAGGAAGAGTTTACTGACCTGATTGAGGAGTGTATCTGAACACTCATAGGTCCTTGATAACTGTTTCATTAAAGAATGAATGAATGAATACAAATAGTAAACAGGCATGTTCTATTGGAAATCAAAAGACAATTAAGGCAACTTTGGGACATCATTTTGATGCTACTAAATTCTCAGCAAATTAAAAGTAAATACTAGCATCGAAACTGAGAGTAATTGTGGAGAAACTCCTTGAGGCATGGAAATTTGTTGAGCAAGTGTGCACTGCATAAACAACATTCCTAGAACTCTGTCCTTAGGAACGGATTAAATAGAACAAAAGCAAAGCTATATGTACAGAGACACTAATTATAGCATTATGTGCTGCAGCAAACATTGGAAACACTCATTATGTTCAATTATGAGGAGAGAAATAACAATTTGTATAATTTTGAGGATATTGAGAATAAAATGCTATCAATTAAAACTTAAAAGTTTATAACACTAATCTTGCAAAAGAAAAAAAATGTCATATGCTCTATGATTTTAAAATCCGAGAGCTTCTCAGAGCTTGAGCTAGTCTCCTTTGGTCCCTGTTCTCTCTCCATCTCAGCTCTTCAATGATCATGCTCACAGTAATAATAGCAACCATTCATGGGGCGCACTTTGAGCATCTTTTGTAATCCTTACCAGTTCCGTGAGAGTCAAAGTATTAGCCTAATGCAACAGATTCAGAACCAGAGGCTTTACAAGCAAAGAGCTTGTCTGAGATGTCCCAGCTCGTATGTGACAAAGCAGGATCTCCAGCAATCAAGTGCTTCCCACTCAGCACGCCCGTTACTACCTGTCCCAGTCAACGGCATTTACTGGGGGGGGCGGGGGGGGCTGGTGGTATTTATATGAGCACTAGTCATGCTCAGCTCTATGACTGAATATGGAAGCCTGGAATAAAATCACAGAAAAATACTACAAATTAACCCACAAAATTGAAAAATAATTGGCTCATAGACACCTGTGATTATAATTTAGAGTTGTTACAAGATGGTATTTAATGAGATAATGTTATAAAAAAGGGCACTTAGCAGAAAGCATGTAACAGACTGAAATGAAAAACACGTGAACCAAATTTACTATAATCTTATGTTGACATATATTTTTGATACCTCTTTTCCCCCCTCTATTTTAGTAAGACTTAGACTTGTTTATTACACAGTATGCAAGAAAACTACTTAAAACAAAATTGTCTAAAGCCATTCAAACTTAATTTAGAGCCAGGTTTCTTATATGAAGATTGTCACACTCAATCTTACTTTGTAATGTGTGGTCCTGACATGACAGATCATTTAAGATGCATTTGATGTTATTTCGGTAACATAACTGATAAAAACACAGCTGTGTTTTAAATATCACAGAATTTATAGGCTCCCATAAAAAGCATGACTTCTCTCCCTTCTCCTCCCCCCCAGCTACATCTTCCCCAGCCTCTCTCTTGCCCCATCACTAGCAATGGAATGTCTGCAATTAAAAAACCTTGAGTGACATTTCATAAAGCACTGGCAAGTGACATATTGTTATTTCCAGTCATGTTATGGGAGGCTTATCAATTAAAGAAATCTGCAGCTCGAGACAGTGCCCCCCGGACCACAGGCGTACATTACTGAGTCTGTTTACTCAAAGGTGATCCTGAAACCGGTTCCTGGTTCCTCACTTCATGGCATCCTGGCTCGCTAACAATCACCCATTCTTCGAAGAAAACTGCAACCACCCAAAATGGATAAAATCAGTCATCTCTTTAATAAAAAAAGTTTTTAAAAATTAAAAAAAACCTAACAGCTGTCATATCTGGTATGCTTTAAAACCATCACATAATACTGACAATGTGTTTTGACACATTTAGGTGAGTATTTATCTTAAATGCATGTGTTCAGACAGAAACAAGGTTAGACTTTATGGAAGCTGAGCTTCCGATACTCATGCATTTGCTATTATTTGTAATAGTTTACAGATCATGCTTCTCAACAAAACAAAAGCAAACAACCTCCCCTTCAACTTTCCCCAGGAAGGAGGCAGCAGTCGGCGGTAAGTGTAAAAGGCATGAAGAGAGAACCAGCTACAGCACCAACCGTCTTTGTAGCCTTGGAGAAGATTCCTTGCACGTCAGGGAATTCAATTCCTCATCACAAACTATGGATATTAACTTCAAAATTTAGGACAATATAAATTAGTGGATGTAAAGTTCATAATATGACACCTGCCACGGAGATTTGCTCTCAATAAAATGGTTCGCCATGCTGTCTCTACTTCCCCATGGCTTCCTTCTTGAGCATTTCAGACTAACCTTAAAAGATTCCACTGGCTGGAAATAGAAAATAAAGAAGGGATAATCATCGGCCAACTACCTCTCAAATATTTTTGTATCTTGCCCCAACTGTCTCCCAAGGGGACTCTACTTGGAGCCAGAGCACCTCCCGCTTGGCACCACACCGAACACACTGCCCGGCTGCATCTGCTCCATCTTGCCTTTCTGGCCAAGGTGGGAGATTCCTGGGACAACAGGCGAAGGGTGGGGTTTGGTAAAAGCCCTAAAGCTGCAAGGAAGAGAGAAGAAAAGAAGTTTGCACCAGCTTAATCCAAAGAAAACCTTCCCCAGAGCAGGAAGGCCATCAGACTGAGAAAACAGACCACTATCTGCTTTGTTCTCTCCAAGGTTGATTTACTCTGCTAAGAAATAGCTCTCACAAATCATATTTAGCCTTTACAATAAAATAGGAGAAAGGCCTTACAGCCAAACAGCCCTCTACAGGCTTACGGTTCTCTTGAGCTAAGTTTGCACAAACTTTTTCATTTGCAACCCTGCTGGTTACTTCCAGGGGTCAGTTTGAGGACTGCGTGGCTTAAACCCTTTGCACCTCCACGAAAAACACAGAAGACCCAGCACCACTTCCTGGCCTCTGACTGCCTTTGTTTTTCTCCTTTCTGGGCACACAACCTCTGCATGGCCTGTGGAGCTGGAAGACTTCCTCCTGTGCTGCATGTAGGGGCGGGTGGAGAGGGAGGAGGACGGTGAACACCCTCCCCCACTTTCATCTCTCTAGGGGGAAACCGAGTCACCTGCTGATTCTGATAGCACATCTCCACAGAAGCCATGTCCTCCCTGCCCCTTCCCAGGTTTTTCAGGCAGGGCTCAAGCACTGAGTTCTCAAGAAGAGAATGTTTAATTCAAACTCAAAGCGTTTATTTCCAAACTAAAACTTAAGATTCTTTTAAAGACGTTTATTTCTCTTGTAAATTAGAAGGACACCGGCAGAGCCCTGCGAGGACAAAGGGCATGAGACGCCCAGGTTCAGATCCTGCCTCTTCCTCCTGCTACTCGGTGACCTCAGAAAAGTCACTTCACACCTCGGTGCCCGAGACTCTGTAAGAAAAAGGGCCTACGGACCCATGGAACTTGAATGGTTGTCGTGAAAATTAAATGCAAGAATATATGTATGGCACATGTGCAGGGTTTGTTGCCTGGTCACGGCTAGAGATTTCACCATCAGTATCACAAAGTTTTCTTAAAACCTTACAATTTAAGTGACCAAACTGAAATGTCCATCACCTGAAAACGAATGCTCTCTACTTTCTACCTATTCAGATACTTTGAGTTTGATCGAGGATTCCCTTAAAAGGGCTCTAGAAAGAATCTGCATCTGGAACATCGCTCACTCTGTGTTCGCCACCCTGTCACGCTCTGCGATTGGGTATTCACGTGTGTGCTGTCTATGTGATTTCTGTCTTACCGATGCATTTCTATTTTTAAACATTTAGAGAGAGAGAGATGAGCGCACAAGCAAGGGGAGAGGCAGAGGGAGAGGGAGAAGCAGAGTTCCCACTGAGCTGGGAGTCCCACATGGGGCTCAGCGCACGATCTGGAGATCATGACCCGAGCCAAAGGCAGATGCCCCACCATCCCAGCCACCCAGGCGCCCCTTGCCAATGCATTTCAGGAGTGACCCGTAGAACGGAATGACCGGTTCCTGCACGGACAAACCCCCCCAGTAGGCACTTCATCTCCCCTCCATTCAATTTCTCTCCTTAAATCAGCCTGATAGTTCTTTTTTCATGCCAAACATTATCAGTGATGCACGAAGACCTTCTGAGAGCGGCCACCACAGAAGTCGCGCACTTTACGCGAATTTACTTTCAGATCGTTTGCCATCGGGCTTCATACATTTAGTTCCAGAATCTGCTTTTAAGACTGGAAGGCAGATGGGATAGGAGTAATTATAAGATCTTATAGAATTTCATAAATTTATAGATTCATATTTATAAATTTAAAAATTTATAGAATTTTACTATGTCAGCTTCTTTGCTAAGCACTTTACCTGGATTACCTCACTTCATCTCTACAACAGAGAAAGGGAAGGGGTTTGAGCAAAGCTACAGCACAGGGCTGGTGTGAGCACACCTTGCTCCCAGGTAGCACCGCAGCCCCTGAAACCCTTCTCTGCTTTCTTCTCCTTCTTTAGTGCTGAGGACTTTGCAAGGTGCCTAGCCTGTGCCATTTCCCGTAATCCTCATACTGAGAACAGCATCTTTTCAAAATATTTGCTTTTTCTCTTCATAACACTGTGTAGAGATTGGGTATGTGGCCTCCGGTGCTAAGCCGCTGGGTCCAGACGTCACCTATGTTGTTTTCTGGCTGTGTGAGCATCTGACTGTAGTGTATGTAACAGTTTATAAACGGGAAAGCTAGACCCCAGAATTAAATCTAGCTTTTCCCCTCCCCAGAAAGTCTTACTTTTATTCATTCATACTTTTATTTGTTTGGGAGAGAGAGAGAGAAAGAAAATGAATGGGGGGAGGGGCAGAAGGAGAGGGAGAAGGAGAAGGACACTCCTAGCTGAGCAAGGAGCAGGACATGGGGCTGGATCCCAGGACCCGAAGACTATGACCTGAGCTGAAGGCGGAGGCTTCCGCTACTACTGGGCCACCCAGGCGCCCCCCCACCCTGCCCCCACCGGTTCAGACTTTTTGATCCTACATGCACAAAGCTGTTTCCAATTCTTTGCTTACACCGCCAGCTAATCTGCACCTTCTTCAAAGTTTTCCATAATCTTCATTCATTAGACCCAGTGTCATTTGTTCCAAAAGTCAGACGGCATCTGAAATGAGGTTCCTTTTGAGAAACCTTTTCGGATTAATCAAGAGCTAGCTCCCTTTTATCTCTTGCCTAAACTAATTTTAAAAATAGACTCTACTTTCCGATACTATTCAGCTCAAATCTGCTTCAGCTCTTGCTGAGGAGTTAAGGGAAGAATTCCAATCAGACCATGACACAGATTTGTGTACTTCAGTCCCATTTTCTTATCAGTCCTTATCACGAACCTACATCTCTATACTGAATCTACATCATAAGTGAAAATGAAGCCCACTCAGCAGCATGACTCCACGTGCGTTAACAATCTGTGTGGCAGGGACAAAGAATACTGAAACTCCTCTGCCTGCAAAGGAAACAGCCGTCACCAGCCTATGTGGCCGATGAGAATTTGTAATATGGCTTCCACACTGAGGCATGTTGCAACTGTGAAATACACACCAGGTTTTCCAGAAGAGTGTGGAAAAAACACAAACTACTTCAGTAATAGTTGATGCTGATCATGTGTTGGGAAGTTCATCCTTGGGCTATGTCTTGTTAAGAAAATGTATTAAAATTAATTTCACCTGTTTCTTTTTACTTCATTAAAGTAATTAGTGGGAAATTTTAATGACATGTGTCAGCTCATACTTGTGTCATATTTCTAGGGGGAAACACTGTTCTAAACACTGAGGAATTGGATTTTATTAGGCATGTGGCAGCTGAACATCCCCTTAATCCCTGCAAAGGTGATGACAGTCACATCCCAACCAGCCACGGCACACCCAGAAGCAGCTCTGGGCTACAACCTACCTCATCTTGAACAAGTGCTTCTGTGGCATTTTCCCACAATGTGTGTGTTATCTTTCTACCCAAGAAGATTACAAATATAGTTTCTTCCCTCAAAAAAATATTTCACATGTGTTTGCTTTCTTAAAAACCTCTCCATTTTCTCTTTTGACATATGCCTACGAAACATGACTTTTTTAACTTGAGCCAAACTTTTCAGTTACAAACTTCAAAGTCCACTTGCCTACACGTGTGCACATGCATATGTGTGTGTGTGCATGTGTGTGGAGAAAGAGAGAAATTATACCTCAGCAGAAGACACTAATACACTTAAACTGACCCAATAATGCTTTAACACTTCTGGGAAAAGATGTTTTCCATGTGTAAGTTTATACTCATCTCTAGTGTCCATCAATGTGGACACAGACATGGACACTTGCAAGCGTGCTAAGGCTTAAAGGATTTTCCTCTGAAGCAACAGTTCTTAAGAAGCCATTTGAGGTGAACCAATGAAAGAGGAAGACATTGGATTTAGGAACGAGCAGGCAGATTGAGCGGGGTGGTGACAGAACAGCCTGGGAAGCCAGTGCAGAGCGCTTAAGGGACAGTTCAGGGAGCAGGAGGGACTGGGTTTGGGGAATAAGGGCAATGGAAGTACAATACCTGGGAGCAGTGGCAACTAGAGACTTCAGGAAGGACAGAAAGCAACAGTCTGTGAAATGTGAAGCAATCTGGTTTAACAGAAAGTCTATGGCCTTCAGGAAGAAGAACAGAGTTTGCTCCTAGTAAAAATTCAAACATGTGTAAAGTAGAAGACATCCGTATTATTTTGACAACACATAACTTTTACTAATGCACAAGGGGAAAAATAGAGATAATTCAAAATTTCAGGACCAATGGAAGGCAGTCGTGGCATGACCAGGCCAGGCATTTACCAAATCTGTCTCTTCTTCCTTCTGACTAAGGAAGATCCAACTCCTCACCTCCTTTCTGATGAGGTGTGAACACAGGGGCTGAGTCTATCCAACACGATGGACATGCAGGGACCTGCTCTACCCACTCCAGCTTTGTCCTCCCACTGCCAAGCGCATGGAGACAAGGCTGGCAACTCCAGAAAGCCAGATACACAAGTCCCCAGATTATCAATTGTATCAGAACCAGTTGCTAGTCAGAAGTATTCATGTAGTGTTATAAACATGTGCACACAACATTTGCATTTCAGCTTGCTAATATGACATTAGCTAAGTAAGCTATAGGAAGCAGCCTTGGTCCAAATGTGAAACAAAAGTAATTATGGCATTTTTATGAATAATGAGGCTAAGAAAGAACTCATCTGAACTCTGAGTGGCACAGAGGTTGTGATATTGGATTATAGAGGAGGCAACGTAATTACAGGCATAATACTTAGCTCTGCAGTGAAAAACATTTACATAGTTAAAATAATATGACTGTTGTTTATTGCTTGTCAGCCTTTAGACAAATTAAGAAAGACTTGATTATGATTATAACATAAAATATAAATGTGAACAACTTTGATATTGCAAAAGTTCTACTACTGCTGGGAGAATAAGACAGGAGGAAAGGATTAGAAGGTCCACCAGAAAGGGGGAGGCCAGCTACCTATTCTCTGTTGGTGCCGTGCCTCCTTTCAGCTTGAGCTCTATCCCTGATAAAGCCTCGCCTGGGCCTTTGGTTTTTGGGTCTGGCCTTGTTCCTAGAATTTTGGCCCTCAGACATCAATTCCGGGAGCAGATTTTGGCAACCATGAAGAGATCCTAAGATGAGACAGGACTCAGTGGGGTTGAAGAGGCTGGACCTGAAGCTCTGCTGGCTCGCTAATGGGGGCGGACAGCCATCCCAAGGCCAGACTAGGATGCTCCAGGACGCAGGCTGGTGTATCGGCCCAAGGACCACGGCTTCACAAAGCACCAATGAGCGGCTGGCCTTGCCTGTCACTACCAACCAATCCGGATGAAACCCTTCCAGCCAATCAGGGGGAAGCCCTTTTCCGGCTTCCCCCTACTGCTAAGTAGACTGGGAACTCTAATAGACTATTCCACCGTGAACCAGAGTGGGAAGGTTCTCATTACAAGCAGGGCCTCTGCTCTGTTCGGAGAGACAGCATCACCACTCTCTGGCTGTGCTGCGCCTCCCTCAGCTTCAGTTGTAGCCCCACTAAAGCCTTGCCTGTGTCTTTGGGGGAAAAAAAGATATACTGTGTATTTAAATTTGTAAGATAATATGCAGAAATCTGAATTAGGAGAAACAAAAGAAAATGTAAAAAATAAATTAGGACAAGCAAGACATCGTAGATGCGAGTAACAGATCTTAATACTCAAGCAAAATGTCAATTAAAAAATTGATAAAAAAAAAACAGTATAAGCAGTTATAATGATAAAAAAAACAGTCAAATGTTATCAAACTATCTGTGGCATAATGATAGTTTCAATGGGGTATTTCTTTCCATAGTAATCCCTTTATTACTATTTTTTAAATTATGTGTATATGCCACTTACAGTAAACAAATTTTAGTGAAAGCAGAATGATATCATCAACTGTCTTGTTATATTGTCCAAGCCCCAAATTTATAACCTATGTCAGCACAATTTGAAACCTCATCTCTTTCATTACAAGAATAACAGTGTTTCCCCTGCCTACATCTCAAGGTGACTGGAGATACAAACAGGTTCATGAATTTATGGACTTCAGCATATTTGCAAATTGAAATTATATAAATGCCATTGTTAGATGCCTTTCTATGGGAGTTCATAGGAGTTCATGTGCACGTGTTAATACAGACTAATCTGTAAAGTGCAGAATAGACAAAAATAAGGTATTTAAGACCGTTTATAACTGATAATGTCCACAGCTATGACTTCAGGGATCTCAGCTCTGTCATAGCTGCTAAAAGTTATTTTATAAAGCACTTTGCAAATACAAAGTGTTCCATGATTGAAAGCATTAAGGCACATCAAAGGTGATGTTTAGGGAAGAAAGAGCATGCGTCTTTGGTTGGAGTGGACTAGCGTGTTCTTGGAGCTGGCTTATTTCAAATAGCACACGCCTGTTGCAACTGTCCTGTCATTTATGCAAAGCATAAAACAAAACTTAAGCTATCTTAATCTCTTCTATGTCCAGTCATAGCTAAGTTCCCCAAATGTCTCTCATATCTACCTATCCTCTATGTGACTGTACTCAGTGAATAAGGCAGCAGGTGTAAGATCACACTGATATTTGAAAAGTGAGGTCCAGAATCGGAGAGTTGCAGCGTCTACAGAGAGGCAGGAAGGAGGGCCACACCCACTTCATGCTGGGATGATGGGTGGTGAGGACCATTTCCTCATGGGGTTGTTTTGGATCAGATAAATTGTTTCTCATGAAGGAGCATTTTCCAAATGCAGATCCTTACCTATTTCCTTTCTACCTTCTTGATCATGCCATAAATCTGGGGACAACACGCTGCTGTTCAGTTTCCATTCAAGAACAATCTCTTCTCTTTTGGATTTTATACTCTATGACCCTCCAGTGTCCTGGGGACCAAAGTAATATGTGATATATCCTGGCCTCTGATGTTATAGTCTTTTTGATTTAATAATACAGTGAGGGAAGCATAAAGAAAATGAAGATGACACTTAAACTCTAAGCTCAGAGCATCTGTTATTCATTCTATCTACTTCCTTCTTTTCCCCCTTTGTATTTCTTCACTAAGTACCCACCAGACTTGCACAGGCAGAAACAGCAAATCTTTGCAAGATTGGAAGAGACCATAGGAGCCATAAGAAATAATGGAGTGAAATCAAGATATAGATGTTAAGTTGAAAACTCCAGGATAAATGGGGAAGACTGAAATAGGATGCCTCCAGAAGAAGACAATCTAGACTCTCACCTTGGAAAGAAGTCATTTTGATGCAGGTCATAGGAATTAGAGGAATCCATTTTAAGCAGAGCTGGCTGGTCTCCTTTTTTATTATGTACTAATTTTATTGAATATATGGTTCTGCCATCTTTTTTTTTTTAAAGAGTATCATGACTCTAGAAATGATACACACATTTAGGTGTCATTGTTCAGGTTAAATGCTGTCCCTGGGAGTTAATATGTAAATTTTTCAGCACTCACAAGAAACACTGTAACCGGATATAGTGGTGTTACGGTTAGTAGCGTCATCAAGAAGAATGCTCCAGCGATTCCTGGAACTAAACAGCTGGAAGGTTGGGGAAGCAGAAAATACACTCATTTCATTTTTATAAATAATTTAAGCCCACTTTACTGAAATCCATTTATGTCTTCCCTAGATATGCCATCTACACATTTATAGAATTAGGTCATTGTTTTTTTCTTGATGATTCAGTTACCTAATTCGATGACAAACTGTTGCATCTTTCAAATTTGTTTCATAAAATAATTGTATCTAATTTAATGCCTTTTGAATTTGCTACTAGCCCAAGCACTGGGAAAAGCAAAATAGAGGCATAAATGTAATAATCTGTAATAAAGGGAAAAAATATTTATCTTGACAAAAGTATATTAATATACTTGGAATTTAATAAATTGGTGACAGAATAAGAATGATTATGGGCTTAAAGTTATATTAACTTTGACTTTATAAGGTTTATAATTGTGTAACTGGTAAAGACCCTTCGATTAAGAAGAAAACTCCTTGGGGAAGAAAGAAGGGGCTACTGTTAATATTGACTTCTTGCATTTTCAAGCTTGTAATGACGCCTTATGTGGTACTCAGCGTAGTTCTACATCCCTATCACGTCCCGGAGGGAATCAGGGATAGTGATAAAGGGAAAGAGCTACAGACCAGGCTACATTTTAATGTAGAGGGAAATCAAGGTTATAGTCACAAAGTCTGTATGACTCCGTACTATCTCCTGGGAGGTTAGAGACTAATTCAAGAAACGATGTTAACGTTTGGTAACATCGTTGTTAACGATGGTAACAAAATCAGTGCTGTGGCAGAAGGACTTGTTTTTGAAGCAAGCTCAAAGGAGGCTGCAAAGTAAGAAATGACAGAGAGTGGGACTTTAGTGTAAACTTGATAAATTAGTAAGATTTATGACCCCACGGGACATAAACAGGTAAACTGTGTAACAGGATAAAAACAGCAAATGTTTGGGATTAAGCATGGAGTAGTACGTTGGGAAGGGATTCTTTGGGAGGAAAAACAATAACCGGTGGGTCGGGTTTGCCAGTTTCTGTGGTATAAACCCTCCCTGCATGGTGACGTCTGGCTCAGAGCAGGGTGTGAGGAATGCGGAGCAGAAGAGACGCTGCCATCAGTAGCTGTGAGGAAAGCCAGCGTCCGGGAGCCCTGGCAGAACACTGCATGTGGGGAGAAAGGCGTCAGCCTGTGTCCGGGAGCCCTGGCAGATGACATTCACCATTCAGCCAAGCCAGGGCTGTCCTGGGGCACGTGGGTAGCCACGATGAAGACTGGGCATGTTACTCCTGCTGAGTCCCTGAAGGGGTCTGGCTGAGGAAGCCATGGGTGCAGGAAGGACCATCAGGGAGCAGAATGCAGGATGGACGCCGAGATTCTACATGGGGAGCTCATGTGACCAACGTGAAATGAGTATGGGTGAAGAGAAAAAGGAATGAGAACAGGGAGTGGGAACAGAGATGAGTGAAGGACGGTTCAAAACGGAAAAGCTAGCACACAGGGAATAAGGGAACGAAGCTGCGGGAGCACCTGTGTTTCACAGAGCTCTCTTGTCTACCACCCAGCAGTTGTATTATTTATCGTCTATTATCCAATGGTTCCCTATTGAGAGGGAACAATGGTGGGACCAGGAAGACAGCCCGCATTTAGGAGGGCCTGGTGGCAGAGTCAACAGTTAGTTGGGGAGAATCGATAAGAAGAACAAGTCAATGGAATCAAGGCCTGGATGTTGAGTACACTGTCCTTTTGACAAAACGGAAAATAGTTAATAGCCGTAAAGGAAAGGAGAGAAAGAGGGAGAGAGATAATGGACTTTAGAAATATGGAGCGGAAACAAGCATTTCCAGAGGAAAAGAGATGATTGGATTAGAAAATATTGCTAACGGGATTTCTCCCAGGATGGAGGAATTCCTGGAGCATGCTGTGCCTGAACTCCATCAACTGTGAGCTAGAACGCCTTGGGCAAGTCACATTTCTTAACTTCGGATTCCTCCGCTGCGAAAGGAATCTTCCATGGAACACCAGCTTGGGAAGGTGAGACAGGAAACCACGGAAGCTACCAGTCCGGACTAGCTACCATCAGGGGCGACGGCGGCAGGACAGTAGCACGGGAAGCAATAGGCCATCCTGCAAGGAGTTGGCAAAGTACCCATTACGCAGCACAGATGGAACGGGAAGCCCGTGGGTGACAAGGCTTTGCCCTACGTACGAGGTGTCGAGGCTGAGGCTGGGGATGCGTGCCGCTCTGAGCCCAGACTGGAGTCAGACGTGGCTGTGAGCCTCAACCCCACTGCCTGTGTCTGGGACATGCTGAAAATACAAATTGTGTTTCTTTATCTGTTAAACGAGTGTCTAGAGTTATTATTGCCATGGTTGCTGTGAGTGTCGGTGAGATCCCAGTAAAGCGGTCAGCACATTCTCTGGCCTCCCGGGAAAGGCCTTCATAAAGGTTGGCCACACTTTTTATTTTTGAAACCCTAAGATGAGTTTTTTCTCAGAAGACTCAGAACTTAAGAGTTACAGTAAGCTCATTCCTAAAGTTATGGGAGCAGTAAAATAATGTTATGGAAAAGACTAAAAATCACAGGATGTGTCAGGAAAGAAATTCTAACCTCGCCCCAAATCATGTCGCTGAGCACTTGGATACAGTGTTATCTCTCACAGTCACCTTATTTCAAAGGTCTAAGAGGGTTGAAAGAGTCCTCAAAAGGGATCCTTTAATTATCAAGGTGTGTTTGTCATTTTCAAGGAGGAAAAAGATAAAAAAGGAGCCATCAAATCAAGAAGTACATAAATGTGCTGAGTAAATCCCAGAATGCTGGGACAGCAAATGATAACATTATGCGGAAGGCCACGAACTTGAGAAACAGACAGAAGAAAAACGCGGGTATTTAAGGAACATCATCTAAGTTTGTTATTGGGTTTGTCAAACTGGGGTCACGTGGAACACGACTTCTAGGCATGGATAAGCTGGAGTGCCAAGAGCCAATGGGAGGCGAACTCTTTTCACTTAGTGGAAACTTTTACACCATCAGTATCAAAGCCACGTATCGATTCCGGGCTGCTAACGCATCTGGACGTCTAGGACTCACCCCTGCAGAATGGAGCCGGAAAGTCCCACGAAGCACCGTTTCCCGGGCTGACAATGCAGGTCAGAACCGCGTGGCCTTCCAAGACGTAGCCGGGGAGGCAGCTGTACCTGATCTTGTCCCCGATGTTGAACCTTGTTCCATGCAGAACTCCTTTCAGGATTTCCCCCGGATTTCCACATGTGTGGCTAGGTAAAACTGATGAAAGAGAAAACAAACAAAAAAAAAAAACAGAAAAGTTAAAAATATTTCTATGGAGATCAACTTCTACCCCCAAAACACGCACTGCATTTGAATGATTCAGATTAGCAAACCCAGTATAAACACATTTTCATTTTGCCTGAAAAAACAGAGAAAATGTATTCATGTTTTAGAATATCTACCATTTAACCATGTCGAAAGAGCCTTTAAAAATTAAAAATAAATGCAGTTTGAGAGGAAAAAATACAGTTCTGCTTAGATTCTGCCTTCTTGATGACCTCTAGATCATTCTCTAATTAGGAGATCCCACAGTCTCCTGGAGTTAGCAGCCAGTGACACAGTGGGGATATGGACATCTGAAAACGTTGGATCAGAAATACAGCATCAGAAACATCAGAAAGTTGGGATCAGAAATATAGCAGAAATGAATATTCATATCACGTTGGTCTTTATTCCTTTAGGACCAACACTACCAAATACACATCACTAATCGATGCTTAATAAATGTTTGTTGGACAGACGACTGAATTAAGGAATAAAGTGAAGATTTCATTTGTTAATCTAACAGACTTAAAAAAAATCACACCACTATTATATTCTAACTTGGCTGTTAGGCTTCACGCATTTATAGTGTCTGGTTGACAACAAAGTTTTATCTATAATAGTTTTGAAGAAGCAAGTCCATAAGAAAGCCTTGATTCTGTTCTTTCCAGACCTGCTCACTTTTTATGTGCAGACCATTCTCTAATTCAACTGCCTTGAAACCTCATCAACAGGACGGCATTCCATACGCAGAACATAATTTTGTACTTAACTGATTCAGTGTTAGGTTAAATGGATCAAGCTGATGATTGTTGGTTCCTATCTACATTTTCTGGTTTAAATTTAGCATATGATCACTAAGTCAGAGCTATCATAAAGTAGTGAAATTAACCAAGGGCCTGCCATTTAAGAGAGAAATGATTTCTGGGGCCCCTGGGGGGAGCTCAGTCCGTCCGTTAAGTACCTGACTTTGTCTCAGGTCATAATCTCAGTGTCCTGGGATCAAACCCCAGGTCTGGCTCCCTGCTCAGTGAGGAGTCTGCTTCTCCCTCTCCTTCTGCCTCTCCCCTGCTCATAAATAAAATCTTTTTGAAAAATGATTTCCAAAAAAGCATTTCCAATAAGCAAATTATTTTATGTCTGTACTTTTTTATTATTTTTAACATAGATCTGGGGTGGATTTTGATATGTGTATAAAGGAATGCAAAATATTGCTTACTTTGTTTGTAAACTGAGAAATAAAACTTTCCCAATGAATGGGAAGGGAATTTCAGTGATTTCTAAAATGATTTTTATTATTACAAAATTACTTAAATAGGTACGAACTAAGCTATGTAAAAACACTTAGAGAACAAATATTACAACTTCAATATGTAATATTGACATGTTTATGAAATCAGTTTACATAGTCAAAGCGTGCTCAGTCCTAGATTTAAAAAAAAAAGTTTGTGAAACCAGTCTGCAAAAATCTGTTAGTTTAGACAACACAATAGAAAAATCAACTATAATTCACAATCTTCTTTGTCTTTTATAAAAAAGAAAGTCTGTATTTAATTCCACATCCACTATCACTAAGGCAATAAATATGTTTTTTTAAAAAATGTTGTTTAAAAACACTGTTCAGTCTCCAACGCTTCTAAGGTAGAAAGTTTCAGTTTTAGCTAGGAGGACCACTTCAGTCCAGGACCCAGGACATCTGCCCAGCAGCTGAGCTGGGGATCTGAGAGCCAGAGACAGGGAAGGTGGGGGCTGAATTTCCACCACCAATGGGAAAAAAGAGATGGGAGTGGGGGAAATATGTACATATGAATGCTTTTGGTGTTTTCCTTCCTGCTCCAAGAATATTTAGAATTCAAAAATCCTTCCTTGCCTTTTTTTTTTTTTTAAGATTTTATTTATTTATCTGACAGAGAGCACAAGCAGGGGAGCAGCAGGCAGGGAGAAAGGGAGAGCAGGCTTCCCACTGCGCAGGGAGCCCGATGGGGCCCTGGATCCCAGGATCCCAGAACCATGACCGGAGCCAAAGGCAGCCGATTAACATGCTGAACCAGCCAGTTGCCCATGTTGGTTTGTTGTTTTTTTTTTTTCCAAAGACACCTTTATTATTTACATTAAATGGTATAAAGACTTCTTATTAGAAGGTACACAGATTCACTTTAGAATGTGTCCAGATAAATTGTTTCCCCGAAGACAAAAGTCATCAATGTAAACCTATCAAAACCCTTAAAACTGTCTACAGAGAACCACAATGTGTGATGACTTTCAGAAGTGGAAAAACCCCATAAGCTACTCTGAAAGCTAAATGTGACCGATACAACTTTTCTATCTACTTCTCTATTGAAAACAGCAAGAAATCATTTCAGTGACTAGCTTTAGTGCAGATGACGTAATTGACTTTTGTACAGAAAGACCAGAGTAACAGAAATACAATATGAGAGATTCCTTGCGATGTTACTGCTTCATGAGCAAACGCCATTCTATGTAATACCTATTTACTACATTGAAGGAGGAGTGAAGGAGAGGTCGTACATAAAAGTTGGCTGTGCAATCACATCGCTAGGAATGTGGAATTGCATGGACTTTGAAATGTTTAAGGAAAAATAGGGGAAAAAAAAAAAGAAGAAAAATCATTCCTGAAAACAGGGATCTCCCAAAGTGGGCCTCTGAAAAGAAAACATCCATGTCTTAAAACTTCTAACAGAGTTGAACGCAGCATTTGGAAACAGACAACTGTGGGCATTCAGACAGAACAATAATTTTGGCCATTCTGGATCATCAAGCTAGGGGAGGACTCTGTAATACAGACGTTCAAAGTGACTGACCGCCAGAGAAAACAGAGGAGCCTATGGAAGGTGCGTAAAGGGTCTTCTTCAGGCGCAGCTGCTGACTGCCAGCGAGACGGTGGCGCTACTGATGTCAGCTATGCCCATTGGAGCCACGGGCAGAGATGGGCTTCTCTGGGTCTGGGCCGTGCAGATGGGAAAAGTGATCAAACGTTAACTTTAAAAGTTTAGTGTCACTGGTTGGTAGGAAGAGGTTATAAATTTTTGATTTGAGGAATGAGTATTTTATTGTCAATGAACTGGATTTTAGAAAAAATAATAAAAAATGTGAACGATGCCAGCAAGAAAATAGAAATAACGGAGGATGAATGAAAAAATTCACCTTCGGTTATAAACAACAAAATGTCAAAAGTGGGCACATTATAAAAGCATTATCAATTCAATTAACCATGATCAGAATACCCTAAATTGTGAAAAATGGATGAAAATAATTGTGGGTCTACGCAAAGATTTAAGGCAACGGCATGTAAAACTTGCCAACACACAAAAATCCAGGGGCTGGGAAAGACTAATTTAACATAAACTCCATCCAAATGGCATTTCTGCCAATTTCATTTTAACTAATTTTTTACCCAGTTCCCCTGAAGATAGTGAATGTCCCTTTGTGTCTCCCATGGTAATGAGCGCACATTAAGTATTTAGTAAATACTTATTGAATTGACTGGAACTCTAATTTTAATTCCCTTAAATCCTTTCTTGAAGTAATTTGCACTCTTTCCCATGGACGCTTCAAGAAAGAAATTCTTATTTGGGTAATGGGAATTCAGCACCCAGCACATACATTTGGTAATGGGAAAGCATTTCTTGATAGGAGCTCTTGGCACAGTTCCTCCTTCTCAAGGCAGGTCTCATTCCATTGGACCACACAAAGCCAAGTCTGCACACCCAGGGCTTGAAACACAGGCTACCATTCTAATTACACTCACGGAAATTCCCTCCCTGACGCATTTGGTTTGGCAAGTGTCTGGGTCACAACTCAGGGACTTCATTAGGCTTTCGTTAGAACCTTGACCCCACTGTTTAAGTGATGAAATGGGTGCCCTATCAACTCCTTTTCCAGACTCCTTTTCTAGGAGAAAAGCAAAACCACAAGGATGCTGAAATAAAACAGAGCATTCATATTCATTCTGAACAGGACAAAAGGCTAGTGAATGGAAGTTTGAAATCCATGGGGGGAGAGGCAGTGTTTTTCACAGCTTGGCCACAATCAATGAAATGTCACTGGGCGCAATCCTTTGGAAACCGGGTCCCAGAGGGTGTGTGTCAAATGATTTGTTTACACTTTGCCTTTCTAGGAGTCTCCCTGCAGCTTAAGGAAATAGAACCTGGAGTGCCCACGTGACACACAGCACTTGAAATGTAAACTAAGGAGATGTGGGTGTCCATGACTCTTTGTGCCCCCACCCACAGCCTTGGGGAGCGATTAGAAAAATAGGGTTACCTAATTTTCAGAAACTTTAAAAATCTTGGAACTGGAAAAACTCCATAAATCTTGACAAATCTTGACACCTGACCTCTTTTCTCAGTACAGACTCTCTAAATCATGGACAGCTGCTAAAGCAGGAGGATGGAGAGGGGGTCGTGGCACGAGAAAACCCCCAAGGACCGCTCGGGAAACAGCAATAACCCATACCTCCTTTCCCAGTCACTATTCATGGTGGAGGATCAGTGAGGAAGAAATGCTGCATGAAAACTATTACTCTGAAGAGTGACAGGAGCTCTAGGACTGAACTAAAAGACAATGTGAGTTTTATGTATATTTCAAGGTATAAAGTGGTAAGGTTTGGCCAGATTTGAAAGGAAAGTTCATCTCTAAGGGCAGCAGCTGTAAGCGGTGGACATTCAGCAAGGGAAGTATACCGTGTGCTGGGATGTGGGAAGGGGATGGGCTCTCAGACGTGTGTTTCCACTTCATAGATGGCCTGTAATTTGGGGCAAATGACTTAAATCTCAGTTTCTGTGTCCTGAATGGGGAGATGTCATGTAAAGCCTATGGATGGGTGTGTGTGAAACCAAAGGAAATACAGATTGAACAGTTAACAGGACGTCCAGAACAGAAGAAGGGATCAACAGACATTCACAATTCTGATTTTCCCCAGATGCAATGCACCATGGACATTTCAGGGAAATAACAGAAACTTACAAGTATGCAGCGCTTCTAATGCATACCGACTTCAGAAACAACAAAGCTAGTAAAAGTCCGTGGGAACCAATATTGTCCTTAAAATGGGAAACCAAAGAGAAAGACATTCCGTTCTCTTTTTAGCCATATTAATTCTACTTTACTATTCCTGCTTTGTTATAATAATAGTAATACTTACACAGCACATACTATGAGCTAGACACGGTTTATATTTATTAACAGTATGCATGAAGTAAGTACTATTATTATCCTATTTCTGGAAAGAAAGCTACTGTGGCACAGAGATGTTAAGTAATTTCTCCATGGCCACACAGCTGGAAGTACTGGTGGTAGGATTTGCAAATGCCAGATCCAGAATTTCTATTCTTCAGCACTATAATAAACTTTCTTACAAACATGTCAACATCAAAAGAAATAATAAAGTGTCTTCAAATCTGTAGTGTTCTCAAGGGAGTTTTGCTTGATATAATAACATGGGTTATTATATCACTTAACTTTGTGCAATGGATCTCTTCATAGTCTTCCTATTTTTTATTTTTTATTTTTTGAGTAGACTCAACACCCACCATGGATCCACCCAACAAGAAGATCAAACTCATGACCCCAAGATCAAGATCTGAGCTGAAATCAAGAGTTGGATGCTTAACCAACTGAGTTATCCAGGCACCCCTCATGGTCTTCTATTTTTAAGTCAAAGGCAGACGTTGTCTAAATTTTTCTAATCTGGAGCTACAGCGGGGCCTTGGCTATCTCAAACAACACAGGCATTAATCCAGGAATAAATTAGTGCAAAATTAGTACAAAAAGAGTTAAATGAAAAACGGAGAGGAGGAAGAAGCAGCAACCTTAGGAAGAATTTCTACAGGGTGACCCAACAAAAGAGAGGGCATGAATAGGACCATGATGGCCAATGATGCAGTATGAGAACATGATAATTTTTTTTTAAAGAATACAAATAGAAGTTTATTATACAAAATTGAGGTCTTCATATTTCTTAGTTCACTAAGGCTAAACAAGGACTAGGTATTTTTTAAAATCATTCACAAAAATTTCACTTTCACTACCCCCTCACTCCAACTATTAAAAAATGGCCTGACCAAATGTTATCAAAACAAACACTATAAATAACACCAAGTCCTTTAAAGACAACTATCCAATATGTTATTTCTTGGCATAGGTCATCTTCATGGCGTGGAACAGTGTGATTTTAAATCCCTGTAAAGCATCCCTGGCAGCTCCAGCCTGTCCGTCGTTTTCAAATTCAACAAAAGCAATGTCATGCCTCCCAGGTACCAAACGTACTTCCTTGAAGCCAGGAAACTGATTAAACAGCATGGATAACATCATCTCATTAGTCTCTTCTGGTAAATTATTGAGGAATAAAATATAGTTTGGAGGGTAATCAGGGACCTGAGGATTTGGTATTGAATTTCCTTGGGTATTTGCTGCATTTCGTGCTCCCTGACCAGGCTTTTTGTTTGCAGTGGTTGCAGTCTGTTCCACAGTTTTTGCTTTTTTCTTTCCCTTCTTTTCTTTGTCAGCAAAAGTGCATTTTAGATATTATATCAGAATCTGTTTTTGCATACTGGATTCGCATTGGTTTACCATAAAATGGAAATTCTTGTAACTGTCTCAAGGCATTTGTGGATGAGCCCAGTTCCTTAAAAAATAACAAAGGCTTCCCCCTCATCTTCATCGTCTTTAAAGCTACAATATCTACAATGTGGCCAAACTGAGAAAACAGGGCATACAGGGATCTCTTCAACCCTTCTTTTTTAATTTTGTCGTTCATATTGTTGATGTAAACTGTATGATTTGTTCTGATATCCATGTCTGGAGTTAAACTGTTCAACTGCCAGAGGCCTAGGCCAGTTCCCAATGAACCAAAAGCCGGAAACCGAACATGATCATTTTTGTTCAAACAGATTATGCTCTTTGTTTTAAAATCCATGGAGTGTGTCCATGGGTGTACTCTAGAGTCAACAAGAAAAGAAGGACCACGAAAGTCATTAAGTTTCTTCTGACTGGGGAAGTAAGAGTGGAAGAAGCTGAAGGGAAAGAGGTTGGAAGCCCATGATTAAACCCTCTCCAATACCCGAAATTAAGGAGCCCAGCAATCATTCAACTCCATAGAAAGATGACCAAAAGTTGAGAGTAAGACCAAACAGAGAGCCCAGACGTCAAACTGAAAAATAATCATGGACACGTGGATGCCTGCTAATATCAAAGTTTGAAAATTCCTCATGTGATTGATATGCACAGCAATAAGGAGTGACACAAGATGTGCTTCTCAACGGTCATGGAACCATCAGAAAGGAAATGACAGGCACATGAATTTCAGCAGGTCTGTTTGCATATCCTCCAGACACATGGTGGATTATAGACATGTTCATTAACTTGTAAATCACTTTTAAGACCATTTTTCTTTCTTCTTCTCAGAAGTGACATTTATATTCAACAAATGAATGTTCCATTGATTACAAATGTCTCAATATTTGTGAAAAGATAAGGTGAAAGTAGTTCTAAAATCTGTAAAGGAAATTTAAACAAATACGACCACAACCTCTTGTACACGTTCCCTTAATGAGAGCAAGGTTACTAGCAACAGCGCAAGGCCTGCTCAGAATGACATTTGCCCAACTACCACCCTGCCGGCTAACATGTGACATTCATGTAACGAGGATCATGTGTCCATTCCAGAGGTTAATATCACACTAAGTAACATGAAGGGTGGTTAACAAATTCAATTACATTGACTCTAGGAAACAGCTCCAAACTCTTTCTCAGTCATGGCTCATTTGGTAATTCAAATAAGGAAGAACTGAAAACTGACTAGAACACTTCCTCTTTCCACTAAGTTGAGGTATCAAGGGCTGGATATACCTTCCTGCCTTAATCAAGTTAAGGGAAAAAAGTCAAAATTTATGAAAAACAAAAACCGACTCTCAAAGCACTGGATATCACACAGGGCTGGAACATGATCCCTGAGATGATGAGACAGTCCCTACCAATTCTCTGGCTTTGTTGCCTGGAGAGACTTGCATGCCCAAGGCACAGGGCACAGACTCCCAGGTTGACCCAGCGGTCTCCCTGAATGAAGACACAGAGACGAGAATGGGGCAGGTCAAAGAAGCTAAAAGTCACAGACAGAGGGAGGCACTCAGAGAACGACTGAGGGCCCTGTTGCATTCCAGATGAGTACTGACCTATGCATGTAAGGACAATTACCCAAGTCTAGTGAAAGAATGACCAATAGATAACAGGTAATAGTGCCCAGAATGCTCGTGGAGGTGAGCAGACTGCCTGCTCCCAGCAGTTAGAGCAGAAATCTTCAACACGCACTGCACAGAGAACAGAGTACTGAGAAAGCTCAGGGGTGGGGGAAGAAATCACTCTAGAGTAAGTGCTACCTAGACCTCGTCTTAGAAATCTTATAAGCACAAGACCAGAGTAGGGGGAGGCTAGCAAGATGCCCACCACTCCCTACTAGGGTCGTGCAACCAGGCCCCCACGTGCATAGACCATATGTGAGTGACCACCTACTTACAACAGTCACCCCAGACCCTCAACTCCCCTCACCCTTCATCCAGTCTTCAAAAGCAGTCCCAGTAAGGACCAGACAGATACAAGAAATTTACATCCAAAAAGAAAATTCAAGAATGGTTTTGGGAATACAAAAATATCCCACACCTACCAAAGTAAGATTCTCCAAAGCTGGTGTCCAGTTAAGAATTACTAAGCTTGGGGTGCCTGGATGGCTCAGTGGGTTAAAGCCTCTGCCTTCAGCTCAGGTCATGATCCCAAGACCCTGGGATCGAGCCCCACATTGGGCTCTCTGCTCAGCAGGAAGCCTGCTTCTTCCTCTCTGTCTGCCTGCCTCTCTGCCTACTTGTGATCTCTCTGTCAAATAAATAAATAAAATCTTAAAAAAAAAAAAAAAAGAATTACTAAGCTTACAAAAAAAGCAAGACATGATCCATAATGAGGGGGAAAAAAACACAAAAAAACTTAGCCAGAAATGACACAGGTGGTTGAATTAGTAGCTAACATTAAAACAGGCATAATAATTGTACACCATGTGCCCAAGCAAGATTAGACATGTTAACTAAACAGAAGGAAAAAAAAAAAAACAGGTAAAGATGGTGAGATTTCAGAATAAAGCAATGTCCAATGTCACGCTGACTTTAAGAAACACACTTGAAATATAAAGACAGGAGTAGATAGAAGCAAAATGATGGGAAGTGTAACCAAAAGAACAGAATGTTTAGCAAAAGCACACTCAAGTTGCTGTGTTAATAGCACACAGAACAGTTTTAATGCAAGGAGTATTACCAGGAATGAAGAAGCTTATTTCATGATGATAAAAGAGTGAGCGTAGCAGTCCTAAACATGCATGTGCTTCATAACAAAGCCCCAAAGCACAGGATGTAAGTATTGATAGAACTGCAAAAAACAATGGGTAAAACCAAATTAGAGCTGGAGATTTCCACATAAGCCTCGTAATTGAATGAGCAAGCATACAAAAAATCAGACAGAAAGCATACAGAAAATCAGGCTGGCACAGCCTTTGCAATCACCTTCTAATTAATTAATGCCTCAACAAGAAGTCACAAGGGATACTTGAAAATACTTGAACAGGTTGAAATGGTAAAACGGCACACTGCTGTCGTGGGATGCATCAAAAACTATGCTTAGATGGAGAGATATAGCATATAACATTTATAACCTAAAAGAAGAAAAATCTCGAAAAAAAATCTCTTAGGCCTCCATCATGAGCACCTGGAGAAAAGAAAGCCAATTAATCCAAAGAAAGAAGTATCAAAGACAAAAACAGGTATTATTCCTCAGTAACACTATTAAAAGATGTCAATATATGTCACACCCCCACCTCCAAGCAGTCCTCACTGCCTTCCAAGTCACAATTAGTGGTAAGGCTGCAAGTGTGCGGACACCACAAATCCCACTCCAGAGGTGGCTTGCTGTCCGGGAGGTAGGGCATGTGTGTGCAAGTGAGTACAGCACAGTGTCCTCAGAACTCATGCAGAATCTCGTACGGAGTCCCATGAGAGGAAGAAAGTTGTGAACGTCTGAACGAAGGAAGCGTCTCTATGTGTACCTCAAGCAGACTTCTGGAAAAGCCTCACATGAAACATGGAGACAGCAAATGCTTTATGTGCTACGTTAATCCTCACAACTTGCCAAAAGGGGCATTCTTCCAGCTTTATCTGCAAAGAAAGTGAGACCAGAGAGGTTGAGGAACTTGGCTGAGGGAACACAGGTGAGGCCACAACTTTGCAAACCCTAGGATATCACCGTGTCATTATTGTGTTGATATAATTGAAAAGCTTTTAAATAATAATAATCATAATGTTAGAAATCATTTGGGGATAGTTTAATACAAAAAACAAAAACAGTGGGGCACCTGGGTGGCTCAGTGGGTTAAGCCTCTGCCTTCGGCTCAGGTCATGATCTCAGGGTCCTGGGATCGAGCCCCACATCTCTGCTCAGCGGGGAGCCTGCTTCCCCCTCTCCCTCTGCCTACCTCTCTGCCTGCTTGGGATCTCTGTCTGTCAAATAAATAAAATCTTTAAAAAAAAAAAAAAAAGCTGAAGAACCAGAAACTGGGTTCTTGTTCTCTCTAGCCTGCTGTCTCGCTCTGTGATATCCTATTTTCTTTCCATCTCGATAGTAACAAATACAATGACAAGTAGGATGACTCATCCATTATGAAGGTTTAAGATGTTGCAAAACAGCCGGTATTTCAGACGTATTTAAGGTCTGATGCCTTTCTCAATGCTTCTTCCTGCAAACTGAAAAATGTGAAAAACCAAGGAGAACTCTGAGAAAGCATCTTAGAAAATTAAGGCAAAACTGAAAGATTAAACAGAATGTGGTGCTCCATTATCATTGCCTTGGTAGGACACGGTTCAAGACGAGCTACAGAAACACCCACTCAACTTTCTTATATTCGAAACTCCGTGGTTCTTCACCATAAAGAGGCTCACACTAATGTAATTACAGTGCCACATTCTGCACCCACATTCCGGAGGGGGGAAGAGATCGCCCGGATCAGGCAGCTTCCTTTTCCCTGTGATTCTACTACTGACAAGTGGAGTCAACGGGAAGCGTAAGTCAATCTGGGCCTCATCTGTTTCTCCAGCAAAGTGAGCAAAGCTACAGCCTCAATCCCTGGGACCCATTGTTGACACAGAGTTTGGGGAGTAGGTTCATCCGGAAGGGCTTGCAGGATACACCTCGAGGGGAGGAGAGGAAACAGGACTGAGCAGAGAAAGGACAGGAACTGCAGTGCAGTTCTGACAAAGGCCTCAGCCCACCCCACAGAGAGCCCTGGGGTTGAGTTGGCTGCTCAGCCTTGCCTCAAATGAGAGAGGCCGGAGCCCAGTGTTCGGTGTGGGCTGCTCCCTGGACAGGGTCCCCTGAGACAAGGCAGCTCTCTCAAGCTGAGATCAACTCCTAGAGCTGGTCTCAGCCAAGAACTTCCACCTGTCTAACCCACCCCCCCTCCAAGATCTAACTTCTTTATTTTTTTAAATTTCACCCTGGGATCTGAGACTAGCCGTCTTTAACTTTGAGGGTTAATGTGTTTTTACTTATGGTGTTTTACCTGAGCTATCTTGAGGTTTACAAGAGAAGCTGCTACAGTAATCTTTTGGGGTGTTGTATGCAGGTAACAAAGAAGGTGGCGGGAAAGGAGGGGAGTGCGCCTGTAAGGACCTATTTAGAAACTGTCCCTGCTCCCCTTCCCCCAGAGAATTTACTTGGAGACAAGTCCTGGAAACCAGCTTCAGGTAACAAAGCCCAGATACAAGGGTAGGTCAGGCCAGGTGGAGACATCCGATCAGTGGGGGGATGCCCACTGTCTCCCTGGTTACCAAGGAGTGTGGGCCCCGCTCTTTGGGAGCCTTTTTGGCGCCCATCCTAATCAAGGTGTAATAGGCTGGTTCAAATGTCTACTAGGGTAAATTGTAACTCAATTGGTCTCCTAGCATCACTGTGGAGTTTCCTGTGTGTGTTACAATCTCATTGGCCACCTGTGCGTGGCCAGGCCCGACCGCATGGCCTTGGCCCTTAAAAGCTAGGCTGTGAAACAGAGAAGGCTCGCCCTCTCCTGTAAGAGGTGTGGCCCCAAGCATTCGGTTAGATTCTTGATGCTTGGCGCGAAATAAAGCTTTGCTTGACCTTCGCTTTGTATCAGTCTCATTCCTTTGATCATGGACCCATTATTGGGGCATAACAGCGCCCTTCCTCCGGGCGGTGCCCCCGTTTCTGTCAACCTGGACGTGGAGCGGCGGGTGAGGGCAAGAGAGCTGGGGGCCCGGCTCAGAAGGGCTGGGACCGTGGCCCAGCACCTATAGCATGAGCTAGCTTAAGGACAAAGAGGGAGACGGCTCTTACTGTTTCCAGCTCTCTTAAGGGAAGATGGTCCTTCAGGACGAGACAGATGGAAAGATAATCAGCTATATCGGATACGAGCTGATGAAACCTTTCAAGGATGTGGTGATTGAAGACAGAGCTGCATTCGTGCTCATCAACGGAGAGCAAGAGAGGCAGGTGGTGGGTAACCGGCCTGGCGCGGTCGGACGAGCTCCTGATGCTCGAGTCAAAATGCTGCACGGCACGGGAGTGAGGAGCCAGCGGAGCCTGAAGGAGAGCGAGCGGCCCCCGGGGAAGCAGGTGCAGCGAGGGCTGGGACCAGAGTGTGCAACTGCGCCAGAAGGAGCCTCGCTATCGCGCATGCTACTAGCAGGGACTTGGGAAGATGGCGAGTTACCTGTACGAGGAAGATGACAGCAGGAATCACGCTCAAGAGATAAGCCGGCACTCAAGTCAGTAACCGTGAGATCCAAAGACGGAAATAAAACACAAGGACACAAGTGACCTACAGAATACAGAGGCGGGACCACACACATGGAGGTAATTTTCAGACACTCGAAGAGACGCTTCTCTCATCGGCCGCTTTCCCAGGCTCTGGGCATCGATTTATTGTCCTTTTACTCTCTTAAACGAGGACCTGTACGCCTGTTGCCATGTCCACACACACACACTTCTTATCAATTGCATAGAAAAATATACATTTGAGTAATTCAAATCAAATCTATCAAATTCCTATTTAAGAAAATGAACGTAAATTAAAACAATGGTTCTATCATTTTATTTAGATAGAAAATTTGGGTTTTGTGAAGATTCAACTTTAAAAATCACTTCCAATTTGAAGTTATATGTACAGAAAATCAGGAAAGGTATTTAACAATTTATAAAGCCATGTGGCGTTATATGTTATTTCCAATTAATGAATTCTTGGCTGTCAGTCTAACCTGATTTCATTTTTCTTTTATGTGTTGGCAGTTACCTTCTAAAAATAGTTTTAAATTAAAGTTATGGACATAAGCAGTTTCAGCTTACCAGGTGTTAGTATATTACTAATTTATGATTTTCATGTTCGTTTGAACCTAAAAGCTGTTTTCATGATTGAATTCATATTAATAGCTCAAGCTTTATTAATAAGAGCATCTTTTGGCAAAGGTAAAGCATGTTTTTTCTGTCAAGTACTATATATGTAGGATAGCATTTATTTAAAAAATTTATATATACACATATATAGCAAACTTCAAGTTTTTTGAATTTCTGAACAACTTTTGGTTATAATTCCATCATAACAAGGAACCAGTATATGGATAAAATTAGCATATAACATGAAGGTTAATTCTATTTTGTGTATACACATAGATCAACATTACCTATTTAAATTTAATTCTCAGACTGAGGAGGAGGGGAACCAGAAGTAATTAAATGGTGCATACAGGGACACAAGGACTTAGGTCCCCAAATCCCCACAGGACCCTGTGGGGCAGGTGAGAGAGATGAGCAGTAGAGGGGAATCTGGGATGGGACTGCTCTCTGACTCAGACCCCACACTCCCTTCTCATCCCAGAAACCTCGCCAGCGACAGGACGCAGCTCTATGGAGTTGTCCCCTAGAGGAAACTGCCAGGATCCCAGTTAACGATGGCCTTTATTCTGGAAACAACTGCACCGTGGAAATGGGTTCTACCTCCCCGCTGACATCAGAGCAACTCACGTGCCTTCTCTTCTCTGCTCAGGTGTTACCTGGCACGCAAGCTCCCCACTGACTGTGAACCTTCCTTCCATCCCAGCCTCTGCCCTCGCTGGTCTCCACCCAACAGGGAGGACCTCGCCCTGCACCCACCACCCACTCGCTCAACTGTCATTTCCACAGACGTGCACAATGGCCTAAGAACGGTTAACCCAGACCCCCGCGGGGGACACAAGGAGCAACCCCCCACCCGCAGCAGGGTGCCTTCACAGACTTCCCTTTGTCTTCCCTCTTGCAGATGGCCCATTGTCAAAGTCATTTCCTGAGCACCCTGCCCCACCCCTTCTCTCCACCTCCGTGACTCCGACCTGAAGTTCATAGCGTCTCATTTTTCTAGTCCACTGTGTCAGCCTCTTTGATATCAAGTGTTGCTATTCCTGTGAACTTCACCCTCCATCCTCAGCAAGCACGTAGGGCACTTTGAGGACACAAGTCAAATGCGTGGTGCTCCCTTACTGAATCCGTTCCTGGTCTTCTAGAGCAGCGGGAGAAACCCCAAACTCCAGACCAGGGATGGCAACGCCCAGCATGGTCCAGCCCCTCGCTATTTCTCTGACCGCAGCCCCTAAAAGATTCATTGTGCGTCAGCCATAAAGGCCCTTCTTTATGGCTCTAGATGATGCAAAGCCCCTTCCCTCCTCAGGGCCTTGGCAAACTCTATCACCCTGCCTGGATCCAGGCCGTTACAGGATGGTTCCTACGGTTCATGTCTGCAGTCCGCTGACAGTGTTCTTCCAAGGTCTCTCCCATTCAGTTTGCCTAAAATAGCTCCATTCTTGCCTCCTACTATTTTGTATCACTTACTGGGCTCATTTCTTTCTGGCACCACCGCTGTTTTGAATTAGCAGGAAGAGAGCAGAAGGCTTAGTTCCCCGATTCGCCGTTCTTTCCCGCACCTGCAACAGCACAGTTCCGTGGAGACTCTATAAACTACGTATTGAACACATGACTTAATTAAGGGAAGAGGAGAGGCACAAATTGGCCTTGGGGGAAAATTCGGATTTCCTAAGAAGTGGAATTTCAGAGTCTTTATCAGAAATGCCTATTCTTCCCTTTGTAGGAAAGGCCCTACATCTCACACAGAGCTTCGACTATGCCGAAAATAAACACGAAGCTGCCTTTACATACATCTTGAATCGATTCACCTTCATATCAATGATTAGGACTCACCTGTTTGGAAAAAGAAAGGCGAGCCTGCAGATGAGATCGGTGGGAAAGTATGTGGGACCTACAAACTCACCCCCATAAGATGTTAGAAGTCCTCTCTCTTCCCCCTTGAGTACACGGCCTCAAGTTATAGCAGCAGTAGGGAAAGGGAGAACCAGGACAATAGGGAAGAGACGGAGAGAAGAAAGCACTAGAAACTCACCGCAAACCTGCTCTCTGAACAACAGCCCCCATGCACGAGGGCTGGTTGGGAACAATGGCAAACTTCCTGGATTTCCGCATCGGTTTTACAAAGGCCGCACAGACACTCATCTAAGGTTTGAAGGGTCAAGAAAGATACGACGAATTCAAGTCAGATGAGGCAGTTTCGTGACATTTTGCCACGCTCCTGATGGGCCGGTTAAATCTCACAGCATAATTTAGTTAAATGAAACTGCAAGGTTGAGAAGGCTGTTGCAGAATTATAAGTACCCTAAAACTACAAAGAGAATGCCCCATTGTCTGCAACCCAGCTCAGAACGCAATTATCGAGAACAGAGGAAAGAGATTCAAACACTCTGGTTTGGAAGGAACTGTTGTAGATTTTCTCAGAATTACCAAGTGTGAAGGGACTCGTGCGTGGATGTGGGCAGGTCTAGGAGAGTCTGTTAAAATGGGGACTAGGGCTCTCCTGCGGCGGCAAAGTCCAGTTTATAATCTACAGAGAAGGCAAACGGTGGCCAAATAAAGTCAAGGAGACACAGGTGCAGGCTATAATGCGTTTCAAAGGTCACAGGTGTGCAGGATACCACGTGAGTATGACACACCAGGGACGGGGGCAGTGCCAGACCCAGCACAGCCTGCCACTCTGAACCAGACTGGACGGGGGCACTGACCACTGAGCTCCTACAGCATGCACAGGGCCTTTGCCAATTATGTGCACATGCATGTAATTTTTGTACAATGCAATTGTCAAAGACCTGTTTGCCAAAAGCTCTGTATCAGGGATCCCCGGTGTCTTACAGCGAAGACAGATTCTGCTCTCTGCAAGGTTGATCATTTTGCACCAGGGTTGGGGACACAGGGGGCGTGACCAGCTGTGTAGCCACCTTTCCCAAATCTGAGGGAGCTGGCTAGAAAATACCAGACCCAGTCTTCCTCTCTCATCTATTACATCTTTCAACTGGATACTGAGAGGGTCTCCACAGGAAGAGGATTCTGAGTCTCACAGCCCCTGATCAGTAAGGTGGATCTCTGCCATCAACCTATTTTGCTCATCACCACGTCACACATGTGTAAGCTGACTTCACGTAGCTCGCTGTCCGCAGTATAAGGGAAACACGAGGGATTGTGAAGATGAGCCTCCGGACAAGGTGGTGAAATGTGCCCTTGAAGGCCCTAATTTTTATGAAAATGATCAATAACTTTAACTAATGGGCTGGATGAATTGTTGACCTCATTTGAAATTAGTTATTATGACAGATGGTAATTTAAAGAAGATATAAAATTCAACATACATGGATGCATTTTCTAACTATCTTGCAATCAGAAATATGTACGAATCTTCCCATCTCTTAGGAAAGACATCCCAGAGATTCCCGGTGCCCCTCATCCCACATGAGAACACAGAATCGGCAGCCCGGGGGGGTGGAAGAGGGTTTCCCTCACCTCCTCTTTTCCCGGGTTGGAGTGGGACCCTGGGGGTGAGCTCTCTACGACGACGCAGAGAAGGACCAAGACGCAGGGACAAACACCCGAGTAAACAAAGCATGGACCAGGCCATCAGCCCAAACTGGACTCCCTCCTGTACCCCTAATCTGTGTCATGGCAGAGAAGCAAACTTCTTTCCAGCCTGTGCCACATACTTTGGAGCCTGCTTGTTAGATCATTGTGTTAAGGCATAGAGGAAACTAATAGAACATTTCTGAGAATTACAACTCGTAATGGAACTCATCACTCCCCACAGGGTGCTGGGGTTTGGGGTGCACGTCACTGACCTTAGACTACAAAACGCAGATCAGTGTACTAATCTGATGAACTATGTAATGAGCAGTTCTGAGAATAGGGACAGCAGCAAGCCCAGTAAACGTTAATCCACGTGTACACAAAGTAAACGCTTGGGCATCTTGCGATGCACCCTTCCCTGGAGATTTAGGGTGACGCTGACCTTCAGCTGGACTTGCAATGAGGGAAACAGAAGCTTCATCACCACCATCCATTTATCCACAGCGCTCTCTGTTCAGAGAGCTTGCGTTTAAATGCCTCGTAACACATAGAACTTTTGTCTGTTTGTACCCTGAGCTCTGGGATTTCTCCCTAAATCCATGAAGTGCAGACATCAGAAGTTCTCACTCAGAACTGCTTTTAACAGCATACAAAGGACGTCACGTCAACATGCATGGACATGTGTGTCTATTTCGTACACTTAGAGGATACACTGTATCCAAACAAGATGAGAATATTAATGAAATCGTTTGTATGTAGTTTGATACAGTTTTGTGTATTAGTGGGTATACAGGGCTCACCTACTCAAAAATAGTTTAAGAAATTAATTTCTCACAAGCGACTAGTTAAAAGTCAGCAGTTTTCTGATTCAGTATCTGAATAAAGCATATTTGGAAAGTAAAATCTTTTAACTCAAATACATGTTAAACAATTTTCATAATACTATTGTTGGCTTCTGGGGAAACTTCAATGTTTTCTCTCCAATAGCCTTCCTCAAATTACAAAAAAAAAAACAGTCCTCTTTAAAAATATAAACATTTCAAAAATTCCCTCTTTATAATATTTTACAACCGTGCTTATTAACTGATCTAATACCTATTTTAAATTCTCTAAACATTCCAAAATCAGATCAGCTTTGTGCAGAGAAAAATGTTAAATTATAGCAAGTATTTCTATACACTATTTCATGTACTAAAAGTCAAAATCTGATCCTCTGTAATAACCAAGAATTATGACAAATATAAAATACTAGTGAAAAATATTAAAACACAACAAACTTATTTTAATTTTAGATACCACCAAAATAATGAGACTGAAATGCTAAAAGTCACCATGTATTCACCGGAAGTGAAAATATACCGTCATATACAACTGATGGGCTTGGATAGTTCATGTCGAAATAAATAAGCCTCTTTAGGAGGGAAATGGTCAATTGAAGATAGGTGTACCTCAAAGGACTGAGAAAAACTAGGATTGATTGGAAAGGTGCATTTTTTTTTGAAGCTATACCCAGTTATATACTTATTCTTTCTTTTTTTCTTATTTTTTTTTAAAGCGGGCTCCACACCCCACATGAGGTTTGAACTCACAACCCTGAGATGAAGAGCCACGTGCTCCACCACTGAGCCAGACAGGCGTCCCCATATCGGTTCCATAAACATAGCAAAGTAGTAAATAGTAAATGTAACAAAAGAGTAAAATACAGTTATAGAAATAAACAGTTGATAGATGAGTATCTGAGCTTTTAAATAAACATATGTAGATACGTGTCCTCACTCTTCTGGAAGGTCCCTACCCTCAGAAAGGCTCCCCTTCTAGCCTGTACAGATTTTGTTTGGTGAAAATCTGCCTCAACGTCAACTTCCTCTGTTTTGGTTAGAGAATTACTCACTCCTTCTGTAATTATTTATGTTATTTGAAAAAGCAGCAGCTGAGGCTTTGGAAGACACCTAGCCAAGGGGAGGGCATCCAAGAAGACACGTGGGGTTTTTCCTGCAGAAATAAGCAAGAAGCCAGAGCAGAGGCTGGACAAAGGGGCTTCAGTGCGGTGCACCTGCCGCAGGTGGGACAGTTGGGGGGTGGGGCTGACAAAGGAAACATAAGCACTTGGCAGGAGCACCAAGAGCAGAGCATCTGGGGTTAGAGGTGAGGGAGTTTGGGAAACACCTGCTGCCCTGTAAGGAAATCCAGATGCCATGTACCCCGAGCGTCACTGCCATGCGCACGCTTCCACTCACCAGGGATCCCACAGGACGAGAGAGAAAAAAGGCGGGTGTGGGGCAATGGCGCCCTCACAAATGCCTAGATTGCTAATCACTTGGTGACTCGACAGACAGACACAGGCAACTTGCCCAGTCTGTGTCACAGTTACAACATACAGTTGTCCCATTGACGTGTGGACGAAAGAGGTATGTTTTTCTGGTGTAAGGAAAGTAAAACTGAAAATGAGCACAATACCCATTGTGATCCTTTATGTTGTGCAAAATACCATCTACTATCACAGGAGTGTTGTGTCATCCCTGTCGCTTTGTTGTGGAAACACACACAGGAAGGGCTCCCGCCCAGCATGTCCCCAGACCACGGAAAAGCCCTCCGTCACAGTTCTCCTGCAGGAGTGAGCATGGTTGGGGACTGGCGCTGCTGTGTGTGTGGAGTCACTGTTACAGGTGTGCTGTGCTGGCTGCCTGGGCAGGCGTGCCTTTGTCATAGGATGGACTTAACTTGGAAATGGGGACAATTAAAAGGGACAAAAAGTAAAAGAAATAAAAAAGACAGTATTAGTAATAAATTGTAGACATGAAGTTTAGAAGGAATGCAGACTGTATATTAAGATGTCCGTTTTTTCATGACGTGAAAACTTCTGGGTGTGCTGGTAAAGTTGCTCAATACGTTAATTACCCATCAATAGCTAATAGAGGCTCTTGATCATCATTAATCATTTGAGTTGGGGATGTTGCAACCCCTGCTGTACTGTCTGGCAGCTCCAGTCTGGCGGGAGGGAAGCAGGTGGATAAGGAAACCACAGAGCACACCTGCACTGACAGACACCTGTGCCAGGAGGACAATGCAGCAGGAGCAGCACTGGGACATCCCAGGGGTCACAGAAGACACCTGGTGAGCGCAGAAGCCCGGGGAGGCTGAGCAGAGGAAAGGCATCCCAGCCTACAGGACAGGTCCATGCATTTCTCATTCCTCGGACTGGCCATGATAAACGTGGCCACAGGACCACGGTCGGCCAGACTGAGGAATCTCAAGGGGGTACGTCTAATTAGCACACCCGGGGGCAGGGGGAGAGCAGCGAACATCTTTCATTTGATGATATTTTTAAGCCGTAAGTGGGCAGTAAGTCCAACCAGTCGTAAAAAAATATTCTACAAGTTTCCTAAGGAGGAAAACACGTCACTGCAAATAAGTGAATAGCAGTGAAAGCATTTTGAATGGGAGGAGGGTCATTTAAAGTCATGTCTTGCACTGATGAAAGCGCTCGAACACGGAGAGCAGTTGTCTCCCAAAACACAGCTCCTTTTGCTTGCATGTCCTGCATCCCAGACCCGAGCTCCAGTCTCCAGAAAGGGCACTTTTAAGATTGAGATGGAGTGCTCATACACAAAATGTACTTTCTTATGTGAGACCCGCGACGCCATAACCGCAGAGATCGCCACCACATCCGACCAGCGTGGCCACGTCCAGCCCAGACACACCCGCCTTTGGATGCCGCGTCGGAGCCTTCACTGCCCACACCTGCAGACCTCACAGACACGCGTTTCATGCTTGCAATTCTATCAGCCACGTGAAAGGAAAGTGTGTGTAAATACAGATACATCATACATATACAATACTGAAGAGCAAAAGGTTCGAATATTATGAAAACTGATCATTTGAAGTAAAAGCCATTAACAACAGTCACTGAGACAAAGAAATAAGGTAGTCGGCATTCCATACACATATTAACAGATAATTTTAAAAATGACATACAGCACCAATAAATGTTGATTAAAAATTTCAAATACTATCAAACTAAAGAATCCTATAGATTATAGTATATCAAGTTCTTGAGACAATGATTGGTACATGTCATGTGCTACACACGTATCCATCAAATATAAAAACCAAACTGGGGGCTCCTGGGTGGCTCAGTGGGTTAAGCCTCTGCCTTTGGCTCAGGTCATGATCTCAGGGTCCTGGGATCGAGCCCAGTGTCGGGCTCTCTGCTCAGCAGGGAGCGTGCTTCCCCCCTGCCCCTCTGCCTACATGTGACCTCTCTCTGTCAAATAAATAAAAAATAAATAAATCTTAAAAAAAAAAAAAAAAAACCTGTTGCATGCCGCATTTTTAATAGAAAACAAACATCTCCTAAAGGCCCATTCATTGAACAGCTCTGTAACAACAAAGTGCATGACACTCTTCTAGAGCCTTGGGATACATCAGTGAGTGCAACAGACTGGCCTCCTGAGCCTACATCCTTCCAGGGAGAGCCAGACAGAATAAAGCTTCACCAACACACACACTGTTCCCCGTGCTCACTAAGTGGCCTTTTTAAAAAAGCGACACATGATATTTATCTAATTCCCATTAGACATACATCTCTCTAGAAATGACTCATCTGAGAGTATTTCCTATCTTGTAAGAATAAAGAACTAGAAGTCACGGTAGGGAAAACACCGCATCATGTACCATGACGGAGATAATCAAGCATCTCGGGCCCAGACCTAATAAATCCGGAAGGCATTAAACAAACAGAGGTCATGTGTTGGGAACATGAAGCTGCCTAAACAAGCACAGGGTTCCTCAATGACCTGAGCCGGTAGCCCGCTCCGCGCAGCACCGAGAACGTGAAGCAGGAACCTCAGAGGGCATCCGGCAGGGAGCGATGCAGGAAATTTACTGTCCCTGCCGGATCGGAAGGTCAACAATCGTACTTCCAGGAGTGAAACGTAAACACGCAGTAAAAAGGTTTCATAATGCCTAGATTTCTTCTGTATCCCTTGAGGTTCCTTCCGAGGTGGCCGTGCCTGTCCCCAGCCTTCCCCTGTCAGATCCCGAGGCACCATCCCGTGTCGTGTCCGCAGGCCTTTGACCTCAGGGTTAAGGAGGCAGACAATCAAGGTCTCTGTGCTATTGTACCGCCTCACAAAGCAACCCAGCCGGCATGCCCAGGCGAGAGGCTGGTGAAAAGCAGTGTTTCCCAAGCCCATTTGTAAAAGGAAATTCAGGTGAAATCTCCAGAAAGAGCAGATTTTAAATTTCGTGGATTAAAACCCCAATTGGCAGGTGCTTGATGCATCTGTAAATTTACACCAGTGATAACATCAAAGCAAGGCTGCCCGAGAGGCAGGCCATGGCCTAACTGACCTCCTGACCTCTCTCTGTGAACCTCTCTACCGAAGGACTCCCCCCAGCAGAGGACACTTCCCCAGCCCTAAACACTGAAATCCTAAAAGGTCTTACATGAGCACTGATTTATACCCAACTTGTCTGTAAATATTTAAGATATTTGGGTAAAGGGAGCTTAGCTATAATAACATTAAAAGGCACTGAAGGGTAGCAGGAATTTTCCCTGTAGGGCAGTGTTGTATTTTTTTTTTTTAATTTAAATTAATAAGTCAAATAATGAATGAAATTTTCTATGACAATAGCACTTTGTAATGGTGGGTCCAATGTCATAATGTCTTTCCTGGGGGAGAAATACAATACGAAAAAATATATATATTAGAAATAATAAGTGAATCTTAGAGTTCTCTTCCATAGTCTGCCAAATCCTATGTTATCTGAGTACATGTGAGCCCAGAATCAATTATAGGTCATTTTAACTGACTGTACTTAGGAAAGGTTAATAAATCTATTTGCTCCTGTAACTTGTACACAGCCCAACTCCTGGAAGGTAATTTTTAGTAGGAACTTTTTTTTCCTCCAAAATGCTTTTTATTTTTTACTACTGTGGAGGCCGAGAAAATTAAGGCCATTCCACCTCAGGTTTAGCCTTAGCATAAGTACAGCATCTTAGCTCCGGCAGCCATCTCAGGCCCCTGTGCCCAACGGCTGAACTTTCCCCTACTTTACTTTAGTTCCAGGGACCCCCACCCTGCTTTAGTTCCAAGAAAGTACCCCACCCTGCAATACCACGGCAACAGCTAATCAGCTTACTGCAGAAAATCTGAAACTTCTCCTCCTCCCCCCCCACCAAGCCTCTTGTAATGACCCATAAAAACCCCTGCCTTAACTAGCCTCAGGGTCCAAGTCCCTACTCTGCTGCATCGGGGTATACTTGGGCCCAAGCTTAAGCATGTCACCTCAGGGTCCAAGTCCCCATTCCGCTGTGTCAGGTATACTTGGGCCCAAACTTAAGTTTGTCAAATAAACCCTCGTGTGATTACATCGGCGTTGGCTCCTTGGTGGTCTCTCGGACGTGAAAACTCAGGCATAACACTACAATGGGACAAACTATATGCTTGCAGAACAAACCATAAACTTATTTTCTTGGCAGTTGGGGACGTAAGAAAATACAAATGTTATCTTGGAGGTCAAGAATCTTCCTGATTGGATTCTGATCTGCCAGAACCATCTCACATCCATCCTTTCCTTCCTTCCTTCCTTCTTTTCCTTCCTTCCTTCGTTCCTAAAGGGCTGATGGCAAAATTTCTCTAGTCAATGATGAAGGACACGTCATGATGGTTTGGAAAACCTGATCAGAAACATTGTCCTCTGAAGAAAGGTTAGTGCCTCCTGGTCTCTGATAGGAGGCTGCTCAGCAAACCCTTTGTTCATTTAAGTGTCTGCAATAATTTAACTCAGCTCACCGATTATCACAAAAGGTACGTAATGAAGCCGTGTTGGTACAATCCCCAGAGCGGAAGTACTGAGAAGGACACCATGATTATGTTAAGTAAAATAAACAAGATGTTGAGAATACTCATTTCCCTCTTACAGATGCCAAGGAAATAAGAATATAATCTTAGAAATGACAGAAGGAAGCCACTTGTGCCCAGGTAGGTAAGGTGTCCCTATCTCTACCTATAGAGTCTCACTGGTAAAAATGTCCTCCTTCCCATTTGCTGTTAGGATGGGAAACATGCTAATTGTAGGTCAGATGAGCCCCACAGGCCCAGCCTGATGCCTGAGCTACTGGTTCTCCTTCAGCCAAAACAGTGGGTGCCTTATATTTTTTAGTAAAGTGCCATGCCTCTTTCCCCACACTGAGATACATAGTGTCGGATAATCGAGGAGTTTGCAAATATTGTGAAAAAATCCCTACTAAAGTGCTCATGTGACCACATCCATCCAAATACACCATCCACACATCTATTGTACAATTACTGTTTCTGCAGATAACAAGCTATACAAGCCCCAGGACCTTTGCATGCACATCTTCCTTTAGCCACATCTTTCTTCCCCACTCCAATACACTCTAGCTCACTGATCACTGAATAAGTTCCTAGCCAACCTTCCAGACTCTGATCAAGAGCCCCTCACTGAGAAAAATTCCAGGACTTCCTAGGATCTTGCTACCTGTACTCTCAGTTACCTGAATGTTCACATACATAATTGTAATGGTGGGCCAGCATGCGGGCTTCCCCACAGACTGGTTCACCCCTCTGACCCAGGCATTCTTTTTCTTTCTGTATCTGGTTTCCATAATTAAGCAGCATATCCACATTATTTTGTTCATTGTGTGTCAAATCCATGTAAATGGCTCAATTAAAAAAAAAAACACTCTGCAATGGTTATTAAAATACACTGTAAAAGAGTTCTGATTATAAAATTTCAATATGTATAAATAGTGACAACTCTTAAAATGCTATTCTCTGGTTTACATTCATAGATTGTTTCCCTTGAAATTACATTTTCCTGACACTATTTACAAAAAAACACTCAAATGATACAAAGCATTCAACACATCTTATGAAAGGCAATAGCCCAAAACACATAAATGAGAGTGCAGTTAACATTTCAAGAACTGTTGACTCTTTTTGGAAATATTTCTCCAAGGTCCTTAATAGCTGATTGAACTTTTACATTTAACTAGAATATGGCTCGTGTTCATCAGAGTCATGGGTAGTTAGAGTTTGTGGTCCTCTACTGTTAATTTTTTTTTTTTTTTTTTTTTTTTTGGTTTGGCAAAACAGAGAGCAACTGAATCAGTAGAAGAGAGGATTTTACTTTTATTGAGTGCATTACTTATACAAAGGTCTTAACATTGCTTCCAAAACAGTTCTATAACTTTACGTAACTCGAGAGTAGCTCCTCTCTGTTTCCCTGCCAGAAGATACACTGTTTAAATGTCGTGCGAGGGAGAATTCTTGAAGCCTGTGAAACAATATGCAATTCCTTCTGGACAAGACTCCAGCAGGGACACCATTTCCACATGAAAGGGGGCGGGGCACCTCTTCCATAGGTGATCAAATATGTAAATTAAAAGAGGCGGCTATGCACAAGCTCCGTGTGGAAGAAGAAACCACACTGGAGTGCATGGTTTTGGGGCTCTAAGTTCCCAGTTACCTATACTGTTCTGTATTTATGTGGAGACACGACACGCTTAGAGCGGTCTGATGAGCTAAAGTAGGAAGGGAGAGGTCACAGGAAGGAGCCCCGGAATAACCTGACTTAGAGGCTCAGGAAACAGCCCTCTGCTTACCACAAAGTCATCGATCAAACACCTGGTCAAGGGCAGGACAGACAGGCTCCTCCATCAGCAAACATACAAATGCTCACAATTTGGGGAAAGAAAGTAAGTAGAAATCCTAGACAATAACTGGACTGCCGGAGGTTTTGTCTGCTCAGGAATGTGTTTTCAATACAGAAACGTCTGCCTTTACTGGGGAGATGGGAAAGGAGGAAGGGCGCCCTCCTTTGCCCTCCTTCTCCATGATGCTGGAGGTTCATGTGGTGGGTGTTCTCTCTCTGCTTGGGGATTTCTCCCTGGTATCCTTGGGTCAAGTCAGGAAGAACTGGAATGAGGCGATGGGAAAAGCACTTCTGAGATGGTTTTATCCTACACACTTTTGCACAAGCAACTTCCCCAGTTTGCAGTGCTAACCCTAGAATTTCTGCATGTTCGCATCTTGCCTCTCCTTAGGAAGTGCTTCAATAGCGAATGTCGAGCAAAGCCTCCTTCCCCCTTCATCCACGGCCCCTGCCCCACCAGAGAGTTACCCCTTCTCTATCCAAACAGACTTAGCTCATCTGTGGCTCCCTAGTGCCGGTCTGCCTTCCCCCTCATGTTATTAGTATATGTGTGTTTCTAAACCTCACGAAGGATGGGTCAACATGTCCCTATAATTTCAACACACAACAGGATACCTTACAAGCAGGAGTTACCGGATAATAATTGTAAAATAAATGATTTCAATGTTAATCAATCTATTGACTCGACAGCCAACATACTGGATGCATTCCTAAATTTATCTGCTTGAAATTTTACCATTAAAGATTCATTACATGAGGTGGTAATTGTCTTTTTAATGTAATTATGCCCAGAAGGGAAATGTACCATATTAGTAACCATTAACAACTCTTTGTGAATTAGTTTGTATTTCATCAGATCGGGGCATCTTCTCTTCTTTCTGATCTGAAAATAGAGGATAGTGTATTTTGACTGGAAGAAGGGAAGAGAAGATTTGGACTGAAACTCAAGCAAGTGCAGAGAGAGGCAGAGAGACAAATCCAAGGTCTGTGCTCCGAAAGAGAAAACCACCCCAGACCCAGACACACAAACAGAGCACACAGGAGAGCCCTGGATTACCACTGGTTTCACGTAAGTTCTCCTAGAAGAGAAAGGACTATAATTGCATGATATTTTGAACCAAATGACAAATGTCACTTATATTTCATGGGGACCGTCAAGTACAAAATGTAACCATTGTATCCTAAAGTTATTGCATATTTGAGAAAGTACAACAGCATGAGTTTTGCCTTTGATAAAATTCAAGGGCTTTGGGGTTAGGTCTACTAAATTCAGACATAACAAAATGGATGGATTACCAAGGGCCCTTCTTTCCTTGAACATGCTGTCATGGATTCCCTTCATGAGCGACTGAAGAGGAACCAAGAATCCAGGATTCTGGGGGACATGCTGTCCTTAGATTTTGCAGTCACTCTACAATCCTTTCCTGGCATGAAGTACGACATTCAGGAGAGCTAATTATGAAATGTAGGATCCCAGCCAAGACACTCTTTTCAACTCACTACATACTAAATGTTAGTTAAGTATTATTTTCAAGTTAGGTGTAATTCAGGGAATTTGAAACTGATTATTGAATTAAAACAGGGTTTTCGAGAAAAATATTATTTCTTAAACTAATGGAGTATTTCCTGGAAAATTTAATATTGTTATAAAATTTTATATCAGTCTTTCTTCACATAGTTTCCTCTAATAAAATTATTGAATGTATTTGAGGATCATATTTGTCAGTCAAGGGAGGTTGAGTCTTATTCTGAATTGGGTATTTAAATCAGAAAAGGAATGACAAAAGGTTATGGAAAATTACATTTATATTTTAGGAAGAAGTCTTTAAGTAATATATCATAAGACAAAGCATGATCACAGAATTTTTTTTTTTAACCAAAATAGAGAAACTTAAAATGTATTTTGCAGTCACTCTACAATCTGGACTTCTAGGAGCTATTGGAGCTACTGGACTTCTCAAATGAGGTACTTGCCATGATTTTAATAAAAATATCTAGTTATAGAATCTTACACATTCAGAGTAATTGTGAGTTTGTAAAGATAAAAAACACAAAAGAGAATAAAACTATACTCATTTAAAAATATTATCTAAACTATCCAGTATAAAAACAGAATTAACTCTCCCTGCACTATATAATTATTTACCATAAAATAATGGTTTCCTGTGGGGATTACAAAGTACTACATAATAACAAAGGGTGTCGTAAATTTCTTGTACCAGAGATGCACATAATGCTATACTAAAAGCTATATACAGAGTTGTATATGTAACAATGTATAAAAAACCCACAAAGGGTTATAGTTTTGCTGGGAACTGGTTGTGCAAGACTTACAAGGTAAATTTTGTTCTCCTTCATTCAAACGTTGAAGGACTTGGGGAAATAATACTTGATTTCCACTTAATCTACTTCTTCTTTTCCTCTTATGGATAGTTTACTTTGTCTTAAAAACAATATTATTAGAGTTTACAAAGGACTCCATTGACTTACTCAAGGAAAATAGTGTCATATTACCAAGGATACTGTGTGCAAAGACATACTGTGGCATAACCCTCTTAATCTGAGATGTGAAAGTAAAATTCTCTCATGGAAAGGAAAAACCTAAAATATTGAAGTTACTTGGATTCTTTTTTTTTTTTTTTTAAGATTTTATTTATTTATTTGACAGACAGAGATCACAAGCAGGCAGAGAGAGGAGGAAGCAGGCTCCCCGCTGAGCAGAGAGCCCGATGCGGGGCTCGATCCCAGGACCCTGAGATCATGACCTGAGCTGAAGGCAGAGGCTTTAACCCACTGAGACACCCAGGCGCCCCTGAAGTTACTTGGATTCTTAAAAAAATAAGCAAAGGCAAGTCTTACATAAGCACACCCAAATGTCCAGACGGTGGTGATTTTCTGATTACTCACAAATACTGGCAGGAAGTGAACAAAACTTGCGTACATTTCTCTAGGTGGTTGAACCATGGGCGATTTTCACTTTATACCTCTGTTTTCTGAGCTTTCTCTAATGAAAATGAGTATTTTTATAAAGAGAAATAAAGTTTTCATGTTCACAGAAAGTTTCTAAATAATGAATATACAGACAGGCAGACTCTAAAAATTTCTAAGTAAGTGAGTCAACAGGCAGCCTGGTACTTCCTAACAACCGACCACCTGTTTTAATTGTTTGCGTCACCCCAGCTTCCATTCAAAGGCATAGGTTGGATGAGTGACCCAGATCAAGATTTCCAGAGCCTCCTGCAATGTCACTACCTTTAGACCTATTATAGTACATGGTCATATTGTGCTGCTTCTTTTCTGTCCCCATGGACCCCTTCACTCTTTGAGGTTAGGGACACGGTTTCCTTCATGTTACATTCCTAGTTCTTTTTTTTTTTTTTTAAGATTTTTTTATTTATTTGACAGAGATCACAAGTGGTCAGAGAGGCAGGCAGAGAGAGAGGAGGAAGCAGGCTCCCCGCTGAGCAGAGAGCCCCATGTGGGGTTGGATCCCAGAGCCCTGGGATCATGACCTGAGCCGAAGGTAGAGACTTTAACCCACTAAGCCACCCAGGCACCCAAATTCCTAGTTCTTACCACACACCAACCGGTAAGTACTAGAGTACCTACCGACTGAGCAACAGAAAGAAGAAATCTGGGAAAACCAATCTTAACCTCAGCAGTGATGTTCTTCTACCACTTGGTACAAAATGATATATTTGCTTTCTTTTTGTATCAGCTTATATTTCTCTTCTTCCTTTCCTGCCTTTAGAATGTTTGTATATTTTGGAACTTCATTTTAATGTATGGGTCTTTTAACTATCTACATGCATTATTTCTTCCCTGTTTGTTCTAGAAAGTACAATAAGCTTGCCTGATTTTCAGTTTTCTTGTAGTTAATGTTATACCACTTTATTTCAAATGTATTAAAAAATGCAATTGTCATTTTTTGTTTGTTTTGCTATGGTTATCATGTATTTACAATTCATGGACTGCCAGTACCCGCCCCCCCCCAAATGCCAGAATTTCTGCTTTAAAATGTCTTAGTTACTTTAAAGAAATTAAGAGAAAAAAATAATTTTACCAAGATATTTACCATGTATATTGATTTTCATTTTCTATTGAAGATTCAAGTTTCTATTGCACATTGTGTCCCTTAAGCTTAAACAACCTACGTTAACATTTCCTACACACCAGCCTGCTGGTGACACATCCTCTTAGTTCTCATATTTTTCTCTTTATTTTGCCTTTGTTCTTAAAGGATTTTCCAAATGATGTAAATATAGGTGTTGACAGATTTTGTTTCTTCTTTTCACTTTTGCCTTGTTTTGTTTTGCCATGTTTTCAGCACTTTAAAGATGTTGTCCCACAGAGATGGTCTCCATGGTTTTGGATGTAAAATCAGCAATAAATCAAATTGTTGTGCTCCTGCATGTAAGGTATCATTTTCCCCTGGTTGCAGTCAAGGCTTTTTTCTCTTCTTTTCAGTAGTTTGACCATCTTGATTTTTTTTTTTTTTTTTTTTTTTTTGCCAAGTTTGGAAATTTTCAGAGTATTTCAAAGATGCTGTTTCCCTGCAGTTTCTCCCTTCTGGAATCATAATTAAACTTACTGAACATTTATTTCTATGTTCTCTTAAGGGAGCCTGATGCCCCTTCATTTTGGAGGGGGGGTCAATGTGGTTTTCTACAGAGTAGGCAGTTCCCACTGCCGAACTTCAAGATAACGGACTCTGAAGTCTCCATCCTGTCAACCTTTCAATAAATTTGTTTAGATTCCAAGGATTGTATTTTTCAGTGCTTGAATTTTCATTTGGTTCTCATTTTATAGTCTCTATTTCTGCGCTGATATTTTTACTTTTTCCACCAACACCATCTCTTTACTTGTGTAAGCTTATTAAAACAACTGTTTTAGGGGCACCTGGGTGGCTCAGTCCTTAAGCATCTGCCTTTGGCTCAGAGCAGGATCCCCTGCTCAGCAGGAAGCCTGCTTCTCCCTCTCTCACTACCCCCTGCTTGTGTTCCCTCTCTCTCTGTGTCTCTCTCTGTCAAATAATAAATAAAATCTTAAAGCAAACAAAACGCTGTTTTAAAATCCTTTGCTAATTCCATCATCTCGTTCACATTACTCTTGATCTATGGAGGTTTTCCCCCCATAAAAATGGACTTAAAAGCAGACTTTTCTTCTAAAACCTTGATGTTTGGGTTAATTTTTTTATTATCTCAAATTGTGTTATTTTTTTAGAAAGTCTGGATTCTGTTATATTCTTTCAAAACTTTTCAGTGTGCTTTTTCGTTTTCTTTTGGTCTTTGATTGCTTGGGGGTAGGAGACTCTATTTTTGTTTTCTTTTTAGCAGGTCATTAACTTGGTTAGACTCAAACCAAAAACTGCCTCCTAGAGGCTAAGTTCTATCTCACTATAATCCTTAGGTGTTTAATTGTCCTGTTTTCAATTTGCTGCTCACATGTATGGTTCAGGAGTCACTCAAGTTGTTGGGGCCAAATCAGAGCCACGATTTGGGGCTCTGCTTTCTGAACTTCTCCTGTCTGAGATCCTTCTCTGTCAGGTGACTGCAGCTGCCCCAAACCTTGCCCATGGCCTTGCACAGCACAGATGTGAGTGTGCCCTTGGAACAGAAGTCATTAACAATGGATACTCAACAAGGCTGTTCTTTCCTTCCACATTTTCCAGCTCAGCTCCTCCAGAATCTTTTTTTCAATGATCCCAGTGCTTTGTTTTTTCTTCTCCTTTTGTTTTATATTTCATCCATAATTGCAATTACAAAAAGGTCAGGGCCAATAGAAATTTACTTGAAATATCCTGAATCACATTTTTAGGAAAAATGTTTTTACTTTGCCCTCAAGGTGCATGTGCTTGTACCCAAGACAAACACTCATTTTCAAAAGTGGCACACCGAATACAAAAACAAAGAAAAAAAGAAGTGAGTAATCATAATCATGTTATATAATTATTTTAATTCCTATTACCCTGGGCAATAGGTTTTATTTCAAGTTCACTGTAAAGAAAATTGATCCACAATCCATGTAGTTACTGAGAATTACAAATACGATTTTAGTTGTTTGACTCAAAGTCTCAAGCTCATGTTCTTGTATGTGAGACAAGGGAGAAGGGTTTGTGTGTTGGTGTTTTATGTTTATTTTGGGTAAGTAAATATCTACACAGTTAAGGAGAGCTTCTCTCGTTCCTGTGGATTTCGTAGAAGGATTCCAGTGCCCTCACTGGAAATACAGGAATGGACTAGGGCTGGTAGGTTTACTTCGCTCTCTGCAAGTCCTCATGAACTTTCTCTGGACACAGAGCTTTATAGTAATGTCAGTTCTCAGGGTTTGAAATTCATAGGGTTACAGACAGTCTGGATTTTTTTTTCCCTTTTTACCACAAATTGTAAGCTTGACAGTAAACCCAAATGAAACTGAGTCAAATCAACACAGTGTTGGCTAAAAAGCCACTTGGTATAGTCCTTCAAGAGTCCTGTTAGTTTGTGACATTAGGCGAGGCCTTGAATTACACAACATATTCTATGTAAATACTGGATTATCACCTGTATGAGTAGTACAGAAATAGAGGCAACATTTGCTCCTGTTTCCTATTATCAACTAGGTTTTATTTCCCGTTATTCTGGGAATCCATACTACATGGAAACTTTAGTCCTTTCATTTCTAGAGAAAAGTAGAGATTAAACATAATAATTACTTTATTTTAAATAGAATAGGTACATTAATGATGAAAACAAAAAAGAAAACAGGCTAAAATTAGACTTGAAACAGAGGCAGGAAATTTGGCTAAAGGAATACAAAATGAATGGTTGTGAAAATTGACAGTTCTTAGTCACATAAGAGCAAGGTCATACTTAATGAAGCTAAAAAAAGTAAATTTAGAAGAAGCAGAGGGAAATTTGGAGAACTATTTGTTATTCTGTGTGACTGTCTAACTTACGTTCTATTTTCTCCTCATTTTTTGGCTGTCCTCATCCACTGTTCTTTCAGAGGCCCTGCTATGGGTCCTAGAGCCAGATGGCACAGAAGTAACGACACTATTAATCCTACAGTATGAGGATACAGATACTCACTATTCTGTCTTCAAATAAAGTTAAATGAATTGAATTTTAAGAAATTTATTCTGGGAAATAATTCTCTGAAGTATACTTCTATTTAGATTACTTCTAAGTAACTTGCTAATGTGCAAATATTGATCTGTGTATACAGCTACCCCATTTTCCATTTCAGCAATTTATAAACTTGAAAATGAACCCAAATAAAAAGATTTTGCTGAATTATTTATCTCAGTATTAATTGGTTCAAAATTGCTTTGTTATACTTGGTATTTTAAAACCATTTCAACTCCGTAGAACAGTCAACATGAACTCCAATACAAATGCTGGAAACAGTCTTCATCTGCAAGAAATATTTTGATGATTGCCTTCTTGATAATTCGTGAGAATTATTAGTTTTGGAAAACTTCAAGGACCTCAAAGGAAGATGTATTATAGTTTCCACTCTTACACACTTAATTTTGTTATAGTATTGGTAGGTACTAAAACAATCTGATAATTAAGCCAGTTTAAGTGAATTTTAACTTAATCATGATCACCATATGCATATGTAATATATACCTTATATGGTTTAACTAGTTTATATCATTATGAGGAATAAGAAAATTCCACATTTTTTGCCCATTGGATGCACAAGTAAATTACTTTTGTAAAGAAAACAAAGATATGAAGTCCTCCAAACCATCAAAGAAAAACCAAGGATAAACATGGACAAAACTGAACATCTGAACGTAAAATGCAGTGTTTATCCAGGAAACCACAGCAAACATTCCCACAGCCATCCCATCAACACTGAACTATTTTGCACCTTCTTGAAAGGCATTTGTCCAGAAACCGGTTTATATCCCATTATACAAATGTAAAATTTAGTACATTATAAGATGTGATATCTGAGGATGCCATACATCAAGTATTCCCTTCAGAAGCTAAGATATCCAATATACAACTCTCTATCAATCATTTCAAACTACTGTAGAACATATGAAAAGAATTTGATTTTAATATATTGCCCCTTCTAGGTTAAACTATGTAGAGAAAGGGGACATTGAGAGACTAGGTCATTTGATTTCTCTGATTTTTTGTTGTTGTTGTTGTTGTTGTTTAATAAAAAAAAGCATATTGGCTGCAAAGTACTTCTCTGAAGTGCTTATTGTGGTACATTGTTGTCTATCTGAATTTTATTCTAGGTAAGTTTTTCCGAGGCTTCATTTGTCTGTGCGTTCTTCAGTGTTCTCTAAGAAGCAGGAGTTGCTCTCAACAGGACGGACCCCAGTTTTTTATTATGTGTATTTTTGTGTGGGACAATTTGTCTTTCTTCCCCACTAGACCGTAATACCTGCAATAGGGGATAATGGTTATTTTCCTCCTTACAATAATCCCAATACAAACTTTGAGTGATAAGTCATTGCAGAGGGTTGAAGACGTTCTCAGAATTAGTAGACCCACAGCTCACTTGGAAACTCAGAAGAGGGAAGAGAAAACAAACAGGACTAACATTTTGCTAAGCTGAAAACCATTCACTGCAGCACATTAAATAAATGTAAATGTCATTTAGTGCTAGTATTTATAGTTTAAGGACTTAGAATAATCTAAAAAAAAAAATAAAGTGCTACAGTGGCACCACAAAATAAGAGATTATTAGATATGGACACAGATGTAGGAGAGAGATGTGAAGGCCCTTACTAGGTGAAGTGTTTTTTGTGTTTTTTTTTTGCTAAAGAGCAGGTAAAAAATAAGATCTCTAATACCAAAGTAAGGCTCATTGCTACTAACATTTACTGATGTAGGTGGAAACTTTGTTGTAGGTAAACAAAGGTAAAACAAAGAGGAATTTGCTAAGAATTGGTAACTAAAAATGTCATCTATCCCCTTTGAGAATATATATGCAGTTTGTAAAATATTAAACCAAATCATGTATTCCCATTTATTCCTCATTCCATGTAGTGAAATTAGTCTATCATTATAGCATAACTCAGACTGTATTAGGGTAACTACCTCTATATGGGAGACACTTGCAAGCGCTAGGTTCATTTTGTAGATACAAAATTGTCCATGCAGAAGTGGTGCACACGCTGTCAGGTTTTCCATCCCTTCCTGAAGGTTTCCAGCATGCACAGCTCTGTCGGGAGGCTGTGACAGTCGTGGGTCCTCTATCCCCAGGGTGCAGAAGTATGGTGGCTCTTCCCAAGCCATCAAAAGTGAGTTTTTCAGTTTGTACCGGTTCTTGTTGATCAATTTAAACTTGGGTATTTTGCAGTGTATAGTACTCTAAGAAAATAAACCAGCCTTTTACTCTCAAGTGTGGGACTATCTCCTCCTCCAGGCTAGGAGAGCTATTTTAATCCCAATCATACCACAGAAAAATAGGCATCGATGCTCTCTGGTTTACTGGTCATGGTTCTTATGCCCTAAATGTCCTTGTCCTTCTAAAATCCATATGTGGAAACCCCAGTGAGAGGATAGGAGGAGATGGGGCCCTTGGGAAACCATGAGGACTAGGTAAAATCATGAACTTAAAGATCCTAGGAATGGGATTAGTGTCTTTGTAAGATTTACGGGCGGTCTTGCTTCCTGCCTCTGATCTCTGCCAAACAGAGTAGGCCACTTGCAATATGGAAGAAGACCTCCCCGGAACCCAACCACACAGGCACCCCGGTCTTAGACCTCCCGCCTCCAGAAAAGAAGGATAAATATATACATTGTACCTAAGCCCCCAGTCTGAGGTATTGTATTAGAGTAACCTGAGCTGACCAAGACATTCTGGTTTTCATAGCGGCCAAGTTTAAGATTTTTGTATTATTAGAAATTTAAGCATATAAGCGTGAGCCATTGCCAGTAGTGCACGGGACCTCCCCTCCCCCAAACACAAATACCTACAAATGCAAATGGAGAGAGGATCCATCCCCTCATGCTTACAAACCCTTCCAGATTCCCCGCTGCATGTACTAGGGACTCGCATCCTAAGGAGGCTCTAGTCAGCCCTCTCCAAATGAGATACTTAGTCCTGTCCTGTCCCACCACCGTCCGCTCCACCTCACCCCCAGCCCAAGCCCCACCCAACCCCCAGAAGGAGCCCGTGTCACACGCAGGAAACACCAGCCTGGGCAGAGCACAGTCCCGGGAGCCCAAGCTGGGCTCCGCTAGGACTCATAACCAAACCCGCGCGGCTCTAGGTCCCCTCTCAGCCTGTTACTCAAGCAGATGATGAAGATCTACTGAAATGTCACCCACCCAACTCTGAGTCATACGGAATATAAGAAACACGAAAAAGCGACCCCACTCTTTAGCTACATTCAGAGACAGACCTCACACACAGATGAGTTTCCCCAGGATTGCTGTAACATCCGACTAGGGAATCCGTCCCGGCTAACCCTCGGATAGACTACGGCTCACAAAACTCTTCATTATGTAGTAGATAACATTTTTCAATGCAAATTGGTAAAAAAAAAAAAAAAAAAAGACTTGAAGACACCACTTCCTTTTAATGAGGAGTTCAGGGACATTCAGAAAACTAAACACGTCCAACTGCCTACAGTGGGTCACAGGACCGGTCCCAAGAGAAAAGTCTCTGATTCCAGACTGTGGCTCTAAGGGGTTTTACAAATCTCTTCAGTGCACTGGTGGTATCTTCTTCTATAAAGTCCTGTTTAGCACCTCCTGTATATAGCTACTAAATTTATATTATTTCCATCAGAGTTGACTTTTTAATGGTTCCTGATCCTTTTAAAGATCTGGGAGAGAGAGGCAGAGGGGAAAAGCTCAAGCAGACTCCCCCCAGACATGGCGCCCAACAACACGGGGTGCGATCCCATGACCCTGAGCTCACAACCCTGAGATCCTGACCCAGAGCCAAAACCAAGAATCAGACTCTTAACTGACTGAGCAGCCCAGGTGCCCCTCCTGATTTTTTTTTTTTAAGATTTTATTTATTTGACAGACAGAGATGACAAGTGGACAGAGAGGCAGGCAGAGAGAGAGAGAGGAGGAAACAGACTCCCCGCGGAGCAGAGAGCCTGATGCGGGACTCGATCCCAGGACCCTGAGATCATGATCTGAGCTGAAAGCAGAGGCTTAACCCACTGAGCCACCCAGGTGCCCCGCCCCTCCTGATTCTTAAGCAGAAATCACTAAACTTACTTTTCTTATCCAAAGTTAGCATTTGGAAATGTATATATTGTGAGAACCTCTTAACCTCTTACCAGCTGTTTATTTTTCCACAATCCTATCAAAGTCCATGCAACCAACACAAAACCACATCCCCACACCATCAGCACCACGTTGGCCAAATTCTTCATTTCCCTCAGCCGGACTGAACTTTTTGAGGTGCCTGGGTCATACAGTATTTGATCTTATATTTGACTTATGTTTGATCTTTTCATCTTTTAATTTTCTTAGCCACAAAATTTAATTCTCATTTCTTATAATTGTCAAATGAATTCTTTATTCTCTGTTCCCAGTGTTGCAACCTTACTAGAAACTCTTTCCAGCTCATCCCCCAAATCATCTTAATTCTGTCCCCTAGTGGTTTTCAGAGATCTACACCAAATGGAGTCTGAGTATGCCTTGTCCATTTCTGATTGGTAATTGGCTCCTAATATAGCAATGTCCTCCCAGAAGACCTTGCCGTCATCACAAATCTTTTCCATAGCCATGGTCGTCATGTATATATGTCCCTAGGCTCTCAGATCCCTCTCATCTCTCAGCTGGAAAAAGTAGTGCTATTTCAAGCAACACTATCCACCAGAAGGGAGTAGGGGGGAAAAAAAAGTTTTGTAAGAAATGCCTCTAAGTCAAAGAAAGCAATATTCAAATAGCTGACATAGAAAGAAACAGGATTTTTTTCGAATCAGCTTATACACTTCCAGTGACAATACGTTTTAATATGTTCAACCCTTACTTACCTGCATTTTATTTCTTTTAATTTTATTCTTGTGTATTTTGATTATATAATTGAACCAGACATTAATAATGCAGACCTAGGGGTGCCTGGGTGGCTCAGTGGGTTAAGCCTCTGCCTTCGGCTCAGGTCATGATCTCAGGGTCCTGGGATCGGGTCCTGCATCGGGCTCTCTGCTCAGTGGGGAGCCTGCTTCCACCTCCCTCTCTGCCTGCCTCTCTGCCTACCTGTGATCTCTGTCTGTCAAATAAATAAATACGATCTTTAAAAAAATAATAATCCAGACCTAACTGTCATGAGGAACTAGGTATTAAAATTTTTAAGTGTTAACTGTGAAATACAATATTTTTAGTTTTTCTCTATCTCCCTATATTTCTAACCCTGCTTTAAAAAATAAGCTGCAACACTTTTTGCTGTGAGAGAAGGTTTTAAACTTATTTATATTTGCCGTTTGTTGAGGAATATAAATCTTTAAATTTAAGGGAGTTGAAAATCTCACAGGCTTGACTTGGTTTACCCCAGAGCATATATTGCCAGCATCATTACAACACACTCTTGCTTTCCGGTGGTCAAATCATTTGGGAGCGGACCTAATATAATGCATTTTCAGGGTTGGCTCAAATAATGAGGAGCTTGAGGCAAATTATAGTCAGCTACCGGATCTTCAAAAGAAAGACTGACGGAAGCTGATGCTTTAGATCAGACACATCTTCCCTTACGGGTGGGACAGAACTAAAGGAACAGGTAGAGCCTGTGGCACGTGAAGCCCAGGACTTTATCAAGTCCTCTACCATGAGCAGATACAAAACAACAGTGAACAGGCCATGCCTCCTCCCTTGGACTCAGAGGTTTCCCATCACTTCAGTAATCAAGCTTTCTATTCAGTTTCTGAGATCTATTCTGACTCTCTAATCCGTTCGCTCGGAATGGATTACGGAAAACCATGAGGCCGCCTCACTCCTGAGTTCCATCATCACAGGGATGGCAAACGGCAACACGGCTGCATAAATCATGGTGCCATCTGCAAGTCTGATGCCACAACGTGGAAGATACCTAGTGGCGTATTTTACTCTAAATATACCTGGTTAGGAAAAGCAATAAAGATCTCATCATTGGGAACTGATACATGGAGGCAAGTGTTTGAACAGTCCTGTGGGTTTACATTAGTTTACTCTTGTAACAGCATTCCTCGCTTTTCATGGACTAAAGGGAACAATGGATTTACTTTAAATGATGAAAAATGGCCAATGCAATGAAGAACCCATGTTCTCCTTATATCAGTTTAGTAGTAGGCAGTGATACCTTGAAGGGACAGGGTGGTCAGGCCCAAAGGGTTTAACCATCACCTTAGCACAGCCTTCACAGACTGGTGTCTAGGGCCATGTTCTCTCCTCTGCTGTCTCTCTGGTCATTGTTTCCTTACAGAGTATTTACAAAAAGGTTATAGGTTCTTCGGGCTGGGGCATGTGTGACTTCTCCAACACCACGCAGCTCACCAGCGGCTGCGCTTAGGAGTCTGCCATTCATCAGACTTCTTCATCCTCCTCCCACCCCTTCCACAAACACCCTTTAGAGACACACATCTAGTCATGGAGCCACACACAAGTCATGGACTTTGGTGAACCGCCTTGTGGCCAGGAGAGTCTCTCAGGGGTGATGGCGCTCTCTCAACCCATCATTTTCCACTTTAAACAAGCCCTCCTAGTTTGCAGGCATCGCTCTCCACAATTCTCATGTACGTAAGACTAAGTCATGATCCCACCTTTGATTACTCCACAAGATGAAGAGACAAGTAACAAATACGTGTCAGGATTCCGTGCATGCCAGGTCTGAAACTGCTAGAAAGTAATCACGCAGTCATATACAGTATCACCCATTTAGGTAAGATCAGTGAAGATTTAGTTACGATCCTTATTTTGTAAGCAAGGCACCTGTTATGGACTGAATGCTTGTGTCCATATTGAAGCCTAACCCCTAATATGGTGATGTTAGGAATGGAGGCCTGGGAGGTAAGTAACGGGACTGGTGCCCTTCTAAGAGACCCTGAGAGAGCTCCCAGCCCCTTCCAGCATGTGCAGACACAGCAATGAAGTGGCTGTCTATACCCAACAGACAGTTTGCCCCCAAACGGGACCTCGATCTCAGACTTCCAGTCCCCAGAACTGTGAGAAATGTTTCTCTTGTGCACAAGCCCTCTAGTCTGTGCTACTTTGTTTCAGCCGCCCAAATAGACAAAGTGTGTGAAACAGAGTAGAGAGTATGCCTTAGAGTCAGGTGGAAAGGCAGTACAGGGCTGCAAATTCAGATCCATACCTGCTTGAATGCAAAGGGAGGTCATTAATCTCCTACACCAATGGCGAAAGCATCTCAGAGAGGACCCAACCATTTTTCCCTAGGAGTTCAAGGGATGTTTTTCAGGGAAGATGTTCCCTTAGAACATCTAAGGGGAGGGGATATTTGTACAAAATACTGATCAGGAGCTGGGCATTTCCGAGAAAGAGGAAGGACAGAAGGGTTCGAGGCAAAGTGCAGTACTTGAGATGTGGCATGGAGCACGGGTCTGGCTGTTACAGCAAGTGGACCCGGCGTAAGTCCCGTGGAAGAACCAGGGACTGATGAAGCCAAGAAGAGCAGAGTCGTGATGTGAAGGTCTTTCATGACTATACGGCACCTTTTCCTGTGCTCTGTTCACTGCAAAAGGTTGGCCACTTACACGTTCTAAGTATAGATACTCTGTTCGGATGTAGTCCTAGGGGAGCTAGATTCAAGACCTAGCTCTGACCTTGCTTCTGAGGCAAGTGGGATCAGCTCAGCTCAATAAACATTTATTGAACACCGTATACCCTATAGAGAGCTAAGTTCATCAACATGTGCTTGGATTCCTTTCGGGGGGTGGGGGACTCCTATGCAAAGATTTTCACCCCAAAATTTAATGAATACCTAGACAGCCAATGATTCAGTGACTCTTGGTGTGGCTTGACCCCCAATAGCAGAAGTGACACTTCCTTCTGAGTGAAAACTCTGAAGCTCCAGGTGTAACCTATGCCTGTTGAACACCCTTGGGAGAACCACAACGATGAGGGCTTCAGGTTTACCACAGGTGGAATGGGAAGAAGAGGACTTTAAAGCGGAAGAAAAAGGCTTGGTGCTAATCCATGAAATGTAGGTCTTTATATGTAGGCTATGATTTTTCCAGGTGAGGAATTTTGGGGTCTCTTCATTCTCCTACTGATGGTGACTAGAAAACTATGGATCCATGCCTACTGCTCAAAATGACAAGAGGCCATTAGAATATTATAAATCCTTGGAAATAGAGTTTTAAGGGTATTTCTCCTATTCTAAGAATGTGGAAATTCTTTTGTGTAGTAGTTTGTCCACAGCATGGGGAGCAAAAGGAACATCATGGCAATCACCTACCTTCCTTGTGAAGTGGACTTCCTTAAGAAGTAGTCCATGGCCAGGGATTACAAGACTAGGAGAGAAAAGGACTTCTCAAGTGGCTTCCTGATCCTTGTTTAGTTTACCTGCTAGTTACATGGCCATTATCACACAGACTTCTACTAAACTGGGTTGATCTTGGGCACCATATTCCCTTGACAAGCAGGATTTGGAACAATGTGGCCGGGAAAGTAAACCATAGCAGGTTACGTGGGACAGACAATCTATGAAATCCTCATGTGGCAGGTTTTTGTCACCAGCACCCGTATCCCGTAGAGCAGTCCTGTGAAAACTCAAAACGACCCTCAGATTTCACAGCATTACCTACACTTAGTCAGCTCACCTGTATTTTCAATTGACAATGGTCTTCCTGCCCATAACTTACGAAGATTAATGGCAGGTATGCTGATGGGAAACACACACACACACAATCTCTCTCTCTCTCTCTCTCTCTCTCTCTCAACAAACAGAACCATGAAGACAATAAGCTCTTTTGACTAGGGGGTGGCAGAGGGCAGGGAGGAAAACTCTGTGGGAGAAATAGAAAAAAGTAATCAATAAAACACTGCTGTGTGCATAGTGTTGAAACTCACAGAATCTCAGGGCACACATCAGGGCTCCACATGGGCCACCTAAAGGATGCGGGCAAATGGCCAACACATGGCTGTAAAGGGCTAGTTACTAAGTCCAGGTTTTGAATGTTCAGGGTCCTGCTGCTAAGGGCACAGTTACTCAGAACAAAACTGATGTGTGCACTTGGGACCCTGTAAGGCACGGTCTGCCTGATTCAGAAAAAAGGACTGCTTTCCAATGCTCTGGACCACTTCCCAATGGTGTCATGGTATTCAAACCATTTTTATTGAATAGATATTTGATGGATCCTGAAATTTTTTTTGATAAATAGTCAAATAAAAAAGTCATATGCTGGCTTATTTTATCAGATGAGCTAAGGTTTGTATGTGTGTGTGTTTGACATCATATGAAGGGAAACCAAATTACAAGAAAGACATTTCAGGACCTCAAAATACAATAAATCCTGTACCTATTTTTCTCCTCCTCATTCTGGACTTCTGGAAGAATCTTTCATAAAATAAGCATGCCATCTCATAATCCCAGAGCACACTCTCCCTCTTAAGACCCAAACAACATGACTAGTTGTACTCTCTCTTTTCTATGTATTTCTTTTCCAATATTTTATTTATTTGAGACAGAGAAAGAGCACAGCAGGGGGCAGGGGCAGAAAGAGAGGGAGAAACTGAGCCCCTGCTGAGCAAGGAGCCCAGAGTGGGGCTCGACCCCAGAACCCTAAGATCATGACCTAAGCTGAAGGAAGATGCTTCACCGACATTGAACCACCCAGGTGTGCCTACACACCCTTTTTTCTAAAGAGCTTTTTGGCATATCTGCCTGAAAAAGCTAACCTGCTTTAAAAAAAAAAAAAAAGTCAATAAATAAAAGATAAAATAAATCAGACAGTGGTAATCCGCAATCAGCCCACAGTCATAGGACAGGTAAGAGGAGGTTTTATGTTTCTTTGTAATCACAGAAGCGGTTTATTGCAATGTAGGCTTTTCCTTTACCAAAGAGCTCATTCAGGTGAAGGAACCATCTCAGGACAGAGCCCAGAACTGAATTCATTATTCACTGGGCTATTCAAGGCAGTTTCAAGGTCAGGTAGGTAATGGAAGAGAATGCAGGAAGAGGTCTTAGGTTTGCCTCTTACAGGCTAGCGATTGCACATTTTTTTAAAAATTTTTATATTTTTTGTTTTTTGTTTGAATTATTATTTTTTTTAATTTGTTTGACAGAAAGAGAGAGAGATCACAAGTAGGCAGGGAGGCAGGCAGAGGGAGAGGGGGAAGCAGGCTCCCCGCGGGGCTCAGAGAGCCCTATGTGGGGCTCAATCCCAGGACCCCAAGACCATGACCTGAGCCGAAGCAGAGGCTTAAGCCACTGAGCCACCCAGGTGCCCCAACAAACAATTGCACATTTTTAACCTTAACGTAAGTTACCTCAGCTTCTCCGGGAGAATGTTTCTGTACTCTATTTCAGGATGATTTCTGACAGGTGTAAAGTAAGTTCTCAGTGCAGTGAATCTACCATTTGTAAATGAAACCTGTAGCAATTAATATGTTCTTTCCATCCTGAATTAATCTTGGAACACCAAGGACCTTTTGTTTATTTGTTCACAATCAGAAGTCTAACAACTGTCACAATCCAGGAGGAAATTGTTCACCATTTAAGTGTGTTCTCTGCAAAACACACCTTCTAATTTCTGAGTACAGAAACATATTGGAAAAGGCCAGAGATATTTCATCTGACAATTAAATGTAATTTATAACTTTTACAGATAGCTGCTTTATTCTATCCCAGGTGCCCAATTATTTTTCCCTTTGTTTTTGTCTTTTTTAGGTAGGAATAAGTGTAATTATTTTGTGAAAATGATGTAACACCATCCCTCATTGGCAAATCTTCCCAATAGTCTGGGAAAACTTTTGAATATTGACTTACCTTCATTCTCCAGTTTTAAGCTCTTGCTTCTTATTTGGTTATGGAGCTTTATAGTATGTTCGGGTGAGTGTCTGACACTTGGACCTCATGTTCTCTTCTATTGAAAATCTTTTACATGGGGTGCCTGGGGGGCTCAATCTTTAAGCCTCTGCCTTCAGCTCAGGTCATGATCTCAGGGTCCTGGGATTGAGTCTCATATCGGGCTCCCTGCTCAGCGGGAGGCCTGCTTCTCTCTTTCCCCAGCTCCGCCTGCTTGTGTTCCCTCTCTTGCTATCTCTCTCGGTCATAAATAAAATCTTAAAAAAATAAGGTCTATTACAGGAGTCTAAAAGTCTTAAGATCTCTGGCCTTTAAATGTACGTGTATATATTGAAGCTTCAACATCTGCAACCTCCAAGAGACACTGAGCCAAGTCTAATTGGAGGGAGTCCTGAGCCCTGAACTCCCAGCAACTCCGTGCCATGATCACATTTACTATTGCCGTCCGCTGCTCTGTCGTATGCAGGGATACACCACCAACACGGATGTGAAAGTTCAGAGCAATGCCGCCATCATACTGACCTAATGGAGGTTTATAGAACACCATGTCCAACAGCGGCAGAATCCATATTCAAGAACAAATGGAGATGTCCACTAAAACAGATAATATAATACACTGCGTACTGCCTTTAGCCACTACTGTGTGGTGGACTTGAAAATGTTGTCGAAGGGTAGAGCTCGTGTTAAGTGTTCTTACCACAAACGAGCAAAGGAAACTTTCAGAGGTGATGGGTAGGTTTATTATATTGACTGTAGGGATGGTTTCAGGCCATATTCATATGCCCAAACTCATCAAATTGCATAAATCAAATGTGTAGTTTTGTATAAAAATAAATGAATTGTTAGAGTATGTTCTCTCATTACAATTAGGAATTAATAACCACATATTTGGAAAGACCTCAAATATTTTAAAATTCAAAAACAGAATACGGCTAAACAGACCATGAATCAAATAAACTATTATAAGAAAAATAAAAATTCAAATTATAAAATTAAAATATGTCAAAATTTCTAGTATTCAGTTTAGCAGTACTTAGAGGGAAATGTGTTGCTTAAAATCCTTTATTATAAAAAGAAAAAGAAAACACAAGCAGTTACCTAGGATTCTGCCTCAGGAAGTTACAGGGGAAAAAAAATTAAATCCAAAATAAAAAAGGAAGAAAATAAATGTTTAGAAATCAATTTTTAAAAGGTAAGTGTTAGAGGAAATTGACAAAGCTAAAAAGTGGGGGAAAAAAAATCAAAGAAATTGATCATACCATAGCTAGATTGGTCAAGAAAAAAAAGAAACAGACATGAGATAGGAGAGGATGGACAGGCTCTTTCTAAAGAATGTTAGGGCATTAAAAGAATGAGCGGAAATACTGTGAACAATTTTTGCCAAAAGTCTTAAGTTAGATGAAATAAACAAAATCCTAGGAAAGTACAACCTTCCAAAACCGACAAAAGAGGAAATAAGCATGAGTATATGTGTATCTGTGAAAGATTAAATTGTAATTAAAAATTTTGACAAAGAAAAGGATAGATCCAGATATGGACACACACTGTCAGAGAGGTGAGAACAGAAGTCACACTGATTTCACCCAAAACCATTTAGAAAGAGCAGAGGAAAGATTTTCCAGTGAGTATTTGAGGCTGAGGTGATTTGGTAATAAATCCTATCAAAGACATTACCAACAACATTAAAACAAAATGTGAGACCACTATGTCTAATGAAACAAAAATTATTTAAAAATTAGCAAATCAAATTCCTTAATATTGAAAAGTGATAAGCCGGATTTGTCTTTGAAATCTAAGTGCAGGGGCACCTGGGTGGCTCAGTGGGTTAAGCCTCTGCCTTCAGCTCAGGTCGTGATCTCAGGGTCCTGGGATCGAGCCCTGCATCGGGTTCTCTGCTCAGCGTGGAGCCTGCTTCCCCCCTCCTCTCTGTCTGCCTCTCTGCCAACTTGTGATCTCTGTCAAATAAATAAATAAAATCTTTAAAAAAAAATCTAAGTGCACTGTATGTTTTTGTTTTTACCTCTGACAACACTATTTTTCCAAAGAGCAAAAGAAAAAAAAATTAAAGAATCTAAGAATTTTGCCCAAGATTTCACCTAACTGTTCAGTTTTACACATAGAGCTGCAATCCCTGACTGTATGGGTAAATGAAAGTAAGAAAAAAATAAAAAAAAAAAATCCAGAAATTAAGATTTTAAGTCACTTAGTGTTGACTAAATTTTTACTTCAATCCTCCAAATGATTTTATCCTACTGGTTTTTTTTTAAGATTTTATTTATTTATTTGACAGAGAGAGATCACAAGTAGGCAGAGAGGCAGGCAGAGAGAGAGGGGGAAGCAGTCTCCCTGCCGAGCAGAGAGCCTGATGTGGGGCTCGATCCCAGAACCCTGGGATCATGACCTGAGGTGAAGGCAGAGGCCTTAACCCACTCAGCCACCCAAGTGCCCCCTACTCTATCTTCTTAAAACAACTTTTATCACATCTGCACAATTTCCCTCCTTTCTTCTTACCTCCTTGAGGGGAGGGAAGAGAGGAGCAGAACCAGGAGGGAAACCAGCTACTTATCGAGCCCTGATGGGAGCAGTGAACAGCCTCCCACAGCTCCCAGTTCCTCTGTGAGACACGTACTGGCAGCGTCAGCAAGGCCGGCAACAAGAACACCATGACGGGTCGGAATGGACAGTGGAAGCCAGAGCCGCCGGGCTGCCATCTTAATCCTCAAGCAAGTGCCTTTAAGCATCTTTTCTATCCGTCCTGCTGAGCAAGAACGCCGGCCGGTCCTCAAGACCACGCAGCAGTCAGAGGCCGCCTAAGACAAATTCGTAGCAGCAACAACAAAAAGAGACAGCTTGCTACTTTAAGAAGTGGTCTGCAGGAGAGTTGTGGCCCACCTCAGGAGAGCGGATGGAGGAGAGGGATGGGAGACGTTCCTTCAGGAAACCTTCCGAATAATGTTAAATTCCACAAGCACTTTATTTTAGATTAAGGGAAAGTGTTTCCAAACGAGAGGACGGTGACCCGACAGCCTGAGCCGTGCTGAGGCAGGCCACCTCTGGGAAGTCCTTACCATCACCCAGGACGCTGAGAGGTGGGGGGAGGCCGCAGCACTCTGGGCCCCACCTAAGGGGGCTGTCTGATCCGTTTACAGAACCCTCCAGACCCTCTACAAATCATCCTGTGTGCGTAGAGGGGTGTGAGGTGCCAGCAAGGAGTGTGTTCAGTAACAAACTCCTGGTCTAGCTAGGAATTTTAGGGAAGCTTCAGTAGTAGGACAGCCTGACCAGACCAAGTTCTTGGTGTGTGTGTGGGGTGGGGAGCCCAACTGAAGAAAGCCCAAATGAATGTTCTTTTATATTTTGACAATTTAGAAAATGATTTTAAATTGCTGAAATCTTGTTTTCTGGTATTTTGAAAGCTCTTGGACACTCCAACACTTTTCTAATGAAACTTTGTCCAATTCCTTCTCTGTAGCCTTAATAAGCTCAAAAACCCTGGGGCCCAGGCTGGGTCGGGGCAGGGGGTTGGTGGGGGGGGGGGGGCGCAAGCTACAACGCACGCCAGAGATTGCGTGACTGTCCAGGGAATTCTACTGAAGGAGGAAAGGTCGACCTGAAGTGTGTACAATTCCAGTACAACGTTCCAAGACAATTCCAGCATTTCAAGATCACATTCTGGGAACGTTCTAGAAGGTTCTAGAAATGGAGAAGTTCAGGGGATTTCCCACAGGTCTGGGCATCAGAAACAGGAGCCCAGCGAGCTGGTGTGCAGCTGTGCAGCGCGAGGGACCCTCACAGTGACAGTCTTACTGTTACCAGTTTCGGTATCAGCACTCTAATTCTGCGAGACGTTACCACTGGGTGAGGATGCCTGAAAGCTCTGCACGGTTTCTTATGACGGCATGTGAATCCATCAGTATCTCCAAATAAAAATTTAAAAATGAAATACAAACTAAAGCAGCTTTTATCCAGTTTTTAGCAAAGAAACAGGGCAAACCTCTATTGGCCAACATGTGGCAGGAAACATACCAAGAGTTTTCCATACTTTAATTTTCCAGAAGTCACTTATTCTTACTAATTATCCCAGGAGACAGGAATTATAATCTTTTGGGTTGCAAATAAAAAATGATTATAAAAGGTTTAAGTGATTTTCCCCATGATAAAACCTTACAGCTGCCAAGTACCATGTGGATGGTCTGGGGTACGTTATAAACAGAGGTTATAACCCCCCAAGAGGGTGGGACTCATGCCGGGTCCTGAAAAAACATTCTTAAAGCACAATTTCAGCACCCCTTTTAGCAAGTCACACTTCCCTAAGACTTCCCTAACCCTAAAATTTGAAGGCAAAATTTCAATCCCAACACACCAACCAAACACTTTGAAAACCTTATTTTCACAACATGGCCCCATTGTGCTCCTCTGATTCCTTCCAAGGTAGCTTGGCGTCAAAAGCAGACTCATCACCCATCCGACCAGTCACTTTTAAGTCGGTCCCGCTCTTAAAATATGGCCCTTGTGTTGAATTCAAGATCCTTATCCGTGTAATTTATCCCCGACTACAGTAGGAAGAGAATTCTAGGCTTTTCTTAATGCACGCAGAGACCTTGCACCTGCTCCCCATCCTCCATCAAATATTTACCAAACATCCAGAAGCCTGGAGACACCTGAAACTCAACCCAGGCAGCTACAGCATCCCATCAAATTAGATGGACGCCGTGGCCAATTCCTAGGATCTTTACCCACGGAAGTGCTGAACTTGTACAACACAGTTCTTAATCTAAAAATCAAAATTTCAAACTCATCCTTGTCAAATGCCATCGTGTTTTTCACCATGTAAGAGAGTAAGAGGAAAGAGTTTGGCAGTCTTATTTTAAGTAGTTTTAAAACCACTTACCAGCTGCCCAGTTTGAGTAAGTGACCAGCTCGCCTGAGTTTCTATGAATGAAATGGAATTGGGTCCTCCATGGGAGCTGACCTCGGCTGGCACAAGTTGTACCTGGCAAGGTTGCCCGGCCCCTGGAGCAGCCTGAACCCCATCGCTCGTCAGTAGGTCCTGCAAAGACCTGTTCTCTCCCGCGAGCAAGGACTTACCTGGCAGCCACGCAGGTCTAGGCAACCAAGGCCGTGGCCTCCCAGTGCAGTTTCTCCTGCCCTTGGTGGGGGAGGGGGGTGTGGGGGGGCTCTCCCCAGCACTGTGTGCCCTCTTCACCTGCACTGAGCCCTCCAAGTCTGGATCTGCTTCTCCGGAGCATTGCCTGACTCTGGGCTTCTCTCCTTTTTAAGCAGACAATCTGGCCCTCTAATTGACACAGAGAGTTAAATACACCTGTGTCCCTGTTTCCTTCTCCGCCACCGGCATCCATTCCCGCCACTTGACCTGTCCATTCTCAGCAAGCGAGGGAGTCTCTGCTGTAATTTCTGTACCTGTCCGCGCCACTCCACCCCTGCCCCACGTTGTCTCTCTGCGGTCCTCCTTTCCAACCTCTCACGCTCTGCATTCCTAGCCTCATGCTCCCTCCCAGGTCTCACACCCCTGCCTCCCGCATCGCTCCTCCTCCCCGCCCTGCTCTTCCTTTCCTCTCTCTCTCTGAGGTTCTGGGGTTTATTATAATACAATTTGCCACTCCCCCACCCCCCGCATCATTTCCCTTCTTCATTTCCTCCTCCTCTCTCTCCCACCATCTGCCTCCTTGATTATCCATCTTCCCCTTTATCTCTATTTTCAACCCATGTCCACCAACTAAGAAGCCAAATCAGACCTCTCAAACCCTCAAAAACCATATACCCTCTGCTATCATCTTGCCCACACACAACGTGCTGGGGGAAAGACCTCAACCTGACTTCTAGGTTCCCTCCCTGTCGGCTCTCCCTCCATTCGTGACAACCTTCTTGCCACTCCACAGCCCCCAGACTGCCTCCAGGCAGGGAAGATCACAGTGCCCTCGCCCCAGCGGATGGTTTGTTCTCACATAAATTTAGTGTCTAGAGGGGCATCTGGGTGGCTTGGTTGACTAAGGTTCTGCCTTCCGTTCAGCTCCAGGGTCCTGGCTCCAGTCCCACATGGGGCTCCCTGCTCAGAGGGGAGCTGGCTTCTCCCTCTGCCATCCCTTTGCTTGTGCTCTCTCTCTCCCCCTCAATTTCTGCCAAATAAATAAATAAATAAAATCTTTTAAAAAAAGAGTGTTTAGACCCATACGTCCTTCCTGACTTCCATGACGGGGTTACGTCCCCTCTTCTGTGTATTCCCTTGGCACATTCCAGTCCTCCTGGTTGGGTTCTCAAATCCCGATGTAATGGGGATGCCTGGCGTTCTGGTTAAGAATGCAAATTCCCATGGCCCGGCAGCCCGAGCTTCTGATTAAACGGTACTGGAAGTGGTGCATGAAATTTAGTCTTCCTGCAAGCTTCCCAGCTGATGGTGAGGCTCTGGGTCTTCAGACCTCTCTTGCAGACCTGTTGCTGTGCGTGACCTTCTTTACACTTCACAGTGACGATCTACGTGGCCACCTGCCTTTTCTGTTACCTGCGACTGTCATCAGGACGGGGACCATGCCCGTCCTGCTCAAAATATTTTCCAAGGAATTAGGGGGTGCTTGTCTTGTCAAATTGTAGATGTTTCTAAAAGGTCATTAAATGGATCAAAGAAGGAACAGAACTGAGTGTGGGGACAACACTGGAATTTCAGGCAGAAGCTTTTCCAGAGTTTCCATGACACAAAAATGAGTAAATGTCAGAGAATGGCCATTCAGTATCATGATTGCATTATTTTCTTGCCGCTCACTCTGGCATCTTCATTTCCGTCACGGAAGGAAGAAAATAAGGAAGGGAGGGAGGAGACCTGGCCCTTATCCAGGACTTACAGCCTTCTGACTTAGTACGACTTGATTTCTGACTTCACTAATTAGTCACTGCACCTGCTCTCTCCACGGCTAAATGGGGATAATGAAATGTACTTTAGGTATTAGCATAAGAAATGAGTGAGGAAGTGTTGTAGGATGGGTTTCTAAAGTGCTTCATGCATAGAAAACGCTCAGTAAAGACGGACCCTGATGGCGGATGTGATTATTCCGGACACTGTGTCCTCCGTCAGCTTGGGGGCGTTGCTGCTGAGGGCAGTGAGCACACGGGCCCACCTGGGGTTCTCCGTCTCACAGGGCGTCCCGTGCCCGCGGTCGAACGCTCTGCTGAAGACGGAGGACGGGGAAAACATGAACCTACCACAGGCCGCCGCTCTGGAGCAGGACTTGAGGATTCTGACGTGGATTGAGGACAGGAAAGGGTGATTTCTAACTGAGCAAAACCAAACTGAAATTTGTACGTATCTGCTGATGTTTCTCCAACTCCAGAAACGCATCGTCACTAGAGCATAAACAAAATAGGCTTGATCCTGTTTTGAATAGACCCTCCACTTTTGATTGAGATACATACAAAAATAGCGATTTCATTGAAAAATATTTTAGACTTGTTTTGAAAAGTTATCATTGAAGCCCTGTTGTCAAGCCGTTCGCATTTTAATTAGGGAAATTTAAAGAAACTGGGTATTATTGTTCATTAAGAGAAACATTAACATGAGTCATTATTATGCATTAAAAATAAATTACAAAGTGTCAGATTTTCCACCCTTTCTCCTCTGTAATTAACACCTGGGTCTTCATTAGATGTGTGTAACTGTTTAAGGACAAAAATGGGAAGGTTTTGAAATCTAAAACAAAACAACCTAGAAATAACTCATATTGCTTATTGGAAATTGTCAGAAAGCCTTCAGTTCTTGGATTATATTTCTACAATAATACAAACTAAGAGTTGCTAGGATTGTAGGCCTGGATTTCAGGTCTGATACATAAGTTGCCAGAACCCTAAGGAAGGTCCCTAAACTTGATGGTTATATTTAAGAATTAGAGTAAGAAGAAAGTATATTGATTTTCTTATGTTACCTCTGGTAGTTTATAGTAGATTTCTGGGTGAATTTTCTTCATAATCACGACAACACATAAGAAAAAGCATGACGTAATGGATAATAATTCACTTCTCTATGTTAGCTGATTAGAAACTGTATTCTTTAAGAAAAATGAGGAAATGCAAACATTTGGGAAAAGGGATGCCATCACTCTTAGGCTAACAGGTACTATCTGCATTATTACTCAGAATGAGGAGTACATTAGAAAATAGATAATAAAGACCCTAAGTAGAATGAGACCAAAAATCTAAGAAATTAAAATTTCATAAAATTTACACTCCATTTCTAATTCATTAAGTGTTTAGCTATAGTTGGGATAATCCCGTCACTGGATTCTGGAAAGTGTTCTTGGAGAAAGGGCTCATAAACAAAACAAATTTTAATGCATCATGAATTTTTATCTTCACTGGAGTGTTTACAATGTTGCCCCATGTTGCCAAAACAAAACAAACTAATAGAGAGTTTTTGTAAAGCATTTGATCATTATATAATCTTGGAAGATCTTGTTCTAAAATATGCCCTAAATATCCAAGTGTGGGCAAAAGCCACCCCATCCGTGGGCAGTGTCCTTGTAGGAAGAGGAATGATACACGGAGCAGTAAGACAGGGCTGAGAGGCATGAGTCCCCTGGCCAGCGCTCTGAGACGCATGCACAACTGTAAGGACTTACAAAAGCTGACCGAGGCACAGACTTCTTGTGTGGTCTGTATTCCATTTCTCCTGCTTTAACTGGCAGGTACAAGGTGGGGGAAAATCCTGAAAGGGCTCTCACTCTGAAAATGGTATATTTGGGGATGAGGAAATGAATAATAGAATTCCAGCAAAACTAGACTCTGCACCGTAAATACTATATTGGCTAAATACACCAATGTGTCCAGTTCTGCATTTGAACACGCAGGAGAAGGGATCTACGCAAACTCTACTAGACATGTCATGCTTCTAAAAAAAGCTAGGCTACTTTTATAGAATACTACTCAGCATATTTCTCAGGACAGGAGACTTTTTTTTTTCATTCCTTGTTGTACTTAACAGGCTTAAGACTGACATAATTCTGATGGTCCTGAGAGAAGAAGAAAAAAAAAAAAAAAACTTTTTTTTTTTTTTTCCTTAGGAGAGCACTCTGCAAATTATACCAAAGAAGACAATTTCAAATCCCATTACAAAATAGTAGACATTTCTTGATAACTGTTCAAGGTCATTCTGGAGCAGTGGGAGGGGCGTTCAAAAAGTTCACTGATTTATTTCAATTAACTGAGGGTGTCAAATCCAGGGGAACCTCCTTGGCTGGCCTCCCCCTACCTCATTGTTGTTTTCTACTGGGAAATCACAGGATGATTTTCCTCTGGCCTGTGAGCCCTGATTCCCACGCCAACCTCGTCGGGCATCACCAGGGTATTACAGAGAAGTGGATTAATTCTTGTAACTCTCCCTACCTCTTGTCTTCAGTAAAATAATAAGTTAGACATACAGTTCTTTAAGTTTTAGTAAGGATATTAAGTAAATGAATAGGACAATTTTGGAAAACTAGTTTAAAGAAATGTGATTATCTTTTGTAATACTGCTAGTAATTAGCATAACGTCTTAAGCAATTATGAGAAGAATGAGTTGGATATAAACCATATTAACTCGTTTTTTTAGAGTCCAAAAAAATAATTCACTTGGTAATTCTTTCTACAGAATATTTTATCTTAATCCAATTTTAAAAAAATAATATTGGCAACTCTTTGATTTCCTTATGGATATTTCTTTAGAGATAAGGCCAACTTCCTTTCCCTCTTACCGTATTCACATGGTAGCTTTTTTTTTCTAAAGACCATTCTTTTGAGTGTGTTTTGACTGGAGCAATTTGGAGATTGGATAATCATGCTAAGTAATCATAACTCCTGTTGACTTTCCAAACCCTACAAATACTTTTCTTTGATTCCTTTGTTTTCCTCTCATTCCTCTTTCTTTGTGGGGAGAAATTTGTAGAGATGGAAGGATTTACTCACAGGAAAAAAAAAATGTTGAGAAATGCTGCAAGGCTGCAAACAATTTCTTATTTATGTGACTTTCTGGATCCTACATAGTTGAACAAATTCTGCTTTGAATATTTTAACCATATAATTAACTCAAATGCCCTTATGCCTCAAATCCCTACCCATAAATTATGCAAGCTGTATTGACTGTTTCCAGGTCTACATTAACAAGTAAACAGGAAATTTTAAAATTTCACATGATGCAAATATTTAAAGTACAATTTACATATATTTACATAATATTTTGCTAATTAACCTAAAATCACATTTACATGAAAAAAATCATAATTTATCCTACACAATTTAAATTAGCCAGCTTTTAATTTCCATGAGATAAATACAAATGTAAAAGATAATAAAAGTTTAGTTTTATATTTAACACTTGAGGTTTACAAAAGACAAATGGTTTAAAGCCAATAGATCACAACAATTTTCACATAACGCACTGGAGGCTGAGTTGAGGAATTTAATCGAATTTACATAGGTTTATATGTTGGCTAATGATTCACAGGATTATACAGTAAAATTTTTCGTACTATCAGAGTTTTGTATTTCACATAAAAAGGCCAAATTAAAAAAAAATAGGAGGATGTGACTATTCTTTTCTATTTAAAAATCAAATTGTAGTTGGTTATGAGGAAGCAAAGGTTTATAAGGAAGTCCTGGGGTAGTCCTGAGGATGGAGGGGTGTGCCTGCATCGCGGGGGCTCAGGGACGCTGCTGTCCAGGGAGCTCTGATGTTCCCATCTTAAGAGTAAAACTGGGTTTGAGGCCATTCTGCACTGCGGGCCATTTTCACTCGGACGGGGTAAACGTTTGCTGATGGCAGATGCAGCAGGAGTGACATGAATACAGGAAGGACACAGATAGGAAGCCTCCTGCTATAAGGCAGGCCAGACCTGGCTGTACTTTTCCCTCCAGGGTGACAGGGCGAGTGGAGCATTGCCTTGGGTTTGAGACCTATGTTGGAAGGGCAAGCCAAGGACGGGTTTGCTCTGGGGAGGGATGCCAAGGGAGGCATCGGAGATGATGCCTGGGTTATGAACACTGCAGTGGTGCAGAGGGAAGGATCAGAACTTTAAATGTCCCGTGAGACAATCCCAGGAAAGAGCAATGGAGCAGTGGGTGTGCAGAGGCAGTGTAGTGGGGATGCCCTTGTTGGGACACACAGCCACCATTACTAGAAGTCACTGTGACATGTGCATTTCAAGACCTGGGAAGGCAGGCCAGCTCCTGAAAAGAGAGTTCAGGCTGAAGACTGCTCATGTTCATCATTCGATCCAGGGCATGAGGGAGGGGCTGATAGGAAAATGCACGAGGAGCACCGGCTACACGAGGCTGGTGGGTACCGCAGGCTCACAAGGGAATTCAGGTAAAGAGTACGGGCCATGCGTAACGGGGTCATGGTGAGAGGCAGAGGAGCATGCTGTGTGCACAGGGCAGGAACGGAGCATGGGGAGATGATGACGTCTACTTTTACAGAAAGAGACAGCAATAGTCACGGTGACTGTTCCGACATGCGATGGGGCAGCTGAGACCGATCTAATGAAGAGGAAGGACAACATGAGGGGCAGAGAGGTGTCCGGAGCCAGGAAGGAGTGATGGGACAGCCACACAGCAAAGGGGGCTCCCAGGCTCGGCAAAAACTGCTTAGGGAACAGTTTATTTCCTGCCCCTTGACATGAGCTGGTCACTGTGAGCTCGCCTAAAGTGTCCTCCCAGATAGTAAAATGCATAATTTTTCAACATGAATTATGTTATAATCTGATACAATATTCAGCACACTCCCTGCCTCTGCCTTGCCTGGTTGTATGGGGCCAAAAGGGCAAAGTTGGAACAAATACGCGACAAAACCCTACATAGCCCAGCTAACGAGCAGCGTTCTGCTTTTCCATGTGAGTATTTATTTCATATCTACCTTCCAAATTATAAGATAAGGGATGCCCCCACTGGTATCAAGGATGAGATGCATCTTTAAAAGTATTGAGACTCAGCTAATGGGGGTGAGTCGGCGAAGCCCGAGGCATAAAAATAAGGGGCAGTTGCAAAAGGGCCGAGGTAGGAAAGAGCTCAGACACTCAACACCGAAGAGACCCTCTCAAAACTAAACTTTATGTTAACTCCAAGGCGATGCATCCATACTTTGTTTTCCAAATGAAGTGATTCTCTAAAGAGGAAGCCCTATAGGGTGAGTCCAATTAAAGGACTGTGTATGTATGACTGCTGCTTTGTTTGTTTTTCCATGAGAAAATATTTAGTAGCAAACATGTTGAAAGGGAGACCAGGGGCGATGAGGACAGACACTCTGAACACACATTCTTTGTTTTAAGACTTTAAATTCATGCTTAAAATGTCTTGCATTACAGAAGGAAACATGAAACCTGTGTCACCCCAAAGCTGAAGGTCGTCAGAGACAAAATGAATAATAACATAATTGGATGGCTCCTCGAGTATGTCCAGAGTCCTGGTTTCCTACAGTTGTGGAAAACCAGCTGGCCAGGAGACCAATCTGTTTTTTTCTCTTCAAAATGGAGCCACTGAGATGAAGCCCTAAATAAAAGGAAATCCCAGACTTCCCTGATGGCTCTTTAGGCGGTAGAAATGGCAGCCTACGGGCCCTCAGGGACTGCCCTGTACCTGAGTCGCCACTCTACCTGTGGAGGGGGTCATCTGAAAAATAGGACAGGTCTGCATTTCCCTGTGGACTTCCAGAGTGGTCCTGGGGGAGCCCATGGCTCTAGACCAAACACGCAGGACACAGGAAGGAAAGACCCTCGCCTTCACAAGCTCAGTGTAAGAAGTAAGAATCTCTGAGGGGAGAGAATGGCTCCAAATTTAAGGAAGCCAATGATTAAAACAAATCCGGAATTTTAAAATCCTATCTTTAGGGGTGGACATGGATTTCATTAAACAGTAACTTTTGTCATGGTTACGTTATGACCCGATAAAATGACACATCCTTAAAAAGCCTTTACTAAGACATTTATTTAGTTAAGCACATGAACCAATGAATTCCTGAAAAAAACAGCCCCTTACTGTTCCACACCTGACCTCTGGAGGAAGTGGTCAATATGCTGAATGGGGTTTTCCTCACTTAAAAGGCAGTTTGGGTTGGAGTCGAAGCGTACCTTGTGACGGTATGTTGGACACATTGTCTCTCGCCCTCTTTTATAAAATCTCCCACTTCTGTTCACGCATTTTGCCCACCCACCAACCCACTTCCCCTCTGGCAAAGATCCGCTTGTTCTCCATATTTTTACATCCGGTTCTGCTTTTTGCTAATTTGTTCATTTGCTGCTGCTGTTGTTTTTAGATCCCATACAGAAGTGAAATCACTGTATTTGTCTTTCTCGGTCTAACTTATTTCACTTAGCATGAACCTCTCTACCCCCACTCATGTTGTTGCAAATGACAAGTCACCCTTCTTTTTCATGGCTGAGTAATATTCCAGTGTGTTTAACCACAACTTCTTTATCCATTCATCCATGAATGAACACTTCAGTTGCAAACCATATTTTGCTTATTGTACATAATGCTTCAATAAACATAAGGATGCATGTGTCTTTTCAAATTGGTGTTTTTGTTTTCCTTGTGTAATGACCTAGTAGTGAAACTACTGCACCGTATGTTTCTATTTTTAATTTTTTGAGGAATCTCCGTACTGTTTCCACAGTGGCTACACCAATTTGTATTCCCAAAAACAGTCAACGAAAGTTCCTTTTTCTCCATATCCTCACAAATACGTGTAATTGCTTGTCTTTTTTATGGTAACCATTCTGGCGGTTATGAGGTGATATTTTATTACAGTTTTGATTCGCATTTTCCTGATGATGAGTGATGTTGAGCGTCTTTTCACGTGTCTGCCAGCCATCCGTATGTCTTTGGGAAAATGTCTATTCAAGTCCTCTGCCCGTTTTCTAATGGAGTTATTAGTGGGATTTTGTGTGTCTGCTGTTTCGGTATTGGGTTGTACAGCACTTTATATATTTTGCATATTAACCCCTTATTGGATATATAATTTACAAATATATTCTCTCATTCTGTAGGTTGCACTGTAAGTTCATTGAAGGTCCCCTTCACTGTGTGGAAGTTTTTTATTTTGGCCAAGTCCAAATAATTTGTCTTTGGGGTCGTTTCCTCTGCCTGAGGAGACGTAGCTCGAAAACTGTTGCCACAGCTGATGTCAAAGAAACTGCCGTCTGTGCCCTCTTCTGGATTTTTATGGTTTCGGGTCTCACCTTTAGGTATTTAATTCACCTTGAGACTGTTTTGTGTGTGGTGTAAGGAAGTGGTCCAGTTTCATGCTTTTGCATGTAGCTGTCCGGTTTCTCCAACACCGTTTTGCTGAAGAGACTATCATGCTCATTGTACATTCCTGCCTCCTGTGCCGTATCAGTGTTTCCTGGTGACTGTTATCTTTGACCTATTTAATGACAGCCTGTGTCTCAGGTAAATCATTCTACCAATGTCACCCCGTAGTTCTGAAAGTTTTCGATGCTCTCAATTGTATCAATAATTGCAGAGGAAAAGCCTCAACTGAAAATACTTCAGATGCGTGAGCCAACGCATCCGTCCAAGGGATGGGCAGTGATGAAATATCCGGCAGTTATTTTTCAATTCCCCTTCTTAATTAATTGAGTGAATTAATCATAATTGCATCATTCATAAATTTGTGCTCACTAATTACCATAAAGTAGTCAGCCTGACAGCAATTACACCCTTTGGTATTTCCTCAATGGAGTTAAAAACTCGTCCACACGAAACCTACCCGTGGATGTTTATAGAAGCTTTATCCATTATTGTCAAAATTTGGAAGCAACCAAGATGCCCTTTAGCAGGTGGGGAGATGAAGAAGCTGTAGCACATGGGAACAATGGAACATTACTCGGTGCTGGGAGGAAGGAGCTATCATGGGATGAAAATACCTGGAAAAATCTTTAGTGAATGCAACTAGGAGAAAGAAGCCATTGTGAAGGCTGCATACAGTATGGTCCCAACTCTATGACCTTCTGGGAAAGGAAAAGTGGTGGAGACAAAAAAACAGTGAACGGGGGATGTTGACTAGGCAGAGCACGGGAGACTTTTTTAAGCAATGAAAATACTCTATACAATAATATGATAGACAAAGGGGATTATTCGTGTTCCAAACCTGTAGAATATATAACACCAAGAGTGACCCTGATGTAAAGCATAAACTACGGGTGATGGTGATGTTCACTGATGGTAACAAATGTGTCAGTCGATGGGGATATTGATGGGGCAGAGGCTGAGCACATGTTGAGGCGGGAGGTATAGGAAGTCTCTGTACCTTCCTATTTTACTGTCAACTTAAAATTGGTAATAAAAGCAAAAACAATGTCTATTAAATATGTAAAAAAAAAAAAAAAGAAGAAGAAGAAGAAGGCAGCTATACTTCCCCTCGGTGAGCCCTACGCTCCCTTCCTCACCGTATCTCAGCACATAGTACATGCTCACTAAATAAAGCCCAATTGAATGAATCAACTGTGGTAGGAAAATGTTAGCACATTAAACATTTGTTTTTTCTCTTTTGTAGTGCCCATTTTTGTAGTGCCCAGAACTTGGAATCAGAGAGGAGGGCTACAGTGTGAGTTATTTGAAAATCGGTCGACACTGAGTGCTTATCAGTATTGGCCTCAGTGGGCTCGTGCAGGTAATGAGACAGGATTGTACCTCACGTCTCACTGTGGCTACAAGAAGCAAACACAGAACCCATGAAGAGATGTACAGATGAATGCTAGATAGCGTACTCCTTATCAGAAGTACTGGTATTCATTCATGGTGATTAAGAAAGATTTAAATTCCCTTCATCCTAATTATGGCTCCTGGTGGAATCAAATTGAAATCAAAGACACGGTCAAAATTATTATTAGAAAACTAATATATTATATATTAGAAAACTATTCAGTATAATATGATTCTAGTAATGTCCAGATGGACAAACTTATTTTAGGGAGTAGCTAATCCTGAACACAGGAATCAAGTACCAAAAATTTTTAAAAATATTTTCTGTGCAACATACATTTTTGCTTTCAGGAGGAAGCAACCACATTTAATAGATTAAGAATAGATTTTTTTTTAATTAAGTAACTATCAATTCTGGATAAGTACAGACATTATCTTCAGTGTGACTAAAAACTTGTGGTCAAACCACATCTGCCCGATATATTGTTTTGTACAAACAATGTGCTATTATTACAATGGTAACTTTGTCCCTGTCATGAGACTGCATCAATGAAAGTTTGAAAGAAAGTAGCATAATTTGAAGGTAAAGTGTAATTGCTGTCCAAACACGAGATGTTCTTTTACTTGACAACTTGTCAATCAGATGGAACTGAGCTCCATAGAGCAAGGATTCCTCTGTGGCTGTGTAATTTCTGTCCAACCACACATAATGCCCATTGAAAGTTGTTGTTAAATAAGAGATCTCAATAACAAAGGCAGAATTAGGATTCTCTTTCACTAATCAGATTTTACATAAAACCCTCAAAAATTGGAATAATATGTTTTACAGCTTCAGAATGAAGCTAATTTCAACACAATTCCATACACATACTTTGAATAGAATCTAATTATATTAAAATAAATACAATGTGTTTTAGATGTAATGGCATTTCAGAACAAAACAAAAGAAATTCTGAACAAAGCCCTTCATAAGAAATCATTCCAAGAAATAGCGTATCTCACAATACTCTTAATCTTACCTCCTTTTTCTACAAGATTTAATTTCTCTTAAATTGGTGTATCATTTAATCAGGGTCCTATATGATGAAATGGGCAACATGCATTGTATACTCTTACACTTTGAAAGTTGTCTAGTTTCTGTGCTTGATTTTTAGGACAGCTGGTCAGCTGGGAAGTTACCCAACAAGACCTGAGAAAGCAGACCCAGGAATGACTGGATTGGGACTTAAAGGTTGGAAACTTAACATCCTTTATAAAAAAACACTTAGAAGTGAAGGAAGCGACATGCCCAGTCTCCCTGATGGTGGTTATCAGTTTTCCTCATTGTAGTTATTCTCCTGAATTCTGTCCATTCGGTAACATCCACTGTTAATGGTCTCCATTTGTCAGGCAGCATTACAACTATAATCATCCCTAATAGGACGGGAATGTCATGGGAAAAGGTCTCTTTTCATTTCCAAGGTTGTTTTGTCAGTACCTCCATCCATTCACTTACACATATCTACGAATTTGAGAAGCAACTATGGGATAAAACTTGTATTAGGGGCTAAAACCCAACAAAGAAATGAAGTTAAAACTAGTTTCTGGTTTTCAAAGAAATGAGGATGCAGATGAGTTCTATGAAGTATTAAGGAGCCCATGATCTGCATCCAAACCTGCGATAAGAGTTGGAGATGCAAAGATAAACAAAATATGGGTGTGGGTATCAAAGAGCAGCACATCTGATAGAGGAGATAAGTCTTTGATACATTATTACAGTAATATATAAGTTCAAAAGTAGAAGTGTGTCCTGGTACAAAAGGGGAATGAATAACATTGATTTAGGGATCTATAGAATATTTCTGAGGAGAGACCTCAAATCTGTGCATCCATGTCAAGGAAAGGGTCCCAGCTGATCCAAGGCAACCTTCGTGGACGGATCAGCACAAGAAAGATAAGGATGTACGCAACAGCTCCCTTCTTGTTTACCCTAGACATTATTTCATTAAGTTGCTTTTCTTTTATTCTTTTTTTACAATCTCTGATACTGCTCTTTTCTTTTCTGCCCTCAAATCTACATATCTTAGTCATCTAAAACAAAACAAACAACACAACAACAACGGCACAGGGGTCCCTGGATGGCTCAGTCCACTGAGTTTCAGTTTATATCACGGTCAGGCGTCCGAATATCTAGCCCTGCCTTGGGCTCTGTGCTCAGGGAGGCATTTGCTTCCCCTCTCCCTTTTCCTTTGCCCCTCAGCCCACTCATGCACACTCATGGGATCTCATTCTCTCTCTCTCACTATGGAATAACTAACTAACTAACTAACTATATAAGCCAAAAACCAAAACCAAACCAAAACAAAACAAAATACACACAATCTCAAAATCATCTTTTCCTCTTTGTGTTTCTGACCCTTCTGTTGTCTTCCCTCCTCTCCTTATAATCCCTACCAAATTACATGAAGGAACTAAACTCACTCCTTCCCTTCTTGAACACCTGGTCACTCATGAAACCAGCAATCTAGCTTCAAGTCCTACTTACCTGGTGCTGCTTTCTAGACTGTCGCCTGTGACCACCCATTTCTCAACCACTACACCTGACATTCTTCCAGGGCTCTTACTATGCTGTCAGCAGCCTTCAATGCCATTTCCTATACTTTGTGGCACTAAGAACATCTTTGTTAACAGTTTGGAATAAGATATGGAATATTAGTCAATCATCAAACAATCAATTCATTCAGTCTTTCTCCAAAGTCATCCTCAAATATGTTTTTAAATACTTCTCTGGGTTTTGCATAAACTACTGCAATCTGCTAATTTAAAAACAAAAACAAACAAAAAAATAAAAACAATGGCAAGAAAAATCCTTCTCTTATTTCCTTCCCAGACCTTATTTGCTGTCTCTATTCCCTTAAAGAATGTTCTTTCAGGTTACTCCCTCAGGCTGCCCTTCGTCGTGGTACTCCTGTGAGGATCACAATCCTGCTGTGCCCACAGGTCACCCTCGTACAACATCCTTCTCTGTCTGTTCAAGTTCGCCTTGTCCTTTGTGCTGGCTTTCCTGTCACTGCTCATTGCACCTTGTGTCATGTCCTCAGGGTTTCTCCAATATTGTATCTCCGTCAATGATACTGTGTTACACACCTGAAAATCTGTTAAGTGGACACATCTCATGTTAAGTCTTTTTACTATGATAAAAAAATAAAATAAAATAAGATGCAAGTAGAAATCAGGTCAACTTTGAGGGAACATGACCAATTTTATCAATAAAGCCCATTTTTCTTTAAAAAAATGTGCAGTTCATCCATTGCATCTTGGTTCTTTCCACAGTTTGGCAACCGTGGCCATTGCTGCTATAAACATTGGGTTACAGATGGCCCTTCTTTTTACTACATCTGTATCTTTGGGGTAAATACCCAGTAGTGCAATTGCAGGGTCATAGGGAAGCTCTATTTTTAATTTCTTGAGGAGTCTCCACACTGTTCTCCAAAGTGGCTGCACCAACTTGCATTCCCACCAACAGTGTAAGAGGGTTCCCCTTTCTCCACATCCTCTCCAACACATGTTGTTTCCTGTCTGGCTAATTTTGGCCATTCTAACTGGTGTAAAGTGGTATCTCAGTGTGGTTTTAATTTGAATCTCCCTGATGGCTAGTGATGATGAACATTTTTTCATGTGTCTGATAGCCATTTGTATGTCTTCATTGGAGAAGTGTTTGTTCATATCTTCTGCCCATTTTTTTATATGATTGTCTGTTTTGTGTGTGTTGAGTTTGAGGAGTTCTTTATAGATCCTGGATATCAACCTTTTGTCTGTATAAGGAAGATGTGGTCCATATACACTATGGGGTATTATGCCTCCATCAGAAAGGATGAATCCCCAACTTTTGTAGCAACATGGACGGGACTGGAAGAGATGATGCTGAGTGAAATAAGTCAAGCAGAGAGAGTCAATTATCATATGGTTTCACTTATTTGTGGAGCATAACAAATAGCATGGAGGACAAGGGGAGATGGAGAGGAGAAGGGAGTTGAGGGAAATTGGAAGGGGAGGTGAACCATGAGCAACTATGGACTCTGAAAAACAATCTGAGGGTTTTGAAGGGGTGGGGGGTGGGAGGTTGGGGGAACCAGGTGGTGGGTATTGGAGAGGGCATGTGTTGCATGGAGCACTGGGTGTGGTGCAAAAACAATGAATACTGTTACGCTGAAAAGAAATAAAACATTTTAAAAAAATGTGCAATTGAGTGAGGAAGTACTTTAGATTCAGAAAGATCTAGGTTAATCCAGACTCTTCCACATGCTCTCTTTCTGATGCTGAACAAACTGCATTCCTCACCCTGTCCTTGGTTCTCATATGTGTGACAGAAGGCATAGGAACCCACCTGGTACACGGTGAGAGTTAAAGGAGATTACGTGCAGTGCCTAGTACGCCTGTGGAGCGCGGGCGGCATGCAGCAAACCCGCTCCCATACTTCTCTGCATCTTCTCAGTATCTTTTACCAAAGGCAACATTTACTAAAAGGAAGCCTACTGACCATCTATCTTTTAGGATCATTCTCCTGCCCTTCATCGCCCTCCACCTTCCTTTCTCTCACCCGGCCATCTACTACGTGACCTGACTCATCAGCTGCAAAATGGATTAAAAACGTCAATCCCAGGGCACCTGGGAGGCTCAGTCGGTTGAGGATCTGACTCTTGATTTTGGCTCAAGTCATGATCTCAGAGTCATGAGACGGAGCTTCATGACAGACTCGAGCTCAGCGTGGAGTCTGCTAAGGATTCTTTCTTACTCTGCCTCACCCATGCTCTCTCTCTCAATCTCTCTCTCTCTTAAATAGATAAATAAGTCTTCAGAAAATGTTGATCCCAAGGAATAGTTCAGAGATCAAATGACAGATTATATAAAGATATTAGTAGGGACACCTGGGGGGGCTCAGTCAGTTGAGCATCTGCTCTCAGCTCACGTCATGATCCCAGGGTCCTGGAATTGAGCCCCGCGTCTGGCTCCCTGCCCAGTTGAGAGTCTGCTTGTTTCTTACCTTCGGCCCCTCCCCAAGCTTGTGCTCAGCCTCTCTCTCTCTTTCAAATAAAGTATTAAAAAGAAGAGATTAGTATATTCTGGCAGATAGTAAAAGTTCAAAATATAGTTTCAGTGGTGATGATGGTGGTCGAGACAATCATGATCCTGATGATGGAAAAACAATGCTTGCGCCTGCCGGACTGGACTATTGTTTTACAAACAACTCCCATGTTGCTCTCCTGCTTAGATGGAGGGCACTGCATAAACGAATCTTCACGTCTTACATTCAGGGCTCGCTGCCAAAAAGGAAGTAACAACAAAGATAAGCTGTAGGAGCAAGAGTCTCCGAGTTTTAAAAAGAATTTAGACATCTCCCTGTGAGATCAGAAAGTCGGCGCCTTTGGAAGAAAAACTAGTATATGTGAAGATAGAAACACTAAGAGCTCAGAGCTCTCTCTGCACTGATTCTACCCGCACGATACTGAACTCTGAACTTCAGATTACCTAGAAAGTAATCTGGTCCTTAGGAATGTTAATAATTGCAGAGTGACACAGATGCTGGCAAAGACAGGAGCTGAGCGCTGAGCTGGGGCAAGGACCAAACCCCTCCCCTGGCTGTTATTTATTCATCATTCAGTCCTTTATTTTAAAGGACTCAATGGTTAATGTAAGAACCACCCCATGCCCTTTCTATGAATCAGTCTACACATCTATGTGCCTACCTATATGTGTGTACTCTCTTTTTATTTATTTATTTATTTTTTACCATTCTTTCATTTTAATATTACCCAGTTCATCTCCTTGGTATTCCCCTAAAGTTCCAGGGTAAGGAGACTTCCTTGCTCTGGGAAGGGAGGGCAGCCAAACCAGGTCGATTTAACCCATGCTGCAGTTGGCCAGCTTCCCTGGCACACAATTCTGCTGGGGTTCATCAGCTGGGAACACTCTTCCACCCCCCACACATCATCTTGCCTCTGCGGGGACACTGCTAGAGGCAAAGGTCACCAGTCTGCAGTCCTTCTTGGTCTATGGCACAAAACACACAGGCTAGGAAACAAATACACCAATATGGATAAGTAGAGAGTTCCTTAATTTTAAAAAGTATGTTTTAAAATGCTCCAGCCCAGTAGACAGGAAGACATTTAACAGTGCTTTAGATAATTTAAAAAGACTTTCTAGGGGTGCCCGAGTGGCTCAGTTGGTTAAGTGACTGCCTTTGGCTCAGGTCATGATCCTGGAGTTGGGATCGAGTCCCACATTAGGCTCCCTGCTTGGCAGGGAGTCTGCTTCTCCCTCTGACCCTCCCCCTTCTCATGCTCTCTCTCTCTCCCTCTCTCAAATAAATAAGTAAAATCTTAAAAAAAAAAAAAGACTTTCTAAATAATAAGTAGAGAGATAGATAAAGTCTTCCTCAACTCAAAGAACAAATAATCCAATCAAAAAATGGGCAGAGGACATGAACAGACATTTCTGCAAAGAAGATATCCGATGGCCAACAGACACATGAAAAAGTGCTCCACATCACTCGGCATCAGGGAAATACAAATCAAAACCACAATGAGATCCCACCTCGCACCAGTCAGAATGTCTAAAATTAGCAAGTCAGGAAATGACAAATGCTGGCGAGGATGCGGAGAAAGGGGAACCCTCCTACACTGTTGGTGGGAATGCAAGCTGGTGCAGCCACTCTGGAAAACAGCATGGAGGTTTCTCAGAAAGTTGAAAATAGAGCTACCCTCTGACCCACCAATCTCACGACTGGGTATTTACCCTAAAGATACAAATGTAGTGATCCGAAGGGGCACGTGCACCTGAATGTTTAGAGCAGCCATGTCTACAATAGCCAAACTATGGAAAGATCCTAGATGTCCATCAAAAGATGAATGGATAAAGAAGATGTGTTATATAGATACAATGGAATACTATGCAGCCATCAAAAGAAATGAAATATTGCCATTTACAACGATGTGGATGAAACTAGAGGGCATTATGCTAAATGGAATAAGTCAATCAGAGTAAGGCAATTATCATATGATCTCACTGATATGTGGAATTTAAGAAACGAAACAGAATCATAGGGGAAGAAAGGGGAAAAAAGGCAACAAGATGAAACCAGAGAGGGAGACAAACCATAAGACACTCTTAGTCATAGGAAACAAGCAGGGTTGCTAGGGTGGAGGGATGGGGTAACTGGGTGATGGACACTGGCGAGGGTGTGTGTTATAACCGAGCACTGGATGTTACATAAAACTGATGAATCACAGACCTGTACCTCTGAAACCAATAATACATTATATGTTAATTAACTGAATTTAAATTTTTAAAATATCTTCCTCAATGGGATTCTGAATATTTGATAGTGACAGGAACCTAGTGACAAAGTTACCAAACCCCATCCCACAGGAGAAAGTCAAAGTGGATGAAGAATTACTTATCCTGAACATCTTTTGAATTGAATCTGAACATCCCAATTGCTATGACCCATCATCTTGTCAAGAGCCACTATCTTCCCTGATAATACACAGCCCTTTCTTAGTGAACCCGCTATTAGTGGTTTTCCCGTGGCCAGGAGCACTCTTGAATCTCATTCTCTTGGGAACTGGTGATCGACCTTTGCCATGAGTCTCCCTGGCAGTCTCTTCATGATTACTGTTTTCAGATTATGCAAAATTTCTAAGTGAGCCCTCTGATCTCAGAAAATCCCACCCATGTTGTTTTTTTCCTCCTAGATGAATGCTCTTAGGGGAAAAAAAAAAAAAAAAACAACACCACTCAGATCACATAAATGGTTTCTTGGTTTTCTTTTTCTGTATTAAATGATTTGTTTCTCTCTTTTTGAATTTAGGACCAATGCTGTTTGACTTTCTGTGTTCTTTTATTTTTAGCTATGTTATAACTTACACATTATAAGGAAGATTAGCAAAATCATAACCAGCTTTTTCTATTCATTTTAAAGATATGTACATATATACATTTCTTTTTTTTTTTTTCCTACCACAAAAACCTGACATTGGTAATTTCTTAAGGTTCACCCCTATGGAAAATATCCTTCCTGATTCTGTCATAATACATTTAAGGAAGTCCTTGGTCAATTTCAGGCAGATATGAAATCTGCCAGTTGAGGGGCAGAATTCTTTGAAAGTGCAGTGACAGCCAGGAGGCTTATGCCCAGTGAGATGTCAGCTTATCATGAGGGGTCAGACTGAAGCCTGAGAGACTTCAACCCAACTTAACTCATATCCACTTAAATGCCTCTCACTCCTGGCCTCTCCCAAATTTAAGTAATCCAATATTCAGAACTAACGATGTTCTTCTAAAAATGCACCTAAATATCTTAGATAAGATACTGTGAAACAAACATTCTTTTGTTTGTCTTTAAAGATTTTATTTGCTTATTTTAGACAGCTAGAGAGAGCACGAGTGGGGGGGGTTGGGGGAGTGGAGAGACTCCCAAGCAGACTCCCTGCTGCGCACAGAGCTGAAGAGGGACTCCGTCCCAGGGCTCTTCATTCACGACCGACACCAAAATAAAAAATCAGATGCTTAACTGACTGAGACACCTAGGCACCCTGAAAGAGATCTTCTTAATTCTAACAAGTCCACAATAGCAACAAAGGCCAATTCTCCCATCATTGACACACTCTGTTCCTTGATATTCTAATTGATATCAAAAGTGAATTTAGCCGGTGGTGCCTGGGTGGCTCAGTGGGTTAAAGCCTCTGCCTTTGGCTCAGGTCATGATCCCAGGGTCCTGGGATCGAGACCCGCATCGGGCTCCCTGCTCAGCGGGGAGCCTGCTTTCCCATCTCTCTCTGTGTGCCTCTCTGCCTACTGTGATCTCTCTCTCTCTGTCAAATAAATAAATAAAATTTTTAAAAAGAAGGAATTTAGCTCAAGACTCAATGTCCTCAACTCGGTATTTTGAAGGTTATAACAAAACGCTGACTGCCCGGTTACTGACTTAGTTTAAAAATAAATGACAAATTCCCTGACAACTTTAACAGATGAACAGCCAGCAAATAAAATATTCATATTCTAAACTTTCTATTGTTTGGCGATGTCAGTTGGCCCAGCTGGTTAGAAAGTTGTATCATGAGTTCATGCCCTTGGGGTTTGAGTTCCAAAAACAGCTATGAAGTGGCTTCTTTCTCTGACCACCAGGTAACAAACATTTTGTAGCAACTGTGGGGTTAGAGCAGCACAGAACCACTAACAACAACGTTTACAAATTTTTAAAAAATTAAATATATATCGAGCATCTAATTCTCCAAATCAGTGCAAACTTGGTTTCAAATCGAGCTCTCCCATTACTGTTAGCCAAATTCTTCACCTCTACATTTTACCTTCTTCCCCTATAAAAAGTGTCCTAACACCTTCTGCATGATAATTTAAAAGAGAGAGAGAGAGGGAGAGAAACAAACCTTTGGAGATGATGGACATGTTCGTATGTGATGATGGGCGTATTGATGATGATGGGCATTACCACCATTTGATGGTGGTAATGGTTGCACAGATGTATACTTATCCCAAATTCATCGAGTTGTGAACACGGAGAACTATGTACAGCTTCTTACATGCCAATCATACCCAATAAAATTTTTAAAAGGTTAAATATTATAAATGTAAAAAGTTATTACATCTTTAAGAACTTGATATATTGGACATACTTATTCTTTGTTCCATGTATTAGATATTTCATATCATCTTAACTTTCAATTTCACTAGACATGTGATACTTCAAATTCTTGCAACACGATCAGAAACTAGAGTGTATGTTCAGTGAACTGTCACGATATGAGTCTCCTAATCTGGGCACAACAGTAAAACAAGCAACACCAACGTGCTGCGGATCACTTGCGGAAAGGAACAAGTGCACGATTACCTCTTCATAAAGTGACCTCCCTCCCTGGCAGGATCTTCCGTAACGGAAGCCCGTGCTCTCCATTTTCCCAACCCCTGACAGCTTTGGTGCCTCGGCCTCCGTGCCCCCCTCTGCTGCAGCCCGCGTGGAACTCCCGGCTCCTGGATCACTCTGTGATCTGATCCTCGGTGCTCTGAGCACTTGCCTTGCCAGCTCCCGAACCCAGCCTGTTCCTTTCCGCAATCTTTCACGAAGGCATTCCTCTTGTCGTTCGAAGCACAGGAACTGACAAGTCACCTCTGTTGTAAAAATTGGCCTGACCCACACAGCTGGGATTGATCAGTGAGAAGTTATTACTAATGATTTTATTTGATATTTAGTGCATTCTCTGGTGTCATCGCTTATGACGGTGTGTACTCTAAAACCATGATGAGGATGATTTAATACATCCAACCTCCCTTTTGGGTTCTAAGCACCCACGTTTGAGAGTTGATGTTCACGGATATCTGTTTCTTTAGATGAATTGCCTATTACACTAGAGCGCACATGGTTGTGTTACACACACACGCACACGCACACACACTAACGGAGTCTGACTCCAGTTTTGACATTTAACTGCTGACCGCTCCCAACCCTCACCGTCCCTCTTTACCTTCTGCCCTACATCCCCCACAAACCGATAAGAAATCGTGAAAGCTCCCTCCATTGGTGGGAAGATTCAGATCATACAAGCCCCCACCTGCCCAGGGGAACCCTCTCAGGACCCCATCCCCAGCCACAAAATCCCCAGGACAGTGCCCCCCACACCGTCCTCCAAGCCATTTTTGGGCCAGTTTGTGATGCCTGCACTGCTCTCTTCAATGACCTCGATTAAGTGAATAGGAAAGGTTTTCCTACCCTCCTGTGTGGCATCCTCGGTCTCGACACGCAAACCAAGTCCCAAACGCGACAGTTACAGTACCCACACGCACACAGGTGTGCAGGGGCTCCCACACACGTGACGACGCATACGACGAATTCCTTCTGTTCTGTCCGATTCCCTTTGCTGTCATGGGTTGAGATCCTCCTTCACACCTTCAAATTCCCCGCTTTTCAAAGCAGCTACTTTCTGTTGAGCCGTTAATATACAAATGAACCAAATAATTGCATGAGGACATTTTGAACCAGAGTGCCGGGGATGAGGCTGGTGTGTCATGCTTGGAAAGAGCTGAGCAGAAGAGCAGTGAACGGGCAGCCCTGCGTGCTGGCTTCGTGCGAGAGGCAGCCCTGTCCCGCAAGAACTAGATCAACAGTTCCTCAGCCAGGGGACAGCACAGTCGGGCTCCAGGCTCTTGGAGACTGTGGGCTGTCAGGTGACATTTACAAAGAGCGTCTTTCAATGTTGCCTTTCGATCAAAGCCGGGGAGTTTTTAGCCTTCCATTTTTAGTTCCTTTTTTTCCCCTTTTGCCTCCATTAAGATCAGTCCCACAGTGAGTGAGAATTATAGAACAGTAGTTTAAACATGTTTTCTCATAGCTGCTGAGATCCTGCCAATTCTATCATGATAGAACACTTTCACATGGAAAGAAGGGAGACAATTCAATTAAAAACAACATTATAGAAATGCTAAGGGTCCAATTTCAACTCGGGATGGCAACGGCATTTAAAGTAAAGACAGCAAGCATGTTTTAATGTGCTCTTAGCTCCCTGGATACAATACACAATCACCAATAATGCGGACTGAAAATCACGCGGCCACCGTGGTGGTTCAGATATGTATCCTGAATTACACGCCAAAGGCAAAAACAGCTCATATTAATGTCAAGGGGAGCCCTCTGTGTCCACTGCAAACCACATTTAATTATATGGTTCGCATTTTAATTTTTATTTCTCTTCTTTGCTTGTGTGACTTAAATTAACCCTGTATACTTCTGGAATGCATTCTTATACGAGTTTATATGTACTTTAAGAGGGTGTCTAAAAACTGATTTATAGAAAAACATTTTGGGGAAAGAGCATGGGTATTGAATTCATTATTGATGTGTTCACTCATTCAATAAACTCTTCTTGAGTCTGACTATGTGTGAGGAGGGTGGCTGACTTTAGAAGCTTGCTTTCCAGGGGGAACAGAGAGAGAGAGAAAGGAACAAGCACTCAGTAAGCCCAGGCACCGTGTATAGAAGGTGGCCGGTGCTCTAGGAGAACGGGAAACCGGTAGAAGGACTGATACAGCAGGTGGAAGGTCGTTTCCCATCTGACAAGGGGGGTTACCTCTCAGGCTCCCAAGCCTAGGCTAAACCAGGTCAAAATCAACAGCAACTTCCTGTGTCTTGGTAGGACCAAAGCGTGCTTCTCACTCAGACTACGTCTCTGTAGCGTGAAGACTGTTTCGGCCTGTTACTCAGTTCTAAAGCAAGAGGCACCCAAGTCAGAGCTCAGAAGAGTTGCCCTCTATTCTGTCCGTCCAAACGCACATGAATATTTAAAAACAAATATAAAAACAATGGGTAAAACCTAAAGGGGCTGTGCCTGTCTGTGTTCCGCGGGAAGTTCTAGTTCAGAGATTCAGCGGCGGAGCCTTGCTTGGCGGGAGAGCCATCAGGACCGCCACGTCACCCTGCTCATCCCTGGAGGAGGCGTCTCTGGAGTTAAACACGAACGTGGGAACGAGAAAAACCAGCAGGAGTGGGAAGCCAGCGAGCTGCGATCTCACACGCGGTCTCCGTGCTACAGGTGCGCTCTCCCTGCTCTGCGCTGATGGGGAGGACAGGCAGCGCGGACAGCAAGCGAGTGGGCCCTGTTCCGCAGCTGCAACCACCCGGTGCCCGAGGAAACCCGATTCTGGCTGGCTCAAAGCTTTCCACACGACGCTCTGCTCTCAGCACACCCTCCTATGACCCGGAGGTCTTCCATTCAAGAGTAAAACACCCACGCAAACAACCTGCAGAGGAGAAAGTCCTCTCGGAATGAACATCACTCCCCACGCATCCGAAAACACCTTGATGCACACCTTTGTTGTTAAGGTTGTGTTTAAAGCACCGGATAATGATTACAAGTGACACGGGTACGTCGCACACCTCAGAGTTCCCGGTGTGCACAGCTGATCAACACCCGGACTTCAACTACAAAGCAGCACCTGCTGACTGCTAATCACAAGCGAGTATTTCATGAATGGCCGGGGGAGCAAAGACTCTAGCCGCACGTACAGTGGGCACCCACCCACCGAAAGCTCATCTGAAGTCGCCACCCATCACCCGTGTCCGACAGGACAGGCACATGTTGCGGCAAACACGCTGTGTCAGATGCTGCCCAGGAAGGGACGGGCGCCAGGCTGCGTCACGGGACCGCACGCGGCTCTCCGCCACCTGCTGCTTTCAAAGGACCTGCCCTCCGATAATGGCTTATTAGAAGGAGACCAGGCACACATGTCCTCAAATGGAAATAAAATTACTCACTCGTCCTCCTAGATCCTCAAAGAACAGCCTTCTCATCAGACGTCTGCACACTAGGGACTGCAAATCGCAGTGCCAGCAGCAGTGACCAGGGGAATCCGAGAAGGAGACAGTGGAGAAAAGTGGGAAGAAAGGGAACTGAGGCGGTGGGGGGGGGGGGGAAGAGTCACCTCCCCCTCCCAGGGTGATACATTAAGTGCACTCTTTTCTATTAAGTTATATGGGACTCCAGAGGAAATAAGCCAACCTCGTTTAAAATCCCCAGTATGAACTAAAGATTCAATTGCGGTGCATCTGGTTGCTTCAAACGCTGTGGAATTATCTTTGGGAAATCTGTGAATTCATGTTTATGAGAATTAGGTGTCGATTGATGATTCTACGGTTATGCACCATGTCCCTAGCTTACTCTTACCCAGAACCACCGCCGGCCGTCTCACAGTGTCTAACAAAGTGAGGGCCGCGGACTTCATTGAAACATGGAGGGCTTCGCTGGAAAAAAGCATCTGAATTAGTGGCAAGTAATTGCTGTTGTGAACACGGTCTTAATTCGATAATCCATTCTGAACCCCGACTGTTTTCCCACAGCTCATCACCATCTTATGAGTCATCTCTTTAGATCTCTAGCAAGGCAGCGGCTCAGGAATCCAGCCCCGGGGTCTCACAGGAGCTCTTGGAAATGTCGCTTGACATGTTTTTGCCAAATTCTGTTTTTCCTCTTTAGAACAGTTAAGTAGTGAACACATAAAAGAAATGAAGTGTGTGCACATGCAACTTTTGCCACGCCGTTTCTAGAGAGCTAATTAAGTTTTGGAATATCTGGATTCCAAAACATAAAGCCCTTAAGTGGTGCAGAAAACCCAGCAGGGCTCCAGGTCTGAATGGCCCATAACTCTAGCCTATTTGTAAGGATTTGTCACTTTAATGGAAATAGCCTGAAATCATAAGAAATTGTGACTAAAGAAATTGCATCACCTTTAGAAATTGCCCATTTATGTATAATTTGAAACCACTTTATATAAATTCCACAGACCAAGCTATCATTTTCATGAATGAAATGTTGTTTCACAGTTTTACGGAGCACATCATGTAGTGGCCCACCAGAAAGAACATTCCAGGAATGAGCAGAGTATCATCTGCTTGCGAGTTTAGTACTGCCCCACTGGATATGCAACTCAAATTTTCAGTCCCATATATGGTGCACGTGACAGAGTAAAAATGTTGACAGTGGTCATCGGCGAGGTTCACCCGGGATTGCCAATGACAGCATCGACCAGGGACATCGGTCCTCGGCGTTGGGAGGTAGAAAAACTCCAGACGTCATTGTTACCAAATTTGTAAGGTTTGTTTCCCATTGTCAGGTATTTTTATCAGTTAGCGATGAAGAAACTCCCCAGCATATGGCTTTGTGAAAAGTCTTAGTGTTCTTTTGTCCCTTACTTCTGAAGTGTTGTATGACGCAGGTTGACTCCTATGTTCCCAGAGGGATGGACTAAACCAACAGGCTGTAATGGAACTATTTAAGCAGAGTGGTTTAAGAAGGGGAGAGGGTAGAGAAAGTTATCCTCATTTTTATCATGTTACAGTCCCTTTCCAGTCGATACATATCACAAGTCACAAAGAAACAAAAATACATCAAGGAAAAAATTTTAGGAGTAAGACTCTATAGAAAAGACCAGCCAGGACTAAATAGGTTGTGCCTGTGTGAAGTAAACGGCCGAGACAGAACGCATCCCGGCCATACTGGACACAGAGCTATCTGATGGGCGCAGGGAGCAGGTGCCCTCCAGTACGCCAACGATGATGGGTTGGAAAAGGATTTGGGAAGAATAAGATTTAAATATGCAAATAGGCAACTTCTCCAGATCACTTCACAAAAGAATGAAATTCAGAATCCAGTGACTAAGAATAAAATAATGGAGAATAAGACAAAATTGAACAACTAAATACATTTTAATTGCTTTATCCATCAATCCCCCAAAAAAAGACTTGTGGATTCTACCTCTAATTTACCTATAACTTTTTCATTGTATTCTATGGAGAACTCATTTCTCCTACAGAGTCAGCGGAACTCTGGAGACTTGCATCGTGATCACTTTCGCTGTGAGCTGACTTCTCTCACACATGCTCTAAGAAATCTTCACTTTTCAAACCTCTGTCCTTGCCTTCCAACTTTTGTAAGATAATGGTTTTGATTCATGTCTAACTTTAAACCATTTTACATAGTTCCATACATCAATTTCCTTGTACTGTTACCACTATATAAAAAAAAAATAATTATTAAACATTTGCCTAGTCAGAAAATTCTTTGAAAATGATAGCTTTGTTCTTTCTCCCTAATAATCAAATCTACACATAAAGTTACAGAAAAAAAATTTGCCTAACAGTTTCATTTCTTTTTTAAGACTTTATTTTTAAATAATCTCTCCACTCAACATGGGACTTGAACTCACAACCCTGAGATCAAGGGTCACATGCTTCCCTGACTGAGCCCACCAGCTCTAGCCTGACAGTTTCACTTCATTCATTTTCCCTTCTCCCCAGCCCCAAACATGCCATGGTTGATAAATCCAGGGTCAGACACTTTGATGGGGAAGATATATATATATATATACATATATATATTTTTTTTTGGCTTCTAAGTTATTTTACTTAAAGACATCAGAAGCATTTATTTTCTTAAGGCTGACAACTTATTTATTTAGATACTTTGAAAAGACACAATGTGAGGCACTTCTAAAAATATTTGGTCAATTAATGACTCCGTATCATTGTTCCTTGTGAAGATGATGTCTGGAGAAGCTACAGGTGCACTAAGGGAGGGTCCTGTCCCAAACTCTCATTAGGAAATGCAGTAACTTGTTCACCCCAAGCCTTGTGCCTCTTGGAGCCAACTGGCGGGAATCCAGTGCCTCTTCCCTTCCAACCCTAGTTTCATAACATATGACTATGACTGGCATAAGAAAAACCTTTCAGAGATCCTTTCAAACATGCTTGCTTTGCTCTGCTTCAGTTTATACAAATGAATCATTGCAGACAGGAGGATTTCAAGGTTGCTGGTGGTATTGTTGGCTTTGTCTCATTTCTGCATTCGTTGATTTGGGCTTTGTATAGATTGGTGAAATTCCTTTAACTAAAGATTTTAAGACTGAGGAAAGCATTTAGTTTTGGGGAAATGACCCAGAATTGACCTTGAACATAGTTTATTGACAACTCATACATTTAAAGAAGCTTAGCATTACAAATCAGTATGAGGAAAGTCAAGTCTCAAGTTTTAGGTGGGATTTTTAGTGTGTTGTTTCATCAACACCAAGACTTTGGATTTAAAATGTATAAAAAACTACTTTAATCTAGGCAAAGAGTCACAATTTCCTCTGAGAGACTGTGTTGAAATAAAACAAGAGGTATTCTGTAGGTCCACAGTATCGTGGCATGGGAATTCTGGATGGTCAGGTGTTTTGATGATTGTCTAATTATCAAGAGCCAGGAGCAACTCTATCAGTGGGATGCTTCTCATCTCCACGGTTTTTATAAATATCTACAAAAGTCTCTGAAGTGCCCATTTTGCCTCTCCCGCAAGGCCAGAGGGCTCGTCCATGATGAGGGTTGGACCTATGTGGCAAAGGACCCATCTCAGAAGAAAACATTCTGGGTTTGTTGGTTAAATATTAATAAGGAGCGAAAACTTACTCCCTTCTTAGACTCTGTGGTCCTCTGCTCTCCTCTAAATGGAGTGACGCCTGGAACACGAAGGGAGGACGTCCAGACGACAAAGTATCTCCAGCTAGAGACTGGTTCATGCCACCCCCGTTCCCCCGTGTCTCCGAGACTTGCTTCACATCTGCCCCCGTATTGTGGTGGTCTCACTCAGCAGGAAAGCGGTCCCCGTGCAAGGGGACTCTGCCCAGAAGGCCACAGTCTCAAAGAAGACCAGCTTCACGTAGGAGGACCTGGGAGTGATATGCAGACTTAATTGTTACTCAAAGCTCCAGCAGACGGCGTCTCTAGCTACTGGAGACTCTGTCTCCGCAGTTGGAATCGGATACATCGTCTCCTTTGTGTAATGCTTTAAACATAAAATCTTTCACAACTAAAAATTATCTGAAGAGAGTGTGTGAGCATTCCAATTTTGCTAGCTTCTCCAATATTTACATTGGTTTATTGGGTACATATCTGTGCACATATTTTTGGGAAAATGAATATGATATAAAAATCTGGACTTACGGCATGATTTACCAGAAGCACATAAGCCTTCAGAAGTCAGAATGCGAATTTCTTTTAGACATGGAACATGCGTAGTTTCTCTCAAGAAATCTAAGAATCAGGCAGACAGTGTTGTTTATCTACTGACTGTGTTTAGTAAAACACACTGAAGCTCAAATTTTTTCTATTTACAATTGGCAAATTGCTGGCCGTCGACTAGAGTAAAATCGGAAGGTTTTTTTACCCTCTTCCTACCACCATGCTTTGTTTCTTTTGCCACAAATCCAAGCACATGAGAACAGACAGAAACTCCTTCTAATTAGCCAAGTATTTTCATCCAGGCTGTCACAGGGGTGGCTCTAGAAGATCCCATCAGTCTCATGGAGGTTGCTGTGGGGTTTCCTTTCACTTGTCACTTTCCCTTCTATGACCCGAAGTCTCCAGTGGGAAACAGCTCGCTTGGCGGCGGAAGGAACCCTCCCTCCGATGCCACGGTCTCCTGTGAACAACTCTGTCCCTTCTCGCCTTTCAGAGCACTGGAACCGACACAAGGAGCTCCCTAGCTGAACCCGTTTGCCACAAGGTACCTAGCAGCAGGGGTCGCGTGCTGTAATTTCAGAGTTGTGATAGTTCCAGTAAATGATGCCCTCGGTGGGTTATGAGTCGTTTCCCTCTGACCAACTGTCTTGACAGCGGTTCTAATCCTTAGTGACTGGGGCAGCTCATAGCAGTCTCAGTAAAGGACGGCAATGGTTAGTTTTGTGAAAGGATTTTCCAGTTAGAGAAGAAGTGTGCTGAAACCCTGAAGGCCTCATACACTTGGGCTCCACATAGACCATCTCAGTGTCTGACACCGAACTTTTGTCGTCAGGTGACTCGGTCCTCTGGGGCTGCCATCACACAATAGCACACACTGTGTGACAGGTCTAGAGGCTAGCAAGTCGAGTTCTGGTTATCAGTGTGGCTGGGCTCAGGTGGGGACTGCAGACAGCCATCTCCCCGCTCTGTCTTCCCATGGCAGAAGGGGTGAGGGGTCTCTCTGGGGTAACCTTCACAAAGGCATGAATCCCGCTCATGAGGACTCCACTCTCATGACCTCGTCACCTCCCCAAAGGCCTCGTAACACCTCCTGACATCATCTTGTGTGGGGAGGGGGAAGGCGTAGGATTTCAGCATAAGAATTTTGGGGGGACACGAATAATCAGTCCATAACATCAAGGAACAGCATAACATTTATTTGAGAGAATATGTACCAATGCCAAATATTTACTTAGAAACAGGCCAGGTTGTGTGTGTTTTTTTTGAGGGGGGGATCACAAAAGATAATAGATGTGGTTCATCTAAACTACAGAAAAACTGGTTCCAAAGAGTCAGGACAACAGAACCCAATAAAAAAATAGGCAAAGCATAAGAATAGGAATAGACATAGGAGAAAAGTGTTGGGTCAGACAGATTGACTCTATCCCATTAGTAATCAGGAAAGTAGTAAATTAGGGGTACTGCGCTGTGTGCCCATATAACTGGCCAAATTATAAAGCGGGCGTGTTTCTCGGTGTGCTGAATTACAGGGAAACGTTCCTTCAAGATTCTGGGTGGCACCGTGCACTGGTGGAAGGTGGACATCCACCAACAACTGATAACAACTACAACTGGAGCACACAGTTCTGTTTCAGCAATCCAACTTCCAGAAAATGCCCTTAAGAAACTCTCCCATGCAAAGAAGTGTCCATGACTATGGGTGGATGGATGGACAGCCACTGCACTGCTCTGAAACAACGGAAGGAAACTCGATACCACCTTAATCTACATGTCAACAGAGAAAGTTTTAGTTAAATATTGGTACATTTGCACCAAGGAATACTAAGTGACCATTTTTTGAAAAGGTTGGTCTATTATACAATAAAACATGAAATTTTCATGTTTCAGTTAAAAAACAGGTCACAGAATAATATACACATCTGGTTTGGGTTGAATGTTTGTATCTGCCCAAAATTCCTATGTTGAAGCCCTTAACCTCCAGTGTGATGGCATTTGGAGGTAGGGCCTTTGAGAGGTAAGTAGGTTTCCATGATGTCATGGGGGTAGAGGAAGGGCCAGGTCACTCTGTGCTATGTGAAGACAAAGCAAGTGCAAGCCGGGAAGAAGGCCTCCCCAGAAGCCAACATTGCCAGGACCCTGGTCTTGGATTTCCAGCTTCCAGAACTATGAAAAAATACATGCCTGTGGCTTAAGCAACTTGTCTGTGGTACACTTCTGGAGCAACCTGAACAAACGAATGCAACATCCTGTAATACAACCTATGGTTAAAAATATTCCCCTCCATGTTTGTGTATGTGTATAAGCAAAGAAATGTCTTCGTGATTGTCAATAAACAGAGTTTTGGATAAAGGGGAGCTTTCACTTTTTAATCTGTATACTCCTGTATTATTTCCATTTCAATTACTACTTAATTATTAAACAATTATTTAAAAAATTACCCAAACATATTCTGCACTCAACCACTGCAAATGCATTGACCTTGTGCGCATCAGTTGTTTTTCCAAGCTGTTTGCTCCTACTCGTCTTCCTCATTTGGTCTCACCACTGCCTCCTAACTCCTCCCAGGGATGGAAGAGGAAGAAAAGAGAGACCAGTTGTTTTCAGATTAGTGTGCTTCTAGCCACAGAGGATCCCCATGCTGGTGAGCATGAAACTTTCAAACGGCTTGTGGTTTCCTTGAGTCTTTCTAACCTTGTTTGCCCAAAAATGTGTATAATGATAACACTTTCTATGAGATGTCATAAGAAAATTATATGTGGAAATATGAACTTTCTGTCTATTCCTTAAATATATTAGTTTAATGGCCCAGGAGCAGAGTGGAGCCTCATTCCTCACTGGGTTCCGTGTATTAATGTATCTTTAATTGCAAAACTCACATGCCCACCACATGGGTCAAAGGTTTCTGTGCTGTGTTTGGTTGTGTCTATGCCCCTATTTCTCAGGATATAATAAGTAATTATAACCATGACAGATCTGTTAATAGAAATGAAGCAATCCCTAAAATGCAATCAATCTTTTGTCTTTTTCACAACAGAACTAAATTATGCACATAGATATCTAGCCAAAAAAAAAAAAAAAGTAGGGGTGGGAATTCTAAAGGAATCAAAGACAAAATTTTCTACTGACAAAGTAGGAGCAAGTTTTTGTCATTCTGACACACTTCAGTCTAGAATTAAATGGTACCGTAAGACAGAATCTATTTGAATAAAAATATGGTCATGAAACTATAGAACATCAGTCATTTTCTATTTTTAATTTAATTTTTAAAGTACAAATTAACTTTATCTTTGAGGAAAAGAGGAACTTTGACTGCTTTGGAATATTCTGGCTGCCCAAGGAATTTTTGAAGAGTCTCCAATTGCAAAATTGTGAATCACGCCACCTGATTTTATATAAAAGGATTAGTGATTTTTTTAAAGAATTTTATTCATTTATTTGAGAGAGAGGCTGAGAGCAAGCATGAATGGGGAGGGAGGAAAGGCAGAGGGAGAAGCAGACTCCCCACTGAGGAGACAGACCAATGCAGGGCTCGTTCCCAGGACCCATAAGATCATGACCTGAGCTGAAGGCAGTGAGGCGTCCCAGGAATCGTGATTTTAAGAGGACATTTAATAATGCTGATATATCTAGATGGAGATAGATCTATATTGATATAGATCTATCTATCTATAGACAGATAGATAGATACTCATGATTTTAATAGATTTAAAGATATGTATCTATTAAAATCATGATTTTTTAAAAAAATCAGCGACAACCTAAAATGTGTGAGCTTTGGGGCACCTGGGTGGCTTAGTTGTCAAGCGTCTGCCTTCAGCTCAGGTCATGATCTCAGGGTCCTGGGATCAAGCCCAGCACTGGGCTCCCTGGTCAGTGGGAAGCCTGCTTCTCCCTCTCCCACTCTCTCTGCTTGTGTTCCTTCTCTTGTTACCTCTCACTCTCTCTGTCAGATAAATAAATAAAATCTTTAAAAAAATAAAAAATAAAAAGTAAAATGTATGAGCTTCTACTTCATTGCGGGTCCAAATGTTCCTTTAACATAATTCTATAAAGATGTATAAATAAATGATAGATACAGACATCATATTTTATAATACAGGATATCAGGAATACCTGTCATGCAATTAGGCTAATTCGGTCATTTCCCTGATAGTCAGACGTGATCACCTTTGTAGCAACTCTGCTGTATCTTGTCTGATTCTATTCCATTCACACTAGAAGGGAAGGCTTGTGGGTTTAATCTCTCATGTTGGTTGAGATTTGGTTATTTATAGATTTACTGGTCACGAGGCAGCTCCACGGTTCAAGCAGTGTGGGATTTCCGAGCCAAGAAGAAAAAGCAGGAACTACTATCTATTGCCTGCAGTTTGCCAGGCTGTGCACTGAAGCTCTCCTCCTGGATGCTCACAAGCCCAGAAAGTAGCCAGCTGCAGTTCCCACGTGAAAATGAGAAGCTGGGGGCAGAGACACTGAGTCAAGTAACTGGGAAAGCAGCAGTCGGGTTTCCCACGCCTGGTGGCCATCCTGCGCTGTCCCAGCGTTCTTGACACAGCAGACCTCACACAACGTACGGCACCTACGTCTACCTCACACATCTACACAGACGTGGTCCATGAGACTCCTACCCCCACACTCAGCCTGATGAAGCCGTGAAGGGTGACCCGTGTGCCTATCACTGGGCAAGGTTGCGTGGCACAACCCAGGACTTGCTGTAAAAGTGCCACTTTGGGGAATTTTACATGAAAGATGCATTTTCCCATAAAATGCCACACGATGGAAGCTTCTGCCACCTCTCTAACAGGGTGCGCAGAGAACCAAAACGTGGTCACGATAAAGAAAGACAGTTCCTAAGGAATCGGAGAGCTGTGAACCTTATCAAGGATGAGAGTCTCTGAAATTCTGACATTCCACAGACCTGTGTGTGGCCAGAACCACAGACGTGTAATTAACAAGGGTTAGTAATTGTCACCAAGTTACAGTGTTGAGGAATCACAGAATGGATTTCTCTGTATGTAATTATTGCATCGATAATACTGCTGTGGTTGGAAACAGAAAAATGGCCCATCAGTGCGTACAGAGAGAGATGGAGGACACAGACCAGGCCACGCTGGCACGCGGGCCTCCCTTTGCTATGTGTGGAAACACATTCCTTAGATCAGAGGTTGCAGTTAACCAGACAAACATGCTGCAAATCTTGGAGAGGTTGTGGATTTTAATTACGTTAAGTTAATAGTGTTGCAGGTTAATACCAGAAGCAGATGCGTCCCCATAAGTAGCCCCAGTGAGATTTGGATTCAGGGGAAAAAAAGGGTGAGGGAGAGGAAAAATGAAGAAGAGAAGAAAGGAAAAACATCATGACCATCACCCCGTAATTCTTGCTTCTCCAAGTGTGATACCCCCAGCGGGAAGGCAAGCTGGTGCGGCCGCTGTGGACGACAGTACGGAGGGTCCTCGGATAATTAAAAAAAGAGCTACCATGCAATCCGGCATTTCTACTTCTGGTTGTTTATGCAAAGAAAATGAAAACACTAATTCAAACGCAGCCCTATGTTTGTCGCAGCATTATTTATAATGGCCAAGACAGGGAAGCACCCCAAGGCCCACCGACTGGTGACGACTGGATGAGAAGACGCGATGCGCACGTGCACTGGGGTATGGCTCAGCCACCAGATAAGACGTCAGCAAGATCTCGCCGTGTGGGATGACGCACCTGGACCCAGACGGCATGACACTAAGTGAAACAAGTCAGACACAGGCAAACACCAGGTGATTTCACTTAGGCGTGGAATCTAAAAAATGAAACAAAAACGAACAAATGAAACAGACACAGATTCATCGATACAGGAAACAGTGTTGATTACCAGAGCAGGGGAGGGTTTGGGGAGCAAGGGAAATAGGTGAAGGGGGTTAAGAGGTACAGAACTTTAGTCACAACATGAAGCCATGGGAAGGTAATGCACAGCATAGAGAATGTAGTCAGTAATGTCACGACTTTGTGCGGTGACAGACGATAACGAGACTCACTGTGGTGACCGTTTGTAATGAATGTGAAGGCAGACTCGCTCTGGGGAACACCTTAACCTAATGCCCTTCTGTGTATCAGTGATTCAAGAAATACACTTAACTGGATTGTAGGCGAACCCCCAAAACAGTGTTTCATATCCTCAAAGGAAAATTTCTGATTTATAGAGAAAATTAATAATTAATTAATAATTAATTAATAATTAATAATTAATACATTATCTGATCTTGGGGCGCCTCCATGGTTCAGCCCTTAGCTGTGCAACTCTTAATTTGGGCTCAAGTCATGATCTCAGGGTCCCAGGACAGAGTCCCAGCGGGCTCTGCGCTCAGCAGGGAGTCTGTTGCTCTCCCTCTCCCTCTGCCCCTTCCCTGCACCCACTCACGCACCCTCTCTCAAATAAAAAAATAAATATTTCAACAAATATTATTTATCTTTACATCTTTTTTTGCTCTACACAGTGTCACAGATTGAGATCCATAATACACTCACAAACATAAAACAACTACAGAAAAAGGGGGGCGAAAAGGAAGCAAAAAAGCATTTCCTGTGAGATGCTGAGTGATAGACGTCGCTGTGAAACACGCCTGCAGGGAGGTCACAGCACAGAGCAGTGAAATCATAAGGGGGACGCAGAGCCCCGGGCTGGGGCGGCGTGATGCTGGACAGCTCCCTGGCAGTGCGCCAGGTCTGAAAAATCAATGTTTTATCAACGTAAACTGTTATGATTCCACATGTTTCCTCTATTTAGCTGGGTGGGGTCAAAAGACACAAAAAAATTCCCTCATTTGCATGCAGATTTTCTCCCCATATCAAAAAGGGAAAGGGTAATGCATTATGTAATGTTTTCCTCTAGGTGGAGAAGAGAGACCAGTCAAACCCAGCTCGGTGGCCGTTGTGGTTTCAGGTACACAGGGGACATTTACAAAGAGGTCCTGTGTGTGTCTTCCATTACCAAATTCCTCAGAATTCCCAGGTGCGGCCCATGGGCAAATGTGCTCGGTGACGGTCTAGACCTTGGTGAGGTTTCCCGTGCTTGGGCATCAGCACAAGCAGCCTGACCTCACCTGACACTCTCCAGAACGTGCTGGAAACAAAGCAAATGATAGTGTGGATTTCTCAGGATACCCCGCTGTGCCCAGGGACCCAGGAACCCAGCTGTGCCCCCCTGGATGGGGGATCTCCCGTTTGATGCCCTCAGTGCTGGGGGAAGCTTGCGGTGCCCCTCCGAGGTAGACCGTGGAGACCAGTGAAAGGTTCCCTTCCACTCTTATCCGTCAATTTACGCCACATGAGTCCTTGGAGACTTTGTATTTTGTTTTCTTCCCTCTCCTTACTAGATTTTTAGTGTTTATTTATCATCAATCAAATACTTCAGATTCCTGGAGACTGCTCCTTTCCCTCTGAAAAATCAACATACATACAAACACTCATGCAACCTTTTCTTCCAGAAATAATAAATTCTTCTCTTCCTTCAACACCTGGATTTTGAAATGTGGCCTGACCAGGTGGGGCATCTCTCTCAGGAGAGCGGTGAACTACTTGTTGCCAGAGTGGGACCCAGGACCAGCAGCATGAGCGTGAATGGGGAAACCATTCCAGCTGCCAATTTTGCACCACCCCCATTTCAAGACCTCCTGGATGGGGCCTGGAGGTGGGGCCTGGCCAGCCGTGGTTTCGGAGCTGATTCAGATGCACACTCGGTGCTCAGCTCGTCTGCACGCTTTGACCTCCCTGACTGTTCACTCTGCTCTGCTATTGCAGATGTTGCCTCCCACGCTGGGGTATTTCTCAGGCAATCTGCTCATCCTAGAGCGTGTGGGCGACTGAAAAGATGATTGGAACCTGTGAGTGTCTGTGGAGGGAAGGAGTCTGCTTGGTCATCATGGTGGCACCATGGGGCAGCCCACCTTGCCCACTTCACTGAAGAAGCCCCAGTACCTTCTCTTTGCTTCTTCTCTCTCTTGAGTGGGTCAGACTCTCTCCCGCTCAAAGGTTCAAGTCTTCAAGTCTTCAACTGGAGAGCCAGGGATCTCTCCTCACTGACGCTTCCATTTCCCTGTTTTCATTCTTTTATAATCCCCAGATGTGCTTGACTCTTCTATTCCAAAGACCCCGTGTTCCACCTTCACCAAAGAATAAGCCTGTAGCCTCCGAAGAGGCGGGAGGGCATGTCACCAGGAGGCTCAGGGTGGACGAAGTTATTAAGTTCTACTTCCTTGTAAAAAAAAAAAAAAAAACCACTTTTTCCAATCACCTCTTTCATCCCACCTCGCCGTCATCCTCACCTTCCAAAGGGTCTGGTTATGCCAGTTCCTGAGCCTTTTCAGAGCTCCCTGAGGCAGATCAGTTCACCATCTAAAGAGCCTTCCACTCTCCTGGGTCCTTCCAGATCTGTGACTGTCCACCTTGTCCTCTAACCTGTGAAACCGTATTGCATCCTCCCCCATTTTATGTGCCCTTGTAGACTTACGACTTTGTAAAACGTTAGTTTTTCATGACCATTATTTTCATTTTAGTGAGATTTAGGGGAGGAGGAGGTAGTAAAGTAAAGGTAAACAGGAGTTTTTATCTACCAGTTTAAACCAGAACAAGTTATGTGACACTCTTGTCCTTGTAGTTACATCTGCCTGCATTTACACAGTTAGGGGAGAAATAGGTACCAACTCAAACCTGAACTTTAACCGATATCTAATCCTACATAGAGAGACACACATGCATATACACACCCACTTGCAATCTATTTTATATGCATCAACAATACAGAATATGTATATCTATGACATACGTTATTCTATATAACGTAACTTAGAGGCATTCACATTCTGTAACAGGTACAGTGGTGGGTCATACGTAAAAGAACTAATTACTCAGTCTTTGCGAACCCCAAGTCTAATTTGTAGAGAAGAAGACATCATGCTTTGGTCTGAAGGGTCTCTACCTGCTGTAAGAATTGAGTGTCAATGATTCTCTTGGCCACAGAGCCTCTGACATGTTCTAATCCTTGGGAATTTTTATAAAGTCCCCAAAGAATATTTCCTAAACTCAATGGATGATAATCTATTTATAGGTGGGGTAAGAGGGATGACCATTCCAGACAAATGGGGAGTATAACTTATCAAAAGCCCTTAAAGTGAGATAAAACGGTGCCAGTGCAAGCCGGTAGGATTTTCTACAGTTGAGTGTGGAATGGTCAGACAAAGTATAGGGTGTAAAGGGACTGGATTTGTACAGAACGTCTATTGTTGATGTCTGGTAGTGCCATCGTTTCCACCTGGTAGCTCCTACTTTTCTTTCAAGAGAATGTTCTGATCCATTCACTAAGCCTTCCCCAAGCAAGCTCCCTCCCTGCCCCTCCCTCACTCCCCACTATCCCTGAGGACACGTGCAGAATCAAGCCAAGGATCTTCCTCAAAACCTGTTTATGACCAACTCTGCGCATTCACAAAGCCTTATTTTTCACATTGATCTATATCTTCTGTGTCTAAACTGTGGGAAACAATGTCCTCATAGGCTGGTGGGATGGCCCATCCGCTTAAAGATCAGTCTCGCAGGCACACGTGAGAATTTGACGACAAGTCCTCTGGGGAGAAAGAATGTAAAGTGAGAGTAAGATAGACCTTTTCCTGCACTGCACCTTCTGCAAGAGAACACAGAACCAGAACTGGCAAGACGGTCGTAGAAGGAATAAACTATTACACAATTGTAATAATTTCACCCAGAATCCCCTCGTGATGGTGTAGATAGCAGGAAGCACCACATCTCGATTCATCAGAAAGAGTGACACCTCACATATCAGTCCCCAAAGTCTGTTTCGAGGGTCAACTGCATTTCTACAAATCATCTACTGCCTATTTGTTGATGTAGGTAAAATCTGTCATGGATCTCCTTTTTAGGGCAGAAATACACCATTCTGGCATCTAGAACTACTAGATTATGAAAATTTCATCCAAGGCACTGTTCATTCTTTGAAGGTAAAATCAGATTGACAAGATGCTAAGGAGAATATAAATGACCTTTTTCTTTTCTTTTCTTTTTTTTGGTATTTCTCTTAAAATAAATCTGGTCTTCATGCTCACTTTTCTACAGTGTTCAAAAATGATGTCTATCCTTAGAAACCAGTAAACAGCAAAATGTCATTCATTCATTTTCAGTTTTAACAGAAGCCTGGCCAGTTAAACACATGTTATGCATTTCCCCATTTCTGGATATAATTTTAAAACAAAAGGCTGTCAATGAGTAAGACCCTTTGTGCTGGGGCATGCATCATCAATGGCTTATGATTTATTCTAGAAAAACTGCCACCATTCATCCCTAAGCTAATAAACATTTTGTTTTTATGATTCATGACAAGCCAATGAGCATTTCAGTCAGACTCGGACCTTCCATATCCCGAGCCACCATGTTTGAAATCAAACTGTCAATCAATAAGGGTAAATGTCCAAATGCTCTGTCCAATGGGCCCAGAAAGGCACAAAATAAAGTGTGTATCAGTGTAAGGAGTAATTTATAGACATATCGGATAGACAGACAGCTAGACAGACAGACATCTAAATTCTACAGCTATACGGGGGAATGCGGGGGAAATGGAGTAGTTCTTCCTATTCTACAAAGGTTATATCATGGTCACTAAGACTGCAGAACATGGTCAATGTCAAGGAGTATTAGTAAGGAAAGATTTTGACAGAATTTGCTTTGCTTCCAAACCTAAGGTTATACGGCAATGTGGACAGACAATGCAGGCTTCCTGACACTGTGCAACTCACCGAGGAAACCCTCACTTTCCACGTCAGAATTTAGCCAACTGTATTTTTTTTTTTTTTTTTGGTCCCACATCAGCTGGGGCAGAGGGATGGCCTGCCCTACTGATACCAGCCATGGTTCCCTCTTCCTCCTCCTCACGCAGGTGTGAGGAAGCCATGACTTAGTGGCAACATCTGCAGTAGCCATTCTCTGTGCCAAGCGCTGGGTTGCAAATGCAACCAGTTTTCAGAGGAAAACTCTGAACTCTCCAGGGAAACGGAGGAACGAATGTGTAAAAGACGGTTGCATCACAGTGCACTCAGCCCCCTACTCCATACGGGTTAATACAGGGGCTGTTTTTAGAACTGGGTAGAAAACGTTCCCTTTATAATTTGGTTGAAAATATAAATCATCCTTATGGTCAATTTTACACATAAGGATAGCTAATATCTTACAATAAGTCATATCAAAGGAGTTCACCAGGGAAATAAAATAAAATCTTGACTTTTCCATCTTCTGGTCATGGAAATGGGACCAACCCAGCACTTTTTTAGCTTTTGTTTTCTTATGCACAAAATAATGGAAATAATACCTAAGTTTATTTTCTAGATTTAAATGTCATCCATTATAACAAATGAAGGCTGATATTATTATAGTAAAGTTTATTGATAATGTAGGAAGATAAAGACACAGGGAGGGAGATGTCAAGGGCAAAGTAAACATACCTTAACAAAAATGGCCAAAACATAAAATTAAAACATTAGAAAAGGCTGTGAAAAACACTTAAAATTATTCTGGAGATTAGAAATATATATTAAATGTGAAGAAATGAATTTTGATTGTTGAAATGATGAGGGAAAAATTCAGTTGGTACTAGCAATTGGTTGAAGATCATCTTGGTGATAAATGACAATGAAATCCAAATATCTTACTTATTAGACAGAATAATGCTGTCCTTCCTCCTTCAGCTTACCTTGTTAACCTTGGCTGCTTAGAGTAGACATAGGTAATGACAGTAATCAAAATATAGTGAATAACCAGTTTTATATATTACACACTTAACTAGGGATTAGCATAGCTTTTTTTATCTATGGGGCACCTGGGTGGCTTAGTGGGTTAAAGCCTCTACCTTCGGCTCAGGTCATGATCTCAGGATCCTGGGATGGAGCCCCACATCAGTCTCTCTGCTCAGCAGGGAGCCTCCTTCCCCCCTCTCTCTCTCTGCCTGCCTCTCTGCCTGCTTGTGATCTCTGTCTGTCAAATAAATGAATAAAATCTTTAAAAAAAAGAAATTAAAACTATTTGCGGTGTGTTGGGACGAGAAGTTTAATACGTTTGTCTCCACTGTAGTAGTCTTTCTTAATTAATGGTTCTAAATCAATTACCGTGAGAGCCATAGGCATTTCCGTCAAATATTCAATGCATGTCTTTTAATTCTTGATTAAAGCCAAAGCAGATCTTTCAATGGTGGTTTGTAGAGACACTATGTCGTCTCTGCAAACGCACAGCAGGAACTTGTCACAGCCTCCCTCAGACACAGTGCAGCCCCATCGTGTCCAGCTAGAAGATAAAACATGCACGCACAAAAACCACGCGAACGCAAAAACTGGTCAGAAGTATAGACATGAGCTGCTGAATGGACCTGCCAGATTACAGTCAGAAAAAAATCAGAGACACATAGAATTTTGGTTTTCAGCCACCAGATCCTATGAATGTCTTGATCTATTAGTTTTCATAAAATGTTCATGGCTGAGGCGGACCAAAGAGTCTACCTATAAACTGCCTGGATATTTGCTTGAAAGAACATAAAATGGGTTCCCAGCGAGCATATCCCCATACCTCTGTATGTGAACAAGCCAAGTAAGTTTTGTTCAATAGTGACCGCGGGAGCAACCATAATGATGGTCCCAAGCGGTTCTCAGCAGAATGACTTCCAATCCCTCTAAATTCCATGTTTGAGAAGACAGCACCTGCAGGACCATGTGTGAGGACCACAGTGTCTCCTTAACAATCGTGAGCAGGCATTCGCCTCTCCTCAGTCCTGTGTTCTCAGGAACGCACACTGGGCTACCTGAGACTGCGCACCATCATTCCCACAGCTAGTGTGTGTGTGCGTGTGTGTCTCTGTGTGTGTGTGTGTCTGTGAATCTCAAGTTTACCCATTGACACTTTGCAGGACTCAATAAATTTTAAGATCCTAAAGGGACATTGTACCACAAAGTTGGATAAACACTGGCTTTGATTCATGGTTTGTTACTTGACCATAGAGGAGAAACCCAACCAAGAGAGTGGTCACAACCCTTCTCTGTCCTGAAGTCCTGGGTTAGAATGTGGATCGAAACCAACATTTGCCCTCCTCCAATAAGGCAAGAATGAGTATGTTGTTACTCAGAGTTTCCACCTAATTTGAGAGAATTTTGAATAAGTGAAACAGAAAAAACTAGGTCCATTACAGATGCCGTAGGAGGTTCTGCATTTCCTCCCACCTAACAGCATCCATCTAGTCTTGTGTGAATGGAACCCTCTATAATGGATTCTCGGTGACAGCTTGTCTCTGGCCAACTAGAAGAAACTGTAAAAGATACAAGGTCTAATTCTAAGGAACATAAAGCTTGTTACTGACATTTAAGCTAGTCCTCCAAGCTAACTCAGACAGAGACAGGGCTCTTACACTAAATGGATGCATGAGGAAGAGAAAAGAGATCAAAGGTTATTATTTTTGTTTAATAATGAAATTAAATATACTGTCAAAATAAAGGCTGTGAAGAAATCAGGAAAGATCCTCAGGATGTTCCCTTAAAATTTTTACGGTAGTGTTTCATTTTCCACTTGAAAGAGTTCTCGATGGAAGAGAGATCAGATGACAGCGAAACCCATTAGATTATAAGGAATGAAAATGAATAAAGCAAATATTAAAAAATCACATTTCTAGAAGTTGCCTCGATTTGAATTCATCCTGATGATAAAGACTTCTTAGAGATCAACAAAATGCCCACACTGATAAAGATACTAGATCAAATGGTTTTGTATTTGACATAAAAGTAATATTTTTTTAAACTTTCCAATGACCATCTAAGCCCTGTAATCCAAATTCTTTTTTTCTTCACATTGTGTCACAAAGCCATTTAATTATACAAGTTAACTTTCATACCTTACATTATTTATAGATTTTTTTTAAGTTTCTTTTTTAAGTAATATCTATACCAAACGTGGGGCTTGAACTCAAAACTCTTAGATTAAGAGTTACATACTCCCCTGACTGAACCAGCCAAGCATCCTACTTACTGATTTTTTTAATTTTTTTTAAGATTTTACTTATTTGAGAGAGATAGAGAGCAAGAGCATGAGCATGGGGAGCCTGATGTGGGGCTCCATCCCAGAACTCTAAGTTCATGACCTGAGCCAAAGGCAGATGCTTAACCAACTGAGAAACCCAGGTGCCCCTACTTATTGATTTTTTTTAACCTAGATGGTAGTCATGTGTTCTGTTCCTGTCTCTGCTCTAAGCCACAGGACCCCAGACAGGCTTCAGAGGCAGGGATTTCAGAACAGACAGGAAGTAAGTGGATGAGCAGCAAAGTGAGCCCTGGAAACCCTCCTCTGGGCACCACCACAGCTGGTTCTGAGACCTGAGTCGTACAGGTGTGTTCTACTAACAGAACATGAAATAATATTGAACTTGAATGAATGGGTAGCTCCACAGGCTTCCATTCCATTGTATGAAAATGTCTAAAATTTTAAGAGACATATTTTCAGGAAATCGGCGATTATTTTATCAAGGAAGAATTCTACTACAACTCCCAAGAACTTAAAGAAACAATATTTAAGGTTGAGTGTTTGAAGGATTCTTTATGGTTTCCCAAACCTACATGGTAATGAAAACCATTTCTTCATTTCAAGGACCAGGTGGAGGGAAATTACATCAACTGGTCATCTTTAAGGAACAGAAAGCCCTATCAGTGCTGGCTTTTAGCTCACTGGAGTTTTGCTCCTGGGGTAAATCTTCTACTGAGGAAATCTAATTCACTGTGAATTAATAGAAGTTCAATAGAGAGAATCTAATCCGTTTCAAAAAACTGGATTTGAATAAACATTTTGAGTCTTACCATGTCACTTTCTCTGTGGTATGGAGATAAGATGGATTCAGAATCATTTGGATTGTTAAACCAATTAAAAAAAAAAAACAAGAAAAAAAAAATCCCCACCAAAAACCAAGAAACAAACAACAACAACAAAACCCACACACACAAAAAGAAACACACACACACACACACACACACACACACACACTGGAAGACAAAGAAAGACCTCAAACTGCCACAAGTTGCCAGAGAGTCAGCCAAGTGATAAGAAGACTGAAAGCTGTCAGAGGACCCCCTTGGACCACACACTGTGGCCACAAGTGTCCTCATGTGTCCCGACTGTCCAGCCCGGCAGGTTCACACAAGGCTGGCCCAAGCCATCCTACCCTGGACAGAGCTGGGTGCCCCAGCGAGGGTTGTGCTTCTCACATAAATGGACATTTTTTTTTGGAAATGCAGCTTTCCCCACCATACATTGTGATTTCACCAAAGGCGGGAACCTTCACTCACTTTGCAGGCCCCGGTCTGTTATCTGGTAGTGTGGGGGCTCAGCTGACACTTGTGGACGGAAGGAATAGACAGGGACGGGAAGAGAGAGAGAAGCCTGGTGGAGAGGAAGGAGGCAAGGAACAGTGGGCAAAGCGTCCGAGGGAAGACGGGGGAAGGAGGAAAGAAAGAAGAATCCTGCCCTGACTGTTTAATCCCTAACAGTAAAGGGGAGGAATATCCTTCTGGAGGCTCGGTCTCCCCATATTGTCTTCTTCCTACCCCTGCTGTTCGTCTGTCCCTGTGGTGGTTTTGTGTTTTTCTACCTCTTTGGGTGCCGGGCTCCCTCATCTCTGTTTTTTCTTAGATCCCTGTCCACAGAGTGTCCGGGCTGGCTGGGCACGCAGCTACATATCCTCAGGAGTGTGGCTGATTGTGAGCAAGGGCTTAGAAGACAAAAATATATATTATACACACATATCTATCTGACACCTCAACAAATAAGAGAAAGATTAGCAGATGTAGACAGAAAGAAGAAATTTATGTAATACTCCTCACAAAAATCACCTTCCATTTATTTAGTTTCAACAAATTACCAAAAATCTCTGGTAATTGAGAAACGTGGCATTTCCAGACTTCACAGATACCACTTCAGTACATACCATGGTGGGACATGACACATCTCTTGCAGTTTCAAAAATTATTCCCATATGAGCATGGGGAGCTTGATGCGGGGTTCCATCCCAGAACCCTAAGATCATGACCTGAGCCAAAGGCAGATGCTTAACCAACTGAGAAACCCAGGTGCCCCTACTTATTGATTTTTTTTAACCTAGATGGTAGTCATGTGTTCTGCTCCGGTCTCTGCTCTAAGCCACAGGACCCCAGACAGGCTTCAGAGGCAGGGATTTCAGAACAGACAGGAAGTGAGTGGCCAATCTAATCAAACAAGACCCAGATGTTCCACACTTGTAAGATACCGAATGACAAATGACATCGCCCAATTCCAGGGGTCTCCAGGGAGCCGGCAACCCACCCTGGGACAGTGGAACATTAGGCAGGAAGGAATTTACTGCTTCACAAAGTAGAAAGCCTTAAAGCTCAAAGCCTTCAGGAATGTTAAACCACGGAGAGCTCTAGCTAAAGGAGGCGTCAGGACGGCACCCATCATTTACACAGCGTCTCGCAATTTAAAAAGCGCTTTTGCATGCAGTATGCTGTCTGTGCTGTCTGTGCTGCGCAGCGACCCTGTGTGCTGCCACTTACACCTCCACAGATGAGCAAACGAGCCGTCAGGAGACTTGCGCAGACTCCAGAGCAGGAGCCACTGTAGGAAGGGAGAGAGCTCAGATGACCCCTGCACGATGCTCTCACCTGATTTCCCACATTCCTTGGATCCCCTCACATCTCTAACCTTCTTCAGGCATGGCTTCAAAGTCCATTTTAGCAGGCAATTCTGATTTTATGACCCGCACTTTTTAGAGTGTGATATCTGGTATAACACCCAAAATAACAGCGTGGTGTTAATTTGTTTATAAATTAGGACATTAAACTCTTCTCAACTGATACATCAGAAGGTTAACAGTACAGAAGACGAAAAAGGAAAGAACTCCTATCTGGAGCGTTCCTTAACGATCAGAGCAACACGCTGGGGCAGATGTCCACATAGGTAAATGTGTGTAAAAAAGAATAGGGACAAATGCCATCATAATGATTCAAGATAATCACCAAATTTTTTTCCCCAAAATTAATCATGTTACAATGATGCTCAATTTACTAATGGAAACAGGGTTTTTTTTTTTTTTATTCCTGCAAAGCCAATATTTTGTTTTGTTTTGTTTGTTAATATTTTGTTTATTTATTTGCCAGAGAGACACAGCAAGAGAGGGAACACAAGCAGAGGAAGTGGGAGAGGGAGAAGCAGGCTTCCCATGGAGCAGAGAGCCCAATGTGGGGCTCGATCCCAAGACCCTGGGATCGTGACCTGAGCTGAAGGCAGACACCCAACGACTGAGCCACCCAGGCACCCCAAAGTCAATGCTTTATGCTCCGAAGAATGTCTTATCCTATTGACCTTGATAGTCTACTCTATGACATTCACCTACAGGCAAATATCAGGGACCTCAGAGAGAGAACAGTTATTTTGGGGTCAATATTTCTGTCCACTACCATAACACAGCTTGTTACTCTTTATTCCTCTGAGATGAATCTACCTCGTTGTTTACTAAACTCACCAGCTAGTGCAAAAGGAACTGTTCTAGATGACACCAAGTTCAGTAACACTTTCCGACAGTAAAATTACCATTTTTATTATAAGGCGGAAAAGGATGTTTTCAAATAGCTCTCTTAGTGGCACTGACTCTGCAGTTAATTCTAACTGGGGGGCAGAAAACAGGAGCTGGTTCTGGCTGGGGCTCTTCTGTACACGATAGGACAGCTTCTCTTTCAAGTTTTCCCCATGGTCAGACCTGCCCGGTATCAGATGACCCTGGACACACCGATCACTTGATTAATGCAAAATAGGTTTAAGTAAAGCCGTATATTTATTTAAAAAGGTCTAACAAAGGCGAATGGGTTATTCTTAAAAATTGCGATGCTGGGGAGAAGTAGCAGGCTGAGACTACTTCAGGTAGCAGGAGATCAGCTAGATAGCTTATCTAAAGATTACAAACATCTACAAATCCAACGGGAGATAGAAGAGAAGAACAACAACAATTCTAGAAACAGAAAATCAACCATTTTCTGAAAGCATATTTTACTGGGGTCTTTGCCACACTTTTAGTATTTTACTTGCTCCTTCATATACTCTTATCTGGACAAAATGACAAGGTGGAAAAATTCACCACAAAAAAAAAAAAGAACAAGAGGCAGTACCAAAGGCTAGGGACCTAATCAATACAGACATTGGTAATATGTCAGATCTAGAGTTCAGAATGACGATTCTCAAGGTTCTAGCCAGGTTCAAAAAAGGCATGGAAGATATTAGAGAAACCCTCTCGGGAGATATAAAAGCCCTTTTTGGAAAAATAAAAGAACTAAAATCTAACCAAGTTGAAATTAAAAAAGCTATTAATGAGGTGCAATCAAAAATGGAGGCTATGACTGATAAGATAAATGAGGCAGAAGAAAGAATTAGCGGCATAGAAGATCAAATGACAGAGAATAAAGAAGCTGAGCAAAAGAGGGACAAATAGCTACTGGACCACGAGGGCAGAATTCGAGAGATAAGTGACACCATAAGACGAAACAAAATTAGAATAATTGGGATTCCAGAAGAATAAGAAAGAGAGAAGAGAACAGAAGGTATATTGGAGAGAATTATTGGAGAGAATTTCCCCAATATGGCAAAGGGAACAAGCATAAAAATCCAGGAAGTGCAGAGAACCCCCCTCAAAATCAACAAGAATAGGTCGACACCCCATTACCTAATAGTAAAATTTACAAGTCTTACCAACAAAGAGAAAATCCTGAAAGCAGCCTGGGAAAAGAAGTCTGTAACATACAATGGTAAAAATATTAGATTGGCAGCAGACTTATCCACAGAGACCTGGCAGGCCAGAAAGAGCTGGCATGATATATTCAGAGTACTAAACGAGAAAAACATGCAGCCAAGAATACTATATCCAGCTAGGTTATCATTGAAAATAGAAGGAGAGATTAAAGGCTTCCAGGACAAACAAAAACTGAAACAATTTGCAAACACCAAACCAGCTCTACAGGAAATATTGACAGGGGTCCTCTAAGCAAAGAGAGAGCCTAAAAGTAGTAGATCAGAAAGGAACAGAGACAATATACAGTAACAGTCACCTTACAGGCAATACAATGGCACTAAATTCATATCTCTCAATAGTTACCCTGAATGTTAATGGGCTAAATGCCCCAACCAAAAGACACAGGGTATCAGAATGGATAAAAAAACAAGACCCATCTATATGTTGCCTACAAGAAACTCATTTTAAACCTGAAGACACCTCGAGATTTAAAGTGAGGGGGTGGAAAACAATTTACCATGCTAATGGACATCAGAAGAAAGCAGGAGTGGCAATCCTTATATTAGATCAATTAGATTTTAAGCCAAAGACTATAATAAGAGATGAGGAAGGGCACTATATCATACTCAAAGGATCTGTCCAACAAGAAGATCTAACAATTTTAAATATCTATGATCCTAACGTGGGAGCAGCCAACTATATAAACCAATTAATAACAGAATCAAAGAAACACATCAACAATAATACAATAGTAGTAGGGGACTTTAACACCCACCTCACTGAAATGGACAGATCATCCAAGCAAAAGATCAACAAGGAAATAAAGTCCTTAAATGATACACTGGACCAGATGGACATCACAGATATATTCAGAACATTTCATCCCAAAACAACAGAATACACATTCTTCTCTAGTGCCCATGGAACATTCTCCAGAATAGATCACATCCTCGGTCCTAAATCAGGTCTCAACTGGTATCAAAAGATTGGGATCATTCCCTGCATATTTTCAGACCACAATGCTCTGAAGCTAGAACTCAATCACAAGAGGAAATTTGAAAAGTACCCAAATACATGGAGACTAAATAGCATCCTTCCAAAGAATGAATTTGTCAACCAGGAAATTAAAGAAGAATTGAAAAAATTCATAGAAACAAATGATAATGAAAACACAACGGTTCAAAATCTGTGGGACACAACAAAGGCAGTCCTGAGAGGAAAATATATAGCGGTACAAGCCTTTCTCAAGAAACAAGAAAGGTCTCAGGTACACAACCTAACCCTACACCTAAAGGAGCTGGAGAAAAGAACAAGAAAGAAACCCTAAACCCAGCAGGAGAAGAGAAATCATAAGGATCAGAGCAGAAATCAATGAAATAGAAACCAAAAAACAATAGATCAAATCAATGAAACTAGGAGCCGGTTCGTTGAAAGAATTAATAAGATTGATAAACCCCTGGCCAGACTTATCAAAAAGAAAAGAGAAAGGACCCAAATAAATAAAATCATGAATGAAAGAGGAGAGATCACAACTAACACCAAAGAAATACAGACAATAGTAAGAACATATTACAAGCAACTCTATGCCAACAAATTTGACAATCTGGAAGAAATGGATGCATTCCTAGAGACATATAAACTACTACAACTGAATCAGGAAGAAATAGAAAGCCTGAACAGACCCATAACCAGTAAGGAGATTGAAACAGTCATCAAAAATCTCCAAACAAACAAAAGCCCAGGGCCAGACGGCTTCCCGGGGGAATTCTACCAAACATTTAACGAAGAACTAATTCCTATTCTCCTGAAACTGTTCCAAAAAATAGAAATGGAAGGAAAACTTCCAAACTCATTTTATGAGGCCAGCATCACCTTGATCCCAAAATCAGACAAGGATCCCATCAAAAAAGAGAACTACAGACCAATATCCTTGATGAACACAGATGCGAAAATTCTCACCAAAATACTAGCCAGTAGGATTCAACAGTACATTAAAAGGATTATTCACCACGACCAAGTGGGATTTATTCCAGGGCTGCAAGGTTGGTTCAACATCTGCAAATCAATCAATGTGATACAACACATTAATAAAAGAAAGAACAAGAACCATACAATACTCTCAATAGATGCTAAAAAAGCATTTGACAAAGTACAGCATCCTTTCTTGATCAAAACTCTTCAAAGTGTAGGGATAGAGGGCACATACCTCAATATTATCAAAGCCATCTATGAAAAACCCACTGCAAATATCATTCTCAATGGAGAAAAACTGAAAGCTTTTCCGCTAAGGTCAGGAACACGGCAGGGATGTCCATTATCACCACTGCTATTCAACATAGTACTAGAAGTCCTAGCCTCAGCAATCAGACAACAAAAGGAAATTAAAGGCATCCAAATCAGCAAAGAAGAAGTCAAACTTTCACTCTTCACAGATGATATGATACTATATGTGGAAAACCCAAAAGACTCCACTCCAGAACTGCTAGAACTTGTACAGGAATTCAGTAAAGTGTCAGGATATAAAATCAATGCACAGAAATCAGTTGCATTTCTCTACACCAACAACAAGACAGAAGTAAGAGAAATTAAGGAGTCAATCCCATTTACAATTGCACCAAAAACTATAAGATACCTAGGAATAAACCTAACCAAAGAGGCTAAGAATCTGTACTCAGAAAACTATAAAATACTCATGAAAGAAATTGAGGAAGACACAAAGATATGGAAAAATGTTCCATGCTCCTGGATTGGAAGAACAAATATTGTGAAAATGTCTATGCTACCTAAAGCAATCTACACATTTAATGCAATTCCTATCAAAATACCATCCATCTTTTTCAAAGAAATGGAACAAATAATCCTAAAATTTATATGGAATCAGAAAAGACCTCAAATAGTCAAAGGAATATTGAAAAAGAAAGCCAAATTGGTGGCATCACAATTCCAGACTTCAAGCTCTATTACAAAGCTGTCATCATCAAGACAGCATGGTACTGGCACAAAAACAGACACATAGATCAATGGAACAGAATAGAGAGCCCAGAAATAGACCCTCAACTCTATGGTCAGCTAATCTTCGACAAAGTAGGAAAGAATGCCCAATGGAAAAAAGACAGCCTCTTCAATAAATGGTGTTGGGAAAATTGGACAGCCACATGCAGAAAAATGAAATTGGACCATTTCCTTATACCACACATGAAAATAGACTCAAAATGGATGAAGGACCTCAATGTGAGAAAAGAATCCTTCAAAATCCTTGAGGAGAACACAGGCAGCAACCTCTTTTACCTCAACCACAGTAACTTCTTCCTAGGAACATTGCCAAAGGCAAGGGAAGCAAGGGCAAAAATGAACTATTAGGATTTTATCAAGATCAAAAGCTTTTGCACAGCAAAGGAAACAGTTAACAAAACCAAAAGACAACTGACAGAATGGGAGAAGATATTTGCAAACGACATATCAGACAAAGGGCTAGTGTCCAAAATCTATAAAGAACCTAGCAAACTCAGCACCCAAAGAACAAATAATCCAATCAAGAAATGGGCAGAAGACATGAACAGACATTTCTGCAAAGAAGACATCCAGATGGCCAACAGACACAAGAAAAAGTGCTCCATATCACTCGGCATCAGGGAAATACAAATCAAAACCACAATGAGATCCCACCTCACACGAGTCAGAATGGCTAAAATTAACAAGTCCGGAAATGACAGATGCTGGCGAGGATGCGGAGAAAGGGGAACCCTCCTACACTGTTGGTGGGAATGCAAGCTGGTGCAGCCACTCTGGAAAACAGCATGGAAATTCCTCAAAATGTTGAAAATAGAACTACCCTATGACCCAGCAATTGCACTGCTGGGTATTTACCCTAACGATACAAACGTAGTGATCCGAAGGGGCACGTGCACCCGAATGTTTATAGGAGCAATGTCTACAATAGCCAAACTACGGAAAGAACTTAGATGTCCATCAACAGATGAATGGATAAAGAAGAAGTGGTATATATACACAATGGAATACTATGCAGCCATCAAAAGAAATGAAATCTTCCCATTTATGACGACGTGGATGGAACTAGAGGGTACCATGCTTAGTGAAATAAGTCAATCAGAGAAAGACAACTATCATATGATCTCCCTGATATGAGGAAGTGGAGATGCAACATGGGGGGTTAAGGGGGTAGGAGAAGAGTAAATGAAACAAGGGATTGGGAGGGAGACAAACCATAAGTGACTCTTAATCTCACAGAGCAAACTGAGGGTTGCTGTGGGAAGGAGGATTGGGAGAAGGGGGGTGGGTTTATGGACATTGGGGAGGATATGTGCTATGGTGAGCGCTGTGAAGTGTGTAAACCTGGTGATTCACAGACCTGTACCCCTGGGGATAAAAATATATGTTTGTAATAAAAAAAATTGCTATGCTGCTTCTAATATGATCATTTGTTAATATGATTAATCATTGAAAAGCATAAAACCTAATAGGGGACATGGTTTGGAGGTCATGCATTGAAGTATTTTCACCATAGAACAACAAAAAAAAAAATTAAAAAAGGTCAGACACATGATCATTTTAAAGTGGCTGACCAGAAAGAGCTCTCTCTCAATTCAGGAGATGGTGTTAAATTCCACCTCCATTGGAAATAAAATGTATTGAATGCAACAAGTGTAGTCTTACAATAACTTCATCTATCAGCTGGGCAGACTGTGGGGAAGAGAGTAATGTGTATGTAGGATTAGGAAGATGTATTCTTGTGCTCAGCTGAGGAGGCCTCCCTCTGTGCAGGGGAGATGCTGACAGCATCGCACTGGGATCAGCCCTTCTCTTCCCACTGGACCTCATGAAACGTTACCTTGGGGTTACAGCAATGACTTCCCTTTATAGGCTTAGATATGACTTCCAGTTGTCAGATTTGCTTCCCGATCCACCAAAATATGTGCTCCCCTTTTGACTGGGTTATTTAGGTGTAGGCCAGGCTGAAATCAACTGCGTATCTGGTAAAAGAGTTTTACCATAAAAGATGAAATAATATTAATAGAATAAAGAGATTAGAAGACTCACAGTTAAAGCTGGTTAAACTGAGAAAGAAGTGACAGTATGTTTACATTAAGTCCACATTTTACAGCCACAAAGCTTGGCGTGAGACACGGCTCTCAACATCCTTAGCCACTCGTCACGACCAAAGGGACTCCGAGGCTGTTGGCGCCCCTGGAAGGTACGTGCACCTTCTTGTTGTTGTCACTATTCTGTCTTCTTCTTCTGTCACTTTTTGAAAATCATGTGCTGTTAGAGCTCAATTCCATGGTCTTATAAAACTTAAGGTCTCTTTCCTGTGCTGGCAACAAAACTCTCAAGCTATGAGATTTCTCTAATTTCAACTAGTACACAAATGTATCATCTTAAAATGTATAGTCACCCCAGACCTCGACCATATTTTGATCCTTGAGAGTCAGGTTAGAATTCTCCAAATCATTAACTGCATTATTCCCAACCATCAACTGTAAAAGAGGTAAAGAAAAGCTTGCAGCAGTGCTCAAAAACTGGTTGGACTGGGGGCACCTGTGGCACTCGGTAGAATGTACATGGGATGGAAAGAACAGGTCTTCCTACTTGGTCAGTGAATGAAGTGAGTCAGAAAGCCTTCGAAGTCATTTCTAAAACCAAACCAGGAGAGATTACAGCATTCGTTCTTTGGTAATAGCTTCTCTACTTTCTGTAAGTAAAAATATCCTTCTCCCCTTCCCTTCCCACTTGTCCTCTTCTGGGGAAAAAAAAATTGTGATATTTTAGAAATAGAAAACTTTAAGAATATGAATGACTTATACAGGAATGTAACTACATTTTGTAGCTAGTGTACTAGTTTACACATGTGCGACCACAATGCGTGAATTCTTCTGTTAAGTCACTAATGCACGATTAAGTGTTGACATGGAGATAGTTTCCTGCTACACGGGACACCCACGGCTTAAGGGGTTTAACTGGAATCCATAGAGTTAAGACTGTGAAAGGTCTCTCACTGAGAACTTCCTGGCTCTGCGTGCTTTTGGAGGGAAATGCTGTAGGATGTAAGAAAGATGAGGAAGACCTTTCTAAAGATTGAATACTCAACTCTTCTGTAACAATCCATGCCTCTCTGAATGACAGGCCTCATCCTAGGCTTAATTAGTAATTTATAGACCTATTTCTGGATAACAGTTATGATAGCAGCTACTAGGGATTCGTTAATCTAGCCTGTGCTGTGTAAGGTAGCGGGTGAAGTTGATTGTGCTAGCTCATTTCAAATCCCATTCTTTTCCCGACATATTTAGCAGGATCGCGTCATTTTACAGATAAAGAGATTGATGCCCACATCATTTAATAACTTGGATCTGCTGCAGATTTAGTACAAGAGTCACAGTCTAGTCTAAGTGGGCTAACTGCAAAGACACACACTTAAACACGACACCAGAGAAGACTCCCCTGGTCTCTGAGATTGGGACTCAGCTGCCTGGAATCAGGGAGTGTGCGTGATTCTTGTAGCCTCAGCAGCTCCGAGAATGTGTCCTAGACACGCAAGGGACATGTGTGTCACATGCTCAAAAGATCCCATGGAAGTTGTAATGGTTACTGTGAGGACAACCTGATGGGCCCAGGAGGTGCCACACCCATTATTTCGGGGAATGTCTGCGGGGGTTTGTGGATGAGAGTAACATTTGAGTCAGTGGGCTCAGCACAGTAGACTGCCCTCCCCAACGAGGGTCAGCTTATGTTGAGGGCTCATCTAGAAGAAAAGACAGAGGATCAAGGGATCTGTCCCTTTCACTGTCTCACTGTTGGAGCTGGGACACCTCATCTCATCCTTTCCTGCCCTGTGACTGGGGTCTATACCATCTACTCTCTTGAGTCTTCAGCTTCTGGACTTGGAATGAACTCCATCACCAGTCTTTCTGGGCCGCCAGCTTGCAGACAGCACGCTGTGGGACTGCTGGGCCTCCGAAAATATATGAGCCAATCCCTCGTGGCACATGTGCACACACACACGCACACATCATACTGGTTTTGTTTTTCTGGAGATCCCCCCCGCCCACACACAGACAGGGCGGTAGAATCATGCACGCACATCAGATCTTCAAAGAGACTCTGCCGTTACTTCTTACGATCCCCTTTCGTGACCATTACAGTACCGTGGGACATAGGAGCGACGAGAGACCGTCAGGCTTTTTTCTAAAGAAGAAACAGGGACGGCGTCTTTGGTGTGCCATGACAGGCACTGGGTGAGTCCCAGGCTCCAATGAACAGCAGCACCTCTGGCCTGAATCATGGGGAACATGTCCCATGACTCGGAGGTACTGCCGACTGAGGACCTCTACTTGAACTTCACTATTGCGGAGAGGGTCCACTACCAGCGCCGCCTGCCGAGGAAAGCTGATGTAACATTAGCACTTCATACTCCTACAGAGAAAATAAGGGGAAGTCCTCATAATTCATCGTGAGTTTTCAGAAAGTCAGTTTATATTCATTTAAAGGTACAATGTGACCTAATAAAAAACCATATACCTTAAATAGTAACTTAATAGGTTCTTTTAAGATTTTATTTGAGAGACAGAGAAAGGGAGCAAGCAGACGGCCCGCTGAGCAGAGAGCCCGATGTGGGGCTCCATCCCAGGGCCTTGAGATCATGATCTGAGCCAAAGGCAGATGCCTAACCGACTGAACCAACCCCGGGCGCCCCAATTTAATAGCTTTTAATGAACGTTGAAATACCATTTCCCTATAAGTGCAAAGAAAAAAATGTCTTTAAATATATTCAAGATGGTTATTCTATACAGAATCTTCAGTGAAAAAATGAGGAAGTGACAGTTTTAATTGCACTAGAAATATTTTTCAACCGTCCTGAGGTCCAAATCAGAGCCCCAGTTGCACAGTCTCCCAGTGGGACGTGAACACCTGCTCTTTGCGGCTTCAGAGGGACCTGAACTGCGTATCTGGAGGACAAGGTGAAGAAAGTGCCACATTCAAGGTACAAACCACACTCAGTGACTGGGGAGTTTCAGCAGAAATAGCCTCCAAATGGACGGAAGCAAGAGAACCCCCGGGGCAGGGTTGGGGGCTGGGTGGGCCGTCAGGATGGGCGGAATGCTTAGCAACCACTGCAGGGAAAGTCAGCCTAGACTTTGCTGTTAAAATGCCCATTTAATTGATTGACTCCCTTTATAAATTAAAAGTGTGATGATGGCGTCTGAAGCTGACCTAGTCCACTCAAACAATCGGTGTTCTGCCTCGTGGTGTTTGGGGAAGACCCGGAATTGCAAACAACAGGAAACTCTGCTACCAGGTAAACAAAATCCAACCACATCAGAGAGAAGTAAGAAACACTAATGGATTACTGTAAACTCCTGTGTGTGTTGTCTTCAAACCACCGGTTTCTGGAGCAAGAAGCTAAGGCAAATTCGCATTACTTTAAGGAGTGTCCTTCTAACAGTGTGTGCCCAGGGAGGACAGTGTGACAGCTTGGATGGAGACTGCACATGTCTCAAGACATGTCCCAAGGCACCTGTATTTTTGTAGCACAAAGTCCCTCTTACAAGAAGGACCCTTTGTACCTTCAGTCTCCACCGTGTGATGCCACCCCAGCCGGGACAACCGCTACACACACACCATCTTCATGGGAAGTCGCCACTCTCCTTGCTTTCCTGACCAGAAGAGCATCAGTCAAATGCCTACTGGGTAACTTCCTGACCGTGCCGGCTACGTCACTCGGCGATCCTCCTCGCCTAGCTGCCCTGGGGAGGAATGTGGACACTCTTATCTTTATATGACAGGCTTTGGACAATGTTAGTGCCTAAATTTAGCAGGGCTCAGAGCCCTAGGTCCCAGAGTTGTTCACAGCAGAGGGTTTTCTAAAGCAAAATTTCTCTTTCAGTTCCTACAAGTGTAATGGAAAAACGCCATCCGGCTGAAGAATGTGCACCCGGAGTCTAGTTAAAACAAGCACACAAGCCAAACAACAAGCTTTAACTGTGATTCCAGCCTGATTTCTGGTTCTCTGAGTTGTTAGGGCAAGGACACGCATGGCTAGCCCTCGGCTGGGCTGTGTGGAGGTGTGCAAAGGGAGGCCAGGACCAGGATGAAGGAGGAGATAGAAAAATAGCCTCCTCCACACAGACAGGTAACACCAATTCACAGCTTGTGTGCACACAGGGGATTGGGAAGAGGCAGGGACAGACAGGAGAACTTGGGCAATATGGCTGATAAATGATAAAAATGTTCCTTCCACAAGCAATGCCAGAAAGACCGTAGCAAGAGCCATGTTCACCATCACGCCTTCTCTTCTGCTTTAATGCCGCTCTGCAACATGCAAATTTTCAATAAAAGACTTCTGGGAGCCAAGATTTTGCTGTATAAGTTATTTGGGAGAAATGGTGGAAGAAAAATCGCACCCCATACAGGGAGCAGTAAAACCGTCGAGGGTCCAACCAGCTAAGGTTGGCGGTACTGGCTTGAAACACACCCCCAAACATGGTAGAGGAAGATGACACTTGAAAGTGAAGTTTTACGCACCATCCTTTCTGTTAGCTTTGCCTCTTCTAGTAATACTAGTAATACCCAATAGTAATCCCCAACAGAAATACCGTGATGGAGTCCGTAGGTTACAACAGCCAGGCTACTTTGAACCACACGAGTTTCAACAGTTTGCCTTATTTAGGTCATATCATCGCTGTCAGAAGAAATAAATCACTCATTTGCAGCGAGAAATTAGCTGCAATTAGGTTGTTAGATCCTGGTGACTAAGAAAGTTGCTCTGAGAGATAAAGGATATAAATAGAAAAATCTGAGATATTTATAACAGCAAGAAGATACCACGTCCCTTATCTCACATCGAGCAAACACTTTAGTATTCTGAATATTGCCACACAGAAGCCCTTCGCAGTAATTCTCACTCTGCAGTTTTAGGATGCCATTATCCTAACCGAAAAGAGTCGGACGTCCGTATGTGCATTTGCCTGCTTCCTGGGCTGTGTTACATGCAGTTTCGTTTATTATTAGCATGACTCTGTGGGGCATTTTCTCTATTTGCATTTTATAGTTGATGAAAATCTGAGTGAGCTGCTCACATTCACACAGCAAAATTACTGGAAAAATGCATGGTTTTTGCTTTCTGATCAGAGGATCTCCCTCATGCACACTTTCCTCCAAATTCTTATTTTCTATGCAGAAAAACATTTGAAATGTTAATGATCTATTTAGATATAACATGAGTCAGCTTTATGCTGCAGGTCTGTTCTGTCGTACAGATGCATTGAGTGTAGATGGCAGGATGGGAGGCGCCCTTGGCCGGCGGCACCGATAACTGTTGCCCGGAGAACACTGATTGGAAACACAAACAGGACTGTCCTGACTGGCTCGCCAGGGGAGCGCTGGAGTGTCACGGACGGGCTTAGATGGGTCACTTCCGTCAGCTTTGCCTTCAGTTTCCGTCTTTGATAGGAACTTGTTCTGTGTTCAAATTCACGTGGTTAACATGCTGAAAATTTAATAGAAAAATTTCAGCCGTAACTGTTCGTAACTGGTAACTAAGTTACAAAATGAAAGTGAAGGCTGCTTTTACCTCTTTAAGGAGGAACCTATACCGTGTGCTTTCAAGACTACCCCCACTCTGCAAGTCAGCCCACGTGCTGTGCACCTAACACGGACATTAGGATCCGGGCCGATGACAGCTCAGCCAGGCGGGGCAGAGCGCCCGCACTATAAAGGGGGACACTACAGGAGATCCATCAGCAAACAGTGCACTCAAGAAAAAGCCTGCCTCCAGTTATAAATCAGCTTTTTGAATTGAACAGTGGAAGGAGATTGTCTAAACGTGTAAAAAAGAATGCTTGTTTACTAATCTTTTCTTTTTTTAAAGTTTTTTTTTTAATTTTTATTTATTTGACAGATCATAAGTAGGCAGAGAGGCAGGCAGAGAGAGGGGAGGAAGCAGACTCCCCGCTGAGCAGAGAGCCCGATGTGGGGCTCGATCCCAGGACCCTGACATCATGACCTGAGCCGAAGGCAGAGGCTTTAACCCACTGAGCCACCCAGGTGACTCTAATTTTTTCAATATATATATACACTATTAAAAATTTAGAACATAAGTAAACTATTTGTATATAACTCCATGTAAATATTTACATATTGTGAGTGTGTGTGCGTGTATGTGTGTATATGTGTGTGTGTCTGTGTATCCAGAGAGAAATTAACATCAAATTAGACTTAAGATTATCCTCAAAAATCTCATTTCTATCCTATTCTCAGGATCTCGGAAGTGAGATTTCCCTCAATTTTCTGGATACAGGAAAGCCAATAACCATGATTCCAGCCAATACGTAACATGTATTACAATTTTAAGATGACTTACCAAGATGTCACTATAATTTTTTAAAGGGGGTGTGATTCCTTTTCCGCTTTATTTTTAGGAAAGAATCCTAACCAGGGGTGACAGCATTATATGGGACCTCAGAGGGGATAAACATAGGGGACTAAGCAGGAGGCTTCCTGCTCCTGCCGTAACTCAGCACCTCCTGCGAGGACAGCGGCAGGGTCTGGTCCCCTTCCTCATGCATATTCATGCGTGTCTGAGTGGGTCTGTCCAGCGGATCTCTGGGCTGCCCTCCCTCTAACACTGCTCGTTCCTTGAACCTCTCTCCATCTCAGAAGTGACCTTCCCAGTGCCACCGCATGCCGTAGGTCCCCCAGACTCATCCAACCTGTCGTCTGTGACTGGCACTCGCCAGGCTCGCCCATGGTTAGGGCTCTGCCGCTCTAACCCTGGTCTCCCTCAGTTCTGCTCGAAGCCCCCACTGGTCTCTCCTGAGAAGCTTTCGCTCAGCAGTCTCGGGAGCACAAAGCCACATCCCTCCACGGAGCGCCGGGATGTCCTTGCTCCCGAGCCTCTCGTCCCCTCGCCAGGCAGGTGGCATCCTTTATTCTGTCATGAAGCTACTGCTGCAATAGCCATTTCCTTCCACCCAGCAGACTCATAGACAGAAGACACCAGGCACTGAGCAGGGTTCCAGAGTGACGACTCTGGACTCTCAAAACTGTCTCTGGGGATTCTGGGTTTCTGTATTCTTCTATCTGACGCTAGAAGGGACCGCGTGTCACGGGCAGGTCATGCACCACAGCCCTGTCAATCCCCTGCCTCCCAGTAGCGCGCTGACCTCTCCGATGCCGGCATCCACCCAGCAGAGGGGACACAGTGGATCCTGCCTTCTGACCACCTCGTGCATCATTTGACCGCAAATTACTGTGAAGGCAGAATTCGGTGAGAGCTTCCCATCCTGACTCTCCAACACCTTTCCGATTTACGTCGTATTCTGTCATTGCTGAGCCGGTAATAAATAAATTGGAAGAAACGCTTGAGATGAAGCCACTAGTCGGGAGTCTGGCTTCCCTGCTCGGCACTGCCGAGGGCGAGTGATGAGAGATCTGTCACCTTGGGTCTTGCCTCTCTTCAGGGGTGACGACATCAAGGTCAGTGTAAGCACACAATGAGATATTCGATCATAAAGGACTCTGGAAAACAAGAGCGCTCTTCAAAGGAGCGACCTGCTCCCACTTCCAGCTTCATATTTAAGTCAAAAGGATTAGAGTACAAGGTGGCCCACACTTTGTGACATTCAAAAGAAGCTATTGTGTGAATTGAGACAGATGTATTTAGCAAGTATCAATTTACTGCCTCAAAGAGCTTAACGTACAGGGGGACCTATGGAAGGAAAATGGCTTACCAGACGTTCACAGACCCATGCAGACGAGGACGCCTGCCATGAAGGGGAGGAAGAGAAAATACAGAACATCTAACGCGGTCTGCTGCGCTAGGAAGGAAATGTCTTTGTCTCCTGTGACGGTGTAAGGCTGCACAAAGTCTAAGTCAAAAAGCCTTATAATTGTGTCTGTCACTTAATAATTGATAACCTGAGGGCTCCCCTCTTGGGGAAAAGAGAGAATGCGTGCAGATCTACCTTACATAACCCTAAGAATAACAGACACAAAGAACACTGACATGGTTTGCACAGAGAAAATAAAAGGGAGTTTGCAAGGTAGGCAACGAGATACAATCGTAGGTCACCTAAAACGTTTCTGATTTACTAATACTGGCCGGAGAGTGCACACTCAAGAAATACTTGTTGAAGTGACATGTTTTTCTAAATTCCAAGTCCATTTAAGATAATATCAGTTTTGGTTCCAGGAATGAAGCGAGCTGGGCTAGTGCTGTTCTAGGAACACAACTAAACGTTCCTGCGGTAAGAAGCCTACGCTGCGGCTCATGTGCCATTGGCCCTACCCCGCTCACTCCTAAGTGCCTGCGTGAACTGGCTTATTCAATCCTTGCAACAGTTGTGTGAGATGAAGGTGCTCTTGTCCCCACGTGACATGATGAAGGGACAGAGGCACAGGGTACCTAATTTGCCCAACATTACTTTTTCTGCAATTTGGAAGCCAGATGCCGGAGTCAAGAAAGGATGAGAAATGGCCACAGGGTGGAACTGGGGGGAAACTCATTATGGATCTGAGTGGCCAGAACCACGACTGGACCCGTGCCCTGGAATCCAGTCTGTAGGACCTGTGAGCCCATGGTGTTAAACTGCCACACTGGGGCACCTGGGTGGCTCAGTGGGTTAAAGCCTCTGCCTTCGGCTCGGGTCATGATCGCAGGGTCCTGGGATCCAGCCCCGCATCGGGCTCTCTGCTCAGCAGGGAACCTGCTTCCTCCTCTCTCTGCCTGCCTCTCTGCCTACTTGTGATCTCTGTCAAATAAATAAATAAAATCTTAAAAAAAAAAAACCTGCCACACTGCCTTAACTCCTCTACTACAGATGACTGTTTCATTTTTTATTTTATTTATTTATTTTAGAGAGAGTGTGTGTAGGGGTTGGGGGGAAGCAAGGAAAAGGGAGAAAAAATCTCAAGCAGACTCTGTGCTGAGTGCGGAGCCCAAGCCAGGGCTCGATCTCACGACCCTGAGATCACTACCTAAGCCAAAACCAAGAGTCGATGCTTGACCCACTGACCCACCTAGGCGCCCCATGATTGTTTCATTTTTAACTAGAACTTGCCTCCCTGGCAGGAAACTTGGTTGGGAAATGAAAATATGATTAATAGCTATTTTCTTCTACTGAATAGGAAGAAAAACCTGATCTTGCATCCAACACGTCAACAGTCAAAAAATTCAATCTTAAACTTTGCCTTAGAATGAGTGTTTTTATTTTGTAATACCAAGCGTTTTTCAGATAATGACAAGATTTGACTTTGAACACTCTTGGCCAGGTACTTTAATAACAAGCATCCAAAATAACTTGGGGGATTTTAAGCTAATCTCTTCATCAAGAGACGGATGCTTGTTCAAGTCACAGCAGAAACATTCTCTGGTCTCAGTCCTGCCAATGATCGCCCAGATCGTCACACTAAGTTGTGTAGTGAGCACTCCATGTAATGACATACAAGGACACAGATGAAATACAGTTGTCTTCAATAGGGCAATAAAGGAAGACAAGTGTCCTTCTCTCACCCTTCTGTCCGGAGGGACTGCAGAAATGGGGTGCTGAGGAGGGCACAGAAACAGGGTGCTGAGGAGTGCACATGCTAGGTGCTGTGGTTTTGCACATGGCATACACTGAGCCCCTGGTCCGCTGGCATTTATCAAAGAAACCTAATGAAGTCAGGAGCCCGGTGGCCCAGTTCCTCGGAGGAGCTCCAGAGATCCCTGTACTGACGGGACTGGAATCAGGCTGGCTCTGGTTTATCAGAGCGTGACGATCACCTGACCCTGATATGAAGACTCTGTAGCTCAAACACCCAGAGGCAGGCCACTGAGGAGGGGAAAAGGAGGTCGAGTTTTATATCCGTCCTAGGAGCACTGTGATTGAAATGACACCAAAATCTTTGTTTTTCCTAGCATTTTAGTTATGACTGAAAGTCGATGGGCTTTGGAAATGCTGTTTTCTAATGAGGTCTCCAAACGGCTTTGGAAACTTTCTGCTCTCTTGCGTTACTGGAAAACTTGAACGAATGCAAAGGAAAAATGGCAAGTAGGTAAAATCGCTCAACAATTCTCTGCAGTGAAGCTTGGGAAAGAAAAGACCAAAGCATACTTACACTCACTCTTTCATGGAGCATTTTTGTACATTTGAACATTATAAAAGTTGCCCTAAGGAATAATAAAGGGAGTGAGTGGCAGGTCGCCCTCGGTGGGTGTGCAGTCTGGGGAGCAAATTTCCATTCTGCTCAGGATGTTCAAAATGGGTTTTTTTCTTTTCTTCTTCCTCTTTTTATTCTCGGTCAAATTCTTTATCTTCTCTATATGTAATTGGAACAAATTCCCTGTCATTTTATGTTCATTTCAAAGTTAAGGAATTACTTACTTCCCTGAATGCATCCCAAAACATTCTCTCAGTGATCCGGGTTAGAAATGACGGGGAATAGACGCGGTGTTTGCTACTAAAGGACACCCTGGAAACACCTGCACAGGACCTCAGACACACTGTGTGCTGGGCAGGTAGGGCACCCACCATAGATCACAGACCTAGGCATTTCAGTCTGACGATGGATGACTGTGTCAGGCTTTGGACAGGAAACGGAGACAGTGTGCAACATTGGGAGGAAACAAGTTATGGCTCCAAGTAGCCACACCAGCTCCAACCATGGTAATGTTTGGATACATGAAGTGATGGTGTTGTACACTTTGATAATGATAAACATTAAAATTTTAATGATAGGCATTAAAATTAATGACTTGAAGAAAATAATAGAGTATACACTTAGTAACTATCTGTTCTGTGTAGGTTTGCACAGACTTCTTTTTTACCCATATGTGTTTATACACACATCAGTTTTTATCTAAGCTTAAAACTCCTCTTATATAAAATAGAGTTTATGGTTCTTAGCTCTCAAGACTGTGTGAGGATTATGGAATTTTATCCAAAAGAGCAACTTGCAACTGCTTGGCCTATTACGGGTGTGTCTGACCCAACAGTAACTAGGGGACGTGGTCCAGACATTTAGGGGCTCTTTCTGCACACGAGGAACCTCTAGACCAGAATGGAGGTCAACAAGTTACTGCCAGTGGTCCAGCCCCATTGCCTGGTTCTGCAGAAGACTGGTTTTCCCATTTTTAAATGGTTCAAAAAATATCAGAATCTAAATAGTATTTTGTGTCAAGTGAATGTGTGAAATGTAGGGGTCAGAGTCCACACATAAGGTTTAACCGGAGCACAGACATGCGGCATGTGGACTTCCCGTGCGTCTCTCCTGCTCCCACAGCTCGGGCCGAGCCAGGGAAAGAGGATCTTCACAGAAAACGTCTGCTGAGCCCCTCTCAAAGGTTGAAGGAAATTGTTTCCTGGCGGCAACCGTAGCCCCAGTGATGGTCCCCACCCAGAAAGAGACTTTGTTTTAGTTTCTGTGTTCTGTTAGATGGAGAGGTGGGGGAAGAAAGGGCTTAAAGGACTTCTTACAGCAACCTAGCTCCCTGCAGTCTGATGTCTTCCCCCTCCTTCCCTCCGGCGCCCCAGAGTCAAGACCGGGGCCTACTCTCCTGACCAGGTGTGCACAGCTGTACAGACTGAACCCCCCACCTTGGCTTGACCAAATCTAGGTCCGACTCCCCTTCCCCCCACAGCCTCCTCTTCTCCCCTGACCCTGGCTGGCCTCCAAGTTAAGGAAGCACGAGGGAACCCAGTACATCTCCACCTGACAAATCTGTCTGAGACCAACTGACCACACCAACTGGAAACCGTGCTCTGGAAAACCACTGGAGTCAAGCTGTCCGGTTGCCCCCCAGCTCGCTTAATCCCCCCTGAAGTTCCAGCTAGCCTTGCTTATACCCCCGCATCATGCAGAAAACCAAAACAGAACAAAAATCCTCAAACCCCTTCCTGTTGGATAATGAGCTCTATTCAGACTCTGTGGTCCTAACATTCCCCCTGTGGCCACCATCTTCTCCAGTGAAATCTTTCACATCTGGACTTCTTGATTTGCTAAGTTCAGCTCACGCCACACCAGTATCAGCCCTTCATGCCCATATTTGTGTACATGGACTTACATCCAGGCTATGCGAGAGCAACGTGAGGGTGGAGGGCTCATTCCCTGATGCCAGCCCTGCGGCAAGATGGGAAACACCCAACCATGGAGGCACACGTTTGTCAAGCTCTGGGTTAAAGAATGCAGCTGTTTCTAATGCAAAGGGAGGCAGTTCTTCCCCCAATAGTAGTTTCATGACAACCCACTAGGTTCTATCGTGGGCATAACGAGAGAGTCCATTCTCCTTCCTCTTCTTGTTGTCAACTTAGTTTTAATGATAATATTAATATTAAAAACTTAAAGAAAACAATTGTAATGTATACTCAGTAAATTTCTTTTACATGTAAGTTTATATAGACTTCTTTTTGATCGATATGTGTTTATACACACATCAGTTTTTATCTGAGCTTAAATCTCCTCTTATGTAAGATAGAGTTGATGGTTCTTACTTCTCAAGACTCTGTGATGGTCCCTGTGGGGGTCACAGGTGTAGAGGAACGCTAGCAGAAGTGACAAGTGTTCATCACCCACAGCCACTGTTCTGCAGGCACAAAGTGGACCGTCCTGATCTCATCAAAACCTTTCGAGTAAAACCATCATCCTCATTTTAGAGAGGAAAATCTGCTGTACAGGGAATCTTAGAACTTACCCAAGATTACTGCAAATGGTAGACTCAGAAATCCAACTAGGGGCTGTCTATTTGCAGAGCCTGACTTCTCCAGCCCTCACTGTTCCAATCTCACAGCCAAAAGGAATGTAATCATGGGAAATAGGATTTCATACACCTTTTTTATGGATGTACAGTGCAAAAGTGCTTTAATCATTAGAATAACATTTAGATATATTTAATTTGTACTTGAAAGATTTTAAAAGCTAAATCAATGTCCACTGACACTACTTTATAGGCAGGAAGTATTTTTCAATTAAATTTAATAATTATAAGTTTTAAATGTTCAAGCTTATGATTTCTAAAAATTGAAATGTAAGAAAATGTACAAATTTGGATAATCGTTTTTCTAAAGTCAAATTCCATCACAAATAACAGGAACTATTCTGATTTTTAGAAAGTAATGATTTTTTTTTAAGATTTTATTTATTTGACAGGGAAAGGGAACAAGTAGGGGAAGCAGTATAGGGAAGAGAAGCAGGCTCCCTGCTGAGCAGGGAGCTGGATGTGGGGCTTGATCCCAGGACCCTGAGATCATGACCTGAGCCGAAGGCAGATGCTTAACCGACTGAGCCATGCACACACCCCTAAACTTAAAAAACAACACTTCATGAAATACATAAATGAAACAGTAGTTATATCCTAGACTTAAAAAAAAAAAAAAAAATGGAGTCAACTTTGAAAATGTGGGGTTAAGCTGACCTAAATATAAAACAATGTTGAAAAGGTACGACTTTAGAATTCAATTTAGAATTGAAGACGAGGCAAACAAATGGAAAGATACACTGTGTAACACAAAGCAATCTACAGATTCAATGAAATCTCTATCAAAATACCAACAGCATTTTTCACAAAAGTAGAACAAATAACCCTAAAATTTGTATGGAACCACAAAAGACTCCAAGAAGCCAAAGCAATCTTGAGAAAGAACAAAAAAACTGGAGATATCACAACCCAAGATTTCAGCATATACTCCAAAGCTATAATAATCAACACGGTATGGTACTGGCACAGAAACAGACACATAAATAGATGAAATAATACAGGGCCCAGAAATAAACCCATGATTATAATGCCAACTAATCTTCAACAGGAATATATCATGGGGAAGAGACTGGTGTCTCTTCAACAAATGATGTTGGGAACACTGGACGGCTGCATGCGAAAGAATGAAACCGGCCCTCTTTCTTACATGACGGACAAAAATAAAATCAAAATAAATTAAAGACCTGTGAGACCTGAACATGAAATTCCCAGAAGAAAAGACAGGCAGTAATCTCTTTGATGTGAGCTATAGAAACATCTGCCTGAATATGTCTCCTGAGTCAAGGAAAACAGAAGCAATATCAAACTATTGGGACTACACCAAAAAAAGCTTTGTGAATGATATATCTAATCAGGGGTTACATTCCAGGGGTGCCTGGTGGCTCAGTTGGTAAAATGTCTGCCTTCCACTCAGGTCATGAGCCCAGATTCCTGGGATGAGTCCTGCACTGGTCTCCTTCTCAGTGGGGAGCCTGCTTCTCTCTCTCCTTCTGGCCCTATCCCTGTTCATTCTCTCTCTATATATATCCCAAATAAGTAAATAAAATAATTTGTTAAAAACGAGGTTATATCCAAAATATATAAAGAATTTATACAATACCAAAAATATCCAATTAAAAATTGGCAGATTTTTTTTTTAAAGAAGACATAGAGATGGCCAATAGGCAAAGGAAAAGACACTCAACATGACTGATCATCAAGGAAATGCAAATCAAAACTACAATGAGGTATAACCTCACACCTGTCAGAATGGTTCAAATTAATAACATAAAAAATAACAAGTGTTGGTGAGCATGTGGAGAAAAAGGAACGCTTGTGGTCTGTTGATAGGAAAGCAAACTGGTAAAGCCACTATGGAAAACAGTGTGGAGGTTCATCAAAAAATTAAAAGTAGAATCACTGTATAATATAGTAATTTTACTACTAGGCATTTACCCAAAGAAAATGAAAAAAAAATAATTTGAAAAGATATAGGCACTTTTATGGTTATTGAAGCATTATTTACAATTGCCATGGTATGGAAGTAGGGCAAATGTCCATCAACTGAGGAAGCCATAACGAAGATGTGATACATACATACAATGGATATTATTCAGCCGTGTAAAAGAAAGAGAATCTTCCCATTCCCAACAACATGGATGGACCTGTAGTGTATAATACAAAGTAAAATAAATAAATCAGAGAAAAAAATACCTTATGATTTCACTCATATGTGGAATTCAAGAAACAAAACAGATGAACAAAGAAATAAGAAAGAAAAAAGAGACAACCAAAAAACCCAACAAATGTCTGTATAGAGAATAAACTGGTGGTTGCCAGAGTAGGGAGGATGGGTGACATAGATGAAGGGAATTGAGTCCACTTATCCTGCTGACCACTGAGAAATGCATAGAATTGCAGAATTGTTATATTGTAACTGAAATTAATACATTCTATGTCAATTATACATGAATTTTAAAAAATAAAACAAATTTAAAAAAATAAAAATGAAAATGAAACAAATTAAATAATAATACTATATATATACACACACATATATAAAGATATTATTTTATTTATTTATTTATTTGAGAGAGATGCGAGAGAGCACAAGCAGTAGAGAGGGAGAAGCAGGCTGTCCATCGAACAGGGAGCCCAATACGGGGCTCGATCCCAGGACCCCGGGATCATGACCTGATGATGGCAGATGCTTCACCAACTGAGCCACCCAGGTGCCCCTAAAAAGTAATATATTTAAATAAGAAAATAAAAGATAGTCAAATCAGGTGTCTTCACAAGGCTCAAACCATTTTCTGGAAATAAGAAAAGCATTCTGCCTATGCAAGTGTAAATGGCTGTTTTGGTAACTTTTGTATGTTGGAGATATGTAAAGTGTCTCTGACACGTTTACAGATAAGTAAATATACATATATATCATGTTTCTTGTTCTGCGCGAAGGCAAAGCCACCATTTCCATACTACGGATGTCACAGCTTAGCTGCAGGCACTGTGAAGGCCTTTCTGCTCAGGTGAGCACAAACACCTGTCCACAGCTCCACCCTCTGTCTATCGGCCTCCCCCTGTGGGCAGTTGCAGTTATTTTCAACAAAACATCATACTGACTGTTTCCTTTGTTGTGTAGAAGTTTTTGATCTTGATGAAGTCCCAAAAGTTCACTTTCACTTTTGTTTCCTTTGACTTTTGGAGACAAATCTTGAAAGAAGTTGCTGAGGCTGATGTCAAAGAGGTTACTCCCTACGTTCTCCTCTAGAGGCAACCCATGGAATGGGAGAAGATATTCGCAAATGACACTACAGAAAAGGGCTGATATCCAAGATCCATAAAGAACTCCTCAAACTCAACACACCCAAAACAGATAATCATGTCAAAAAATGGGCAGAAGACATGAACGGACACCTCCAAAGAATGGCTAACAAGCACATGAAAGAATGTTCATCATCATTAGCCATCAGGGAGATTCAAATCAGAACCACAATGAGATACCACCTTACACCAGTTAGAATGGCCAAAATGAACAAGACAGGAAACAACAAATGTTGGAGAGGATGTGGAAAAAGGGGAACCCTCTTATACTGTTGGTGGGAATGCAGGTTGGTGGAGCCACTTTGGAAAACAGTGTGGAGATTCATTAAGAAATTAAAAATAGAGCTTCCCTATGACCCTGCAATTGCACTACTGGGTATTTACCCCAAAAATACGATGTAGTGAAAAGAAGGGCCATCTGTACCCCAATGTTCATAGCAACAATGGCCACAGTCGCCAAACTGCAGAAAGGACCAAGATGCTCTTCAATGGATGAATGGATAAGGAAGATGTGGTTCATATACACTATGGAGTATTATGCCTCCATCAGAAAGGATGAGTACCCAATTTTTGTATCAACATGGACGGGACTGGAGGAGATTATGCTGAGTGAAATAAGTCAAGCAGAAAGAGTCAATTATCATATGGTTTCACTTATTGTTGGAGATTAAGGAATAACAGGGAGGACATTGTGAGAAGGAAAGGATAAGTGAATTGTGGGAAACTGGAGTGGGAGAGGAACCATGAGAGACTGTGGAATCTGAGAAACAAACTAAGGGTATTGGAGGGGAGGGGAGTGGGGAATGGGTGAGCCTGGTGGTGGGTATTAAGGAGGGCATGCATTGCATGGAGCACTGGGTGTGGTGCATAAACAATGAATCATGGAACACTGAGAAAATAAAATTAAATAAATAAAAACAACACCATACTGAATTAAATCAATCTTACTTTGATAAAAATACCATCTTACCGCTGCTGGTGCTATAATCTAAACACTGGAAAAGAAGAATGATAAGGGCCTCTAGTTTCAAAAACTGTCTTAAAAAAAGAAGCTCTAAAAAAATCTCATTGCAATTGTTTTCCGTTAAAGAAATGATAATGGCTTGATGTCATTGCATACATCATCAGACTTATTTATAAGATACTATACAGCGTTCTGTGCAGCATCAAAAGAAATTAAAGTATTTGCCACTCCTTAGAATGCACTCTTTCTACTTCTTCTTCCCATTCATGCTCATGATAGGCCTGCTTAAAAACTGAGTAATCCAGGTTCTAAGGCAATGTCAATAATTTTGTAGATAACTTTTTGAAACATAGGATAAAAGCTAAGATTGAAGAGGGCTTACGCTGTGATGCTTTACATATCCCACTTAATTCCATCAACAACCCTACTCTATTGGTGCCTACAGTTAGTAATGAGCCTGAGCACCATTCCATAACCTTCCCTATATAAACTGTTAAGTGAAGAATTAGGAGTTAAATCCTGGTCTCTTTGACTATAAAAATGTAGACTTTTAGCCACAGAATTAGAAGAAATCTTCAAGATAACCTTGTCATTCCTCCTCAATTTCTCAGAAGAGAAAATTGAAACCGAAAAAGAGTTACATGGCTCGTTCAAGGTCATGCAGTCATAGGGCTCCAAGAAAAAGGACCAGACTCAAGATGACTGATCACATCCAGTGTCCTCCTGCCACTCCACACTGTCTCCTGCAGGGATCACCAAACAGTGACTTGTGATACGGACCTAAACTTACAGTGTCAACAAGTTTAATACGTTCCTTCCAACAGAAACAAGAGCAGTAAAAATTATTACAATTTAGCCAATAGAATTTGCAGTGTACTATAAGGAAAAGAAGGCTGATGTTATTTTTACTGATTCTGAAATTAGTATCAAGCAACGACATTCGACAGTTTTGAGCTATGTAAAGCAGAAAAGTCTCATTTGTTTTTACCTGTTTCTGGTGAGATGTGTCACTGAATTATTTCCTTTTCTGCAGAATTTAATCCTCCAACCTTTATTTTGGAAGATTTTATAATGGTTTACTAAGTGAAGACTTCATCAGTTTCTATCTCTTGCATTTAAATATTCAGTAACTATAGCATGCAACGTGCCTTTAAAAGTAATTTCGTTATGGTAGCATTGTACATTCTGACTCTCCATTATATATCTGCATACGACTTTGCTAAACTAAGCAATTTTCTTTAATGTCAACCTTGATGAACAAGTAAGCATTAAGGCAACATTTAAACACTAAAGTAATACATGGTTAAATGCATCTAAATAAACTAAGCCAGTGAAGACATCATAATTAGTTTCAGTGCCTGCTTTGAGTAAATTTTCTTTCCAAAATTCCATGTGTTTTTTAATTGTTACTTTACCCGAATTCATCTAAGAAACATCCTACAATTAACCACAGTGGATTTCCCAATAATAAAGTTTGCTAAATAAAACTCAGCAGAGTTTAATGGGCTCACGTTACTACAAAAGACATTTTATTTCTTACGTTTCTTAAATTTTGATCTGCAAATGTGTCCAGTGCTATCTTTGAGGTCAGTCTTTGAGAATGTAGTATAATCAATATGACATTAATGAGAGAAATAAAAGGTGAATTCGGGACTTACCAAAAATTGTTTCAACCAGTTTGAGAAATAGTTTTGCTTCTCAAAATTTAACACAATTACCATAATGCTCAATTTAGAAACTTTAATTTCATTTTACTTGTTACTTTGATTTTTATCCTTCCAAATCACAGTGTAACATCGCTTTTATGAAACATTGTCTAAAACTACACCATAACGCTGGTGTCAATTAAATTCCAGATAAACCTCAACTCGTTTAAATGGATTGTTATTTCAAAGCTCTCTTGATTATCTACATGTTTTAAGTGAGGTAAAATCCAAGGAAATAATTAAAAAAAAAGTTAAGCATAAAAATAGTAAAATATTTTAAGTCGAGTACAATCATCAGGATGAATTAGTAGAACAATATTGCTAAGCTCAGCAGGCTTAGGAATGTGGCAACTTGCTCAAATGTAATTTGCCTTAATTTTCTACATTTATACATTGATTCAAAGACACTGATCTGAATGTAATTCAGTGAAAAGGAAAATATTGGCTTTGAATCAAAGTTCAGTTACTTACTTGTTATGTGACTTTCAGGGTCTTACATAAATACTCTAGGTTTTTTGTTTTTGAGGAGGGGAGTAGAAATATGGTATTGAAGGATAACTCTGAACACAGGGAAACCAAATAAACATAATAAACAGTAAGTGAGTTATTCCCTTTTTCTTTCCTTCTAGAAATGTTATAGCAGTAACAATCCAACACTTACATAGGTGTAAAAGAATAATTTTAATTTCACTATACCATAATTTACATTTTAAAATTTAAGTATTAGGGGCACCTGGGTGGCTCAGAGGGTTAAGCCTCTGCCTTCAGCTCGGGTCATGGTCTCAGGGTCCTGGGATGGAGCCCCACATTGGGCTCGCTGCTCAGCAGGGAGCCTGCTTCCCTTCCTCTCTGCCTGCCTCTCTGCCTACTTGTGATTTCGCTCTCTCTGTCAAATAAATAAAAAATATTTAAAAAAAAAAGAGTCTCATAAAAAAAAATTAAGTATTAAAAATTATTTTAGGACTTTAGAGAATTCATATAGATTTTTAGAAGAAAAAAAAATGTCAGGAAATAACCAAAATATTAGAGAGAAGTTAAAAACACAAAACAGATTTGAACAAAATGGATTTTTGTTAGTGCATAAAGATGACAGGGATTAGAACATCCAAAGATTTATTCATAAAACCACAGACATCTTAAAGCACACACAAGGTGGGCTGCAGAAATGTGTACCTTTAGGTGGCTAATTCTAAGGTAGCCGAGGGCAGAATGTGACCTCTGAAATGACAACACCCTTGGAGTTTGTCTGAGGAATAAATCTCTAATCTGATCATCTGCAAACCCCACTAACTCTTGCAATATCCCTGGGCTAAACACTAGATATAAGCTGATACATACAGATACATACGACAGATACTTACTCAATGTGTAAATGACAGATGTTATTGCTTAAATTGTTAATTTTAATATTGATCATTAAAACAAATCTTGCAATTTTGCCTATACTTTAGACATTTCTATTACCTCATTCATTTTACCTAATTGGGTTCCAAATCTCTTATTAATTTTACTCTTAGTGATGATGTCACTGAGGAAAGCTGTCAATTGGAAATTTAATATGAGCCTTATGCATTATTTTAAATTTGTAGTTATCTCACTGAAAGGCAAATGCAAAAAGTAAAAGTAAACTTTAATAAGGTATTTTGCTTAATCTAATATATCCAAAACACTATTGTTTCAATATGTAATCAATATAAAAAGATATTAATGGGACATTTCACACTCTCTTATTCATGATAGATGTTTAAATGCTCTATGTATCATATACTTAGAGCATATCTTATTTGGATTCTCAATTTACAACGGTTAAAGTGATAGGTAGTTGTAACAAAAGGATGAACTGTGTTTAATGACAAATATTTTGCAATGCTTTTCTTTTTTAATTTAAATTCATCTTCATGAAAATTAAGTACAATTTAAAATTTAGTTACTCAGTTAAACTAGATTTAATGCACTCAGTTGCCATATGTCACCAGTGGCCACCATATTGAGCAGAACCTTCTGGAAGAGTATCCTTTCTGTTCACCTACAGGTAGATGTTTATGCAACTTTTTTGTGTGTTCAGCACATAAAAGGGAAGTGAGTATTAGAAAACCACAGTAAAGGAGAAAGAATGAGTCAGTCCTTAAAATAGCTGTCTATATATGTAAAACACTTAAGTTCATATATAAACCCAAGATATTACTCATTTTATATTTTGTTTTCTATCTAAAGCTAAAAGTAGATGAGGAGGGAAAATTTTCTAGAGGACCTGTGTTTTGCCAAATCTATGATTTTTGCAAAAGATTTTCTTTGAATGAGAGAAAATTGATTTCTCCTTGCAATTTGAAAAACTTGTGTCTGTAAATCACTTTATATCTCTGCTTAATACCTTGCCTGTTTCTGTAGAGAACAACCTTTTATATAAATCAGAGGTATCTACATAAGTCTTAGTAAAGGTTGCCTGGTAACTGTCCAATTTAAAAGAAACTACTTTAAATTACCTTAAAGCATCTCAGGTCAAAGCATTAATGTTAAGGAAATGCTGGAATGACAAAAGAAAATGTGGTGATTTACAGCCTATGTTAAGAAGAGTGAGCGGGGGGGCACCAGGGTGGCTCAGTTGGTTAAGTGTCTGACTCTTGATTTTGACTCAGGTCATGATCTCGGAGCCCTGGGATCGAGGCCCAGTAGGTGCACACTCAGTGGGAAGTCTGCTGGAGACGCTCTTCTTCTGTCCCTCCCTCTATCACGTGTGCGCTCTCTTCTCTCTCTCTCTCTCCCTCAAATAATGAAGAAATCTTTTTAAAGAAGAAAAGTGAGCATATAAGTTTTCTAAGACGTACTTAGATACCTCTGACTTAAAGCCTATTTTCTACAGAAATTAACAGCTAATATCCCACTATGTGAATGGAATAAAGAGTAAGTGAGGGCAGAGAGATCATCCCCTGTTTAGAAGATGGAGGTCGGTTCACTGTAAAGATAGTAGGTATGTGACAAGATGAAAATGATGAATATTCTTGATCCTAAGGACTAATCAAAATATAGAGTATTTAAAGCATTATTTCTGTAACCTCTTGTAATGTAATGCCTTTTAAGTAGTTATATGGCAAAAATGACGCCAAAAAGGGCTCTAACAGGAGACTTGCTTAAAATAAGGTATAGACGGAGAAGCTTCACAGAGACGCCAAAGTCAACAACTGTGTGCAGGCTGGACATCCTCCCTAGGGCATCACTCCATGATTAAAAAATGGATGCACTGGGATGCATCCTATTTCCAAACAAAAAATCAAACCAAATAGTCATCTGATGTCACTTCGTCCTCAAGCTCAGTTCCACTTCTCTTCTTCCTTTATAAGGAGACCATAACCCCCCACCCCAGCCTCTCAGGGTCATCTCACATAGTCTGTCTGTCATCTCAACACCCCACAGTTCTGCTCAAGGTGACTGGTGACTTCAGTTCTGCCCCTACTGGTCAGTTTCAGTCCCTACAAATTAGTCTGTAATCTCTGACATGACATCATCTCCATAGTCAGGACAGTTTCCTCCTCGCGCATGGGCCACTGAGTCCCACCCTTCTTCATTAGTTCCTTCATTTCTCTCCAACCTCTTCTTGCTGGAGAGCTCTGGGCTCAGTACTTAAAGCTCTTCTCTTTCCTACTGAACTCACTTGGTGATCTCGTCCAGTTTGGTGGTGAAAATCCCACCTAAACACTTACAGACTCCTAGTACCATGCGTCTGACCAAGACCTAACTCTGGGAAAGTCCAGCTGTGTACCACTTGTGCTGCGATATCTGGTGGGCACCTAAGACTTCCCACGTTCAGAATGCAACGCCTCACCTCCTCTTCTCCCTCCCTCCTCTTATCTAGATAAACGGCATCCTCGTCTTCCCAGTTGCACTGGTCCAAAACCCGGGGCCATTAAATATATCCTCAATTCCCTTACATCTTATCCTCAATCTTTCAGAAAACTCCATTGGCTTTCTTCAAAATATATCCCAATAGGACCGCCTCTATCTCTGCCATGTCTCTGTTGTCTTCTCTTGTAGATAAAGGAGTAGCCTCCAAACAAATCTTGCTTTTGACCAAGCTCTGCTGTACTCCACACAGTCACAGAGAAATCCTGTTAACCGTAAAACAGATTCCGTGCTTCCTCTACCTGCGACCCTCTGATGCCCCCTCACCTCAGCTCCAGGAAAAGCTAACATCCACCAATGTCCTAAATGGCCATATAAAATGTGGTTCCCTGTTCCGCTTCTGACTTTCGGTCTTGCTTTCCCACTCTGCTCCCGTCACCTGGGCTTCCCCAGAGGAATCCTGGGAATCCCCAGGCACACCACGGCCTAGGGGCACAACCGGCCTCAGGCTCTTCTTCACTGTGTGGCTGGTTCCCTCACCCCAGTCCTAATTTTGCTCAGATGCCCCCTTCTCACTAAGGGTTTACTCGGCATGTCTTTCCATTTGAACACATCCTCCTTCCACCTTCTAGCTTGAATCATTTCCATAGCACGGATCACCGTTTAAAATACTCGACAATTTACTTGAGTTTTTCTTTTGTTTTTTTATTTTTTTTAAGAAACATTTATTTATTTTAGAGAAAGAGAGAGAGGTGGGAAGGGCCAAAAGGAGAGGAGAGAGAGAGTCCCAAACAGACTTGGCACTGAGACTTAGAGCCCAAAGCAGGGCTCGATCTCACGACCCTGAGATCAAGATCCGACCCCAAATCAAGAGTGGACATTGAACTAAGTACCACTGTCATGTTTACAATGAAATCAGTAAGAGAGGTTTGCCAGAAAGTGCTAAGAAGTGTGTGTGTGTGCATGCGTGCGTGTCTTCTCCATTACTGTATCCTCTGCAAACAGAAGAACATTAGTGCCTAAAAGCATGTGGAATGAATGAAAGAATAAATAATGATTCGGGTTTTCAAATGCAGAGCATCATGGAAGAATCAAAGATTAAAAACAGGTATCAGTAACATGCTTGTCTCCCAAAGAGCTTCTCTTGCCAAAGTTGCCAAAACCTCCTTGTTGGGCGAAGCAAATGGGATTTCAGTCTTTTTTTTTTTTTTTTAAAGATTTTATTTATTTACTTGACAGATAGAGATCACAAGTAGGCAGAGAGGCAGGCAGAGAGAGGAGAAAGCAGGTTCCCTGCTGAGCAGAGACCCCGATGTGGGGCTTGATCCCAGGATGTTGGGATCATGACCTCAGCCGAAGGCAGAGGCTAAACCACTGAGCCACCCAGGTGCCCTGCTTTCAGTCTTTATTATCTGTGCATTACAGGTTAGGTCTGTTTTTTCTTTTTTTTTTCTTGAAAGACTACCATGCTTTGAATTAAGTCTATGCAATTTGCATTTCAATTATAGAAGAAGAAACACATTCTACCTTAACGTATGAAGTTCAGCAAATTTAGACAGTTTATGACAAACAGAATTCAAGAGCCACCTGAGAAAATAGTATTTCTCTATACATTGAACACAACACCTTAGAATACGCTTTTTTGTTTCTAGCTCTTAGACTTACGATGGGAATGAGAAATGCTATTAAGTAGATGGGAGCTCCATAATCCCAGTGTAGGAAAATAGGGAACACAGAGAACTCATAGCTTTCTTAATGGTTCATTTCCAAATTGCGTTTCCACAAACACAACTTCTTGGTGGAAAATGATTAACATTTCCATTTAAGAGAACTAAAGCAGGAGAAAGGGGACTCCTTGTCCAGGCAAAAATAAATTATATACATAATAGATTGATATTTCAAATTAACAGTGTTTAGTTAGGGGTAGCCAGGAAACAGAATTTCAGGCGACTCGGTTTTGGAATGACATTGAGATTTGTCATTACCTTTTCTCATGTATATCACCAGCTTGAATTCCTCCAGCATTTTTCCTTTTTCCCTAAAATGCATTCATATCACTTTTCTCATCCACATATTTCAATGTCTTTCTGAGCTATCTTAGGCAGCGTCATTATCCCAATGCTGTAGATGAGGACCTCAGACTTGAAGTCCACGCGAGAGCAAGGCACGACAACGGGTCCCATGTTGGACCCCCTACTTTTTTACTCTACCTGCTACGACTCCTAAACACTTCTACCACTTGCTTTTCTGCATCAAGAGCCCAGCTTTCCCTGTTCCCTGATGCTTAAGCTGTTGGCTCCAGCTGGACCGCAAGTCCATAGTTTCCAAATGCCTGTCAAATCAACCCTCTGCGGCCCAGCTCACCTGCACTGTGGTCCAGGAAGTTTTTCTAACTTACACCCTTATGGAGAATTTACTTAATGTGAACTCTGGGCCAGGCTCTTTTCTGCATGTGGCAGTTTTGGTAGCAAGATATACTAATTTCTTGCCTTCCTTGAACTGACGTTCTAGAGTTCTAGAGTTCTAGAATTCTAGAATATATAATACAAAAATTTCCCCATATTAACCGTTTCCCACTTTGTATTATAATCATTTGACTTATGGCTTACTCCACTTCAGAATTAGGAAATCAATAAAAATAGATCTATGTCTGATCAAGCTTTTTTACTTGAAGTGACCTTAATGGGCACATATCAAATGTTTGACAAATGCTGGAGATGCAGAAGTTCATTGCCATTAATTACACAATTATTTAAACAAAATTCCCATGAGATTTCACTAAACCAAGCCCCAAACTTGCTTATTTTCTCCTATGCAGATACAACGTAGCCAACTTTATTTGTTTGCACTGATATTTATGTGGTGGGCTTCTGAAATTTCCATTTCTTTCTTCTAAATTTTTTTTTTTTGGTTCAGAATCCAATCTGCTTGAGTAACTTCATTCATAAGACAAATCAACCAAATCTCAGTTTAATAAAAAATGCCCATTATGTGTGATTCTCTCATTACTTACATCAAATACTTGAATGCAATTGTGTGCATGTTTTTACATAAATTATGCTTCAAGAAGTACACTGGATTTTGTGTTCTTTTCTGCAGCATGTAATAATCAGCATCCTTCATTTGAATATCTTCGTTTAATCCAACAAAAAAGTAGGTAACATTTCTAAATAAAAGATAAAGTAATGTGTATTGTTTAAAATATCTCCATTTAGGAGTAGGTTTAACAAGGACAATTTATCATGCAAATCACTTTAGTAAATAAGCAACAACCTAAGGTTTCAAAAGAAGAGCATAAAAAATGTGCATGTGTCTATTAATGAGAAAAATACTGCTCTACTAAAAGATACCATGGACTAAGCTAGTAGGGTCTATATCAGTGTTGTCTAAAATAGCACTGGGAATGTTCTATAGCCACACTTTGCAATTCAGTAACAGTGGACATGTGGCTTTTTAGTTTTTGAAAGATGGCTAGTGTGACTACTAAAATAAATTTTAAATAAAATTGCATTTAAATTTGAATTTAAATCTAATAGTCAATGTGTCTATTGACTGCCATATTGGATGTCAGAGTTGAGCTACCTCAGACACTAAGTTACCACATAGACTTGCTCATTCTTTTGGCAAAAGAGCCTTAAGGATCACAGTATTCCCTAGTTTACTTGTGATCTGGCTACCGTGGAAAGTGAAGATCGATAATATCAGAACCCATCCCGTTAAGGAGCCTCTAAGGTGAATCCATGGATCCCTGTACCCCTTTCCGTGTGCTTACATGACACCAGAACCTCCTCGGTAAGGAGAATCCAAGATGGTTCCATGCAAGATGGTTCTATGGATTCTCACACTCTGGCATTTCTCCAGTACCCAACACTCCCCACCCTTAAGTGCAGGCTGAACCCAGAGCCTCACTTCTACCCATTAGAATATAGCCCAGATGATTGGAATCACTTTCAAGACTAGGTTATAAATGGGCCGTGGTTTCCATTTTTCTCTTAGATGATTTGCCCTGGGAGAAGCCAATTTCCACGATATGATGAAGTCCCTTGGAGATGCCCAGGCGGTAGGAGACCAAGGGCTGCCAACAGCCATGCGTGTGCACTTGGAAGAAGATCCCTACCCTTTTGCATGTCCTGATAGTAGCTCTAGTGCCAGATAAACTTCAGATTCCTAAGGGACTCTGTGTTAGGGGTATTGTTAGCCAAGACACCATCCAAGGATATTTGTTAAAACATGCTAAGGAACACTTCATTGAGAGGAGGAGGGAAGAGGCTGTTCAGGATATGCACAGGGTCCACCACAGTGCGATTTCACAGTGTGGCTGGGAGACTGGGCTCATGGGAAGTAAGAATTGATGGCCCAAGAGTAGGGTAGGGGATCAGCAGATAAACAATTCTAAGGTCAGGGGTAAGGGAGGGAGGTTCTACCTTTACTGACCAAACAGGATTCTTTAAAAGAAGAAGAAGAAGAGGAAGAAGGAGAAGGAGAAAAAGAAGAAGAAGAAGAAGGAGATTTTTCTCTTATTTGTTTGGCAGAAAGAGAGAGAGAGAGAGTACATGTGCACAAGTGGGGAGAGGTAGGCAAAGAGAGAGGGAGAAGCAGGCTCCCAGCTGAGCAGAGATCGGGACATGGGCCTCAACCCCAGGACCCTGGGACCATGACCTGAGCTGAAGGCAGAGGCTTTAACCCACTGAGCCACCCAGGGACACGCCAAAGAGGATTCCTGATAAAGACAGATCAGGGCATCAGACATCACCTGGGGGCTGGTGGGGGAGGAAGAACTCAATCGTGTATTATGGGTGGTCAGACAGGGAGGGTGGGAGTCCTGATAAAAATGACTTGAGGAAGCTGGATTTTGTAAGGAAGTACACAGACGGGCCTGAGAGAAGGTTCAGGAGCCTGATTAAAGTTTAGCCAAGCAAATAATCTTTGCCAGAACCCAGCTAAGCCACGCTTGGATTCCTGACACACAGAAACAATGTGATCGTACGTGTGCATTGTTTTGGCCAGTTGCTTGGTTTGGGGGTGATTGTTACACAGCCAAAAATAGCTTCCATTATAATTTCTGGGTACAGCTGTGAAAATCCCAATGGGGGAAGGATTAACAATCTGGGGAGACAAATAGACAGTTGTTAGATTTAGCAAATAAAAATGCAGGACGGCTGGCAAAGCTTGAATTTCACGCAGACAGCCAATAACTTCTTGTATAAGTATGTCCCATGCAATATTTGGGACACACTTATAAAAGTACTCTTCATCTGAAATCCAAAAGTCAATGGGAATTCTGTACTGTACTTAACGAGCCTCAACCAGTGGTCAGTGCTTGGAGCAGGGTCTCTGTGCTTGAGCGTGGCTTAGAAGAGGGAGGGACAGATGCATAAAAAACAGTTAATTTAACAGAGAGGAACAAGGGATGTTTCTGGGGCACAGAAGGAGAAATACGAAGTTGAATTCTAGGGCACAGGTAAGGTAAGAAATGTCATCCTCTTGGAATTTATAAGACACGAGGAAAGCAAAATTATCACATTTTTTTTTTTTTTTTACAATATGAGCCTGACAAAACCTTACTAAATACATTGCTTTCTTGAGGTCTAGAAAAGCAGAAGACATTTCTTAGACTCAAAACAATGTTAAATGTACCAGGAGAGTTTCTGAATTTCTGAAAAAAATTCTGTTAGAATTTTTTTCATCATAAAACACAGACATATACACACATGCACACACACACACACACACAAACACACACAACACCTGAACTGGCCTTAAATTTTAAAAACTGAAATTCATTCACTTACATAACTGAGAAGTCAGTAGTAAGATTGGCTTTAGACATAATCTGATAAAATTTTGGGGTCCTTTTCTTCTTTGTACGGACTCTCTCATGGCTTCAAAGTGATACCTGTAGTTCTCAGCCTCAAGGCACGTGGTTCAGATTACACCAGAACCTCCCTGCCCTTGGTTCCCAGCACAGAAACCGCAGGAGATGTTTTACCGGTGAGAAGCAAAGTAGTTCATGTGTCCACTCAGAGACCAGTCCCTGTGACCACGGGCATGCCCCAAGCCCACTGGTCTAGGCCTTGCCACTCACCCACTTGAGAACTAATCAGTGTGGACTGGGCAGCCCAGAGGGCTGAGCAAACCAAGCCTGAGGCATGGGAGGAGGACGGTCCAGGGAGGGCACAGGAATGTCAGCCCCCATGGTCATGGCTGTGTCATCTAGAAAACAAAGTGTTAAATAAAAGGAGGGAAACCATTCCTACCCAAGAATCGAGAATCGAAGCTACATGCTTCGTCACTGTCGTATGGACCCAACCATGAGGAGAAGGTATTATTGTCCTTGTTTTCTCGTTCGAAACGGAGTCTCTCAGAGAGGAAATCCCCTGCCCAAGGTCTCACACCTTTAAATTAGGAGAAAAACAATTTCACTCTAGAATATCCACTTTTCCTACTCTATATGTGATAGATGTAGAATGTTATTAAATCTTTGAGGAACTAGGACACATATAATAAATAACATAATTAATTCCCCTTCCCCCAGAAAAGAGGTACTTATAATACCACAGGGCGCCTGGCTGGGTGGTAATGACTTTTGAATGTTGAATGAATCAACACTAGAAACGGTAGAAGTCTCGTTGGTACTAACATGCTCAAAGAAAGACAACAGAGCAGTTAGCTGACTGAGGGACTGAGGAGGGGCAGATAGGAGCAGGGGGAGGGCCTGGGGAAGGAGCAGAGAGGAGGGATAGAGGGAGGGGTGAGGAGCAGGGGAGAAGGAGAGAAGGAGAAAGGAGAGAGAGGGGGTGAAGGGCAGGCAGAGGAGGAGAGAGAAGGGAGGGAGAAAGGGAGGAGGGGCAGGAGGAGGAGAGAGGAGAGGAAGGGAGAGAGGTATGATGGGTAGGGGGTGGAGGATGGAGTGGGGAGAGAGAGAGGAGTGAAGGATGGGGGAGGAGGAGAGAGGAGGGAGGGAGAGAGGGGTGAAGGAGAAAAAAGAGGTGGCAGAGAGGGAGAGAGGTTTTCAGAATGGTTTGGATGCCAAATCCTCAAAAAATATTCAGATAAAATAGTGGCTTTAACGAACATTAGACATTTCAGGCACACTGACATCTTCAGAGATCTGATGTCAATTCCTTAATTTAATATTCAAGTCCTTTAAATTATTATTGATGGCTCTTTGGGATACTTACTGAATTGCAATCTCTTATCTCTCCCTTCTCCACTCTGAGTATATTATATTCCTTTTTAAGTGAACCCTGTGTGCCTTTCACTGAATTTTACTTTGCACTTTCACAGATAAATTCCGCCAAGAATAATATTATCTGAGGAATAGTGTAAGACCTTGACCATCAAGAAAGATCATTGCTGAAAAGTGATTTTTAATTACTTCTTGCTGCAGAAAATTTAGCTTGAGTCACAAAGGTGATATCACAACGTCAGGGACTTAAATAAAAGCATTTATATTTAATTGCCTCCACCTCCGGGTCACATCCTTAGAAGAGTGAATGTTCCATTGTTTGGGAGAGAGCTCTCTTTTGCATTTTTTTCTTGATTACTTTTTAACAGTGCTGAGACTGAGTCCACACTGGCTTTTTTCGTACTGGAAATGTATTTTTAGTGGGCATTGTAAAAACAACTCTCTCGTTTGCTTAGAAGGTGTGCTAACAGGATAAATATTATAAAACTTTTCAGTGATTATCACAGCATTACGTATGGTAGCAAAACTTTGAGATCAGACAAATCTCATAAGAAAGCAATTCACATAAACTTGGTCCTTTACTCACGGGAGAATTTTATTGTCAAAGATTATTATATGAAAAAGAAATGCTAAATAATATTAAGTTAAAGAGGAGGATGTAAATTATCCTAACCCCAATGATCACGGTCATTTAAGTAGAAAGAAAAATCACGCGCAGAGAGAAACAACTAGAAAGCGATGGGCCAGAATGTTAGCTGGAGTGTAATGGGGTTAAAAGCGACTTTTATTTTTCGTTATTTCCACTTCTGAATGTGCTCAGGAAGTTGCCGCAGCACCTGTCGTCACAAAGCGACAGATAGTCTAAGGCGGGGGTTCTTGGAGAGGAACCCTGAACGACCACTGTCAGCATCGCATGGGATCTTCCCAGAAATGCAGATTTCAGACCCCAACTCAGACCAGCAGTTGTGGTGCCCAGTGCTCTCGGAGCCCCTCCGTTGACTCTGATGCATACACCATCTGAGAACCACTGGTGTCGGGGACCCTCGTCCCCAAGCACGCAGGTGGGTCCCAGGTGTCCACAGGCCTTCTCTCCCGACCAGCTTTGCTGTCCTCATGAAGCCAGTCTTTCCTGTCACGGCAGTGTCAGGAAGCCCCACAATCTGGAGCAGAAGGGTACCATGCAGACATGGAATACCCACAGAATCACTTCCACTGTCTCCCTGTGGATAGCAAGTCACAAACACAAACCAAATACAAGGGGACAAGAAAGAGATTCCATCTCCTGACAAGAAGAGGTACCAAGCCACATCTGAAAGGGCAGCTGTGACAAAACTACCACTGACCAGGGGCCTTGTAGACACAGGCATCTATCGCTCAAGCTCTGAGGGCCAGACATCCAAGATCAAGGGACTGTCAGATTTGGCTCCTGGTGAGGCTGGTCTGCCTGCCACACGGATGGCCATCTTCTTGCTGGGTCCTCAACAGGTCGGGAGGGAGGGAGCTTTGTGGGGTCTCTTCCATAAGGGCACTGATCTCTTTCTTGAGGCTCCTCTTCCATGACCTAACCACCTCCCAGTGCCCCCATCTCCTCACCCCATCGTCTTGGGGGCTTGGTTTCAACATCCAAGTTTGGGGAAACACAACCTTCCGTGTGTGGCTGTGTATGTGAGCACTCTACGGAGAAAGCTGTTTGGTGTGTTTTTTCCTGTTTCCCACACCAAATGTCTTCAGTTTAAATGGATCAGATTATTAGTTAATGTCAACAAAGTCATTCATATCATTTACTGACGTCGTTCTTCTGAACTAGAAACAAGTGTACTGAACTGTCCTTCTAGATAGCCCACATTTTCACATTTCTCCATCTTTCTTATTTACCATTACTTTTCCTTAGAAGCTTTCCTTCCTTTCTAATTATGTTCTCATTCTTGATCTGCCACAGTGTCTGCCCCTCACTGAACATGGTTGCATTCCTTTGCTGCGACACCCACCCCAGTCACTGTCCCAATGCCTGCTAATCTCCCTGCTGTTCCCACATGAGCAGTGTGTGGCAGGGGAACAGACATGGAAATAACAAGTTCTAATCCTGAATCTGCCAGCCATGAGCTTGTATGATGACCAAGACCTCCGTGGCTGTCAGGAGACCTGTCTTGCTAACACGGAACCATGGCGCTAACCATCCAGATGTCTTCTACTTCTAAAATCACATTATCTGATAACTGATGGACTTCAAAACCTCAACCTACCAAAACACCAACTAGCAGGACATCCAAAGCACTCAATACTTGCTAACCCGTGACCACTGTACATCGGTACATTTATGTCCAAGTGGGCAAGCTGCCAGAATTGACCCAGCCTATTTTTAATCACAGAATGATGCAGGGATAGTGGATTGACAGAGCTACTGTGATGAAGTTAAAGAAAAAAAAAAAAAGATCACCTGAAAATAGTGCACAAAAATAAACCAGAGGGTCTCCAAATATGAAAAGAGAATATGAGCTGCATTGAGCATTCCAGTATATGATCGGCTAGTTAATCCCAAGTATCAGAAGGCACAGCCACTCATTTGGGTATATTTGCTTGAAAAATAAATAAGACTACTAAACGTAAAATAGACTGCCATGAACCACTGCTGATTTCAATTTCATATTTGTTATAAATCACTGATAATACTACTCGTATGCTATACATATACTGCCCCTGATTATAAACACAGTGATGTGGTTTAGTGTTATTTTGAGTGCTTAAAATGTGATTCTTAATTACTATTGACATCCTGTTGACCATAAGTTATATATATTTTTTTTGTTAAATGGACCCCATTCTTTCACACTCCTTTGCAAAGTAATCCTCCCCCAAACAATGCTAAACATAAAACAAAGGAAACAAAATTCTTTATTGGAATAAACATTAACTACTTAGTTGACTGGTCAACTATTTAGCAAATGCCATTTTTTGATAGTCATTGGTACAAATAAAATGATCAGTTTTCCTCTGCCTCAACTGATTTTAACATGATTTCACAGAAATAACTACAAAGTCAGTACAACGGTCTTACTAGGTGATTCTGGGTTGGTTGTGTGTGTGTGTGTGTGTGTGTGTGTGGTGGTGGCAGACATAGATAAACACACACACAAATGTTACTGTTTGATATTTTAACTTACTTGAGTCATTTTTCAACTCTAAAGCTCAAATACCCCAAGAAAAATAAGTATGGCAAAACAAAAACAGAAACAAACAAAAAAGAGCCAAATAGACATATGAATTTAAAAAAAAAAGACATATGAATTACCAAATATTAATTAAGTCCTGCATTCAATCAGTCTATTTTCAAACTGACTGGTAGCTTAGGGGGAAGAAAGGGGGAGGGACATATTGGATTACTGTATTGCCTTAAAGAGATGCTTAAGGTAGCACGCTTGAACTAGGTTTTAGTGAATTTATCCAAAGCACCTAACGCAAGCCCTGCCCAAGTCCATAACCTTTATTTAGTTTTTGGAGGAATCAGTAAATGCTGAGCATGTATGTATAATGGGCCAATGGAATATGTGCCCCCAAGGGACTGCCTCAATGACGGACAGAACATACAACGTTATCAGCAAATGCCTGCCAGATAATATGTGATCAGTGAATTCTTGTCCCTTTTATAGTCAATGATATGTGATCATAGAAAAGAAAGGCACGTTCTATCCCAAGGAGATTTTATGAATGAGGGTGAGTCTCCTGTACTTTCACTCTTGAGAACTAAACACTACGTAGATGGTCGAAACATTCAGATTGTGAATGCTCTATTATTTTGAGGCTATTAATTAAACTCTAAACAATTATATAAATAATAGAAGGCCAGGATTTTTTTTCACTAATGACACGACTCCCAGATAGATGAATGAGGGAAGCTGAGACAAGTTAAAATATGCAAATTGGGCAGGATCCTAATTATTGAAATAGAAATTAATATCATTGAATTCAGAATCCCAGACTGTATGTTTGAACAGGGAAATGCATTTGATGAAATCTAATAGAATCTCAATTAGCCAATTAAGATACTGGCTGATGAGGAAATGGAGCCAGTGAGGCAAGAACGGAAGTCTTGCGGATAAAGAGGGATGACTTCGGAAGAGCGGACGGGAGGTTGTCTGTGCTCTGATCACGTGGACACCACAGACGAATGTCACACCCACGATACAGTCACGTTCTATATCGGAGAGATTTTCTTAAAAAATTATGGAGTTAATTCTATTTCATTTGAACAGTTTTTACTACTACGTAAATGCAATGAAGGCCTGAGATGTATTTAAGGGGTAAACACTGGTTTCTGACATTTGGAAAATGAACAACAATTCTGAAGATTATTTTCCATGAGTCAAAATTGGATTCTGCAAGAAAAATAGTGTCAGAAAAATATTTCTGTAAGAAAGTCAGGAATGCTTCAAGGTATTTAACATGATTTATTCAGGACAAATGATTACCACTAATGCGATCTAAATAGTAATTTCACTCTTTTTTCAATCAGGAATTTAGTGGAGAGCAGCTCCACAAAACCTCACATGAGAACCACTCGTGTGACAGGTTGTGGATTGTGGCTGACTAGTAAATCTCCAACCCCCGAAAAGCATGATCTTCAGCTGGAGGTGGGAACACTTCCCTATTTCTCTTTTGGGGTAAGATCTCTCCTGCGCAGGCCTTCCTGATTTATCTGTCACGGTATGCTACAGCCCACGGCCCCTAAAGTTCCTATTTGCAAGTGAAGTAAAATTTCATGTAAGTTCTTTACATCTTCGCCAATTCTGTTAAGTTGAGAAGCACAGCATTACGTTTCCTAACAGCCATGACAATAACAGCCAAATAATAATTCAGTGTTGAGGAGAGAAATCTGAAACAACTGACTTATGGAAAATGACATTTTAAAAATATCTTTTAGAAAAAATTATTAAAGCAATAGAAGTGATCTGTTGTTGAAAACCTACTTTTAGGAGAGGCGTACGGACAACAGGCACACCCACAAACTTGACACAGCCATCACGATAGTCATACAGAAACCTTACCAGCCACTAGTGAGCAGAGGGACCGAAGGGAATCCCAGAGCCCAAATAATGCCGTCCACATGGCAGGCGTGTCCTCAGTATTTGCTCCTGAGAATGGTGCCAAATTCAGTAATTACCTGCACTGCCATCTTTGTGACCTTGCCCTAAAAACTATGTTTTGGGAGTTATATTATATATAAATTATAAAATATATATATTTTAATATATATTTATATAAAAATAAGGTATATACTATATGATATATATAACTTCTAAAAATAAAGTAAAAATATAAAAAAGAGTATAACCATGAAAGAAACAGCATGGTAACCTGTAGAAATACTGTATTATATTAGCTCTGTGTCAGGGCAACATGCGTCTAATCATGAGCCGAGATAATACATTCATTTTCTGTTCATCAAGGCCAATGCACTCATTTTAAGTCTACTCTTGTGATGTTTAGGAATCAGTGTCTATCTTCCAGCTGTTACACTGAGCCCCATCTTCGGTGATGAACACTTGCATACTGGTCCTAACAGCCAACTTTCCATCTCCAGTCATGCTGGAGGAGCTATTCGGATCAGATCTGGGATCATCTTTACAAAGATAACGCAGCAACATCAGTAAAGCTGAGTTTCAGAGACAGATCCATTGGACTTGAACCTCGGCTTTGCACTTGCCGTGTCTTGTGATTTGGGGCAAATTTGTTTACTGAAAATTTGTTTACTCTGTGCTTCAGAATCCCACCTTAAAATGGGGTAGTAATAGTTTCCTCATAGGTTTATTATGACGGTTAAGTGCAACAGCCCTCTTAAAATACTTAGAGTGGTGTAGGTAGTAAACATTATAAAATTGGGTATTTGACAAACAATCATTTTACAAATAGCATATACTGTGGGATTTCAGAACACGCAACCTGTGCAGAGAACCAGAAGATAGTCTTTTTGTCAACTCAAGTTGAAGAGAAATACATTTACTAATTCTTTCTTTACAAATTGATCAACGGTGTTCCATCTTCCAAAGCAAAGTGCTGATTTATGAAACTGCAAAACGTATTATTTAATTTAATAGCCCATTAATAAAGGGTAATTAATAAACAGTAACAAGAAGAGTAACATAAGTGCCCGTTGAATAACGAATTTGAGAGAGCATCTGTTTCTAAAATAGACTTGTGTCTTTGGTCTAATTATCATTACAGGTAGAGATCTCTCAGGTCTGTAGAAGGTGCGGGGTTAGGAGACAGAAGGCCGGAGGGCCCTGAAACAGCCATGCCTTTAATGAACAGAGTAACTCTCCCTCCTTAACTTGAATTCAAAGATGGTGGTTTTACTACTTGAGAAACACTAAATAACCAAAGTGGATTAGCAACTCTGCAGCCCTTCTAGCTTCGGATGTAGCCTGGAATACACGAATTACCCTTATGATTACAGGTAGATTTAATTATGATTCTATAAGTCAATATTCATCGGTGCTTCCTGTGCAGGTGGACATGGAGGGTCAGGTGGGGCGCAGTCGTGGTGGGAGGGGAGCACCCTGAGAAGGGGCAGCGCCTGGCTTCCCCCACCCTGCGGCCCACAGGGGCTACCAGAGCACGGGAGACATGGCCACGATGCCCTGAGCACGGAGAGTCCCGGGACACCAGGAGCTCAGGGTGGCTGCACTGACTTTGTCAAGCTCATGGGAGCAGACAGAAAACTGCAGAAGTGAGAGGGAGGGGTTCGGAAGGAAGCGTGCGCGGTCACCCATCTCCTGGTGCCCAGAGCCTGGTCCCTGGAGGGAGTCCCTACTCCGCAGGGGATGCAGCGCGTGGCCAGAGCCCGGGGAGACCGAGCCAGTCCCCCATGACAACCTCCCCATTTGTGAAACGAAGATGTAGTCAGTAAAACTGAAAGTTAGATGCAACCGTACGCTGTGAAAAGGGCATGAAACGTGAACGGCGAGGGAGGAGGAAGGGTCTCGCAGTTTTGGATCCCAAGTGCGGCCCTCTTGACGCCTCTCTGGGCAGAGAGGCTGCCTGGATCGCTCACTGCCTTCACTGGTTCTATGCAACGAAATCAGTAAATCCAATTTGCATTAGGAATAAGCCTTCTTCCTCCACGGGGCTCAACAGAACTCTCTTGATACCCATGCCAGTGTTTGCTGAAGGCTGGACGAGATTCTCAGATTCTGAAGAATTCCGTGAAGCTACTTGATCTGAAACAAACTGATACTAACGTACAGCGGGAAGACTAAGTGATTCCGCAGCGTGCCGGGGCGTTCTCAGAGGCTTCCGGACAAACGTGAACTCCGTACTTCGATCTAACACCTGCTTATGTTAGAGATCTAAAAATGACTTTTAGGGAATATTTACGTTCCTCCGTTCACAGAAATCGAGGGAAATGCTAGGGCGCAATGCCTTTTCAGTGACAAATGTGAGCACGAAGTAGCTTTCAGGAAGTACGTTTTCGTCAGTGTAAATCAGGAAACCACAATTCAGGACTCACAGACAATTATAATTCACTATCACTAAATGGTAAAATAAGAAGGCATGATTTTTTTTTTTCCCCCTGAAATAACAGGTTCTGAAGATCTGCTTGACACCACCGCGAAAGTGGTTTCACGTTTTTACTCCTGATTTTCCATGTTCACACTCTCGGCGCTGGGCCACCCCGTGACAGCATCACTGGGTTTTGCTAATCAGAAACCAAGTGGTTCATATTTCCAGGGGTCTGTTGCACCCCCCATGGCTTTCACTCCCTGGGCATTTTTCTCTCTCCTAAAGCCAGTGGATGAAAACTAAGAAAGTAAATAAATAAATACTTCCAACAGGGCAAACTTCTCTCCAGTTGCCAAAGTGATTTAAAGCACATGAAATGTGATTTCTGGCACTGTGCACAACATTTAATTAAAAATGTTTAGGAATGTTTAGGTTTTAAGACAGTACCGCATTAACCCTAAAATATTTAAATAGTGCGTAATTCTTTTAAAGATGATTTTAGTGGTCAGGGACACTTTAATTTATGGAAAATTTGAATCAGATAATCCGGGAAAAAGACAGCCAAGCTTTTAGAGGGCACCTGTGTCCTAGACCCTGTTCTGCATTCAGTATGGGCTCCCAGGGCTCCCGGGCTTCTCGAATCCAGATGAAAGGGGTTACAAACGGAGCTGCCTTGATTCAATCTACGTAAGAACCCATGGCGTGGAGGCCATGAGTTCATTGCTGTAGACTATTTTTGCAATACAAGTTTTGAAATAATGTGGGAGGGACTTGATTTGGGAGAAGGGCCTTGACATGAATCATTGTTAAACATTTTCATGATGGTTTATTTGCAAATAGTTTTGAAAGAGAATTCAGTAGAAACGGAATCAGTTTCCTCTACGGTTCATTATAATGTTAAGATTCTCTGGGGAGGGGCGCCTGGGTGGCTCAGTGGGTTAAAGCCTCTGCCTTCAGCTCAGGTCATGGTCCCAGAATCCTGGGATCAAGCCCTGCATCGGGCTCTCTGCTCGGCAGGGAGCCTGCTTCCTCCTCTCTCTCTACCTGCCTCTCTGCCTACTTGTGATCTCTAAATAAAATCTTAAAAAAAAAAAGATTCTCTGGGTAAAATCCTACAAGGAAACCTTTTTAAAACAATGTTGTTCTGTTTGTTTACCTTTTGCCTTTCTATAAACCAGAGAAAATAAAAATATCATCAATCCATGGCTTTTAAATAATTCCTAGAAAGGAAAAAAAAAAAAAAAACAACCCATACTTCTATTAAGAGGGAAGATGAGGCCACAGGATACGCAGTTTGGGAGAGGGTGGGAAAAGGGAAGTTAGGAACCCATGAAAGGTGTGAGCATTCGTCGTTCGATCTGACCGAGTCCCTGCCCCCACCCATCCATTTGGCGTTTTCCTCAGTCGAGTTTCTGCCCGTCGCGTTTATCCTGCCCGGTGAGGGTGGCTGTCAGAACCACACCACGCTGTGCTGTGGAACTTCTATCGGGTCAAGCCAGCAACATGCCTGTTTTTCTTTGTTCTAAAGTTGACTTTAATTACCTAACAAAGACAGTCCATGAGTTTACTGGAACGATCCCTTGCACCCATTCCCCAGTCGCCTCTCGGCGATCAGGGGTACGCACGCAAATGTGCCGGCCCCTTGGAGACACATTTGTGCTTATGTCCTCGCGTTGGAGACGTGTAGCTGCAGCCTTGGTCATCTGTGGAGATCCTCTTCCCACGTCTTTACGGCGAGATGTAATTCTGAGTAACTCAGGAGGAAGCCTACTGCCGACTGCATTTGTTAGGAATAATAATATCCACGGGGTTTCTCACTCTACCAAGTCATAAAAAAAACCCAGAAAATATAGAGGTCTAGCAAAGGGCATTTCTGTGATTTACAGAAACAAATCACAATATTTCTACGAGGAAGAGGGTAACGGCATACATTTATACTAAAGATGCATTAACTTTGTGATCACCCTTGACCTTCCTTCAAGCACGTTGGTGTCAGACCTGACATTGTTTTAGTGGGACTGTTCTTGAAAAATGCCAAAGCCGTCTGCCTATGCAGAGTCTTTCTCTAAGGAAAAGACAGGCAGTATGTAGTGACTCAGAACAGGGAACTCAGGGCTATTCAGGCTTTAATCAAATCTAGTCTCTACTACTACCAGTGGGGATTCAGCCTTGGGCCCGTTAACCCCTCTGGGCCTCAGTTTCCCCACCTATGAAACACCTGCTTCCCACAGTGATTATGGCATTTAGTGAGTCAGCGGCACACACCACTGTGGATTGCTCAGAACAGAGCCGGGTACAAATCACATGCAGTGTAAGTGACAGAAGTAAAACAACGTCATCAGAAATGCAAATTAAAAACTGAAAATTCACCTGGAGATACCAGCTTCTTAACTGGCAGAGATGTGGGGATAAGCCCCACATTTAGGGAGATCAGCTGACATAGGGCAGAAGCTCACAGAGGTGAAGGAAAAAAAGCACATTAGTTACTGGCTCAACCAGGATGAAAGCTGGGCCTTCACCATCAGAGACAGTGTTTGTTATAACTTGTTAACAAACATAGAAAAAGAACCCCAAACCAATAAAGGCAGTTGACTTATCAAGCAAGAAAAAAATAAATGATTCCATGTTTCACTGGCTTGTAACATAACGTGCGTGTGGGGAGGACTGTCCCCGACATGTGTGTCTTGCCCGAACCACACCTAGAAAACATCTGAGCCTCATCTGCATGGCACCGTCCCTCAGCTGTTTAGGCCTCATGTGTTGAGAGAAAAGTACAAGGTAAAGTCAAAGAAAATGAAAGGCTGTATGAAAAATTCATCAGGTTGATTTCAGTTCTGTGTGCTTTTGCAAAATAGATCATATAATCCCCTTCTACATGAAAAGGGAAAGGCCATTTTATTTTCATGGCACTTCAGTTTACTTCGTGTTTAAGGTTGAATTGAAGTACGAGTTCTATCAAATGATCGGGGATGTGAATCAGCAAAACCCACTGTGAGTTTCAAGACCTCAGCAACATCAAAATTGGACAACGATTCAAAGAAAATCAAAGACAGGGAACATTAGCACAATTCAGCTTCCTTACACCATCTGTACCAGCAGCCAGAGCTCCCGTAGGGGGAGGGACACGTGTCCCCGAGGATTCCGCTGGGAATGCACAAGCTTCCCGCCGCCTCCAATTCTCACAACAAAAGTATTTGTGATGTCGTCGCAAGAGCCATAGACAAAGCAAATTAAAGCAGAAACAGAATTTAGTGCATTTTATATGTGCTCTTTCTTCATTCCAGCACATTACAAAGGCTCAACAAGATGTCTTAATCTCTAATGGTTAAAACAGCAAAGATGGTTGAAAGTTACCAAAATATGGTTAATTTTATAAATTAAGGATGACTGTTTGGGTCATAACTCTAATACATGGTTTCTAATATTTTCAAGTAAATTGTTCCACTACGTTTAGGAGCTCGAATCAGCAATCCTAGAGTGTCTGTTTTAGACGACCTCTCCTTCACTCTCTCCACCCCGTGTCCCTGGGATATCAGCGGGCCGCCATCTGATCACACTCCCCCCATCTGACTTTAGGTGAACGTGAATATTCATGACTGAACACTGAGCCAGGTGAGCGGGTCTGGGGACAAAGCCCCCCTCATCTCTGAGCAAGAGAGTTTTTAATATGAATCATTCAGGGAATAGGTATTTTATTCAGCACTCACTTTGCTCTGTGACAAATATATGATGGGTCACCTTACAGGGAATATTTGTTTGGGAACTGAAGTGAGACTGAATCTGTAGGCCTGGATGTAGCCAAATGGTCCCGGTCACCAGTGCGTGGGTGGAACTGACTGGATGTTTATGTCCACCCCAGGTCCCTCTGTGGACATCCTAACCCCAGACGTGATGAGCCTCTGGGAAGTGCTGAGGTCATGAGGATGGAACCTCATGGATGGGATTCAAGCCTGTATCAGAGAGACCACCACGAGCCCCCTTCCCTCTTTCTGCCATGGGAGGGCACAAAAGAAGTCTGCAGTCTGCCACCCACAAACGGGGTCTCACCAGAACCTGACCATACTTGGCGCCCAATCTGAGAACTGAGAGAAAGAAATTCCCATCGTTATCAGCCACTGAGCCGTGGTACTTTGCTATAGCAGCCACAGCTGACTAACATGGGGATAAAGCATCGTGTGTTTACTGCATTTTAATAATTTCTACCATGTGAGTTTTCCAGGGACCTCCATATGCCCTGAGGCTCAAACTCCCAACAACTTACTTATTCCCCATGGTAGGCAAGATGAGGCCAACAACACTCTTGTTTCTGTGAAATGTCCCTCTAGGAACTTTAGTCTGGAAGTCACAAACCTCGAGATCCTCCTCACTTGGTAGAAATCGATACCTTACGTAGAATGACGTCTCTCCTACTTTTCTAATTTTAAGTAAACCAACCGCAGTCACGCCTTTGGAACACAACTGATCTTAGCCATTTTGGATTTATCTCATGTGAAATGCATCTTGTGAGTACTCATACGTGTCTTGTATCTCTGAAGTCCCGGGTTATCCTAGGGAGCTCGGTACCAGACCAGTCATCGGTTCACAGGCTTCTCATCCCAGCTCTGCCATGTCCGGAGCTTGGCTCCAGAGCACTGGCACCGAGTGTCCCATAGTGGCCCAAGTCGTGGAAAGCCAACATGACCAGGCAGTAAGGAAAGGTGCCATGTCACATCTGTGTAACAGACACCATGCACACTGTGAGAATAACGCACTGAGAGCATGTTCTAGAGCAGACAATGTGCAGTGTGTGCCGCTAACGTGAATATGCAGGCATCGGAGTGAACGTTCACCCTCGGGGTTCGCGCGCTTACCCGTCGTGTCCACACACGGGCTCAGGTCTTGCTGGCACCCTCCAAGGGGACAGGCTGTTGGGGAGGAGTCCCAGAGAAAATGCCACGCCCTGACAGGGCCATACGTGGATGCTCGCCACTCAGAACCGCAGCCTTGCTGTCACAGAGGGAGCCTGCTGTCACAGAGGGCAGCGACAGCAGGTGGCAGAGAGGAGACAAGCGCCCCAGAGACGTGTGAGAGATCAGCCTGTGTGCGGGGGCAGCTCCCTCCCCACTTGTCCTGGTGCTCACCGTGGGTAGCGGGACAGTGACAGCAGCTCCAGGAGCCACAGAGAAAGGGCATGGTGCCTCTCTCTTCTCCTCCAGCTGCAGGTAACTGGTCTGCTGGGGGTCGTTGGGGAGTGGCTGTGGGAGATGCCAGGCTAGGATCAGACCAGTGTCCTGAGGAGAGGAGACCTGAATGTCCCCAGAATGAGAGCGTTTAACAGCTGACCACAACTGACAAGGTCCGCAATTGGAGGGGTGGATGCCAGAGGATGTGAGGGCCGGGGCAGAGCACCTGTAACCACATTTGGAAGGTAGAAGTCCCTCTTATTCATACTTTGTTGCCCAGATGCCTCAACTGGACGCTCTCACACACACACACACACACACACACAGGGAAGGGGCAAGAAAAAAATGCAGTGCTTAATCCTGAGAGATGGAAGCACAAATAAAATCCCTTTATTTTTTCCTTTGCAAATTCTACAATTACAATATACTCTTTTCCTACTACAACTGAGTGTAAGGTGGTATATGAAGGGCGCCCGGGTGGTGTCATCGGTTAGGAGACCGACTTTCGGTTTTGACTCAGGTTGTGAAGTTGGGGTCACGGGATGGACCCCACGTCAGGCTCTGCACTCGGCGGGACGTCTGCTTTGGGTCCTCCCTCTCCCTCTGCCTCTGCCCTGCCCGACCCTCGCGTCCACGCCCACTTGTGCGCTCTCTCTTTCTCTCTAAAATAAGGATGCATTTTAAAAAATAAGGTAATATATGAAAATCAGTCACTTGAACACAGAAAATTGTATGTATGATCAACGGCTGCTACTCTGAACATTATGGCCGACAAGTACGCTGGTCCAGTCCACATACAGTGGTAAAGATCATTCAGTAAAACAACAAACATATCGTCCCATCGAGTTCACGTACTTCAACATCTAGCACTAGTTCCCTCCAGCCGTCGGTTTTGTCACTTTCAATACTGAAAGAAGAGAGAGTACAGAATTTATAATTAAGGAATCCATAAAATGTCCCCAATGTTACTCACACAGGATGGGCTTAGAAGCCCCGGGAGAACCCCAGACTGACTCCCACGTGTCGACAGATTATGTTAGCCGTGGCCAAGAGACTCTGTGAAATATCTAACGAGAAGCGGTGGCAGCAGCCTGAATTCCAACAGCGCCGAATTTCTCTCCTAATGTGTAGTGAGCATCATGGGAACAGCACGCGGAAGCATCTAACAACAAGTATTTGGGGATAATTTTAAGGGCACTGAATACAAAGTACAGCATCTCTTTTGCTTCCTCTTTGACTTAAATTACTGCCCATCCCCCCAGCAGGAGAAGCGAGATGAGGAGGTTTCCTGGAGCTTAAAAACTGTGGGGTCACGGGGTGCCTGGGGGGCTCAATCATTAAGCCTCTGTCTTTGGCTCAGGTCATAACCCCAGAGTCCTGGGATCGAGCCCCACATCAGGCTCCTTGCTCAGCAGGGCATCTGCTCCTCCCTCTCCCACTCCGCCTGCTGGTGTTCCCTCTCCCGCTGTCTCTCTCGGACAAATAAATGAATAAAATTCTTAAAAACAACCAAAAAACTATGGGGTCAGGTGAGCACTGTGGATAAAGCTTGCGGGTGAGTGAAATATGGATTTGGGGAAGAAAAATAAAAACTTTTTCCCCCCCTCCTGTAGTGAAAAACAAATCTTTCAGGAAATATGTAAGGAATGTCTCAGCTGCCTTGATTTTAACGTAAGGTCGTTAAGCATGTAGCTGCACGGGGCAAAGTCTCCATTACCAACACAGCTTGCCCTCCCCAGCTGGGGGGTCAGGGAGCCCCAAAGAGTGTATGGATTCTAGTGTCATTCGATATAATATATTTTCTTTGCAATCGATATTTTCCTGTGCATTTAAACACATTAGTCCCAGACACCGCTCATAGACCTCACCGGAAGGGCAAGTTTATGGCATGGAAGGGTGAAAGCAGTATTTCCGAATAGATCTCCTCAATGACATCACTTGTTTCCCTCCTTCTGTTTTAATTAGAACCATCCTCACCTCGCCTCTCTTCGGGGTCTATGGATTTCCATGTGTGCACGTGTGTCGTGGACAGCAGTGTTGCGTATGAGGGTGCTCGCGGGGGGACAGACAGGGAAAGAGCATGTGGTTGAGAAGCAGGCCGGGCGAGAGTCAACAGCAGCTCCAACACAAATGCAGAATGAGAACATGGAAAAGTCCTCTCTGGGCCTCAGTGTGCCCAGGCCTGCATGGGACTGCACGGAGGAAAAAGGACCCAGAACAACACCTGGCAGAATCCTACATTATAACACTTCCAGTGAAGAAAACGCAACGATGTCAAAATTACACTTGAGGTTATATTTAACCTAATGTGTGAAAATGTTAAATTCACACATTTTTTTTTTCTGCCTCTTCACCAAGTAAACTGTTTATGGGGTGATTTTGATTCGTTTGAGATCTGTATCTTAAGTGTGCTTCCAAAACGCATGGTTAGCATAGATAAGGAGCATATCAGAGTGAAAAGGAGGTGGGTACAGGGCTTCAGGAGACAAGGCAGGATTCAGCTGCAACTTGGTTTCCTGAAAAATACCAAATCAAACGGCAAATAGAAATATATTCTAAAACGTAAGCTGCCAGACACCCGCTATCATCAGGACCGTCTTCTGCCCACCGCAGAGCAGGCATCTGGAGGATGGACAAACCAACCCATCCTTGCCTCTTCCACAAAGCCTTGCACTGTGCCTTCAGCGAGCCACAGATCCAGTCCACGCTCAGTGTGTGATGCTACGGAGACCCCATGGTCCAGACTGAATGCTGTTAAGCCAATGACAGTTTTTAGAGATCAGGTCCTGTGATCCTCTTCAAATGTTTTCACAAATTCAAGACTTAAGTATGACACTCTGGATGGAAAATTGGGTCAATTCTGTGTAGGTTCTGCACTAGAGAACACTTTTTTTTTTCCTCCTTTGCAATGGCTTACTGTGACAAAATTTTATGTCAAAATTTTGTGACCCATATACAGTTGTTATGATTCCTAACCAATATGGAAAAAAAAATGAGGTGAATGAAAAATGGCAACTATTAAAATGTCAAGGACTCTGGACATCTTGAAATTTGTCTTGAGTTTCCATGAAATCCTGAATGATAATTAAGTATGTGTACCCACAAGTCTTCATCATTATAATTTTTTCTGGTAATAATTTATTTTTAGTCATAACATCTCAATGAGATTTGCTTCCTTTATTGCCATAGTAAGAAATTTCAAGTGTTCCTTTTTAACTGCCTGGAAACAATGAAATGCGTTGTTGTACTCATTATGACAAGACTCCAGCTAGAAGTCCAAAACAGTCCCTCTATTCAATCCACTGATAATAGTTCTTTTCTGATCATGCCACATCAAGTTTTTGTTTTGCTTTGGGTCTTGTAACATGTAAGAAAAACACTCAACATTAAAAACACACAAGATCATCTTTGCAGATGATATGATACTATATGTGGAAAACCTGAAAGACCCCACTCCAAATCTGCTAGAACTTGTACAGGAATTCAGTAAAGTGTCAGGATATAAAATCAATGCACAGAAATCAGTTGCATTTCTCTACACCATCAACAAGACAGAAGAAAGAGAAATTAAGGAGTGGATCCCATTTACAATGGCACCCAAAACGATAAGATACCTAGGAATAAACCTAAACAAAGAGGCAAAGAATCTGTACTCAGAAAACTATAAAGTACTCATGAAAGAAATCAAGGAAGACACAAAGAAATGGAAAAATGTTCCACGCTCCTGGATTGGAAGAACAAATATTGTGAAAATGTCTGCTACCTGAAGAAATCTACATGTTTAATACAATCCCTATCAAAATATCATCCTTTTTTTTTTTTTTCAGAGAAATGGAACAAATAATCCTAAAATTTATATGGAACCAGAGAAGACCCCGGATAGCCAGAGGAATATTGAAAAAGAAAGCCAAAGTTGGTGACATCACAATTCCGTACTTTAAGCTCTATTACAAAGCTGTCATCATCAAGACAGTATGGTACTGGCATAAACACAGACACATAGATCAGTGAAACAGAATAGAGAGCCCAGAAATAGACCCTCAACTCTATAGTCAACTAATCTTCGACAGAGCAGGAAAGAATGTCCAAAGAAAAAAGACAGTCTCTTCAACAAATGGTATTGGGAAAATTAGACAGCCACATTCAGAAAAATGAAAGTAGACCATTTCCTTACACCACACACAAAAATAGACTCAAAATGGATGAAAGACCTCAATGTGAGAAAGGAATCCATCAAAATATTTGAGGAGAACATAGGCAGCAACCCCTTCAACCTCAGCTGCAACTTCTTCCTAGAAACACTGCCAAAGGCAAGGGAAGCAAGGGAAAAAAAGAACTATTGGGACTTCGTCAAGATCAAAAGCTTTTGCACAGCAAAAGAAATAGTCAACAAAACCAAAAGACAACTGACAGAATGGGAGAAGATATTTGCAAATGACTTATCAGATAAAGGGCTAGTGTCCAAAATCTATAAAGAACTTAGCAAACTCAACACCTTAAGAACAAATAATCCAATCAAGAAATGGGCAGAGGACATGAGCAGACATTTCTGCGAAGAAGACATCCAGGTGGCCAACAGGCATATGAAAAAGTGCTCCACATCACTCAGCATCAGGGAAATACAATTCAAAACCACAATGAGATCCCACCTCACACCAGTCAGAATGGCTAAAATTAGTAAGTCAAGAAACAACAGATGTTGGCAAGGATGGGGAGAAAAGGGAACCTTCCTACACTGTTGGTGGGAATGCAAACTGGTGCAACCACTCTGGAAAACAGCATGGAGGTTCCTCAAAAAGTTGAAAACAGAGCTACCCTATGACCAGCAATCGTAATACTGGGTATTTAGCCTAAAGGTAGAAATGCAGTGATCCGAAGGGGCACGTGCACCCAGATGTTTATAGCAGCAATGTCCACAAGAGCCAAACTATGAAAAGAATCTAGAGGTCCATCAACAGATGAGTGGATAAAGATGATGTGGTATAGATACATGATGGAATACTATGCAGCTTTCAAAAGAAACGAAATCTTGCCATTTGCAATGATGTGGATGGAACGAGAGGGTATTATGCTGAGTAAAATAAGTCAATTGGAGAAAGAAAATTATCATATGATTTCCCTGTTACAAGGAATTTGAGAGGCAAAGTGGGGGGTTTGGGGTTAGGGAAGGAAAAAAAGAACAAATATGGGATTGGGAGGGAGACAAACCATAAGAGACTCTTAATCTCATAAAACAAACTGAGGGCTGCTGGGTGGAGAGGGGTAGGGAGAGGGTGGTTGGATTATGGACATTGGGGAGGGTATATGCTATGGTAAGTGCTATGAAGTGTGTAAGACTGACAATTCACAGACCTGTTCCCCTGGGGCAAATAAGACATTATATGTTAATAAAAAATTTAAAACAAAATAAAACAAAAACATACAGGTCATATAAATCACAGAAACATCAGTGCAAACCAGACTAAAAGGAAATCCCACAATTTTCTACGTAATATTCTTATTTTTTTAAGGAAGACATAGATAAAAATTCTAAGTCTTTAGAAATTTATGGTAAAATAAATTTATGTTGTACTATCATTATGCAATTATAAATCCTTTTTAAAAAGCTGTTGTATGTAAGAGATGAACCACTGAATTCTACTCCAAAAACTACTGTATGTTAACTACCTAAAATTTAAATAAATTTAAATTAAAAAAATAAATAAGTAAAGCATGCAGGGAGAAAAGGACACACTATGGTGATGAACACTGAATAATGTATAGTATTGCTAAATATTGTACACCTGAAACTAATATAACTGTGTATGTTAACCACACTGGAATTAAAATTTTAATAAATAATAAAATAAAAATTTTTAAAAAGGGAGAAAAAAGGCTAAGAGAGTTATAGGCATTTGGGTTCATGTTATCTTTCTAATTTCCATAATTAAATTTTGGGAAAGTTGTTTTATGAATTGACTTCTCCATAGTGTTTTTCATATCTAGACGCTCAGTGCCTAAGACATTATGATATGCTGTAGTCTGAGAAAGAGAAATTCAAATTCTATCTACCACCTTCTCTCTAGCTGACCTTGGGCCAGTGCCTACCTTCATTGAGCATAAGTGACTTGACATGTAAATTAAAGATAATCATTCACAATCCAAATGATTACAGTAAGGACTAAGTAATGTTACACAGGCAGAATATCTGTAAAAGAAATATTGGTGTGTATTTTTTCCAGGAAGTTAAACAAAAAAATATGTAGAATACATATATGTAGAATACAGTAAGTAACACCCATAGAGTGAATGGAAATACAAGAAATACATGAGTTCTTATTAGCCATTGGCCATCCACTTCATTTCCATAATATTCTCAAGTTTACCAAAATACATCTCAAAAGTGAGGGAGAGGAGATGCAACATGGGGGGTTAAGGGGGTAGGAGAAGAGTAAATGAAACAAGATAGGATTGGGAGGGAGACAAACCATTAGAGACTCTTAATCTCAGAAGACAAACTGAGGGTTGCTGGGGGGAAGGGGGTAGAGATGGGATGGTGGGGTTATGGACATTGGGTAGGGTATGTGCTATGGTGAGTGCTGTGAAGTGTGTAAACCTGGCGATTCACAGACCTGTACCCCTGGGGATAAAAATATATTATCTGTTTATAAAAAATAAAAGAAATTAAATTTAAAAAAGAAAAAAATATGGCTTAATTGCCCCCTTCATAAATTATATATGAAAATTGTCTCAGCCTTTTACTTGTGTCTTTAGTAATAAAAAAAGGTGAAAAAAAAAGTTAAAGGGCAAAAAAAAAAATTCTCAGACCCTTTATGTGTATGTGGAACATTTGCAGTACCTACAGAATGGTTTATGCACTTGAACTCTATGGGGCGGGGGGCCGGGATTCAAGTCTTCACTTCCTGCAAAAAGACTCTCCGTCGTACCTAATCATGAGGGACGGCCGTTACATATGGAAGTGGTGAGGAGAGTGTCACATTTATTTGCCTTGCTCAACAGCATTTATTCAAGCCAACCATAAAATTCCTGGAACATAAAAAATCCTTTATTTACATGCAGCTGATTGTATTTTGGGAAGAAGCAATGGAGACACATGTATGTCCAACCCTCCTCCTGACAGCTCTTAATGCTTCCGTCTCAATTTAAGTATAAAGTACTTTTTTCTTCCCCCAGAGAAAACGTTTTCATCCTGCCACTTATAGGGCTGGTGGGCTGGCCAGCTGTCTTAGAGAGCATTATTACCCCTATAATGACACAACAAAATGAGATGTGGCCGCTCGATGAATTATGTCTTTTCTTTACAATACAGTTAGGTTTTTATTCATTTTACTGAATGTGCTTTAGAAAATGAAGCATCTGCCTGTTTGCTTTTCAAGAGCTCAGTGACAATATGGCATGGTAATGCTTTACTCTTTCTGTGTAGGTTTTTTTTTTTTTCTTTTTGCATTTCATAACTTTTTTCTCTAGAATGGAAGAACATAGAGGTCATGGAAATGTATAAGATGTTTGTGGTTATAAAAACCACAAGAGTGGGTTTTATCCAGATCTTCAAAACCAGATTTATATTTTTCTACTTAAATTTAAAACCAATTTTTGTCATCGTATTATCTTCAATAAATCATGGGCGTATATTCATTCCAAAGTGGTTGTTTGGCTTCCCTCTTGGACCATTGTGGTGAGTGATACCAAAGTCGCTGTTGCAGATAACATGGGACCTGCCGTCCCAGAGCCTGCAGTGCCAGAGGGAAGCCAGTACAAGAGAAACAGGTGCCCAAACACATACTTATGTAACAGTTGTGTAAGATGTTTTTCCGGGGAGCAGAAGCAGCCCATGCGAACACCAGAGAATCACACCCTCCACCAGCCCTGTGCACACCCGAATCCCAAAACCTGAGAATGTGGTCATGTGCTTGGCCACAGGGTCTTGACAGACACAGAGTGAAGGATTCTTGGATGGGAAAATTGTACTGGATCATCGGAGGGGACACAGGGTAATCACACGGGTTTTTCAATCTGAGAATTTTTCCAGGCTAGGATCAGAGAGAGTTATACTAAAGAAAAATGGTTGGAAAGATGTGAATTGCTGGCTCTGAAGATGGGAGAAGGGGGCCATGATCCCAGGAATGTCGGCCACCTCTAGAAGCTGGAAAAACAAGGAAATGGGGCTGTCCACTTTTCCTCCAGAAAAGCAGACTTACTGAGCCTGGATTCTAGGTCCCAGTGACCCTAGTCAGATAATGTATTTTGGGCTGTGATTTTTAAAGCACTAAACTTATGGTGATTTATTAAAGCGGCAATAGAAAACCTGTATCTCTTCCCCTCTCTGCAATGAAAACAGCCTATTCACAATGAACAAAAGGGAGTGCTATCCATCTTCTGCGAATCAAAGCGTCCTCTGTTATTAAACAGCTGGATTCTGAGAGTGGAAGCAGTGTGGCAGGAAGCAGGGGCTCCCAATCAGATAGTGGTCATTGCACTCTTACCTTCAGCCCTGGTCACTGGACAAGCAGGGCTAATAGGTTAGGTAGGCACCTATGCAAGTAAGTATGTAGGTAGGTAGGTAGGTAAGCATGTAGGTACGTAAGTAGGTAGATAGGCATGCAGGTAGGTATGTAGGTAGGTAGGTGCAAAGGGAGGGAGGGAGGTAGATAAGCAGGTAGGTAGGTATGTAAGTAGGTAGATAGAGATGTAAGTTGGTAGTATATACACAGGTAGGAGGTCGGTAGCTAGTTATACAGGTAGGAAGGCAGGCACATAATACCTACATACATATAAATACATGATTAGAGATAAATTAAAACTAAAATCTAAAGCATCCATGAGTATTTAGCTCCTAACTGCATGTGCTGATGGTGGGCTCCATGAGCCTTTACCTAAGAAATCTAATTGAAAACCGTCTTTAACAACATCACCATCCTCTTGTCCCTGACTATCAATCCATGGGGTGGTAAGAAGAAAACTGAGTTTTTAGGTTTTACTTTTCCGTTTGCTTTCTAGGATTTAGAATTTTTTTTCCAGTTCCAAGTTAGCAAACTAGCAGAACATTATTTGATAATCTTTAAAAAATTAAGAAAACTAGAAAAGTGTCCAATAATCTAATTATAAAACATCACTTTCTCCAAGAATTCCTGAGTTTGTCAACAGTTTTTTAGATTGTAAAATAAACCAGATTCAATTTTCTACAATCTATTATTACCTTACCGGCTATAATGTGTGGGGAAGTACTACATCTCGTCTACTCCACACTGACTGGAAGATTCAATCTGACCGGCTAAAACATTTGACAAACATGTGTGAAAAAGATATGCAAAGACAAGCCTAGATTATTTCACAAAAAGGAAAAAGAATCCTAGCTCATTTATTCTAACAGCAGTAATTTATTTTTATTTTTTCCATAAAAATATTACATCGTTTCTTTAAAAAAACAAAGCATGATTCAATGTATATGCTTTTATCTCAACTCTCTTGAATGGAATTGTTCTTGAATCAAATATTTAATAAAGAAGTACTGTTTAAGACAGTCTCAGTTCACATTTTCGGTTGGCTAAACCCTAAGTAAAATACAACGCATAATAAAACTTTTCTTATTCATCTAGTTTTTTAAAATAGCCCCTTTAAAAGAATTCTATTGATTCTGACTTACTCATATAGAGTAAAGATTAATTTTTATTTTTTAAAGATTTTATTTATTTTAAAGAGAGAGACAGAGAGCATGAGTGGGGGGAAGGGGAGAGGGACAAGCAGACTTCCTGATGAGTAGGGAGCCCCTCCGGTCTTGATCCCAGGATGCTGGGTTCATGACCTGAGCCAAAGGCAGACACGTAATGGCCTGAGCCACCCAGGTGCCCCAAGATTAAATTTTAAAGATTTATTTATTTATTTATTTGACAGGCAGAGATCCCAAGTAGGCAGAGAGGCAGGCGGGGGTTGGGGAAGCAGGCTCCCTGCTGAGCAGAGAGCCCGATGCGGGGCTCGATCTCAGGACCCTGAGATCATGACCTGAGCCGAAGGCAGAGGCTTAACCCACTGAGCCACCCAGGTGCCCCTTAAAGATTAGTTTTATAAGGCAAGAGCTATAAAAAATTTATTTTAACCTTGGCATGAGCCTCATCTCTTTGCAATATCATCAAGCTAGTATTCTCAAAGTGTCTGTTATTTGCCAGATTATTTGCTTTTAAATGCAACTTAGCCCTCCAAGCAAGTCCATGGAGGTAACTGTTTTTCCCACTGTATGGGTGTACGAATTGACCTTGAGAGTCTAAGGTCATTCCAGCCATTTGGAAGTGACACATCCAGTTTGTGGTGAAGGTGCAATCAAACCCAGAAAGATGTGCAACCTGCACGCACTCATGGTCCCCACACAACCCACTGCCATGGCTGTTACGACTCAGGACCAAGCACCAAGTTTCTTCCACGAAACAATACACGTTGAGGTCAGCTGAGTTCCCTGGTCACTCTGATATGAACAGATACTCTGGCCATGGAAGAAACAAACGCTGGTGCTAGGTATTTCAGAAGTATGAATTGAAAATGGTGTACCGATAGCATACTTCTATGAATAAACATCCAACGACAAGAAATGAACAGCCTCTTACAGTACCAGCCTTCTGGAAAAACCAGTCCTGAATCTTCCTGCAGGCACATATTTTTTTCTGATTCTTAGATTATTTTGTGCTTTCTTTTCCCCAAGTCTCTAACCTTACGACCCATCCACTTAGGACATTTGTATTCTATGTTCTTCCAAGAATATGTCATTTCTCCCCACCTTACCCGTAAATCTTTCTGACACCAGGCCCACTCTCCCCAGTCTGAAGAACAGAAAGGTGAGGGACTAGTTGGAATGATGGCGGGGGGGGAGAGACAGGGAGTTCCAGCCACTGGCCCTGCAGTTATTCCCAGGATATGGAAATATATTCAGGAAAACTAGGACTTCAAAATGTGTTCAAGGAAACAATGCCATTTAAAAACATTATATTTGGGCATTTGTAGGTCATGCCAAATATTATGAGTTTTGAGTGATTGCCTATGTGATTCTAGAAACCAATTATCTGATTACAGTATTGTTTTCCCAAATTTCAAAAACTATTTTATAATTTAGGTTAAACAAATGTCCTCTGCTCTGAAAAAATAGAAAGCATATAATATTTTCTTAATTTACTTCAGCGAGCCAACATACAGGACACCATTAGTTTCAGAAGCAGAGTTCAGTGATTCACCAGTTGCATGGAAAACCCAGTGTTCCTCACATCACGTGCCCTCCTTAATGCCCATCCCACAGTCACCCCATCCCCCAAGCCCCCCGCCCTCCAGCAGCCCTCAGTTTGTTTCCTAGACTTAAGAGTCTCTCATGGTTTGTCTCCCTCTCTTGATTTCTTCCCACTCAGCTTTCCCTCCCTTCCCCTGTGGTCCTCAGTGTTATTCTTTATGTTCCACATATGAGTGACACCATATGATTATCATCTTTCTCTGATTGACTTATTTTGCTCAGCAAAATACTGTCTAGTTCCATACACGTGGATGTAAATGGTAAGAATTCATCCTTTTGATGGTTGAGTCATACTCCATTATATAATATTTCTTATAAGTATTTTCCAAACCATAAACTTATAAAGAGCACCCTTTAAAAATGCTTTAGTGGATATTGTCACATATACCTCTTTCAAATATATATCTTTCTCTCTTCACATTCAAAAGAGGTATATTATTAACTTCAAAAAAGTATCTAATCTAATTGATATTCAAAATACTACAAATGGTAAAAATAAAATAATCTATATATTTAGTGGTAAATATAAGATTACAAAATGAGATAGATACAAATTAATATGAATAGTTACATAGTGAACAAAATAACTATTATTATTATTATTATTTCAAATAATAAAATTAAATCACACAATTATCAATGACCGAAAACATATTAGCATTATTTCAGTGGCTGGGGCTGGCAATTATTTGACTAGCAGTAAAATAAATGAACAATTTAGGTGTTTTTCACACATTCAAGAAAGATTTTTAAAAATAAGTAGTATTTTATTTGACTGACTCTCTTGTAGTTATTCTGCAGTTGAACTTTATCTAAACTTTGAATAGCTGATTGCATTTTTATCTCATTCCTTTAAAACTGTTGTCTAACCATTAATACTTCTTAAACAGAAAATTATTTTAAAAACTTCATTATGCACAGGAGGTTGTTTATGCATTGAGAGGTGTGCATTGCAAGGTTAAGCATTTACATGCTGATATCCAATGAAAAACTAAAAAAAAAAAATTTACTTATGTGAGAGAGAGAGAGTGAGAGCAAGTGATCAGGGGAGGGGCGGAGGGGGAGAGAGAATCGTAAGCAGACTCCCCACTGAGCGTGGAGCCTGACACGGGGTTTGATCCTACGGCCCTGAGATCACAACCTGAGCCATAACCAAGAGTCAGACCCCCAACTGATTGAGCCACCCAGGTACCCCCCAATGAAATTGTTTTTCAATAAATGTATAAATCAAAAAGTCAATAGAGATAATGTAACATTTCATAACATTTTAAAATAACAAATGATTAAAGTTGATAATGCTAAAGGCTAAAATGATTACATTGAAATAGATACAGTTGCAGATCTGGTGTTAGGATTTATGAATCAGTCCTTATTTGAAGAGAAGCAGGTCAGCATAGAGCAAGAACCCACAGGTACACCCATGTTAATTAGTCTAATTCTCTCTATTCCCAGGAATGTACATTTAGATGACATTTATTATCGTATGAGATACTGATGCCAAGAGAAGTAAAACCTAAAATCCCAAGAGTAAGCTGTTGAACAGTTAAACATCTGATAGTACATCAGGATAAATGGGTTTTGTTCATACTGAGCAAAAAACACACATTTATTACCTATTGAGTATAATGTTAGAATGTGGAGGCCAACGCACATTATGAATTTGTTGATGGAAAACATGTAAACATGTGGGTGGAGACTTCCAGGTAACAGGAAGGAAACTAGATATGACAACAGAGCAAAGACACGTTCCTTCTTTTCAAAGGCAAATTCCCTTGTTGTGATGGCTTCTGCAGTCAAAACACAACATGAGAAGGAAAAGAAGGTGAGGAAGTAGGAGAAAAAAAGAAAAACAAATTAGATCTTATTGGAATCCTTTTCAGGAGTGAAAGAAAAGCAGTTCTCCAAGCAATGGAGTTGCCAGCCTGTTATAATTACCTTGTTATTAAAATTCTATTTTATCTGTTTTCAGAATTACCATGACTATAGAAAGCCGATAATTGATGTTCCCGTTCATTTGCCTTCTGCAGTTTATTAATCTAACATGAACTATAAGAGAAAATTATATTTTTAACTTCAATATCAGATGGATCTGACTTGTTCTATTTTCTTTTTCTTCCTGAAAATAACTTGAAGAAAATGAATGTAGAGTAATAAAACCTAGGCTGTGATATGCAGCCGAATGGCATAAAACCAATTCTATAAAAGATCATGATGAGTCAAGAAATGACTAAAAATATACCAGGAAGAAAAAGCATGAAAGATGGAGAAAATATACTTGTAGGGATTTTGCATCATGGAAATCAGAAAAAGAACATCTAGAAAATTATCCTGTTTTATAACGGCTTACTTTAACAACCAGGTTGGAAAATTACAGTAGCATTATGTATCCCTTCAAAATACAAGCAACTGTAGACTTTCTTAACTGTCGTTGCTGATATGCCTTCTAGATTTGGTGCATGAAAATTCAGCCTTAAACAGAATACATTGGAGAGCAGAGAAACGCACATGTGAAAACTTCCTTCTTCTTAACTACGAACCATAATGAGTTCTATCCTCTCCACTCCCGTTTCTGACTCTTTCCTTCTCTGATCATTCCTTCTTTCTTGAGTCTTGCCCGCTAATGGCTTATCCTATAGCAGATGTCCAAATTTTCTATTAAAAAAACAAAACAAAACAAAACAAAAAAATTCTTGGGGCACCTGGGTAGCTCAGTGGGTTAATCATCTGCCTTCAGCTCAGGTCATGATCTCAGGGTCCTGGGATCGAGCCCTGCATCAGGATCTCTGCTCAACGGAGAGCCTGTTTCCTCCTCTCTCTCTGCCTGACTCTCTGCCTACTTGTGATCTCTGTCAAATAAATAAATAAAATCTTAAAAACAAAAAACAAAAAAAACCCCAAATTCTTCCCTGGAGCCCAAGGTTCATTCTATAAAAGGCTTTACCTTCCTAACCCTTGTAAGGCTTCTGAAATGCAGTCACGTAATTCACTAAAATGCAAAGGGCTTCCAATTGTTCTCCTTGCTTCCTATAAGCCCTGCTCCTAAGTTCTTCCCGGTGATCAGATATCTTCCCTCCATCTTGTCAGCAGAGCAAGAATTCTAAATAGCTGATACGTCCTATGACTTTAATGCTAGGACTCCTTTATGTTCCGGCAGTTTTATAGTAATATGAGAACTTCCCGTTAGGACATGCAAGGAGTTTCCCAGTCTGTCCTGGATCTCCTTTCCAAGTCTCTTCTCCCATCATTTACTCAGTGGCCTCCTCTTCTCTGGTCATCATGAACTACTTGGATTTCCAGTCTGCCAACACCTCTACAACCTCCCCCCCGACCCTGGGCCAACCCTCCCTCCCTTGAGCACACCTTCTCCCTTGTGCCTCTCCCTGGATCCCCAGCCTCCTTCTCCCCAGGACTCCTGCTCGCGTTTATGCTTCCTTGGGAAAGCATCTTCTCTGTCACTCCTTGCCACATTCCGTCTCCCCGCCCCTTCTCCCTCACCCTGTCTTACCCAGCACACCCACACCCCCAAACCCCACAGTCAATCACAGCATCCCTGAGGGCTGGAGTTAGGTTTGCCGTGTGGTTTTTGTTTAATGTCTTCCCTACAAGGTCTACAGTCACGGGACACATTCAGTTGGGAAAAGTAGATATGTGTGATATCAACTCTGACCCACCCAAATCCAATTTTTTCTTCTTATGATTCTGTCGTGGGCATTGAGGGCCCTTAGGACTATCATTCATTTGAAACAGAAAAGACCGAGTTTTCAAATTTAAAAGGCAAATAGTAATTAGGTAATGGGATTCTTCTTTTATAGAATAGCTTAATGCTAGTGTTTCTTGGAATTTTATAAATATTCAACCAGGAAACGAAGTATCTGGTCAACTTCACGAAAGGCGTAAAGGCGTAGAAATCTATAACTAACTGAGTAGTATTTAACTAATGTTTTGAGCAGCCCAGATAAAAACTTTATCTGAGAAAGCCAATTTCCACGTCAGCTTACTTGTTTGAGTGTATCCTTGATTTGTCTGGGTAAGTTAAAGCAGTAAGAATCAGTAAAACTTTAATATATTGAATTAGCAGAGATATCGCCCATTCAGTTAGTGGACAGCCGGCGCTTATCTATAAGACCTCGAGACCATTACCAAGCTCAGATTTGGTCCACATTTTCAACACGGGAAACGCTCTCTGGCAGTACTCACTCTTTGTCTCTCAGTGTTTGGTACAAGCAACAGTAGCTTAAGAATAAACTGGATGGCCTCAGGCCTTCTTTTCACTCCCCTAAGCAGGAACCATTTCTACAGAAAATTACTACTACCAACAGCCAACCAAAAATATGAAAATAAAGGCTTAAAAGTAATTTGTAATATAAATACATCCTTCCTTAGGAAATTCATATCTACATGTTAATCATATTCCGAAATTTTACTTATTCTAATCGCTGAATAGGTTATAGAAAAATTTCATTCCTTACTTGACATTAATCAAGCACATCAGATTAAAACGAGTTGAGGAGTACCTAAGTGGCTCAGTCAGTTAAACATCGGCCTTCAGCTCAGATCATGATCTCAGGGTCTTGGGATCGAGTCCCACATCAGGCTCCCTGCTCCGCAGGGAGACTGCTTCTCCCTCTGCCTGCTGCTCTCCCTGCTTGTGCTCTCTCTTTCTGAGAAATAAATATAATCTTTAAAAAATAAGATAAATAAAATAAGGTGAATTGAAAGAAAATCCAAAAGATTCAAACCTTTCCTTTTGCGCCTTTCCCTAACCCACTATCCTTACATCCAAGTCTTAAATTCATTTGACTTTCTTTATTCTCTGTTTATCTTTAAAATAATACCATTCATCTAGAATCATTTTACCTAAATCAAAGTCACTGAATTATTGTCATCAAATCACCAAATGCAGCAGTTCATGTACCATGAGACAGTTGGAGCCCCTTTGAAAATGCTACTATATGTTTCAATGTATTTATCTCTATTTTTATCTTTTGCACACTTTTGAGCATCCAAAGGTATAGTTAGCCAAATTGGGCAGAAAGACGCTTTGCGAAATTGGCAAAAAAAATAACCCATAAATTGCTTCACAAAAGCAACATCCCTCCTCTTACATTAAATTCTCTAAAATGGCAGCATCTTTAGTTTGAAAGGGAGGCTTTAGGCAAATGGAACGTTAAGCAAACTGACTTGCAAGTAAGGACCTGGCAAAGAGTGTTACAGACTCACACCTTCTTCACAAATAATTCCCTCCAAACTTGCCGTGTGCACTTCTGGACATCCGGTGATAAGTTTTCAGTGGGATTCTTCGAGGGCGTGAAAACCTAACCAGCTTTCATAATCAAAAATCTACAGAAAACATTCCGTCAACATCACGCATACACTATTTAGGAACAAAACGGAATTAGGTAAACCATATCCCTATTTTTAGAGAGATATCTTTGGTTCTAAAATTGAAGTTGAAAGTAGCATTTTGTGGGGCGCCTGGGTGGCTCAGTGGGTTAAGCCTCTGCCTTCAGCTCAGGTCATGATATCAGGGTCCTGGGATCGAGCCCCACATCAGGCTCTCTGCTCAGTGGGGAGCCGGCTTCCCCTTCTCTCTCTGCCTGTCTCTCTGCCTACTTGTGATCTCTCTCTGTCAAATAAATAATTAAAATCTTAAAAAAGAAAAGAAAAAGAAAATAACATTTTGTGTGGTAGTCATGCAATAAGAAGACCCATAGATTCCTGTTCAATTATAAGAAGTATGGGTATTGTCCAGCGCATATTCAAGTCATGCTTTGAAACAATGTATCAGTGAATAAATTATTCTTTATTATGTTTAAAGCACCTTCAGCTACATCTCTATTTATTTTTTTTTACATTTAATGCCTAAATTAATTTCTAATTTACTTAGAACCTGAATCAAAACTCGAGATTCAGCAACCAAAGACATATCTACAAATAACTTCTAGAAAATCCCCAAACCAACTGAATTAAAAGACTTTAATATCAACATGTGTGGGGTGCTCAGGTGGCTGAGTCTTTAAACATCTGCCTTCAGCTCATGTCGTGATCCTGGGGTCCTAGGATCGAGCCCCGCATTGGGCTCCCTGCTCAGCGGGGAACCTGCTTCTCCCTCTCCCACTTCCCTGGCTTGTGTTCCCTGTCTCGCTACGTCTCTCTCTGTCAAATAAATAAATAAAATATTTTAAAAAATAGATACTCTTATTAAGATATGGAAACTGTACTTCATCCCATGTGATCCTATGTCATTAACGTTCCTGGCATTCTAGCAAATGAGAAAAACTCACTTAGTCTGTGTTATCCTTCTGGACTAAGAGATGGATGGCTCTTAGAGTTTTTTTCAGATTAGAGATTCTAGAAATTTTGAATTTTTATAGAATGTCATTTTTTTAATAAAATACATTTTAAGAGGTGCCTGGGTTGCTCATTCATTAAGTGCCTTTGGCTCAGGCCAGGATCCCAGGGTCCTGGGACAGAACCCCACTGCAGGCTCCCTGCTCCATGGGGACCCTACTGATGCCCCCACCACTTATGCTCCTTCTCTCTATTAAATAAATAAATAAAGTCTTTAAAATATAAAATATATTCTAAAAAATAAGAGTCTGACATCATCAGTAAATTCTAGTTATCTACACAATAATTCTCTCTACCGGGTGCCTGGGTAGCTCAGTGGGTTAAGCTGCTGCCTTCGGCTCAGGTCATGATCTCAGGGTCCTGAGATGGAGCCCCACATCGGGCTCTCTGCTCAGCAGGGAGCCTCTTTCCCACTCTCTCTCTCTGCCTCTCTGCCTACTTGTGATCTCTGTCTGTCAAATAAATAAATAAAATCTTTAAAAATAATAATAATAATAATTCTACCATTGCAATTATCTTATTAAGGGACAACAAAAAAAATCTCAGATAAAATAATTTTTGATGTTATGCAACAACATGAGCTAATGTTCAAAGTTATGAAAAATTTACCCAATTTGCCTTACATTTCTCATCGGCTGTGAACACCCCAGTCCAGTTCATAGACCAACATTCAGGGAACAGCCCTTTCCAGCTGAACTCTCTCCTAGTGTAGGAAGCTGAGGGTAATGATTATTGTGAGTCAGAAATGTGACCCTGGTCTTCTGATTCCCAACCAGCGTCTTTCATTATGTCCAGCTCAAGACCTGGTGTTGAGTTCTGAGTCCTATGTTTTGTTTTGTTTTGTTTTGTTCCTACTCCTAAAAAGTGGGTTGCTGAACGAAGACTGGATCTGCAGTCGTGTTCAGCTCAGTCGTGGCCCACACGGAAGAACACAAACTCTTCATCCCATCGAGCTTATTTATATACTCCAAAGGAACATCTGGACAATCTCTCGCTAGTCTATAAACCAAATGGGGAGAAACCGAGTTGGAATGTAAATCATATTTCACTAATGGCTACATGTTGTCTGTGAACCAGATGGGTCACCCCACTCCAAGAGCAAGGGACGCGGGTCCTGGCAGCCTACCCAGCAGTGCTACTCACTCTGTGCCTTACTGCTCCAGACGGGCAGCAACGGAACCTGTCTCAGGGGCCATGTGTCAAGTTCTTCATTCGGCACTGAGATGCTCAATCCATCTTCAACACCCCTGGCCAGGCCATGATGAAAACCCCTCCTACCTCGGGGCACACATATGGACACCAACTAATTACCAGAATGAGGAAAATTGTTGAATATGATTTAGTGCGTTATTATCAGGGAAATGATACATACAGGGTTGAAAAAGAAATTAAATTTGCCTTCTTGCTGGCAAATCCGAAGAAAAACCAAATGTCCGCTTTCTCTGTTTTTAATGGTTTTTAACAGTCAAGTAGGATTTTTGCTCTGCCATGGGGCCGAACCCAGAAACGGGCTGTGTTGGTGGGCGGGGCATGGGTTGCTTTGAAGCATCATGGCTGTCAGGGGGGCCACGCTCTGGTGACACGGTCATCCTGCCACAGAATGGAGGAGAGCATGGTGCAGACACAGCCTGACTGAGAAGTGTAAGGGAGTAAGACAGACCTGCGTGCTAGAGTTTGGGGCCGAAGATCAGATGAGGTACAAATGGTGAAGGCCATTTTTCTCTCTCTAGTGTCAGAGTGTGAACACTTCCTCAAGCTGGTGAGATCAGTGGAGGGCATTGTTCATCGGAGAGGAAAGGACACGGGAGATGGGGCTACGCCATCCAGAACAGCCTGCCCCAACCTGAGAATCACAAGACATCATTAAGAATAAGCAGGTTTGGAACTATCTCGCGGAGAATTGTTTTCCCTTCCTTCTGGAGCTGACGCGGATTCGCTGATGTGTTTTTAAGCACGACCGTGCCTCCTTCAGAATTTGTATGTGAAAGATGACTCAGGAAACAATGTACTACTAAATCATTCATCAATACTGAAGGTACAATGGCCACTTTTGTTTTCCGCTTTATTTCCTTAGATTCAGTCAGCTTCTCTGGAAATTTCTTTTCTCCCTTCCTTCTGCATATTCAGTGGCCTGATTCCCATTGAATGGGATCATTCTTTGCAAAATATTTCCTACCACAAAATATGCTGCCATGAGAATTAGGGTAGGCCACGAAAATAATCTAATATTGAAATCCTCTCCATGGAGCAAAGTGATGGTGTGTGATTCAGCGGCAGACTGAAAGCCACTTAAATACTGCATGTCACAGCTTCTATCATTAATTTTCCTTCAAATTAATAGCAAAGACTTTTTTCCAAACTTCCGGCAATTTTCAGGCACTTGCCTACCAACCCACAGGCAGTGACTATCTTTATTCAAAAGTTAAAAGTTAATCCATTTTCTAATCATCTCTTGTATCTCTAATAATCTCTTTCTAATCATCAATACACTTAATGCAAACTACATACTGGCATTATTTAGCCTCTACTGTGTGCTAAATGCTATAGGAGATGCTCTACTGAAAGTGAGTATGACAGGATCAGATCCTGTGTGGCTGGAAGTAGTGTAACACGCCTGCTACGGGGCAGCTGTTCCATGGGTTTTATTCCAAAAAGCAGTATGAGCATCTTGGGGACCATGTCACCGGTCCCCTAAGCCAGGACACAGGGTGAAGAAAGGTTTGGAATGTGGGTTCCTTGGGTGGCTACCTGGCCTAGGACGTGACAGATGAGTAAATTCAAGGAAGGATGGATAGGGGACAGAAACAGACCATGAGCAGAGGAAATAAATTACCTGCTTATCCTGGAGTGACGCAAGGGATTTTTTTTTTCAGTTTTGTTTCTTTTTATTATTTGTTTGTTTATAATATATCTACAAATCAATATGACATCTGTAGAGCACAAAACTCTTAAAACCAAGTAAAGCATCTTCCAAATGATTCCAAGGGCAGTCCTCAATATTTTCCAAAAGAATGAATGGATGCGGGCTTGTTGTTTAGACCATCGCAGGGGACTAAGGGACCAGAGTATATTGAACACACAGTCATTCAGGACACATGGAGAGAAGGGCAGAGTCCTGCTGACATGATGACGGATGGGAAAGAACAGAGAAAACGATGAACAGATCTCCCAGCACCCACTCCCTAAACTTCATCCCAGTTTTCACTCTTATTTCTTAGACCTCCGTAAGTCATTGTGTGGTGAGTTTAAAGTACCCTCACCTATGACAGAGGCCAAGAGACGGTGACAAAACTCATGGGCTGAAATGGAAATCAGGTTTGCTTTCTTAGAATTTCAGAAAGAGTCTTTATCAGAACTTCAAACACAGGCATTGTGTGTGTGTGTGTGTGTGTGTGTATGGGAAAGTGTGCCTGTGTGTACAGGCATGCGAGCACACGCATGTGCATGTGTGTATGTGCGTGTGCGTGTATGTGTACAGTGACCATCACAGGCATCTGTCCATCAACATACATTAACACACTTTGAATAACCCATGCAATATGTGTATTTCAAACGTTGCATGACCTTCCTAGAAGCCTTTAAATACAGACACATTTTCAAGGAAAACTATGCCAATAAGGCTTAAACTGCATTTTCTTAAAATGCCTTTTTTTTTTTTTTTTTTAGGTTTTACAACTTATTTTCTTTCTGGCCTACTCCTGATGAACACAAACGAGCACACTTCACAGGAGAAGCGGACACAGGACCTACTCTGTCAGGATTAGTGAGAAAGTCAAGCGTGATTTTGTTCCAGTTTTAACGGTTTCTTCCAGGCTGGCTCAGAGAAAGCCAGGGAGCGAGCAAAATAACAGCCCTTCTATGTCTACCACGTGAATAGGCCTCAGTTCTCAGGGTGCTGACCTCGGCAGACGCACAGCATCCCAAACAGGGGCCAACAGGGACCCTGTGTCCGAGCCCTGGGGGGCACCTCCAGCTGTCACCTCTAGGTGGCGCCCGTTCTCAGGAATTCGCTTTCCTCCATTCCCAGCCCAAAAGCCAACATTCAAGAACACCCTCCCCCATTGGGTTCTATCACCAAAAATTTGCATTTGGCTTTTAAATGTCCACAGCTGGCATTTCTCTTGAAACTTTTTAGTTAAGATGTAAACAACTTATGCAAGCCAAGGTCCATGTCTGAATCAATAGTACCATAAAACCGTCAACGCTTCCTGAGCATTCTAGACCGAGAAAAGGATGTGAAGGCTCCTGAGCCTCCACTGACACACAGGGAGCTTGTCCTTATTTCTTAGACCTCAAGATCCTCCATACCATTCTGATAAGTGGAGAGCAGTTTCTTTTTCTTCCCCAAATTTGTACATAGGATACACAAAAAATAAGTATTTGGTACTCACAGAAGTTAGGATCATATGAGGACTGAAAATAAAACTTTTTTGTTTGTTTCCTTTCCTTACCTATTCTTTCTTAGGACTAAGGTTTCAAAAAGTACAGTCTGGAGAAAGGCTACAGCTATGTAGTGAATGCAGTCAAGTTAAAACAAGAAAAGCTAGAGAACAGTATATGTTAATTTAATAAAAAGGAAAAAAAAGGAAAGCTAAAGAAAATAATTTGAAAGAAGGAAATGGGGACATAGGCTCACGCAGGACTGATTCACACAAGCGTCTTGGATTTGGGATTTTAACCAGAGGTTGCCCACTTGGTCCATGTAAAGCCGGTTTTCTAAATCCACATCCTACAGAAAGGAAGGAATTTCAAGAGGCTTTTCCTTACCCTCCTCTCAGTCTGGACAACACTGCCCTCATTTGCATACTCTTGTGGTGTGAGGGGGATGTACCAGGAATCCACAGTATTCCTAGCTTCCTAAGTACATCTGTCACCTTCCTACTTGTCTGTCCCTGCGTGCACACCTTCTCCTGCCTGCAACGCTGGCATCTTGCCCACGCTGCCCGGCTCTCCCCACTGGCCCACTCAGGGCCCCCCGCCTGCCGAGATCCACCTCCAGCGCTGCATGTCCACAGACGCCTTAGTTGACCCGGCCACTTGCAACCGTACACACTTACCTTTAGGAAAGCATGGATCTGCTCACTTATTGACAGCTCCCACTGGACCAAGACACTCAGGGTCCAAGAACTGAGTCTTGGGTCCCCCGCAAGTGACAAAGTCTCCCACACAGCTCGCCGTGATGACATAGTGGGTGAATGCATACATGGTGCACCAAGAGCTCAATTTTGTACCATAGTTATGGGAATGAGTGAAAAAAGCCACCCCAGCCCCAGTCATCCTGGGAGGGTGGTAACTGAAAAGGTCTTAAAACTTCAAAAATTATTATTCTCTTTATAGAAAAGAAAAGGCTTCAGATGGAAATGTATGGAGAGTTATAATCAAATCAAATAGGAAACACAAGCATGGGGTTCTAGAGCCATGTTGGCTTGGCAAGTCCATCCCCTCTGTTCCTTCCCCACCAGTCATGATCGCGGAGGCCCCTCTCAAAAGCCCAAGGCTTCCAGGAACCCTTTTCCAAAGGCACTAATTTCAGAAAAGTCTCCATAGGGAAGACTGCTTTAACTGGAATTTATTTCTCTTGAAGGAATACATTCTGCAACTCATTAAATCAGGCCACATCATGTGTCTGTTATACAACACGAAATACGGATCTCAACATTCTAACACAATGTAATACCAGTCCACAGTGTTTTCTGAGGGACAGAGAAGAAATAAGTCTTAGATACTTTCCAAGCCCCTGTTTGTAAATGAAAATGTGTGGGTCACAACTAGCCTTCTTGATTACGAAAAGAAACAAACAAACAAAAAAACAAACCCAAAGAAAAACAAAGAAAATCGCCTATTTAGATACAAGGTTTAGAATTTTCAGAAGACTCCAGTACACACTGTACCCATTCAAGCCCTGAGCACCTGCTATGGGCTGGGGCCTGCCCTAGACTCTGGAAATCAAGAGTATCTCATCTGATTTTAAGGAACATGGTGCCTGACAAAGGAAAGAAGATGCATAAAATGTGACTTTAATACAGTATGACAGATTTTATAATGAAGATACAAAAAACTTTATTCTCTAGCTACACACAGCCAGTTAAACACAGGGAAGAGAGATACATTTGCTGTGGCATCACCAGTGGGGCCGGGGGTGGAGGGGGGACGGTGGCAGAGGGTAAGGTGGCTTCCCTGAGCACGTAGATGAGCTCCACCCTGAAGAGAAACCATCTGGTCAATATCAGAAAGTTGCCCTCTCTGTGGACACCATGCAAGTAATGGCAAGGAAATAGCTGACTCAGTTTACCTCATCAGAAAAAAAGGAATACACTGTAAGACCTAATTTTCTTGTCTAGACATAAAGGTTTAGAAAATACAGGTTCCTGAGTTCTGAATCCAGGTTCTTGGACGTGTGTATGTATGTGTGTGTGTGTTTTCCAAGTCGAGGGACGTTGTCTATGATCTTCACCACAATAACAATATCCATACGTATCGAATAATTAATTCTAATTAATAAACTAAGTCATATGGCACAGAACACTCAGGAGTGTGGGCTGCTCTCGGATGTACATCTTTCATACAATGGCGCTCATCACAGGGAGGCTGACGATTTCCAATACTCGTCGTTCCATCTATTTTTGTCATCATTGTTCCATTCATGACAGTCCACATTCTTGGCCCCTTTCCCCTCAGTGTCAGCCTTGTTCCCTGACAATTGCTTCTCCTAAGAGTTTTCCTGAGGCACCACTTCTTGGTGCCGCCATAACAAAAACCAAAGAGATACTCTTTCCGCCTATGATCTGAGCCTTGGCAATCGTTTAAGCGGCTGCTGCTTCCACTGTGGCATGACTACGACTCAAGAATTGCGTACGCACAGCTATTCAACAAACACTCTCAAATAAGACTGCATTGTGCAATTTCCTACGAAACAGTCATAACCCACACGTGTGGTCTCCAATGCACAATGTTACCCATTTCCTTAAAACCCAGCGTAAAGGATCAGATCCAGGGACTCCCTTGTTCTCTGTCCCTCCTGCTGTGAAATTCCTCCTTCACCCTCTTCTACCAAAGCACTCCTCTATTACCTTTCACTGATGGAAAATGTAGTTATGCCCCTCAGTGCCACCTCGGGTCTCCTTACGTGCTCTCGTGTGACACGCATCTGTAGGCAATCTCCTTCACCTCCGTGGCTTCAGCTAGAACATGGCTCTGTCCCTGGCACAGCCCGAGTCCTCCACAAATAGTTACAAAACGAACACACTGAGGAAGAACCTCTCCGGTAACAGTGTCTGGTCCCGTTTTCATACCCAAACCTCTCTCCGGGCTCCGGCTGCCCATTTCCATCAACCTCTGGAATATTTCCACTGGGATTTCTCACAAGCGCTGCAAACGTGACTTCAACATGCATGCCAATTAAAAACACGAGTTCAAAAAGATTGGTCTTACTTTCTATGGCTGGCTACAAGACACAACATCTACACAATCTCGAACAATTCTTTGTTCTTTTGTAACAAATAAATGTTAAATAAAAAACAAAAATAAAATAAATTAAATAAAAAACAAAATATTAAATAAATGTTATGTACAAATGATATAATTACCACATGATAGAAAGTATCACCCCCAGGGTAATTAAAAAAGACAGCAGTGCAGGATTTTCTGAAAAGATTGTATTCTTAGAGACTCAGAGGATGGAGAAGGAGATCTGCATGTGGAAAGGCAGGAAAGAGGAACAGACTGTGGCAGGAGCAGCGAGGCGCTCAATGAGCAAAAGCGCCCCACGTCCACAAGGTTGTAAGAAGCAGAGTGAGAGGAAGGTTACGAGGCCAACTCACTGGGGGGATTCTGTCTGAGCTAAGGGGTTAGGGTGACCACAGGGCTTTAAAGGTAGGACAGTAAAAAATATCTCAATGCATATTTTTATATGTTGCCTTGTAAGAACATCTCGTACTAGTGCAAAACCTTGAACAGGAAGAAGTTAATAAGAAATTTCAGTTTCTCTGAGGAACCCTGATGGCTTTTCTAGCACACTGACAAAAGGCATGGACAGTAAGAACTGGCAGAGTATTTTGGAGATGGAATTAACAGGACTTGGAGGTTAATCGCAGCAGGGGAGGGAAGGAGAGAAATCAGGATGGGTTCTCAGGTGTCTGGCTTGCACAACTCATTTGCTGGGATGAGAAAGTCTGACATGGGAGCAGGTTGAAGAATACAGAGGTATAGGGCGACCCAGCAGATGTCCATTCCATACCCAGAAGCAGATCCAGGAAGAGACCTGGGGCTGAGGAGAGCTAGGGGAATCACATAGCTTGGCATGGCACGATAGGAGATCAACAGCAGAATCCTGGGGAAGCAATGCCTCCCCACGTTCTTCACAGTGGTACACGAGCTCATGACTCACACATTAGGACTGGATTCACAGGCAGGCAGAGACTGCCTCGCTGGTTCTCCCTTAGTCCACAGCACAAGCTTCCCTGGACAGACTGCCAGGGAGGAAGCCAGCTTTGCCCATCTTTTCTTTTCTTTCTTTCTTTTTTTAAGATTTACTTATTTGACACACAGAGAAAGAGAGAGAGAGAGTAAGCTGCAGGGGGAGAGGGAGGAGAGGACTCCCCAGTGAGCAGGGAGCAGGACATGGGGCTCTATCCTGGGACCCTGCGATCATGACCTTAGTTGAAGGCAGACGCTTAACTACCCGAGCCACCCAGACGCCCTTGTCCAGCTTTGACCCAACTTTAGTCTGGGGAAGGTCACTAAATTCAACCACAGAAGTGGAGAATGTAACTTAAAATGTAGAGAAGTTTCAAGAGAATAGTTAACACCACTACAGTCCTGTCCCCGATTCCTAATTCAAACTGGTCTTACTGTCTTACGCTCCCACAAATACTTCAACTGCATCATATCAAATGGAATTTATCAAAAGCGGAGAATTTCCTGTTAAACACATCATATTGAATACAGCCATGCACTTGCCTCTTCTTACTCGTGACACACTTCCAAGGCACGGCAAAGCTCATCTCCACAAGGACAGAGAGAAAAGGAGACACACCGACAGCAAGAAAGTTTTAGAAGTTGTAAGGTCCCCCAATCAGGCGGAAAGGACTTAGCAGAATTGATAAAGCTGACATCTAAGGGGTCAGACTGGGAATTCCAGAAGCCAGCCAATTTGTAACACAGACTCCCAGAAGGCCTCAGGAGCGGCAGCCCTCACATGCTTCTGAAAACGTGTGAAAAGAGGGCCCCAAAGAGGAGGATGCGTGAGAACACTGAGTAAGACAGATTGGCATCCCCAGATACTGTCCCTTCCCCACTGGGAGAGCCTACTGCCATGCCCACGCTGGAGAAGGCTGGACGCTTTCTCCCCAGAGATGCTGAATCAGCCAGCAGACAATGGGCAGAGCTAAATTGGGAATGTGCATTAAGAGAAAATCTATACCCGAAAGGTGAGACGCCGAGCCTCCTTCCCTCAGTCGGCTGTGAGACTTCTCAGTGGAAGCCTTCTCCTACCAGGAAAGACTTCGTAGAATTCTTGGCTGAGGATACTCAGCCAGCCAGAGACACTGCCTCCAGAGGCTGAGGTTCAGGGAGTCCCTAATGAAACTGCCCAGCACATCTTCCTACGGCCAGGCTGTCCACTCGACCACTTATCCCCATGGCAAATAAACCCTAATGCCATTGACGTTTTAGTCCCGCTCTCTTAAACACAAGCTGGCATCCAAGCATCATCCATCAATTACAAAACCCATCACTCTGAGAAAGGCCAACCCATCAGCACACAGAGAGGCAAGTAGAAGAAAGTCTGCAGACATCACCCATGACCAGGAACAACCTCCTCACAAACTCTGCTGGCCAATTCAATCAAAACTCCTGTAATACTGCAGAACGTAGCCCTGGGCCAGAACAGCCCTATGCCAGGTTACCATTCTCACCCGCATTGCTTTTAATTTCTAAATAATATATAAAACTTGGGAGAGACAGGTGGTATGGTGTGAATGTGCCCCCCAAAATCAGACACTGAAATCCTAAGACCTGTAGTGATGGTCTGTGGAGGTATGGTCTTTGGGAGCTGGTTAGGTCCCAGGTGGAGCCCTCGGGAATGGGATCAGTGCCCTTCTAGAAGAGTCTGCGGAGAACTCCCTCGTCCTCCACTGTGTGAGGACACAGCAGGAAAATGCCTCTGTGAACAAGGTGGAGGCCCTCACCAGACAGGGAAGCTGCCAGGGTCTCAATCTCATCATCTAGCCTGCCTCCAGCTCTGTGAGAAGACCATTTCTGTTGTTTATCAGCCTCCTTTCTATGGTGTTTTGTTAGAACAGCAGGAATGGACAGATGGAGACAACAGCTCTGTCCCACTCCCTTGTGGTTCACGATGTCACAGTCTTATTCTACACGATGACTTTAGTGCCTGGCCCATAGTAAGTTCTCAACAAAATGGCTAATGTTGCTATTACTAATACCTAAGAAAATAGAAAAATCATAGATACAGACAGAGGTTAAGGGCCATGACTTAACAATGTGTTTGCCCAGTGCCTGGTGATTAGTGCTGAAGCAAATGAGAAAGACTTCCCATTCTTCCCTCTTAATTGTGACAGCAGGTGCCAAGTTCAACGACTGAAGAAGTATGTAAGGTTTTGTAGGTGAGACAGGCTGAGCAGGACACTCTTTCTGCTCTGAGGAAGGCTGCCATGCAGTGCTGCGAGAGTTCTGGACTAAGGGAACTGATGTGTTTGCCAGGCTCGTAGTCACTGAACATACCACAAGTGGGCTTGCTTTCCTTCTGCTTATGGACGTAATCATCAAACTGTGCACAAGTCCAACTCACTCAAATGGCTTACGATCCCAGTGCTACAAGAGTCTGTCTTCCTTCCTCCCTCCCTTCCTTCCTCCCTCCCTTCTTTCCTTTTCTTCTCCCTCCTTCCCTTTCTCCTTCTTTTCCTCCTCCTCCTCCTCCTCCTCCTCCTCCTCCTCCTCCTCCTTCATCTTTCTCTCTCCCTCTCTCTCTCTCTCTTTCTTTCTGTTGAAAATAATTCGGGCTTTCAGAAGTTGAAGTTAAATTAAGGCAAATAAAAAGACAAAAGAAGAGCTGTCCATAGGCTCAGTATATTGGGCACTGAGCATCACACAGCTGGTCACACAGCTGGTCCCCTCCTACACCATTGCTGCATGAGCATCTGAAGTTTGGTCAGCTCTGTGAAGGCGTTAAGTAAGGAGGCCACTGTCCCACCCAGAGGAGCATCTAGGAGTCGATGAAAGTCACCCCTCCACCCTGGGAAAAAAACACAAATGAAATTCTTGTTCTGGGACATTTATCTTTCTCTGGACTGGCGTTCTGGGCTTCCAGAGTCTCCACCTCAAAATCCACCCACAAATGGGTGGGAACTTGGAAGAAATTCTCTTGCTTTAGAACAACTTGAAGTCCAATCTGTGGTCTATCCATAGAGGGAATTCAGGAGCTGTGAAGGTGAATGGGAAAAGGGGTCAGCACCAAGGAAACAAGACGAAGGGGCGGACAGATAACCTAGATCACGGCATCACTGCCAAGGGTAATTGGGAAAGATGACTGCAAGACACACATTCTGCAACACAACTACTAATTAATCACCATCAAGGAAATCTTACCCAGCAGGCAGGACCATTGTGATCTGAACATTCACTAAAGCCATGACATATTATTGGCTGATTATGGGAAGGATGTGTGATAGGAAGCCCGGGCACACATATTCCAACCCCGTTCTGTGTGTGCTCTTTGACGAGTCACTTAACTTCTACTGCCCTCATTTTTCTTTATCTGGAAAATGAGAAATTTGGATTCGGTCCACAGAACACTTCTGGCAAAGGTTACTAGGTCTGATACAAATTAAAGTTCTCCTTGGCCAACAGAGCCAGCGAAACGGTGTACTTTCTCTCCTCATTGAGCTTCATAATGCATACTTAAAGGTCCCTAAAAGTCCTGCATAAAGGATAAAGTCATTATCACTATTTCACACATGGGTGTCACCACAGAACACTTGTGATTTCCCTCAACACACTTACTAGCACCAAGAGCCCCCATGTGTGACCACACACCCATCCGGTCACTTCTGAGATCCATTCTGTAAAATTCTTTAAGCCCAAATTCTAAGCCCAAATATGTTCTTTTCGTAAAAGGTGCATGCATAATGAGATCAAGTTGACTGCCCTACACATATTTTTTTTATTGTGGTAAAGTATAAATAATAAAAACCACCACTAACCATTTTTAAATATGCATTTCAGTGACGTTAAGTGCCTGTACATTGTTGGAACCTAGCACACATTTTGATGCCAATTCTACTTCAGAAAGTTGTATTTAAACAAACCCAATAAATCTTTCAAAGGTCGTTCCCCAAACCCGTGGAATTGGCAGGATTTTTTAACTCCATGCGTCCACGGAGTGCCTGCTGAATGCCTGCTGAATGCACGTCGCTTAGCCCTGCGCTCCAGGGAAAGCAGAGTCCTCTGGGCCCTGCAGTGACTCAACTTCTTTGAAAGGTTGTTACTTCGCACTGGATTCGCATCAATACCGAGCAGGGATATAATTAGATATAATTCCCCACCATGCAATTTCCTATATGCATTGCGATGAATAACTAATGTAGCTGCTTCTTTTTCCAGCTATTTGTGCATTCTACCTACAAAAACTACCCCATAGTACTCTTAATTCCTTGTAAGATTAAAGGTCTGCAAATGGCATTCCTAATTGTAGGAATACATACTTGCTGATTTTAAGAATCTACCCCTAGGGCGCCTGGGTGGCTCAATCATTAAGCATCTTCCTTCGGCTCAGGTCATGATCCTGGGGTCCTGGGATCAAGCCCCACATTGGGCTCCCTGCTTGGCTGGGAGCCTGCTTTTCCCTCTCCCACTCCCCCTGCTTGTGTTCCCTCTCTCACTGTATCTCTCTCTCTGCCAGATAAATAAATAAAATCTTTAGAAAAAGAGAGAGAATCTACCCCTAAAAAATAAATAAACAAATCGATAATAAATAATTAATTAAAAATGAATGAATTAAAATAAAAAGAATCCACCCTTAAGTTCATTCTACCTGTTCATGTCAGGGAAACTTCATTCTGCTGCTTAATGAGACATAATATCGGAGGGCATGCTGCTGAAAAATGCATGAGGTAATGTCAGAGGAAAAAAATTAAAGGCAAACCATAATTTTATTTGAAATAGGAACAACTCATTATTTAATCATGTTTTAAACATTTTTCTGAATCATCAACAGAGAGACACTGATTATATTTTAAAATTCAACCTAACGGTTGTAACTTAATACAGGTTTCCCCGACCATCCACAAATAGAACGTTTTTATGAAACTTTTTTTGAGTTGAAACGGAGTAAAGCAAAGAGGCAATTATCATTAACTTTTTGAGCATACCCAGGTTCCCCAAATCACTACTTTCAGGCTTTTCTGAAAGCTTAGGATACATCTTCCGAACAGATGTGCAAAACGAATTGATATAAAGTCCAGATGCTCACAGATAGGGGCTGGGTGCTGAGGTGCTGGGCCTGGCTCCGGGAGCTGGTGGTCTCTGGGCCACTCCGGAGCACCATCTCCATTGGGCTCATCTCAACACAAAACCAATGTTGAATGTTGCTTTCTTGTTTCCACTTCTCCATTTTTTTGTTTGTTTGTTTTCCTTTGTTTTCATTATCGTTTTTTTCGTTTCAATTTGTATTTAAATTCTGGTTACCATAGAGTGTAGTATTGTTTTCAAGAGCAGAATTGAGTGATTCCTCACTTACATATGACACCCAGTGCTCGCTGTAACAAGTGAAACCCCTCTGAGGATTTCGTCTGGTCAGCGAAAACTGGTCCTCATGTAAGGCTTGAAAGAGCAACGGGGCGTAAAAAGACTTTCCAAAAAACAGGGGACACCTGTATGCGTCAAATTACTCATGAATTTTTGGATCTAAAGCTTCTAGGTGAGGCTGTTTTCACAATTTATTGTGATCAGTATTTGTCTAAAAATAATGATAAAATCCAAAACGCTTAAAATCTACATAAAATGTATACAAATCAGTCATCACAATTTATTTAACTTTTTGCCTCTATTTTAGCCTACAGTTCATGACTGTCAAGAATGCAAATAAATCATGTTTTCATTTAAGTGAAAAATAATAACCCATGGTACATTGTCCTCTTTCTGTTCTGTTTTATGATCAAATAGTTAAAAAGGGGAAAGTGGTAATTCGGAAAATGTGTCACAGGGAAAGAATGCTGTCACGGTGTACTGCCACACGATGGCAGTTTCTCAGGAAAAGGTTTAAATGAAACAGATGTGAGCCTGACCCATTCAGAGAGAAATTAAGTTTTTATTCCACGCATTCTTATAGAGAAGTGGCATGGGACGACCAGCCAAATAACATCTCCAGCAGCACATATCCGTGTGCGTAATTGTCGGTCCAATGTAAGAATGCTTTTTTTAGTAGAGTTTATTTGAAGTTGAATATCATATTGAATTATTTAATGGGTCGAAGCTTCAGAGACATGTTAAAATATATCCACCCACGGGTAGTTATTTTTGACCTATTCAGGTAATCTAGAAGGTCAGAGCGAAAGGACACACATGGGTGCGTGTTATCCCTCCTCACCCTACAAAGCTCTCAGTAGAACAAGAACAAAACAAAAAAGCAGTGACAGTGAACTAACACCGTTATACGTTAAGAGCCTGAATAAAATAGTCACCGATGTTCAAAAGAGAATGAGAATCCGCTAAATATGCTGCATCAAATATATATATTTATATTTACTAAATATGTAGTTAAAAGTATTTATATTTAATATAAATATATATTTTATATATTCAATATACACAAATATATAAATATAAATATTTATATAAATATATTACTTATTTATATAAATATACATTTATATAAATGTATATGAATATATAATGTATTTATATATGTATGTTTATTCGTAATTTATTATATATATTTATTTAAATTATAAAATATTTATATATTCAATATGTTTAATATAAATATATTAAATACAATTATTTTATAATTATATAAATCATATAAGGTATGATTTTATAATTAAATATACTTATTAAATATAATTAAATATAATATATACTTATATATAAATTTCTATCCTTCCTATAAAGATGCAGGAATAGAATAAAAATATACTGAATGAATTCAGCAGAAAACACAGCAGAAAATATACATATTACAATAGTCAACACAATTAGCTTTACCACTGATCTTATAAAATGGGGCAAAAAAATGCAACCTTAATAAGAGTTGTATTTTTTGCATCCATATCCTACAACATCAATTGCCTCATTAAACACGAGAATAGCACTATAATTATGGAAATCATACAATGTATCCCTTAAAAAAAATTTAAGTGTCTAATATGTGACTAACACGACACTAGGTTTTAATGGAGGATGAAAAAAACTGAATTAGCAAATTTCTGCGCTTTTAGTGAGAACAGTAAAGTTGGAATATTGAAATCCACAATTCATTTTCGTTTAGTCTTCATATGACTCTACTTTGCAGGTAAAATAAGAACTATTTGGATTTAATTCAAAAAGATACATGGACCCCTAAGTTTATTGCAGCATTATCTACAATAGCTGAATTATGGAAGTAGCTCAAGTGTCCATCAATAGATGAATAAAGAAAATTTACTTTATAGGTATATACATATATATGAATATTACTCTTTTATGTAAATATTGCTGAGCCAGTTTTGCGAACTGCGTTCATAAAAAAAAGCTGTGCAAGGTGGCAGTTGTGACTAGCGAGCTCCCTGGTGGTCTTGAGCCACTGGAAATCTCTCTGGCCAGCTCAGCTCTCCCAGCACTGATGTCCCTCCCCTCCCTTCCACGGAGAACCACCTCCACTGAACCAATCCCTAATGGTCTGAGTGTGGAACAGGAGATGCTAAGGGGTTCTGGTCCTTCGGGGCAGGACGTAAGTAAATCCACCGTAGGGACTCGATGAAGAAGGGTACCGTGATATCAAAGCTACTGGAAGCCAGTAGTGTAGAGCTCTAGGGAGCATGAGTGCAGAGGGGAAGGAGAAAAAAAATACAACCGCATCGTAATTTGAGAGAACCAAGTGATGCATACACTCGGAAAATTGAATTTTGCCTGCAGAAGTGGAATTCTTGAACGCAAAATGGTGCTTGCAGATTGAATGACCCAAGCCAAGCTACATACAGAGAGGTCGGGCTGCTGAGCGTCCAAACACTTCAGGAGTATAAGACTGCGGGGCCTGGGGTCCCACAGGTGTCAGAGGCAAAGTCCCTGAAGAGCGATGTCCCCTGCCTTCATGAAGGAAGCAGTCTTGTTCTGGTGGATGGAGGCCCTGAGAGTCCTGGAGAGCTTGCTACGGACATGACCCGCTGTGCTTTCTGCCGGCCTCAGCCTCACCAGCACCACTGCCCTGGGCAGAGAGGAGCATGGGCTAGGGTCCAACGTGTTGGCCTCAGTCATGCCACATGACTTTGCAGAACCCACATGACGCCCCGCAGATATCAGAGCCCAGCAGAAGACCACACCGGGTCAGAACAGAAGGAAGGGGGCCAACACTCTGGTGAGAGTAGGAAAGAATAATTTGATTCAAGCTATCGGAGGAATCTGAGAATCGGTATTCATTTTTATATTTAATTATACTTTATACCGTTAAATTTTTATTTCCAGTTTTATATTCTATTAATACCTAAATTAGTGGACATTTTGTAAAAATTGACTATGCTTCCATTGCTAGGATATTGTGTTGTGGGGGGAAGCACCAGCCAGCCAGCTGGTGGGCCATTTAATCATTCCCCCCTTCATTTAATCGCTCTCCATCGATCTATCTGTAGATGAATTGATAGCAAATGCAAGTGTTTTCATCTCCACCACTCCTGAGACGGCTCCCATAGCTGCCATCAACCGCTTGTGCTACTAAAACCTAAGGGCGGCTTCAGTCCCCATCAGCAGGGTCCAAACTGAGCATTTCACACGGTGACTCCTGAGTCAGTTCTTCTCTGCTTATCTTCCATTTGACCCGTTCCCTGAGCTCTTCTACACGTCCATGCCAATGCTTCCCGGCATCTTACTGCTTTTCTTTTCGTTGTCCTGGCCCCTCATGGCATCAGGTCTTGGATGTCTTTCTCTCTATTCTCACTTTCTAAGTAACCCGACCTTCACATTTAAATTTAATTCAGACCCGCGTATCCAGCGGTCCGCACATCCTCTCCCTTCTCAGGTCAAACACCCTGACAACCGACTTACCGTTTTGGTCATGCAAGCACCTGACTAAAGCTTTGATTTGCCGAGCCACCTCGGATAAAGGGGCTGCAAGGCATCCGCTAGATCAAGAGCCAGGCAGCACGGCTCTGAGGCACCTTGGTTTTAGGAATCTAGGTTGGTTTCTGTACCTGGCCATTTGGGCCTCTTGATTTTTCTCTCCCTGCGCCACAAATTTCCATTCTTATGTTTCAACTCCACCAAACCCTAGCCCCCCACCCTCTATCCCAATAAAAGCAGAACCCCAGGCAAATATGCACCTTCTCTCTCTATCCAAGACCTTACTATGTGGCCGCAGGTGTGCCTGCGAGTCTCCAGGGTCTTAAAAGTTCCCGATGGCTACGCTGAGGCCATCTTGCAATCGCCCAGCAAGAACCACAAGGGCCAGCCCAGCCGCATCACTGGTTCCTGCCAGGCATGCTCTGAAGCTGACCCCTGGTCTCCTCTCAAATCTGCTCCCCCCACAGCCTTCCACAGCTTTCTAAAGGGTAACTCATTTTTGGGGTATCTGCTCAGACTTTTCCTTTCTTCCCTCAAAACAGGTGAACCCCAAGAGCGAGCGACCTTGCCGCTGGTCTGTGTTCTGTCTCCAGCAATGGAAACTGTGTGGCTTAGGGTGACATGCAGTACATGCTCGTTGATTGAATAAACATCTTATGTTTTAAGAACAAGCAACCTTAAAATCCTACAGATTTGTATAATAACACAGAGCCCGTAATATGTTCAACTCATCCCCTCCTGCTTTCAACATTTCCCACATTACAACATCCACACACGTGCGTGTGCGTGTGTTCATGGCTGCACGTGTGGGCAGAGCTTATTTTCTCCATCAGACTCTACATTTCATGAGAATAGTGGTATCTCCCCTCTCTGGAAATGAGTTACAGTATCTAGCAGAGTGAATGAAAATTGTAATCCTGGATATTTCCGAGTTGACATCTTTCACCAAATGATTGTAAGATTCAGGAGTCCCCCTTTCGTTTTAACAGATGTTGTGGTTGCCATACAAGCAATTTAAATTTATGAACACACGCAGCTCGTAGGGCCACACTACAAGCTAGGTATAATTCTCCCCATTGTATAGATAAGGAAAATTAAGCACCGATAATTCAGGTGACCTTCTCAAGTCCAGACTAATGAGTAAGAGGTCCTGCATATGATCCAAAGTCTTCCTCATTTTGACGGTATGACTTAAAATCTTTGGTTAGCTCATAATAAATGACCATTAACACTAAAGTATGCTCCAAGTGGTATAAACACAACTGTACTTTCACACACATAATTAATTAGACAGTTTGCTCTATTATTCTGGCTAATCAAGTCCACACGACAAACAGCGCTTTAATATTCATGAAAGACACGTCCCAAGATGTTTTAAATCCCTAAATTTGTGATTTCCAAATAACGCACAAATGTCTTCTTAAATATAATGAAAGTATCACTGAAAAAATCCAGGAACTTCTGCAGATCTCCAGTGACTCCGTAGCTATAGAAATGAAGCAGTTAAGAAGATCTTCAAATAAATGCTATCATTTTTTAACTTTATTTAGTGTCTGCCTCTACCATGGACAGCTTTTGCGTTGTCACTAGCCTTTTGTAGTTAATAAGAATCAACTATATTTTCATTAATGGGATCACTGAAGCCGCCACCAAATTTAATACTATGTTCTGTGATTGCCACATCCTTAATTTTCGACCAGTGAGGCTGGCATGACCTGTGTGAGTTTCAGCATCCCTACCCGCATCCAGCCTTGTCACACACATGGGTCACCCCCAGTGTCCTCTGTCACCTGAAGGAAAGGGGGGAAAACAGAAAGCCTTTGGTTAAGGCGTCTCTGAAACTGAACAATACGGGGATCTAGAATAACTCTAGAAGGGAATTATGAAAACCGGTGGGACTCACACTTGTGAGTGGACCGTTTCAAACACACGTGAACTCTGCATTGTGATTTTAGTCAAATGCCCTGCTTTCTCGCCCCTTGAAATTAATCCTGCTGTGACTAAGAGAAGCCCCTTGTCACGGGGCAGCTAAGCTACACGGAGGTGGGAGGCTGAGAACGGTGGGTCCCATCTCACATTTGACATCAGTAAACCATGTGGCGCTCAAGCTGGTTTCCTTCGTCGGACCAGGGGGTCACACGGGCCTTGCAGACTGTTGCCGAAGTCATCACACACGTGACAGATGCGCGGATTCTGACCTCATGCACTGAACGCTGCTACTCTCTCCCACTTCTACCTTCAAAGAGTGGAAACTGGAAGAAAACTGTATATTTTTGTTGTTGTTATTAAAGGCTGAATAAGCGGGATTTCCTGTGTATTCTTTTGGCATTGAATTTGCCAGCAGCTCCGCTCTAAGACGCTGCCCAGCTTCCTCCTAACTGCGGACCCTGTCGCGAAGCAGTCTGAGACTTAGAGAAGCATTCGCTGGCCAGTCCTTGCAGTCCTGGCTTGAGGTGACAGGGTTTAGCCAACAGCAGTGACCCTTGTGGACCCACCCAGGACCTCAACCCAGACGGACAGGGCTGCATCTAATGGAACTGCCTGTCCAGGAAAAAAGCACCAGACATATCTACAGAAATATTTGATAAAAGATCAAATATCAGCTCCAAATAACTGTGTTGTATTAAAATTTGTGAAAATCATGCACAAAATATATGTCCCCCTCCTCCCTCCTTTCCTCCCTCCCTTCCTTCCCTCCTATGTTCTCTAGATCTGCTTGGTGATTTAGAAGTGATCAAAATTAAAATAAAGTCCTTTATTGTCTTTTCCTTTTTTTTTTTTTTTTTTTTTTAAAAGCTCATGATTTTTGAAAGACGGCCTTGAGGGGACAGTATTCTGTCCGGACGCCTTAAAGTATCTGAAGGAAACGAAGGAAGGGCGTGACTGTCCTGCTGCCCTTCTCATGCTTCTGACCCTTTCAAGATTTCCATGTGAGTATTTGATTGTTGTTTTAGTCTCTGAATTTTATGCTTCAAACTCTGACGGTTTGAGACATGTCTGTCCTCTAAATCATACCCTGTCTGCAAGGAGTAATGGACGACGAGTTCCTCCATTCAAGAGTGGAAAATCCGGATGACTCCAGAGGTTCCCGTCCACAGGGAAATGAGATGAAGGACAGTCACTAAGTCTTCCTTCCCTGCAATTCCTACTCAAAACCAAAGGAGACATTGTTTAAACACGTGTCCTAGGTTTAGAGGTGGGCAGAGAGGGTAGCAGAGCTCTTGTGTGGGGCAGCCCTCAGCAGTGACAAGACTGTGTTAGCGCCCTGTTCCCAGGATGGCGCCGGGTGGGGGCAGTGGGTGGCTTGAGTACCAGGTGTCGGGAGATCTGGCACAGATACCTTCCTATTCCTTCCTTCTTTTTTTTTTCTTTAGAGGACAGACTCTTGCATGAAGGCAAAAGGAGAAACAGGATATCGAAGTTCACAAGAATTCTTTGTTGCAAGAAGTTTTCTATAGCCTCATTTGGTTATTCATACGAAAGGAGGAAACAGGAAGAGAAGAAGAGAGGAGTAGTGCCGAGAGGCACCTGCAGACCAGAGCCCAGGGATACGTCGCGCTTAAAGCTCATTGTTCTGCGGACGGGCGCTTAACTACACAGTTGGAAAATGTCATCACGAATCCAGCGTTCCGGCCTCGAGAACAATGCGTGCATTTCACCAGGCAAAGCAATGACATTCATATGGAAAACATCATTGTCCCTTTTTTTTTCCTTTTTCTTTTTGAAGTTAACACTGTTGTGACAGGGAAGACTGGCCTCCACGAGGACAGACTACGAGCCAGCCAGGAGACACCTCTTGGGCCTGGATTTTGAAAGTCTCTGTTCTAGCTTTTCTACCTAGTTCACGGTTTCGACCTCTAGAGCTTCTCGGTGTTTAATAAGATGCAAACCGACCTTTGGTGAAATGCAGGAACAGTATCTAAAAGGAAAGACAGCCCTCAGGACTCCACGTGACCGTTCGTCAGGTCAAGTTCGCCAGCTGATGATTGCTTTTCTTACATAATGAACCTGGTCCCACAGAATTTCAGGTGGAAGGTGTGTTATGGGTATCTGCAGTGAACCAGGTCAACCTAAAAGTCTTGATCTGGTGAGACTGACACCTTGAAGGTCACAGGGCAAGAATCTGGGTGAAACACTTCAGGGTGATGGGCCCGAGGGTGAAGGGGCACTAAGGGGCCTGCCTGCTGATGATTTCTGCCAGGACCCACGTCTGGGGAGGTCCACTAGCTGCTCACAGCCCAGCATCAGGAAGAGAATCAGCTATGTCGGCCACTGACCTGGGGGCGTGCACTTGTCCGGAGAGGGTGGGAGAAACATGACTCCTCTCCCTGGGCCTGAACACGGATCCCAAGATGATGACATGTGACTTGATCAGAAAGGATGAATGGAAAGGATGTGCTAGCCAGAGGAGGAGCCCACGCGGGCGTGAGGGGTGAAGGACCCACAGGCTCCATCTGTCCGGGTGGGAGGGCAGGCAGACACACAGGAGACAGGGCTCTACCCGACTCAGATGGTGCTATGGTCTGAGGGTCCCCGGCATTTTTCTCTGCCCTTCCCTCTACCTTTCAGGGAAGCCATGAAGCTGCCCACTGCCAAGCCCATCCCCCTCTCCCTGCTGGCAAAGACCTGCTTTTCCTTCAGGTCTGAGCTCAGACAGTGTCTGCCTCAGATGCCCCTTCTAGGCCTGTGTGGTCTTTGGTGTTCCTTACCTATAATTCCGCACTGAATTCTTACTGAATTGTGTGTTGAGTTGATGGTTTTCATTCTGGATTCCACAACCCAGAAGATAGGACCTGATGAATCAAAACCTGTTGAATGAATGAATGAATGCCTTGGCTTTGGACCACCCAGTGCTGGAGAGCCAAGGGCAGATTCTGCACTGGGAGTGAGGGGCTGCATCCACCTGGGATCGCCTCCTTTCCCGCTCAGGAGCCGCAGAGGAGGGAAGGGAGAGTTTCTCTTTCCTGGCGTCCGTTCCAGGTTCCAGTTTCTGGGTCCCAGATACCACATCAGATCTTTAGCTGAAACACGTGAGCGTGCTCACTGACATGCACCTAAAAAAGCAGGATTACTAGCAGTTTTCATGGATGGATTCATGGCTTCACCACCTGGACCACACGCTGAGACGGGAACGGTCTCTTGCTTCGTGGCTGGGGTTGCCTTAACAGAGTGCTGGAGACTGGCCGGCTGGAACGGGAGACCTGCCCTTCTCCTAGTTCTGAAGGCTGGACAGAAAGTCAAGATCAAGATGCTGGCTGAGCTGGTCGTTGTTGAGAGCCACCGTCCTGGCTGGCAGATGGCTCCCTTGTGTTGTGACCTCTCAGGACCCTTCTCTGATGTGTATGCACAGAAAGGGAGAGGAAGCCAGCTCCCTGGTCTCTCTCTCTCTTACTCTCTCTCTTTTTAAAGATTTATTTATTTACTGAGAGAGCAAGAGAAAGAGCAGGGGGAGGGGCAGAGAGAGGGAGAGAATTTCCAGCAGACTCCCCGCTAAGGGCAAAGCTTATCAGGGGCTGGATCCCACTGGGACCTGAGGTCATGACCTGAGCCAAAATCAGGAGTCGGGACGCTCAGCTGAGCCAGACACCCAGGCACCCCCTCGAGTGTCTGTTCTTACAAGGCCCTGCCCTCATGACCTCATCTAACCCCAATCCTCTCCCAAAGGCCCATCTACGAATGCCATCACTTTGGTGATTGGAGGGTCACCGTATGACTTTGGAGGGTGCGTGTCACAGACCCTCTGTCCATGAGAATCTCTATCCGTGCAACTTTGAGAACAGGAAACGTCTCTCGGTCCGTCCACTTCAACGCAATTCATTCCCTCTCTGGCCCCACTGTGCTTGACTCACCTTTTGGGTCCCTCCCTGTGCAAGCTACAGCGTCGACCATGGATGGGAGTAAATAAGCCACTTTAATTGTCTGATTCCATATGGAAAAAAATATAAAACCAACAGACAAAAATGCATCTCATATACATCTCCTGTGCCCACATACCTGGTGAGGGTGACTTGAAAAGCTACCCCACTTCTCTGTTTTTTAGTAAGCAACATTTTCTAAATAATTTCACATAAGCAACTCTACTACAAATGCACAGAATAATATTTCTTTCTTTTTCCTTTTTTTTTTTAAATAAAATCTGTCTGGTCTTGCCTGCCAGGATCGTGGGCACCGGGAGCGATGAACGCAAAATGCACAAACCCCTTCAAAATCGCATCAGCCTCTCCCCAGGCTCTCCTAAGAGGCCTATTAACTACTCTCGTGATATGTACGTTCTCAAATTCGAGGAAGACAGAGCACAGAAACGCCCCCCTCTCCCCACTCACAGGCACTTTCCCTTTTTTCTGAAGCATTTGTTTTTGTCACTTGAGAACCCTCCCAGGAGACAGAGGGGACGCATTCTGCCTTCCTCTCGTTCCAACTGACAGCCAGCTCAACAGCTTGGCAGGCGCGATGCTCAGGGGCCATCCGTCCAACGGGCCACGTGTGTTTACCGTGGGAGCCGCCTCGCTGCCAACATGCAGAGCAGGATGAAGAGCAACTCGGTGACTGATTGTTGGTGATGATCCGAGCACCGAGGTTAATGGATATGGTGTTTTCTTTGTTCCTGCGTGCCCTGTGGGCCCCGCACAGAGCCTCCAACGGGGACACCCGAGGAGACGCGCCATCTGGTATCAGTAAGCGTCTCCAGCCCAAGTGTGGCACCACGGTCGCAGCGCGAGCCAGAGCCGTTGGCGGCCCCTGGTCCATCATTTTTCCTCCTAAGGGGCTTTACTGGTAACCGGCACAGGGCTAGGGATCCTCCCACGGACGGAGGACGTACAGCAGGGCCCAAGTCAGACTCACTTCCCGGGGCAGGGGCAGGCGGAGGGGGGTCAGGCCCAGCCCTCAACCACGGGGAATTCTCTCCTACACCTCGGGAGTCAGTGGGGCATCTAAACACAGCAGGAAACTGTCTGAACTTGGGAGCCAGAGTCTCTGAGACACTCCCTTCTGGATAATTTGGGGAACAGTTAAGTGAGTGTGTGGTTTACGAAACTCAACGTGAGAGATAATTGACAAAACTAATGTGCTTACAAATTGAATCTTAGAATCTAAAACTGCTTACCGAAATAATCCATCCAAAATTAATGCTAAATTAATGAATTAGATGTGCTTATTTAAGCTCGTCAACCTTCCCTCTATCTGTAAAGCAGCAATAATAGTGGTGCTTTCGACGTCCGTGCATCCAAAACACTTAACACAGTACCTTCTACAAGTGGGGCCTTTGCTGAATTTTAGACCCAATAATTAACTCTATGTTGCTTCCCAAAATATGTAATTCACTGACGACAAGGCAAGAGAAACCTTAACTGCTTGTAATTGCAATGGCATAAATTGAAATCCAGAAATGAGTTCACGTCCCGTCTCCCGAGAAGCAGTGACACCGCAGCCCAACTATTATCTCGCACATGCCGCATCTGAAGTCGCAATCTGCCTGCTCTGTGGGTCCCTGCACTGCCCCGGAGACAGTCTAAGCTCTTGAAGATCAAGGGCCACAGCGCCCACTTCTCACAGCCCCCAGAGCAACTGGCCTCTTCACACATCAGCCCTGGAGACATTCTCACGGAGCGAGCACCGCCTTCCCCCGTCTCCACACCCCTTCCTCGCACGCTAGACACCTCCTCCCTGCCCACGGCAGAGACCACCTTCCCCCACCGCCCTTCTAGTCCCATCGTACCTCCTGAGCCAAAAAGGGGAAAGTAGGCGCTGGGTTTTGGTCAAGGGGTTCTGTTCACCAACGTGGCCAAGCGAGCGTTTGTTCTGAAAGCAAACATTCCGCAGGCGTTCTGGGTCCCGATGAGATTCAGGAATTCAGGGCAGCAGCGTGTGTACTCAGAAGCACAGAGGGGTCCGGAAGGCGAATTCTGGAAGCCATTAGGACCCGAGACTTTGGAAGAAAGTCTTATCTCAGAGACTCGGTTTCCTTTCCTAGGAAAGGGGGGTCCTGAGAAACACGTGGGCGTCCCGCTAGGAAGACTGAGTGTGCCTGTCCTCTCGGTGCAATTGTAACGCAGATCTCGAAAACCCGTCCTAGCTAGAGCTGTTGAGCACTCACTGTAAGACACGTGTGGCACTAACGCGGGTTTCACCCTCCAAACAGCCCACGGAGAAAGGGGGTACTGGTATCCCTATCCCTCCAAAGAGAGCCTTCAGACAATGGAACTGGGTGCTCTGTCCCAGGCAGGAGCAGCGCAGAAGGAGCAGAGAAGAACGCGACCCTAGGCGGTGCAGCCTGATGCTCGCTCGCCCGCGCACGGCCCACTGCAGCCTTCGCGGATGGCGAGGGGGGAGGGAGGCTTATCGCATGAGGGTCTCTTCTGTCACTGCACACAGACGGAGGCACAGGGCCAGACACTCCATCTTACAGAGTATAAGTGGATGCAGGACCCCGTGCTTTCCTTCTGGGATGCGCTCTGAGGGTGCAGGTCTATATTCACCAGATATTTTAGATTAGGAGCAAAAGAGACTGGCTCGATCTTCAAATCTTTACGGTCTCTTGGGTTCTTCCAGAGTGGGGACCTGTGCTGGAGAACACGTGTCCTCAGTGACTCTTGTGTGGACCCGGCAGGGCCGTGCGCCTCCATCCCCCTGTGCCAGCCTCGGGGACAATCCTGGAAGGCTCTGGCACGGCCACGGTCACACTATGCCCGGGACCGACTGAGGCGGATACAGGCTCTTGGCCTGAAGAGACTCCAGGCGTCGCCCAGAGAAGAGAGCTGACGAGAGGAACTCTTCCCCTGCGAGGTAAGTAACGTACCAACAGCATCTCCTCCTGAAGCAGTTCTGCCTTCTTTGTAAAGTGCAGAGGATCAGCAAGTGAGACAATCTGCACATCACGAAGGCGGAGAAGACAAATCAACAGTGAATTTTTTGAGCTTTGGGTTAAATTCACAATCAGTGAATTCACAATCAGTGAATTTTTTGAGCTTTGGGTTAAACTAACCATTAGTCCTAAACCTGGGATGCTGACATTTTTACCGCAGCATGTGGGCAGTAGGGAAGGCCCTTCCCTGGCCCCGTCACCCCGGTTGGTGAGGTTGGGTGATAGTCTACACAAGGCTTCTGAAATAAGGTTTTGCTGATGCATCAAAAAGCCCAAAATAAAGTTAATTTCAATTAGTGAAAAGGTTTATGCTTATGTCACACAGTATTTCTCGACGGAGGAACATCTGTATTAAAACAACTCACTTCCCAAATAAAAATGGTTCAGGTGGCCAGAAGAAGTCTGGGGGCGGCTTTGGAAAAGCAGAGAAAGGAATTCGCGCAGGAAGCACAGGCCCTGCTCAACTCGGATTCCGTCCCAGCGTGGCCGGTGTGGTCGGGACAGAGGAGGCCGCATCTCCTCACCTCACTTTGTGTACCCGGAAGTCCCCAGGGGCCCTCTCTGTGCCCTTCTGTCTTGGTGGACTTGTCATGAAGCTGGCCAGGGTCGGGAGGCCGGCAGGCCTGAGGTGGCCAAGCTCTCTCCCCATTGCAGGGCAGGAGCAGGGGCCATACCACCTTCAGGGGACGGAAGATCCTGACCCCTCGGCCTGAGCCCTTGGCCCTCTTGGTATGTGACTGCCACCCCGTGTCCCTGACCAATTCCCTTTGCACCTGCATTACCGGAACATGTTGCTGAAGCCCCCACCATCCCCTGCTGGAGCCAAGAACCCAAACTCATACTCTCATGTTCATTGGGCGCGAGCTGGTCTTCTTGTTTGCTCTAAAAGACAAGACAGGTCACTTCAGAGTGGGAGGAAGACGGCACTCCGTTAATAATGACAACACTGTCCTACATACATCAATCCCATATTCACAGGAAGGATGAGGAAATTTATAAAATTTCTGCCGGAATTTGTCTATACTATCATTTGGGAGTAAAAAAAAAGAAAAGGTCACATTATCCTTCCCAGAGTTAGCTGTTTGCATAAACGAAAGTGAGCTGAATTAGCAAAGTACAGCCTTAAGATATACCCTTCTACCTCCAAGTGTCTTTTATCAGCAATTTCTTAATAAGACGCATGAATCAAAAAATATACTAATCAAGTGGTTATTTCTTTTTAGAAAGGGCCAGATAGGATGTGATGAAGTTTTACCAAAATAGCCCTTAACTTAAAATATAATGCAAACAGTGAAGATAGAAAGTGTCTAATTTCCTCACTAAAGTAAAGAATAATATTTAAATCAAGATCTCTAAGAAAGCAGGATCACTTAACCATGAACTGTTATTACTTCTGGTTTCTTTCCCCGCCCCCCAACAAAGCAGAGATAACTGCAGCTCATTTTAACGTGTCCAAAGAATTTGCTCGGGGGCATGGGCAGTACAAACCCATCCCAGAATCTGCGAGGAGCATTTTCATGGTAAGTCTTGGATTATTTTGACCCTAGAATGACTCTTGCAACTGAACCTTCTGGTGCCCCTGAATCTTTGGTGATGGAGCACGGCAACATTCGGGCTCCCAGCCGCCCAGTAAGCATCACCACTGAGCATCTTATCCTGCTCTTCCCTCAGTCTCAGGGTGGAGGATCATGGGGGCAGGAAGGAAAAAATGAGACAAGATGTGACCAAGGAGGGAGACGAACCATAACAGACTCTTAATATATCAAAACAAAGTGAGGGTTGCAGGGGGACGCGGGGTAAGGATATGGTGGGTGGGTGATGGACATTGGGGATGGTATGTGCTATGGTGAGTGCTGCGAAGTGTGTAAACCTGATGATTCACAGACCTGTACTCCTAAGGCAAATAATACATACGTTAATAAAAAAAAAAAAAAAAAGAATTCACTTGTGATTACCTCTGTGTCTTGGGTAAAAATCTGAGATGAGATGTAATGATTTGGAAACTCACTTCACGGCAGGTGCCTCTTGGGTGTCTCTTCTTCTTGCCTTTTATTTTCTTTCAGCTCAAAATCCAACCCCATTTCCAGCACCTTTCAGCAAATACTAACTCTACACATATCTGGCTAATATCTCCTAATGGATTCTTGACTTACCAAGTGTTTTTTTTTCTTTTTTAAATACAGCTGGTTCCAACTTTATCTTTCCTTTTGATTTTCCTATGCTTTTTGCATTTCATTGTTTTATAAGTAACAGCCAAAACTTATGCTTCCCCCACCTCTTATCTGTTGTGTGTATGAGGGATGTAGGCATTTGCTTAGGTAGAGTGATTTATTCATTCAAAATGTGGGGCTGCAAAGAAATGTGGTAACATAAAATTAGTTTTTCTGTCACGAAGTTCTGACAGGTATATCTTCCAGGTCGGCCTTGGGTCAGCTCGGGTCTCTCCCGCCAACATCTCAGGGCAAACCATCTGGTGGACTGACACTCTCTCCCCACTTGTCCTCCACAGGGCCATCTCCCAGAATTCACCACTCTGCCTCAGCCAGTCTTCCTAGGCACCTCCATCCAGAGCTGGACTTCCTACGTAAGCGCCGTCACTGACTCCCGCACGCTTCCCACAAAGCTCAACACCTTTGCATTAGCCTGCAGCCCCCGAACGGTCTCATCTCAAACCATACTCATGGGTGTTGTCACCTTCTAGGACTCAGTCCCTCACCCTTTTGTCTAACTTGTTTTTCCCCAGCTTTATTGAGGTCTAATTGACAAATAGAAATTGTACGTATTTAAAGTGAACCATGCGAGGTTTTGAAAGAAGCACAGGATGTGAACTGACTACCACAGTCACGCTGATGAACGCCGCCATTTTGTGTGTGTGTGTGTGTGCCTGGTGGGGACACTGGACTTCTACTTTCCAAGCCAACTTCAAGCAGGCAACACGCTGTTATTAACTGGAGTCACCATGCTGTCCACTAGGTCCCCAACTGGAGGAGGAATCCTAACAACTCAGAGCAGGGGTGGGCCCCAAGTACTGGGGGAAGGGCCGGAGGAGACAGTGGTCAAATCCCACTTCTGGTTATAATATGAGTACGTTTTGCCTAACTTCTTTGATCTTCAGGTTCTCATCTGTGAGGATCGGATCTTCAGGGAAACTCGTAATACCTGAATTAATGCCCCTTGTTATTTATACTTTCTCTTAACACCGCACACCTTTTGGGCAATGCATTCCCATTTGTGAGAGTCTCCCCATGTAGCCATGAATGCCTGAGTCCTGCGGGGCGGTGGCCATTCACTCCCCACTGTATGTCCAGTGATTCTCCCAGTGCTCGGCACAAAGCAAACCCTAAAAAATGCCCAAAGCACAAACGTCTGAGATTCTTGTGCAGAGCAGAGACAACTCCCAGCTCAGCTCTCAGAGAACAGCAGTGTTTCTTCCATCCAGGTGTTCTAAACAATGGAAGCGGTGATTTGTCAAAGAGAAACAAAGAAAGAAGGAGAGAGAGGGGATGCAGGAAATGGAGATGTTGTTCATCACATAAGTTTTCATGGTCTCTTACCAATCGCCTCAAAACAATTTTGGATGTCAAGGGATCACAATGCAAAACGGCCTTAAACAAACAGGGTAAATTCATCCGTCCCTCGTTCTCACACTTTCTGTCTCCCAGAAACGAAAGAGGGTGCACTAACTTGCATAACGAGGCTGCGTTTTAGCATCGCTGTGAATTCCCAGGACGCCCTCAGAAGTACATAGGTCTTTAAGAACACAAGTCGACTGAATTAGATACACTTCTCAAAATGATAGATTAACAAAAGTCTTGAATGGAAAGAACTGATTTTTTTTAAGGAAAGTAGATAAGAAACTTGCTAGTCTTTCCAAACACGGTAGTGTATGCAGGCTGTAGGGTGAATGGCAGAATAGAAAATTCATAATAGTGTAATTACAAATGATTAGTAAACATGAAAATGTGCAGCCTCCCCAGTAATCAAAGAGCTGTAAATTACACAAGAAAACACTTTTCCCCCTAGCAAATGAGCAACGAATAAAATCTATCATAATATTTCAAGCTGTAATAAGCCGATTGTTGGGAGCACAAATTAGCACAGACTTCTGGAGAGCAATTTTCCAATATTTATTAAGTACCTTAAAAATGTTTTTGACTAGATTTCTGCCTCTTTCTCATAAGCTGTGTTAAGAAGGACTCAGAAACAGGAGCAAAGACACGTGTGTGCATACACGTCTATGCAGACAGACAGACAGACACAGACACAGACACAGACCAGGCTGCTTCCAGTCCAAATGGCATCTTTGTGTGACTGGAAATGGACGCTCCTTCCTGGGTGACAGACCGCAACCCGGGGCTCCCCACTCAGAGAGTGGAGCCCCTGCCACCCCCTGGAGGGCACTCAGCGGAGGAGCCCGACCTGAACAGCCTTGCAGGGGAAGATGGTAATTAATGCCTTTATTGGAGGAAGGGGAGGGAGAAAACCTCCAATTACAAACTACATCTGATTATTAGGGAAGTCATTAGGGAAACTTTAACACAGCATTATGATGAAATATTAGTGTCATTAAAATGGATGCTTTAAAGGGTTTTTAAAGCCCAGGAAATATGATAAATAAGTGAAAAGTCAGAATACATAATTTCTTTAAGAGCGGGAAAGAGGCGGCGAGGGGGAGGGACAGGAGGAGAATGTTAAGCAGATTCCATAACCCAGCAGGGAGCCGGGAGTGGAGCTTGATCTCAAGACCCTGATATCCTGACCTGAGCCAAAATCAAGAGTCAGACACAGAGACACACAACTGAGCCGCCCATGAGCCCCAGAATATGAAGCTTTTGTACAATACAGTCACAGACGTGTTAAAAAGCAAAGGGGAAAAGAGACTAGAGTGCCTGAGGTTCTGTCTGAGAGGAATAGGATGGTGATTCTCTCTGAACTCTATTCAGACTCCCGGAGCTCCTTCCAGACGAGATGCAGCCTTGGGAATTCTGTCTTTGAGCCAGCATTGCCCATTCTCAGCAAGACTCCTGTCAAGTTCATGAAATCAGAGCCCCCTCCTTTGCATCTGAGCCCCCCCCAATATGTGATGGGATCCCCAATCCTCCACCAACCCCAGGTGATGTCGGACAACCGGAGCTGCCATCAGCAAGAATCCTGTTAGGACAGGTGAGCAAGAATCCCCCACCCCACACCCCTGACTTTCATCTTGGTGACTTCCAACCACCAGCTGTCCCCTCTGCTAAGCTGCAAATCCCCGTGTGGCCCCCTGTGGTCAGAGTCGAGCCCCATCTCCCATCCCCGCTGCAAGACCCCAGCTCAGCAAACTCCCCACCGGTGTCTGCTTTCACCAATGCTTTGAATAAGGTTTTCTGATCCGTGATCACACATCACAAAACCAGCCCTTGCAATGAGGGTTCAGGCGGGAACTCAGAACACACTCACTGGGGGGGTCCAGACAAGGTGAGGGCTTAGACCGGGGCAGGCCCAAGAGTTTGCACGGAGGCCTGTGCTCACGGCTGAAGAAGGGAAGGTGATGTTTTGGCCATCAGGGGAGACAAGGACTTGAAGAAGATGTGCTCAGGTCTTTTCCTTACCCAATCTCCTGAAGAATTTTGTTGGGAGGGGGCAGTTAGCAGAAACTGAAGGGACTGTGCAAGATCTTTAAAGCCCATTCATGGGGTGCAGGAGCGGCAGAAACAGAGTTGGGCTCAGAACCCTTCTTCTGCTAACCCACTGTGTCCCACCTGCCTCGCTCTGTGAGGTACCCTCCTCCCTGACGGGACTCCTCATCGGCACTGCCTACTCTACGTAGCCATTCCCTAAGTTCAGACAGTGAGCTTGTATCATTTTGTCACCAAAGAAAATAAAGAGGGAACGAGAACCCCTAAATGAGCAGACAGGTAAATAAATCGTCTAGCTTCCTTCATGATTTCTCCCCTAGCCACAGAAAACAGTGGACGTTATTACAGCTCCGTAAAGCACACAAGCGCATCATGTTACAGCCCGATTAAATTTCCATCTCACGCCATGAGACATAGAAAACCCGAATCCATAAAGAAGCAAAGACAAAACCTATGCATCCACGTCATCATTCCGTTAGTATCCAGACAGGGGAGAACCAAAGACAGAGGAAACAAGGTCGCCCTTACAATAAAGTAAATACAGATAAAAGAACAGAGTAGAATTTGTGTTATTGTTTTGATTTGTGGGTATGGTTTTCTCCTGCAAACACGTAATGATGGTGGAGGGTTGGCTACCCAAAGCACTTTCTGCTAACAAGAACTAGCAACAGTACTTGGGAAATCATTAGAAATGCCGGATTTCAGCCTATTCTTTGCAGAGGGAAAATCTGCCTTTGACCAAGAGCCGAGGTTGTTTGTAGTCACCTGCATGTCCAGGTAGCTGCCCTGGAGGCTGCCCCAAGTTCCTGCACCCAAGATGACTCCCGGTCTATATGCAGGTCTGCAAATTACTGGCAGAACTGCTCAGGTTTAGCCTGGAGAGACCAGGTGATGATAGCATTGGCAACTAAACTTGGAATGTTCGCCAGAGAACCGGGGCACGAAGAGCATGTTTGGCTACCGCAGCGTCTTTGAGAAAGGTGCCGTGCAGGATGATGGCTGCTGGGCTTCCCAGGTGACAGGAGCCATGGAAACCAAGACTCTAACAGGTGGAAGCGATTACGGGGGATGTTCTCCTCTGTAGAAAGGCAGGTCTTCAGATTCATGTCAAATAGAAAGGAAAACAGTTGTGGATATATGACTTCGATACTAGAACAGTGGCTCAAAGAGGGTTATCAAGCTAAATCAGGGTAATTCTTTTAGGCTTAATGGGAAAATACCACATCAATATCAACTATTGCAGATTTCCCGCCCAGAGCGCTACACTAAAAATCACAAATGCTCCTTAAAACTCATTGTTTTTACATGACAGATTTAATCGCGTTCCTTGTTTTCACACTGTATATCTAGAAATCCTATTTCTATTTCCGTTACTGCAAGGACATCTTTATAAGACTGAAGAATTCCAACCAAAGAGAAGGAGAAAAGGGTACATGTTGTTTGTTTTCCCTAGTCAGGACTCACCCCTAAAAAATGCCAAGTAAGTTCGAGAAGAAAGCCTCAAACTCTCCCTTCTGGGGTCACTGCAGGTAGATACCTTAAGGATCCTCAGTGTGTGACTGACATGATGTATATAAGAAAATGTAACTCTTCCAATCTGTTGCTACTATTGGTTAAGGGTAGATAAGCTTTAAAATAATCAAAAGCCTACAGAAAAAAAAAATAGATACACTTCAAAAAATCACATATATATTTAAAACATAAAATCTCCCTTCCTTAAATTAGAAAATCTGTATTATAAGTGTTTTCCCATCTGTCTGAAATGAATCATATCAATTCAAATCTCAAATACATAATCCATACAAAGAGATGGAGAGAGAGACAGAGGGTGGGAGGGAGGAGAGGAGGGAAAGAGAAGAGAGAGAGAGAGAAACACAGAGAGACAGGGGTGAAGGTGAAGAGAGGGAGGCAGAGAGAGAGACCAAGGGAGACCAAGAAAGGGACAGAAAGGGAGAGAGACTGGAGTCGCTGCTTCCCTCTTCTGTCAGCCTCGTCCTCCAGAAACAGTGGTAAAGAAGGGGGAGAGTAAATTAGGGGGGCCTACCACAAACACCAGAAGTGTTACCCAAAAAAACTCGTTATAAAGAGCCTCTGATCAGCTATTTCCCAATCCGTGGCCTCTCTATGCCAGGATGCCAGGTGTCATGCCAATTGACACATCCCCAGTTCACAATTAGCTCATTCCTCTGGACAAAAGTTTACTTTTTACTGAAAGCTGAAGCCCATGGAGCACCAGAGACCCAGACCATGTCTGCTGAACCACAGGTAAATTCTCCCTGTGAGGCTCTGTCTTTAAGCTCTCTGGTAAGAAATAATATTCTTGGTGATCATGTCAGTCCCCATACCTAATTCTGTTGTTTTTAGATCCCCTCGCTCTTAACAAAAGATGGCATACGCAATACTGACAAACGTGCACAACCACATAATTACACCTCTGCAAAGTAAATTTCCCATGCACGGTGCTTTAGCTGATGACTTCCCCAATGTATTAAAATGCATTTTCTGGGGCTTCTTGGGTGGCTCAGTCAGTTACACTTCTACATTCATCTCAGGTCATAATCCCAGTGTCTTGGGATCAAATCCCATGTTGGGCTCCCTCTCCCTTTGCTTACTGCTCTGCCTACTTGTGCTCTTTATCTGTCAAATAAATATCAAAAAAAAAATAATAAATAAAATGCACTTTCTTTCTAAGCAGCACAGCTCATCAGGGCTATAGCAAGGATAGCTTCATGGGTGTGCAACCTGGGCCAGTTCTTACAAGTGTCCTACATTGGGTTTGATGTTTTACTCCTGTCTTGAAATTCATAATAATCTGTGAACAAAGAGCTTTTTGACCGGACATTGAAAGTTATGGAGTGGTCCTAGTTATGATGATACTATATATTTTTCCCTTTTTAAAAAAATGTAATTTGCTTTTGAAATATGCAATTTTTACTTTAGATGTGTCATAAGAATTTTCTTTAAAATGTTTCTTTAGAACTGTCTTTTTTAAAAATTTTATTTATTTATTTGACAGAGATAAAGAGCACAAGTAGGCAGAGCAGCAGGCAGAGGAAGAGGGCGAAGCAGACCCCTCACCAAGCAGGGAGCCCGATGTGGGGCTCGACCCCAGAACCCTGAGATCATGACCTGAGCAGAAGGCAACCACCTAACCAACTGAGCCACCCAGGTGCCCCTAGAACTGTCTTTTAGAATAAGATGGAACTATGTGTGCACAGCAGGAACAGATTCCTGCAAAAGATGAGATAAGAAAAAGCAATAAAAATTAAATGAATTCATTATTTTAAGGAGGGAAAATAGGAGGCAATGCATTACAGCCAATGCGTAGGGATTTTATCATCAAATATTAACGAATTTACTAATATGTACCATGAGAAACCAGAAGATTAGAGTAAGGTTATTGTCTAACAATACATTACATGTGAAGAAAGAAGATATTATCCATGGAAAAATTATTGAAAAACAAAGAAAATACGTTCCAGAAGAAAAGTCAAGGAATTGGGCAGTGGAAAGGAAAAGTGAGCCTGGACATTTGAATTTTAAGCAAATGTACAGAGTTTAGAGCTGGATGCTCAGAGCCCAGAAGAGTCATTTTTTAAACACCTCTTAATGCATAAATCTTTCTTCAAAGGACCTTTACGGGAAAAAATATGGGTATTACTGAAGAAAACAAAAAAGCTTTGGATGAAGTGAAGAACTAAGGAAGTTGCTACTCAACGATTATTGGCACCAAGAATTCATCTAGTCCTAGAAATGTCACTACGAACAAGAGAGACAAAAGCCATATCCCCATGACCCATGAAATAAAGAGGAAAATATATAAATCGTCTTATCGCAGCGTGACTTTCGCATCTACACCTCTTGACGTCACATAATTCAGTTTCCTTAGAAGAACCCTTATAAAGATGAGGAATTTGCAAATATCTAATTACGATGACCAATATTCAGCTCATTGCTCTTGCTACCTCGTCACCTGGTTATTTTTCAGGAAGACTACTGTCTTTCTTTAAAAAAAAAAAATTTATTTATTTATTTGAGAGAGAGACAATGAGAGAGAACATGAGAAGGAGAAGGTCAGAGTGAAAAGCAGACCCCCGAGCTGGGGGGCCAATGCAGGACACAATCCCGGGACTCTGGGATCATGACCTGAGCCGAAGGCAGTAGCTTCACCAACTGAGCCACCCAGGCACCCGACTTCTTTCTTTTTATTGATGTATAATTAGCATCTATACAATGTTACATTAGTTTGAGCATACTATATAATGCTGCAACAATTTTATACGTTACTCAGTGCTCATTATAAGTGGACTGTTAATGCCCTTTATGTATTTCTTCCAACCCCCATCTACCTCCCCTCTAGTAACCATCAGTTTGTCCTCCGTATTTGAGACCACCTGTCTTTTCTGTTCCTTTTGTTGTTGTTGTTGTTGTTGTTTCTTTGTTTTGTTTTTCAAACATCACATATGAGTGAGGTCATACGGTATTTGTCTTTTCTGACTGACTTATTTCACTTAGCATTATACCCTCTAGGTCCATCCATATTGTTGCAAATGGCAAGAATTCACTCTTTTTTACAGATGAGTAATATTTTATTTTGTGTATATGTACATATATATGAGTATACACACATACACATATACACACACATACATACAAATATACACAAAATAAAATATTATTTAGCTATAAAAAAACTGCTATAGTTCTTATATTTATTTGTGTGGGCAGCATAGGGTCAATCATAGAACTGGATACCATTTCCAGATTTTAGGTGTCTGCCTTCTGAACTACCCAGAGCCCACCTATCAGCCTGCTTGGACATCCTGTTTACCTCAATGGTATTTATACATTCTAACTTTCTCTTTTGTATAGATATTCATGTTTTTCTTATTAGTGCACAAAGAAGCAAAGCCTTTTAAGAATTTCTTACAATAAAAACAATGTTCTTCCTAAATGACATGATATGATAAAATTACAAAAAGTAAAGTAGGGGCAGATTTCAAGTAAATTATTATCCACTTAACATATAAAAGAATTATTTTATGACATGCTTTCTTTTACATTTTTATATCAGTACATTTACCATAATAATCTTCTGAAAATATGTAATAACTGTTAAGATTTGGAAGCCCAAAGGCTTAATATAGAAATTGCAGGGAATGTAGAAGGTAAGAAAGCCCATAACATCAGTTGTGGATACCATTAAAATTGTATCATACTATTACACAAAATAATGCACATTATTTTTTTCTTTTTCCTTGAGGCAGACTTGAAAAAAAGTCCTGTGAATATTTTCATTCATATATTAGCATTACATAAACAATAATAAAATATTCATAAAGATTTTTTTAAATCATCCTTTGAAAATCACTTTCTCAATCTTCAGGTTAACTTGGCTCTCTGTGATGGAATGTAGGTTTGTAAGTCAAATGAGTTAATGATGTTCAGGTGAATAAATAAAAGAGCTTTATTTTTGAATGATCAGTTTTTATTTTGAGATCATTATATCTATATGCAGTCTCAATTTTCTGTAGCAAATGGGCTGTTTTGTAGTTAGAAAAGATTGCTTTGGATACAGATCTCAGGGATTCCCATGACTTGCACAATGGGACAACTCTGAGAACACAAGTCTTGATCCCCAGTTGTTCACTTCTTTGTACAAAGTCCTCTGAGGTGCAACCACTCTTGACCACTTGTGAGAGTTTTTCACGGTGGACCATGCATTCAGCACCATACCTCCTAGAGCTGGCTTCCAGTGATCCCCCTGCAGAAACTACTGGAGAACACAGTCTATCCCATCTGGCTATCCCATCCTAGCTAAAACAGAGCATCTTACTTGTGAATATTTCTGAAGTCTTCACCACTACACCACCTCTCAAATATGATGGTTTTAGCTTTTCCTACAGGCACATCCTCTTTCCCATTGACTAACTCCCTCATTCCCTCAAATCTTTGTCCTGTATCACATCCTGAATAAGACTTCCCCTGACTATACTATTTTACACAGAGAATGACCACTCACCACCTAGTCCCTTGGACGTACCCTATTCCAGCTATCATCAACCCCCAAATCCTGCTAAATCCTATTGTCCTTTACTGCATAATATTTATGCACTGCTAATGTAGGATACTTACTAATTCATTGTTGCCCATCTGCTTTTCCCCACTAGAATGCAAGGCAAGAGTATTTGCTTGTGTTCATCACGGACATATCTCAAGAACCTAGAACACACAGTAACCATTCCATTTATGCCATGAGAAAAAAAAAAAAAAGAAGAAAGAAAGAGAAAAACATCATTTAGCACGAAGAACAAAGAACTAACCCATGAAATAACACAGAAGAAACTTAAGTGCGTTTTACTAAATGATCTCTGTTATATGACTTTCTGGAAAAAGGAAAACCATGGAGCCAGTAAAAAGTCAGTAGTTGCCCGGAGCTGGGCAAGTTGGGATGAACAGGAAGAATTCAGAGGATTCTTAGGGCAATGAAACTCTTTGATGTTACAGTAATGATGGACACTTGGCCTCATGCATTTGTCCAAACCCACAGAATGTGCACCAACAAGAGTAAACTCTAAAGTAAACCACAGACTTTGGGCCACCATCTCGTGAAATGTGGGTCAATCAACTGTAACAAATGTGCTGCTCTGGTGGGGGACGCTGACAATAGAGAATGCTGGGTGTGCATGGGATCCACACGTCTACAGGAAATCTCTGCACCTACTTCCTCATTTTTGCTATGAAGCAGAATTTGCTCTAAAATAGCTAAGTCTTAATTAAAGATAAATTTTAAAAGAGAAGAAACCATAGGGTCGATCTTAAGAAAGAAAAGGGGGAGAGACTATGGACTCTGAAAAACAATCTGAGGGTTTTGAAGGGGTGGGGGGTGGGATGTTGGGGGAACCAGGTGGTGGGTATTAGAGAGGGCATGGATTGCATGGAGCACTAGGTGTGGTGCAAAAACAATGAATACTGTTACACTGAAAAGAAGTAAAAAATAAATAAAATTTTTAAAAAAAGAGAGAAAGAAAGAAAGAAAGAAAGAAAGAAAGAAAGAAAGAGGGAGGGTGGGAAGAGAAGAGAAGAGTTTCTTAACATGAACCTGTACGTACAGCCCACATGGTAGCAATCTGACTGGGGATTCAAGATGGTGGCCATCCCATCTCTTCCCAGACAATGGATGATATATGGGTCACAACTGCCCATGTGGCCCAGGGTTCTGAGCGATGTGATTATTATTTGGAAGAATTACATATCTCTCACATGATGTCAATCCTTAAAAATTAAGTCTGGAAAACCAATTTTCTTTGAATAAGCACATGTGAGTTTTAATTCACAGATTCACCAAAATCATAAAACAGTCTCTTCTCCCTCATGTTCAATGCTGTTTTAATGATCGTTTCTAATTATAGTTCTCAGTAAATATTTCTTTTTCTATACAGGTCCCTTCCTTGAACAAATCTAAAGGAAGTTGGAAAAGATAAAACTGTAAACATATGTAAATACTCCAGTAACTCCAAGATTCTTTTTTTTTTTTTTTCTGTTAAAAGGCTTAATTGTACTGGGTGGAAAAAAATTTTTTAGAATATGCCAACACTTCGTGGCTGCTTACAGGATGTACTCACTGCCCTGATGAAGAGTGCCTCTCAAACAATAAGGTCTTAATCACCACTCGGCTTTTTCTTTAGATGACATCCTTCCCTGAATGTGAGTGGCTGAATTGATTAGACACTGATAGTTCTTAAATCATAGCTAATGACAAGCATATTTTTAGCTATTGGACACAAATTCAAGCCAGTGACATGCAGGTGCTTGTGACAAGCTGTACTCCCTACTTTTCTGCCAATTTTCTGAAGGCTACTTATAAATCAATGTAAAAAGAAGAAGAAAAGAATAATGATATAAAGCCCAGTAGAAAAGAGAATATGTAATAGAAAAAGGTGAATGAGCTTCCAATAAATGAAAAATATAACTGTTGAGAAAGGATGTTCTCTTCTCTGATCACAAGGGTGTATGGAACAATTAGTTGTTTTTTTTTTTCTTTTTTTTCAATTGTATTACTAGTATTGGTTGACAAGCATTCTGTATTACTCACATTATACCATATTTATTTCTGATCAATTATCATGGAGAAGAGCCCAAAGGCAACCAATCGGTCCCCTACCCGCCCCAGGGCTCAAGCAGTCCATATAACCACACGTAGGATATAATGATTATGTTAAAATAAACATTCTAAACGGTCTCCAACACATTTAATTAGGGGAGTATTCCAAAGATGACTTTTTATCCTAACCCCAAACTAAGCAGACAAGTTTAATTTGTCTAGATATCAAAAGCTGGCAGATGAGCCACACTTTTTTTTTCTCACAGAATGTTCTGGGATTGATTGGCAGGGAGTGGGGACCTTGGATGGCTACTCGTCAATGCACCTTGTCCTGTTGGTGCTCTAAGTCAGGATGGGATGGAGAGGGGGAGGGAGAGAGGCGTGCTGGAGGAGAGGGGTGGGGGTCAGGAGATGTTCAGGGCAGCAGCGGGATTCAGTGGTGTGAGAGTGGGAGAGCGGACTGCAGGCATAGAGCACTTATGACATATGAGTCGTGTTGGAAACTCTTTAAGAATATAAGATTGTCAGGGTGCCTGGGTGGCTCAGTTGGTTAAGCAACTGCCTTTGGCTCAGGTCATGATCCCAGAATCCCGGGATCGAGTCTGGCATGGGGCTCCCAGCTCCTTGGGGAGTCTGCTTCTCCCTGTGACCTTCTCCTCTCTCATGCTCTCTCTCACTCATTCTCTCTCAAATAAATAAATAAAATCTTTAAAAAAATAAAAATAAAAATAAAGAATATAAGATTGTCAGGGTGTCTGGGTGGCTCAGTCAGTTAAGTGTCCAACTCTCTGCTTCCACTCAGGTCGTGAGCTCAGGGCCATGGGAACAAGCCCGTGTCAGGCTCCACACTCAGCGTGGAGTCTGCTTGAGATTCTCTCTCCCTCTGCCCCTCCCACTCACGATCTCTCTCTAGCCAATAAGTAAACAAATAAAATCTTTGAAAAAGAGAGAACAGGAGACAGTCAGCAGCGATTACATCGAAATTGATGGATAAGAGAACAGTCCTGAAGATGGAGGCCAGCTACCATGTCATTCTGGTTCTACAGCATATAGAGAAAGCTGGGAGAAGGAGGCTATAAAAACTTAAAACAAGATTAAAAAAATAAGCAAATACGGACTTTGCCCTTTGCTGTCTTGGTTTCAGCCAGCCTCTCTCCATCTTCTTTCTGTTAGAATCACTGAGTATGCACAAACATTCAACAATTTCTACAATACCATCTTTCTATGAATAATGGGATGTATAAGATGCTGGACTTTCTAGGCAAAAATTTTTTTAAGTTATATATTTCAATTTACTAGCTATTAAAACAAACACTGAGATTAAGGAAGACATAAGCTTCAGGGACATGTATGAGATGGTGCATCAGAGACTGGTTCTTTTTCATTGCTTTTGACCTGCCAGAAGCATGTCACGTTTCATCAAACACTGTAAAATGTTCCTTATAGTTTAACCACATGTCAGAAATTGCTAGTTGCCTACCTAATATCCAGTCTCAAAAATATTCAGAATATTAATAACAGAATCCAATTATACTTTGGGGGTGTAGTACCCAGCTAAAAGCCTGAACAGACACCGGTGTGGAGTGAGTTAGCTAATGAGACATTACCAAATACCTTCTTGGTCAGATGAGAGTTTTGGCAACACTTTAAGTGGGACATTCATTGCAGGTACAATTTGACACTTACTTCTTTTCTTCTTCACAATTCTTTAATGCGGATGATGTATCCAGTATGACTAGAGAGGCAGCAGCCACTCTGGGCTATGAGGAAAAGGCAAAGAAAACTGCAGGCACCCTGGTCCAGACCACCATGGGTCACTGAACAAAGAGCAGTAACTCTCCACACTTGGATCTCACTTTTGACAAGAGTAAACTAAGCCCCGTGTGTTTAAGCCACAGTCCAGTCCTTGGTACCAGCAGCCGAACAAAATTTTCTCATACACATGTCTTATAATTACACTGCAAGCTCATGGAGGAAAGACACCCTCGTGAGAACACCTAGCATCCCACTTGACATGTCCTCCCCTTCTCATCTCTGCACTTAGCATACTCCTCCTATTTTTCAAGACAAAGATAAACCAACGTTTCTAAAAAGTCTTATGTCCTCAATAACCTGAGACGAAGACAGTCATCCCCTCTTCCTTATTTGTTGTGCATCACATTTTTTCTTACTATAGAATTTGCAGTTCTGTGTGTGTGTGTGTGTGTGTGCGTGGTGTGTGTGCATGTGCGTGTGGGTATCCCCTTCATCAATTCTTTGAGCCATGGACTAGAATTTATATTCCTTTGCATTCCCACAGCTTACAGAGCTGAGGTATAATATCCCACACCTAATAACTGTCTGTCGAATGAACGAGTGTTCTTTCCATGCACAAAACACTAGGTGAAGCTCTGGGATATAGAGAAAGGAGGATGATGTTACTTATTCTTGGAAAACATCCAGTTAAGATTATTGAAAGCTGTAGAAAGAGACGATGAGAAATACCTCCAAGGAAATAGGAGTTTAACTGTAGGGCTTTAGTAAAATTCTGTAGTAGAGATAATATGTTCCAATGGGAGGTGAGTAGAGACAGAGTAATGTGAGGGGAATGAGAATTAGAAACCATGGGTTGTGATGAAATAGGAGTAGAAGGGGAGGGGAGGACCAGATCCACAAAGAGGCACCCAACTGTCTGAACATTCACAGATTCTACACTCCAACTCCTGCCTTCTCAGTGATTCTTGACTATTTACATTCATCCTGTGATTTATAAAATGATATGTTTGAAAGCCAAAAAAGAAGGAGCATATGGAAATTTTGCCTCTATTTTTGTGCTAGACAAGTTGCCCTCTTTGCTGTCACCACCACCGCCACCTCCAGCTCCACCTCACTACCAGACTGGTGAGGATGGGCATGCTGCTGGTCTCACCTACAAAGAGAGGCTCAAGTCTAGACGGCCAGCGCCATGTTGTTTCCTGCAGAATATCCACATCTTCCCTCTTCTGGACTAACAGAGTCAGCTAATACCTGTGCAAGTTACTTCCCTCAGAACGCAAAAGCAGGAATTAGATTCTTGGTAACATTCATTCAGCCCGACGATGTAGCTTCCCAGCAAAACAGTGGACTCCACAATCATTAACTTCAAGACAACACCTGAACAGGGAGGTGATGTGGGTCATTTTAATCTAATTCCCTCGCGTCACAGAGACGTTGACTAAGACAACTACTAGCAGTACTGAGAGAACCATGCTGGGTGTCAATTAATGTTCACAGGCATATCGATTCCCAGAAGATATTATTTTAGTTTTTGTTCCAGTGCATGTGTTCTTTATCACACTCATAGTTGATCAAAGCCCTCTCGTTTTGGTAACCCTGAGGAGAAGAGAGCTGTTGGGTATGTGGTCAATGTTCTTCAGCCTAGAGCCCCGATACAAGAAACAGAAGAGCATCCAATATGCAGAAAGTAAAAATTGGCCAATTCCCTCTTAATTTATAGTGTTAATATTGAAATTATTCTATGCATATTTGTTCATTATGGAAGATCCCCTTTTAAAACTCAACAGTGGGTTGCAGGCAGCTCTCAATCTACTCTTTATCTTCTAGAGTTTGTGTGCTATCACTCATGTAGCTTTATGTGAAGGTGATTATAATTGATTTCATAGTTGATTTTATTACCAATGAAATCACATTGCATCATTTATCTTGAACATTGAAATCATGAATAACTACAGTAAGAGTAAGATAATTCATTTGTCTTAGATATTGGAAGTTATTTGTACCAACCGTGTATAATATATACCCAAAGTATAAACATAAACATGTTTTTATGGTTTACATATATTTAAATAAGACCCAAATGCAATTCCTTGGCCTGATGCCATCTTCCTCTTGTTCTCCATGCTCACTTTACATATCTTCTAGTGTTCCCTCCATGAACACACTCTGGGAGGGTCAACACTGACTCCTTTCACCATCTTGTCCCCACATCTCTTCATGGTGCCCAGTAAAGCTTTGCAGAGAATAAAAACGAATGTGAGGTGGGAAAGGTCAGTTTGTAAATAGAGCATGGAAAGAACACCACCATCTAGGTGCAAAGATTGCATATTTCCATGCATTAGGCATGCTTGGACAACTCATTTCTGGACTACTTAGCTCCTCTACCAAATGCTTTGGGGAACAATAACAAAAACATCGCCAGGACCAGGGGCATTTCTCAGGCAAAATTTCCCATCATTTGTTTCTGATTCATCATCACTCAAATTAAGTGAGTCATTGTTAAGGTCAATCTTTCACTCTACAGTTTGGGTCCAATGTTCTTCATTTAACAATGTTGATACTGTAGAGCAAAATGTACAGTTTTGCAGACGGACTTGCGTCTGAGTTTCTAGCTCCTGACTCTGGCCTTAATTGTATGGTCTAGCTCTGATTGCTCAGCCCTATTGGTCTCCATTTCCTCCTCTGAAAATAACATATAATTGTGAGGATTGAAAGGCTTAACACAGAACTGGCAAACGGGACGTGCTCCGTGAGCATGAAAATAATAGGTGTGGACATGCTGATTGAATATAAAGGCACCATTTACTTTAATCTTAAAGACCCTGTGGGAGGAATGACCCTCACTTTAGTGAAAACCACAGTGAGGCTCAACAGGCCAGGAGACGTGGGTGCGTGGCTTCACAGGTAGGTGCCATGACAAGAGGAAACAACCCCGAAGACAACTGGGTGTTTAAAGAGCAAGGAGCTGGGAAGGATGCACAAGGAGCTTTGCAGTGGAACTGAGAAGTTAGGACCTCCAACCGCGTACCCTTCTTAAAGAATAGCTTTGGCCATAAAGGCCACCATCATCTAAAGAGGAACAATCTTGGCTGAAGCAGTTCAGAAAGAGCTGAATTTATCCTCTTTCCCCTCCCACCCTGGTCCACTAACCTCAAATCACAGGCTGCAGGTGTGCCATCTGGAAGAGGTATGTAATTTCCAGATGACGCAAGCTCTTGGTACCAAGCCATCTGGGGAATTTGCCTGTGTCATCATTTTAAAATTGATTGTCTCTTCTTAGAACTTTTTAATACCATGTTCTCCATAGTATATGTGAGTCATACCCACCCCATTTGTAACTTAGGGCAAATTACTGAAGGTTTGACCTTGAGTTGTAGATTATGGTACTACATTTTTAAGCATGAGAAGTTTTATTGAAAGGGACTAATATCATTCTGCCATGTATTTTAATTTTATTATGCTGGTCTTACTGTACCCTTTCTGTTACGGCATATTATTTTACAATACAATTTTAAATGATAACTATTTTTAACCATCCATTCAAGGGTTGAATAATTTTCTCTTTTAGAAAATTAAATATTACCATTTTTCTTTATCTCATGTATAATCATGGATTTAGACTTTTCCCTCTCTTTAAATTAATTAAGGATTCCTTCTTTAATGGTTTTAAGGATGCCTATACTTCTGGGTAATTTTAATATTTCTTAGCCTTTTTTGAATAGTTATGCATAAAGCGTTTTCAATTACGTTTTTCAAATTAAGAATTAGAGACATATAAAAACCTGTTCCTGCTGGATTAAAAAAAAAAATTTAGGTGAGAAGTTTGTCCCATTGTTTGAGGAAATGGATCATATGGTGACCTCACAGAGCAGAGAGCATGGCCTTGTCAGGGGCCAAACCTAATTTCACTGTTACTTTGCACTCTATGCCTCTCTCCTCTCCTGGGTCTTCTCATTTGTCAAACTGAAGATAATAGTGCTATCTCCCTTATAGGACTGTCTTCTACGCTAATTGTGCATGAGACTGCACACACACGGCAGACACAAGTATTAGTTATCGTAATTATTATTACCCAGCAGTTCTATACGAACTCTTTCAGGCTTTATCAAGTCTAGGTTCACCAAGACCACACTCACTTTGAGAATAACAACATTTTTCAAAATCTTTAGCATCTTCGTTGCTTGGGGCTGCCATTACAAAATACCACAGATTGGGGGCTTAATCAATGGGAATTTGTTTCTCACAGTTCTAGAGGCTGGACCTCCAAGATCAGGGTGTCGGCTGATTTGGTGTCTGGTAAGAGCTCTCTTCTTGGCCCACAGGTGGTGTCACTCTCTCCTGGCTGTGTTCTTACTTGGCCTGTCTTGGTTGCACAGGACAGGAGGTGGTTATACGGAAGAAGAGGGGGGAACACTCTGATGTCTCTTCTTATAAACACAACAATCCAAACATGAGGGTGGGGCCCTCATGACTTCATCTAACCCTAATTACATCCCAAAGGCCCCATCTCCAAGTACCATCACATCAGGTAATAGGGTGTGACTGTATGGATGGGGGGAGGGGACACAAACATTCCATCCACAGCAATTACAAGGCTGACCCAACTGAAACGGAAGAGGACTCACATGGTGGGCCAGTAAAGACGTCCTCTAAGACAGGGACTAGAAAAGTTCTCATTTCTACCTGGTCTCACCTTTACACCTTATTTTACTCCAGGAGCAAGAGATAGGGAAATTTATTTTAAATACTTAACAGACTAAGGTTTGTAAAGTTTTAATCTAAGAATTAAAGAGGCTTCCTGAGGAAAACCTAGTTCGTTGAGAGGAGAGCACATGAGTCTGACCCCAAGCTTCTGAACTGGGGATTCCTTCCAAGCAGTTGGCTTTAGAGAGGTCACATGCAAAATACCTGAGCTCACCGAGGGTGGGTCCCCTGTATCTCCCCCATGAGGCTAAGACCACAGCAGATCTCCATGCACAGAGCGAACACCAGATGCGTCCTGCTGGGATCTACACATGGAATCCAGGCCCTGGTTGCCATTTTGAACGAACCGTTACTCAAGGGTGTTTTTCCTCCTTCTTTCTGAGGAAACAGATGACTTGAGTCTGGGTAAGCGTTCTCAGAGAAAGGCAACACAAGAAGACCTCAAGCAAGCTTTCTCCACCTGACCAACAGACCAGGGATGAATGGTCTTCATGTTATTAGGACATCATTGCCTCAGGCACTTTTACTTATAAAGTATAACTTTTCATAATAAAGTGCACGTCCCATGTATTCTTTCTTCAATAAAAATCAAAGTAAAAAAATTCTCTCCTTCCCCCACCAACGAAAAAAAAAAATTCTCATTGATTTTTAATGGTGTTTATGAAATAAAACTCCAAGCTCCAATCTAGGATTTTTTTTTTTCAAAAAGCTTCAAAACCTTACAAATATAGCTGATGTCTCAACCAAAACAATGCCATCCATCCCCAGACAACATGTGCCCTGAATTCTCTGTTCATGATCCACACGCATGTTTTAATGGTCTTACAACACACACGCATTTGCACACACACACACAGTGTGCATAAGAGTTTCATACATTTGCTAAAAATTCATATAAATGGTGTGATATGTATCCAGTGCTGGACATGTTACTTTCAACATTGTGTTTTTGAAATGCAGCCACATTAAAACATGTAGCTCAGATCCATTAATCTTTTGCCAGCTCATAGGATTCTACTGTATAATTCCACAACTTTTTGCCCACTCTCCCGACAAATGCAGAAGTTTTTAATTTTTTTCACCATAACCGACGAGGCTACAATGCACATCCTAAAAAGATCTTCTCATGTATACTCAAAGAGAATTTTTTCAGCACATATATTTGAAATGTCATTGTAGAGTTAGGGAACACAGATGTTTTCAGCTTTACTAGATATCACCAGATCTATCAAGAAATATGATGTATCAATGTAGCTGATCAACAGTTGTAAGAGCTCCCATGGGCCACATCCTTGTCATTAGCTGTTATTATCAGGTGTTTTAATCATTACCCATCTGACTGCTATTGGACGGTCTCTCTTTGGTATTTCGCTTTGCCTTCTGCTTATCACTAGTGAAATTAGATGTTCTCTTTTGTACAAGTTCTCTAATGTACAAGTACATTAATTTCCCCTTTTGTAATTGTTTATTTATATTTTTTGTCCAATTTCAACTGAGTCATCATTGACCTGTAGGTAATATTTGATATTTTGGATTTTTGTTAACAAGGGAAATTATACTAATATTTGCTTATGTACTTTACTGACTATGGAGTAGGTGGGAGTACTCACTGCAATGTAGGTATCAGGCATGATATTATGGCATTCTAACTGAATGGTTAAGTACCCTAGCCTCATTCCTTGAATAGTATTTAAGTAAAGAGAAAACTTGCATAATTTTTTTTTCAAACAAAACATACAAGATTCTTCAAAGAACAATCAGGAAAAGCAGAACAAAATAAGAAATGTTATAATCAAAGATTATACAAAAACACAAAAATGTTAAGTGTTATATAAGAACGGAATAATTTAAATATGTTTGAAAATAATTCAGCAGCATAAAGGTAAATTTGAGGAGATCACAGGAATATAATTTGGAAAAAAAATCACCCTGAAATTATTGTTTTTTTGAATAATATTAAGCAAAAAAATAAGCAGTGCTTGGGTGGCTCAGTTGGTTAAGTGCCTGCCTTTGGCTCAGGTCAAGACTCCAGGGTCCACATTGGGCTCCTGGCTCAGTACAGAACCTGCTTCTCCCTCTCCCTCTGCCGCTCCCCTGCTTGTGTTCTCTCCCTCTTTCTGTCTAATGAGTAAAAAAAAACTTTTAAAAAATTAATATTCTGCCTCACATAAAGATTTCAAATTGATACCACCTTATATTAAAATTGATGATCTCTTCCTCTGTCCCATCAAAGGTTTCTCAGGTACGTAATCCATTTTTTATTTAAAAGAAGACACGAGATACTTTTTTTTAGAGAGAGCGCTAGACAGAGAGAACAAGTGTGTGAGCGGGGCAGTGGGGTCGGGGGAGGAGCGTAGAGAGAATCCCAAGAACCCAATGCAGAGCCGGATCTCACCACCCTGAGATCATGACCTGAGTTAAAATCAAGAGCCAGAGGCTTAACTGACTGAGCCACCCATGTGCCCCTGGATACTTTTAGGTGTCTTTCCGTATCCATAAGAAATACATGTATCCATTGGTTTTCCTTACATCTTAAAGTTTCATATTCTTCTATTTACATTTTTAATATTAATATTTCTTTCCATTTTCATATTAGTGATATTTCAGTTTTCGCAGGGTTCACTTTTCTTATTTTTCAAAAAATTTATTATTTAAAAGCAATTCTCTGAATATCTATGTGTTCTAGGTGTTGTATTAAAAAAAATATATAGCTGAAGTCCCAGTGATGTGAAAACCCAACCCCTGCTCTCCGTGGCTTGCCATTTAATGGGAAAACATGGGAGGTCAGCAAATATAACCTAGTGGAATGATCTGGCTTACAAAGTATTGACATTTCTTTCTAATGCAGAATAAATTGTCAAGATCAAGCAACCTTATTTTAAGTAGTTACTACATGGTGGTACAATTTCTAAGGAAACTGAGTCAAAAAATTAAAGGAAGAAGAAAATCAGTTTCCAAAGCATAGTTTGAAAAAAATCACTTTCTCCTGTATATTTTCTGTTGAATATCAAAGGCCAGACTGCTGGCTGATTCCCTAGATAAATTTGTAAACTCAAAGTTTAGATTTGTAATCAAAGATACACAGGTTTTCTCCTCCTACAAAGATGTGTTTCTGTGACTTCTTTTCCTTTGAGTTACTGGAAATAAACTGAGCAGAATAAAAAGACACACTGCTTGTTCTTACTCGTATGGGATGGAGGCATACACAGCATAATGTGGAGATGGCTTTTGGATTTGTGAAACAGTCGTTTATTTCAAATTCATTCACCTCCTGAAAATTTGTGCTATGATTGTTAATTTTCTTTTCTGACACTTGTCATCAGAAATGTTGATGCCTTTATTGAGAATGAATCATCAACAATCATGAGTCAGCTTTCACTGACTTCCAATACCACTCCGAAATGCTCCGAAATGCAGACACACATTATGCCAACAATACAATATGTATATGACCTACATCATTTTGAGTTATTTATATCAAGCTTATTTTAAGGTAGCATCTTACTGTCAAAATAATACAATATTAGGTTGTTGGTTTTTTTTTTTCCTCTCCCCTTTCTTCTCTTTGGAATAATCAAAATAAAAATACTAATGCTATCCCAATAGCATCTGGTTCGCCAGAGCCATATGTGTTTCTCTAAATGAATTTTTGTAGCACTCAAAAACATTAAATTGATAGTATTTTGACTGGGATGATCAGACATATAAATACAAGAATTCTCTAGCTTCTTAAATAAAGTACTTATCTCTATATCTTACGTAATATGTTGTAACATACACATCATAGCCTCAGAAGACAGCAAGTATTGGAAGTGAATCCTGATTTTTTTCAACTGACTAGCTCCATGAATTCGAGCTAGTTAATTCTCCTTTCTCAGCCTCATCTATCGAATAAATACAATAAAATAAGTGGAGTGACATCTGTCGAGGGAAGAGCCCAGTCCTCTGGTACTAACACTTGGTGCAACTTGCTCAAGTTGTTAGAGAACAATGATGTCTGCCATTAGAATCCCCTCTTCTGGTTGCTGGGGGAGAGGGGGAGGGAGAGGGTGGTGGGGTTATAGACATTAGGGGAGGTATGTGCTATGAAGTGTGTAAACCTGGTGATTCACAGACCTGTACCCCTGGGGCTAATAGTATACATTAATTAAAAAAAAAAAAAAAAGAATTCCCTCTTCTACAAATGATCAGCTAGAAGAGTGTCAAACATTGCTTTAGTAACACATTATAAGAGTATGTTCGAAAGGTATGATAGTTTTTTACTAGCAGTACTCCTTTGTGATGAGATAGCTCTCCGCTTCACCACTTTTTAAAAGATGGCCCAAGAAACATCCCGAGGCTGTACAAGTCTCTAAGGATCCAGGAAAATAATTATTGGCCCAGGAGTTTGCAGGTGAACATTCCCTCTCCTAGATCTACTTCATAAACTGATAAAACAGTCTCCTGAACCTAAGTGGCTCTGTTTTTTTAAAGCTTTATGCTTTTAATGATTGCCAAGCCCTTCACCCTAGAAGACTGGTTCCTTCTAGGACTTACATAGCTAACAGTGAAGATGGCACATCCTTTCCTCGCCCTAGCACATGGTAGCCGTTGTTGCCAAGGCTGGTCATCCTCCAGATGAAGCAGCCAGTCTCCGAAAACTGTACCAGTTAATAGCCTAGGAGTAGAAGACATGCTCAGGACTATTTAGGACTTTTTTGGCCAAGATTGCTCCATGAAACTGGGTACTTTAATTACCTTTTTTCTGAGTCTCATCCATTAACTAAAGGTGCTATCAACCACACAAGAATAATAAAGTGGCGTATAGTGGACGATGAACGAGAACATATATAAGGACTGGGCATAATTCTGATTCACGAGCTTCTTGGCTGAATCCAAAACTAGGTGTAGAACGCAATATGCACAGAATTTTAATTATGATTTTCAATGCATGAAAAATACCGGTTATCATCATGAACACTTACCTATGTGTCGAGAACAAAATGATGAAAAAAACTACAAACCCAACGTCAACGAGTTCATTCTAGTGTGCTATGGAAGACGACTGCTCTTTCAGACTTACCCAGGATCCTGGTAGGTAAAGCCCCTATGTGCTGAAGGAAAAACTGGTCTCTAACTTAACCACCATTATTATCAACTTAAAAAAAATGCAGCCCATTCTAAAAATTGTGGAAGAATTCCAGAACTATATTCATTTATGATATATATACACACATAGATATGCTTCCATGTTAGAGGTAACATAAAACAATACTTATTAGAAATAATAAGATAAAAATAAATGGTTTTAAAAAATACATCTGTCAGCATTTGAAGGGCTGACTCAGGTTCTGTAAATTATGGATAGCTATGTAAGCATTAGAAAACAGTTAATGGCTCATGTAATTTGGTTGATAATTCTAAACACAGTATGTCAGTGCTTAGAAGGTTTCCTAATGCAACATTGACTTTCATAAACCCATAACCTTTATATACATTTTAAACACCATAAAATTCAGCTATTTATATATATTTATATCCCCCTACAAATAAAGTTCCCCAGGCAAATTCAAAATAAAATTTGAAGTAATACATCCTCTCTCAGATCAGGGGATGGGGCACTGCTATAGTGACTCTTTTGAAGAATACCTTTGACTCGGGTCATGAGCTCAGAGTCCTGGGATTAAGCCCCACATTGGGCTCCTCACTCAGCAGGAGCCTACTTCTCCCTCTCCCTTTGCCCCCCACCCCCCGCTTACGCTTGCGTGCTCCCACTCTCTCTCTCTCTCTGTGTCTCTCTCTAATAATAAAATCTTTTAAAACATTCATTTTGATTTCATCATAGTATGTAATGCTATATTGATAATGGGTTAGATGAAGACCATATATAGACATTTATAACTCTGATAGAGAATCCACTAGACTTAAAAATAGATCATTTTCATCCTGATATTTCTCCTTTAGAAAATCAATTTTAGATGCCTGGGTAGATCAGTCGGTTAAGCATCTGCTTTTGGCTCAGGACATGATCCCATGGTCTGGGGACATATTCCTGTGTCAGGCTCCCTGCTCAGCAGGAATCAGCTTCACCATCTCCCTCTGCCCCTCCTGTCTCCCCATGCTGGCTCTCACTCTCTCACAAATAAATAAAATTTTAAAAAATCAATTCAAAACAAACATATCATGATTGTAGATATGTTACCACTATGAGTCTAAAAGGATCTGAAGTGAATTTGAATCTTTTTGTTTATCATTTTACAAAATAACATGATGTTATAACCTGAAAAATACATTATCCAAAAATTTGTGTGAACAAATCTTTCTTATCATTTAAATGAAATTTGCAAATCACTTAAAAATTAGCATGTAGACACCTGATGAATCTTGAAATAACAATAAATCATGACTTGTATCTATTCCAAAATTGAAAATATGGTTTCATATTTGGAAATATTTTATTTTATATTATTTTTCATATTTGGAAATATTTTAATCCAATATATTAACATGGCAGAGAAAAAGAAAATTACTTACTACATAAATATTAGAGATGGAAGTTAAATTGTATATATACTTTATATTTCATATATCTATAGTATAAAGTAAGTTTTTATATCACTATCTAATTAAAAATACACATTTTGATAGTAAGACCTATGCCTAACATTCTACAATATCCTCTGACTCTCGAGTGTTGGTGTAAGGAGATACAAAATTTATAAATATTAAAATCATATGAAATTAGTAAAATTCAAAATTAGTGATACAAAAATTAGTAAAATTTAATATCTATTCTTGATTACAATCAACAAATTTGGAGATATAAGGAAATAACATGTGCATTTAAGAAAACAAATCCAGTGTTTAATCTCATGAAACAGGAAATAGTCCTATGAAACACCTGTGTATAAGGTACCTATTTTCATTAATGTTACTTAACCTTTTTGTCTAAAAATTCTCTCTAACGCAATTAGATGAGAGATTGAAATAACAGTATAAATATTTGAAGCAAAATCCAAAATATTCATTAATTTCAGAAGACAAAACAATCAATGAGCAACAATTACTAACTAGAAATGAGTTCAATAAAGCTGCTAGTTAGAAAATAAATCCCATTTTAATACATATTAGCCATAACCATTTGGAAAATCTAATGGAAAAAGTCTCATGTAACAGCAAGAGTTAAAATGTAGCAATAAGGATTTAAAATGAATCCTTAGAAATCAGCTTAAGCATTATGAAAACCCGATGTGAAGAATATAATAAACATGACTGCCAAGCCAAAAAGGTTTTTAAAAAAAGAGATATAGATATTAATGGATTTAAAAGTTTCTGTATCTTAAAAAGTACAACTATTGGTCCCTATAGCATGGTACCTCCAACTGGGATGGAAATCACACTTCTTACTGTGCCACGTTCAGAGGCAGCATCCTTGTGTTCTTAATGAATGCATTTTACACCAAATATTACCAATAAACATGTATCTCCGCAAGCTTAGTATTAAGACTTTGGTTCCAACCATAGAAACCTACTTGCTTTATGCTCTGACCCTCCTTACATTAGCACTTAATACTCAGAAGACAATGCAGAATATTAGGCATCACTCTCACTATCAAAATGTGCATTTTTAATTAGATAGTGATATTAAAAACTTACTGTACACACAGATATATGAAATGTAAAGTATATATACAATTTAACTTCAATTATTAACAATGACCACAAAAATATTTTGTTCTTTTTAACTTTTTTACAGATATGCATTATTTATTGTCATCTATCTCCAAATTAAATATTAAAATATAAGAATTCTTTAAAGATTTTAATGTCTGAAATTTAAAAAAAAAAAAGGATTTACTCACTCCTGTCTGACATATATTCAAACTACATCTTCAGTGTACTTTCTGGAGTAGGTATAGGGTTGAAATGATGGAGAAAAGGAGAGAAAAGTAATCCAAAGATGGGAGATCATTTTCGAAATCATGTTTATAATTTCAGAGTTTGTGCAACTCTGAAATAGAAACACTGTTGCAAAAAAGTTCTAAATCTAAGAACAATTATCTTCCTACTTAAAGATGTATCCAAATCCATAATCTCTTTGTACACAAAATAATTTGGATGCTTTGCCTCAAATCATCTCAAAGGAAGTATCATTTTATTTTGAGAGCAACGGTAAGGTGAGGGCATGTCATGGACATTCTAATTGAGCTTGGAAATCTGAACAAATGGATGACCCAGCTCTGCGTAAAACCATTATGACCTCCAGTAAGTGGTAATTAGGTTCTCCTTGGCTAATGCTTTCCTCTTGGATCAATACACTTTGCTAATTCTCTCAAGAGAAAGTAATTATTCTAGTGGCGACTAGTGATTGTTTAAAGTCTGCAGAAAGTCTCAAGTACTCCAAGGTATGGGTATTGTCACTTAGTTTGTAAATAGTTTATACTGGTGAGAGGAACATGTAGTCAAAGTCATTTGCACATTGTACTTCATTTACTTAAACACTGAAGACTGTGGTTCTCATGTCTAGACCATCTATTGGAAGAGTAGCTATGTGAGCACACAGAAAGTTCACAAGAAACATAAAAATATCTCTAAATCCATAGTGCATACAAAAATAATAATTGAATATGAAGCTGATTTTCAAAAAATATTTTATTTATTTATTTATTTGACAGAGAAAGAGAGAGAGGTCATAAATAGGCAGGGGGGTGGGGAGCAGGAAGCCCGATGCGGGGCTGGATCCCAGGACCCTGAGATCATGACCTGAGCTGAAGGCAGAGGATCAACCCACTGAGCCACCCAGGCACCCCTGAAGTCCATTTTTTAAAGTAACATAATCTAATGTCCTCTCTTAAGTCAATTGCCAAAAAAAAAAAAAAATCTGCAAATTATATGGTATTCAGATAGGAAGAGATTGCTAATTGGTTGATAACACCCTTAGAGTAATTCTAACGTGTCAGAGACTTTCGTGAAAATAATCCTTTCCCATATAGAATGTTAATTAATGATGTATCACGTTTTTTTAGCAAGATTCTTGCTATTTGGAGAATAAGCATTAGTTTCTCATTCCACTGTTTCATTTTATGAATTCATTCAATGTATAAAACAAACATTTCTTAAACAGATTCCCTAATTTTAAAATAAAATATCTGATTAAGTATATTTTCTCCAGGTACCTTCTTCATATTAACTATACTTTGCACCACATTCTGTAGGCTGTGCTGCTTTTGATCATGATTCTAAGTTTGCTCTTTCAAGTTTAATAATGTATTTTTATCAGAGTTCATACACACTTTGCTTATCTGTGACCTTTCTGAATAGGAGAAGTGTGTTTTATCTATTTCTTTAAAAAACCCTCCGTATATCTCATTCATCTGGCAGTTTTGTTCCTTTTCTATGTAAAGTAGCTTTCTCAAATACTGCTTTACCTCAATTTTCCCCATAAATATATTCTAAATAATGCATGTCTTTATCACGCTCTGTTCTTTGCCTGGCAGTGTGGATTGCCTACTTCAAAACCAAATGCTTTTCTGTGTCTTTTAAGCTTATCAATTAAGATTAAGTTTATCAACTAACCAGGAGATGCTTAAACCCTTATATTTACATTGTAATTAAAATACTGTAGGGATCCCTTGGGAGGGGTGGCTCAGTCCGTTGAGCGTCTGCCTATAGCTCAGGTCATGATCCCAGGGTCCTGGGATGCAGCGCCACATCTGGCTCCCTGCTCCACGGGGAACCTGCTTCTCTTGCTGCCTGCTGCTCTCTGCTCTCTCTGACAAATAAATAAAATTATAAAAAAATACTGTAAAGACCTTCTTTATAGAAATCGACAGTATCCAAATTATAGGCAGGTGATGTCCACTCAAGGACTAGGATTAGAGAATGCCGATCCATCCCTCCCCTGGATAACCCATCAAAGTCATCCCGTTACTAGCGTCTACACCACAGAACTTTATTACAGGCAGGGGACGGACAAAGTCATTCCAAAAAACGGAAACAGTAAGAGGTAAGCAGGAGAACAGAAGTAGCAGACTCTTTGGGGAGCCGCACGTGGTCGGAAAGGAAGAAGGCAGGGCTTGGGGGAGAGACCGGAGGGTGCCTGCAGAAAGGCCTCTGGCCAAATGCTGATGCACTTGAATTCCAGCACGCATTTAGTATGCTCTTACTGTTGACCAGAAACCACTGAAGATGCTGAGTAACTAACAGGATCTGATCAAGATCTTCGATCACATCGAGTGTATTTCTGAGTCTCAGACCTGGAGTGGGGAGGTTGCAGGCGGGAAGGCTGACAAGAGGACAAGGAGAGAGGAGTATTACAGGAGCAGTTTCCTATGCAAGCCGTATGCTTGTCTATTTACGATTTTATTTATTTATTTGGTTGAGAGAGAGAGAGAGTGCACAAGCAGGGGGAAGGGCAGAGGGAGAAGCAGGCCCCCCACTGAGCAAGAAGCCTGAGGACACCGGGCTCAGTCCCAGCACCCTGAGATCATGACCTGAGCCGAAGGCCAAGGCTTAACCCACCAAGCCACCCAGGCGCCCCGCATGGCATATGTTTTCCTCCCGTTTCTCTTCGGCATATTTCCCAGTTCTGTTTGGTTCATTCCAGTCACCAGTTTTAAATTCCTTATGTCAGAGCTCAGTTTCATGATCAAACCAGACGTTCAGTTTTCCGCCCCGTTTCATGCTCTGGGCAGCTCCTCTCCATCCACGACCTCCCTCAGACCTATCTCCGATAGCTTTTCTGCCTCTGGAATCAGCCCTCCCCAATCTGTGCACCGCACAGTTGCTGGCGAGGCACTTGCCAGGAAGCTTCTAGAGCCTTCCCCTCTCCTCAACCCTGTGGCATCTCTCCAGGCTCATCTGAGCCTCCTCTCCCCTGACACCCAGCTGCGGCCAGTGCAGCTGGAACCACAACCTCCCGCACTGCACATTGTGACATTCTACGTCCTTCTGGACCTGACTTTGACTCTGATGGAGCCCACCTGCTCTTCAGGAGGGCGCACCTGCCGAATTAGGATCCCCTGCTTTGTCCTACATTAAAAACATCAGATTCTCGCTTTTATCTGTCATTTGGAAAACTAAAGATTGTGTTTGAGGTCAGCATCACTCAGAGCCCGCGTGGGACCGCCCGGGTGGTTGTGACATCCCTCCACCTGGCTCCTGTCCGCCTCCTGCACATCTCGCCCACCGACTCACTGAGGCCTGAAACCGCACTCAGAGGACCTCATTCCTTCTGCTCGAGCTCTGATCTCTGGGACAAGGAGACTCTCCTGGAGAGTGGGAGCACTTTAAACTGTCACCAGGCATCTCCTCTCGGCTCACACTGAATTTTAAACCATTCTGGGGAGGGACCTATAAGAAAAGAAAGAAAGTGCCCCAGAAATCAAAACAGGAACAGAGTGGAAGGTCAAGAAAGTTACGGAATCAAAGGCAACTCTTTTTATTATTTGCTAGTTCTGCCTGGAGCTGACTTTGAATTATCCTTGCTACCAACATCTGTTGCATTACACCTTTTCATCTGGGATAGAAAGATTACTGCAAATTTTTACTTATTAATTTATTTTTGTTCTTTGCCACATATATGACCTCAGGGCACAGGGTGCTTTCTTTGAGAACCATACTGTGGCACATGTGCTTACAGTACTCATGACACCCACTTCACAAACATGGAGAAATAGTTTATTAGTAATAGTTGATTCATTAGTAATAAACACTTGCTATTCTTGGGAAATGTCAAAAAAAAAAAAAAAGAAGAAGAAGAAGAAAAAGAATAAAAGTAAGATCGCCCTTAATATTTCCAAATCAATCTTTGAAATTGTGTAAAAGACTTCTATAGTTCACTGGAGGAAAATCCACTATAATTCAGTAAGTTTTCCCAAGAAAAAAATTAAAATCGGGAGAGTCAAAACAAACCAAAATGTTACCATTATCATAACACTGGAAAGGAGGGAAAATAGGAAAAAAAAATTCTCGCATGCCTGAGAAGTGGCTCTTTCCTGGAGAAGAGATATGGAAGTAGCATAGTATCTCAATTTTAAGCTGTAAATTACAACAAAAACATATTAATGGTATTGTGGCCGGAAATCACAGGAATTATTATTAGACATATTATTAATATACTTAAAGCTTCAGAAATCAGAATGGTGTCTTAAGATTCTGTTTTAAGAAACTCAGATATGGGGATCCCTGTGTGGCTCAGTCCTTTTGGCATCTGCCTTCAGCTCAGGTTATGATCCCAGGGTCCTGGGATCAAACCCACATCAGGCTCCTTGCTCAGTGGGGAGTCTGCTTCTCCCTCTCCCTCTACCCCTTGCCCTGTTCATGCCTGCTCCTTCTCTCAAATAAATAAATAAAATCTGTAAAAAAAAAAAAAAATTAAAAAATAATTAAAAAAAAATGAAAGCCAAGAGGCGTAGACCTCCTCAAAGTCAGACTTGTGAGATGGATAGCTTCTGTAGTTTTCAAGATCATTGAAAGACAACTCCAATTTCTGGGCCAAGAGAACCACCAAACTTCAGTGGTGAGATATTAATCTATTAATTCCTTTGTTAATCATCTTCTGAAAGATTAATTGGCCATCTGCCCAGGACCAGGCATGTTTTTATTTGTGTCCAGAGGAGAAAGATGAATCACCTGGAAAGTTGGCATGATCGGCGGGGAGCAGGGACGGCTTTCCAGCACGTAGACCCCGCAGCACTCCGTGTGTGAGAATTGAGTGTGCACACGTGATTGAGAGAGGCACAGAGAGAGGAGGCACAAGACTCAGCAGGGGGAGCGTCATCTCAGCTTCTAGCAAGTCTCTGTTTCCTTGATCAAGAGAAAACACTATGAAGGTCTTAACGCATAATGGTACATAATGCCTTACTTGTGGGCATTGCTGCAGAAACGGGAAAAAAAACATGGTATGCTCCCAAGTTGCCTAGATTCTGTGGTTTTTAGACAAATAAGGAATCCAATGCTAACATAAAAGAAAATATCGGGATGCCTGGGTAGCTCAGTTGGTGAAGTGGTGCCTGCGGCTCAGGTCATGATCCTAGGGTGCTGGGACGGAGCCCCTCGTCAGGTTCCCTGCTCAGCGGGGCACCTGCTCCTCCCTGTCCCGCTGCCCCTGCTTGTGCTCTGTCTCTTCATTAATCTCTCTGTCTCTCTGCCAAACAAATAAATAAATAATCTTTTATAAAAAAGAAAAAATATTCCGTTCAATTCTGTAAATGGGAAGGAATACAAGGGAGTAAATTTTCATGCAGTGTCTCAGCTGAAACTCAAAAATAAAATTCTTATAAAAATGTGAACATTGATGCTAATTAATAATAACTAATTAGCGCCCAGCTTTATTTAACCTGACATGGAAGTCCCGGGTACCAGTAGAGCTAGTCTGAGCACACAGGCAGTTCCCCTACACGTGAGCCCACACCCTTCTGTGGTTATGTGCACAACTACCCACTCCTCAGCTCAGACAGGGGAGTGTGTCTTCTGATATGTCAGGAAAAAAAACAAACAAACAAAAAAAAAAACTAAACTAAACTAAAACTAAAACCAGGCTTCCGTGAGTACAGAAGCACAGATCCAAATAAAACAGAATTATAATATTTTTAAAAAGGATACACAGAAATCATATACATCTTAAAAAAATCAGTTTCAAATTAGTAACATCCTTTATTTACTTACAACATAACTTTGTGGAGGCAGGATAATCCATTGTCTTTTAACTAAATTAGGTCAGAAATAACTACACTCTTTACAACACTTTAGAATCACTGCAGATTCATGTAAAATGTATCTGAGCGACATGAAATGTTTAATCTGCAGTTCTTCCCATAAATTCTCAGTTGATGAGAGTTTAGCATAACTCTCAAGATGGGCCCTAACTCCAACACATTATTCCTAGCTTCTGCTCACCACCCGTATGGATGAATTAGTTTCACACATAGATAGACATATGGATAGATGATAGACAGATAGATGATAGATAGATAAGAAGTTGATATATAAAAGTTTCTTAAATAGCTGAGGTCATATATAGTCACAGAGAAATAAAAGGGAGATATTTTGTGAGAAAAGAAATGAGTATCTAATGATATTTTTCTTCACAAAGAAACAACACAAGCCTAGTGAAGCTAGATTCTAAATATTACTCATTATTAAAAAAAATTGGCAATCAGAGTGTTGCCAAAATTTTATTTTGCTAATGGAGATATAAACCATATAAACAAACAAAAGGAAGATAGTGACAGAAAAAAATTACCATTTTCTCTTCCCTTTATCTCTTAAAATAGAAATTTGAATAGTACCTTGTAGGAAACATCATCTTGAAAACATAAAGACAGTCTTGCACACACACACACATACAAGAACATTCTGGAAAAATGCAATGAAATACTTATGTATTGGTCTACAAATCCATGTAAATATATGTATATGTGTTTCTTTTGACCCCATTTTATACCGGAGAGTCATGAAACAGCACTTTCCCACTGACGGGTGTTTAGGGGTAATTGCAGAAATGAGTGGACTTCACACTGGGTATGCTGTATATTACTGGACAATTACCACTTTTACCTTCAGCTTCCTTAACAGGGGAGTTCTAATAGTTGTCTGATGGCTTTATTTTGAGAGTTAAATAGCAAATAGGAATAGAGGATACTCAATTAAATCTTAATTATCTGATAAGCAATGAATACATTTTTAGAGTATTTCCCATTTGCTGTTCACCTGAAATTGGAATTTAACTAGGTTTCCTGTATTTGATGCACCGACCCTACTCAGGAGGGGTGATTCATGAAAACTGGCTTTTTAGATAAGAGGCAGGTCTGCACCTGGCCATCTGGGTCCAAATCCTGACCCGTTGGCCTCGTTGATGAATCTCTCCATGTTTTCGCTTGCTCGTGTGTCAGAGCACATGACATCAGCACCTCCTTACAGTGCTCATGGTCAGGAGGAACTGACAAGATGCACATAGGGCACGTGGCAAAGTCCAAGTGTCCAATGAGCGTGGTGGCTATTGCCATTATGATCATTTTGCTTTTACATAAGTGTCCTTCATTCGCACTTGGGGCGCCCGGAATGACACACCTCTATCAGAGACAACTGAACATGTTTCCATTGTCCCCTCCATATGTCACAATTGCAGATTGGAAGTATAAAACTGAATTTATTCTAGTGTGCCCTTCATTATTCTATTGGACGTATTAAATAGTTCCTCATCCACGATCTAGTACGGTCTCTGTAATACTGACTACTGTATTTTCTGCAAAGGTAAATTAGGTCCCAAAGTAGGAACAGAAAAGAAACTATTTTAGAAAACTACCTAGAGCCTTGAGATAACCAGTACCATACTGGTTCTACACTGGTGCTGCAATTCTGCTGGGTGCTACCATGAGACACCCCTCATGGAACATCACCTAATGGGTGTATAAGGGAATGGCATGCATATTTTTTTCATATTTTTCAGTTTTCTAAACTGTGGGCATAAAGTCAGGATGTTGAGCATTCTTAACACACTCAGAGTGGTTCTGGTGTCCAAGAGCAGCAAATCCACAGTTGACCCATTCTTAGTGTGGTCTGAATGGCATTAACAGAACCATCCAAGCCAGGAACATTTGCCTGTTCAGTTCACAGAGTCTGTAACAGGTCTGTGTTTATGGGATCAGTCTTCTCTTCTGATCAGCTCTCTAATATACAACAGGCGTCCAAATGTCTTCCCATTCTGAACTTACCTGAACTTTGGTTTAGTGTTTCTTGAAGGTACATCAAGTGTGAAATCAACAAGTGATGCCCTGTTGCTTGTGTCTCCAAATCGCCCTGTTCACAGAACAGGGCGATTTAGAATTTTTTATATCTTGGAGAACTGTTGCCACCCTCAACAAGCTTTCTATCTGCCTTGCTTGGAAAACTCTCTTACTGCCGTGATTTTTCCCAGACTAAAGTTCCTAAAAGGTTTACTCTCAGATCTCCCAGAAGAACTGTCCTCTGCACGTTGTTCAGAGTGACCGCATCAACAAACATGCTTGTAGCTGAATGGAGAACAGAGAGTGTAGAATCTGGCCATAAATATCAGTTAATCCGTTTGCCATGGGCTTCTATAAAACTTCTTTGTCTGAATACTTCCCCAAACAAGGGGATTAGTGATGTATGCCGTAAACAAATAAAAAGTCCTTGGCCTTATAAAGATAACAGATGATACCAATAAAAGAGTAGGTTTTATGACACAGCTATATTTCCTTGGATTTTTTTTTCCTGTGAGTTTTTAGGGTAATCCTTGTATAGTTTATTTTTTATGGATGGTGTTGATAAGTAAATATAAAAGGAATTAAAATTACATAACCTCTCTTTTATATTTTATAGAAAACAGAAAGAGGAAGATTGGGAGATACAGTCTTGTGTGTTGTATTTTCACTAAAAGAAATTCTCTGCCAAGATGAAAGGAATCATCTTTCCACTTTTAAATGAAGGACAAAAGAGCATAAAAATATTGATTTCTGCATTCAATAGAATGTCCTTTATTTAACATTTCAAACAACGATCACTGATGGATCATCTTGTAGGCGTGCAGGATAAAAGAAAACACTACTTTTGCAATTATTATGCGCTAGTTAACTGTTAGAACTCCTCAGTAGGGAGACTGAGTGGCTCAGTCGGTTAAGCGACTGCCTTCAGTGCAGGTCATGATCCCAGGGTGCTGGGATCGAGTCCCGCATCCAGATCCTTGCTCAGAGGGAGGCCTGTTTCTCCCTCTCCCTCTGCCTGCTGCCCCTTCTGCTTGTGCGCGCGCTCTCTCACTCTCTCTGTCAAATAAATTAAAAAAATTAAAAAACAAAAGAATTCCTGAATATCCATGACATGCCTAACTGACATGGTAATATTATATTTTCAACCTCAGTGTGAAAAAAAAAAAAAAATATATATATATATAAAATTTCCTGCAAATGCAAATTAAAACACAAATGATAAACATTTTGGTATAACTTTGGAAATACTTTTTTTTTCTTTTTTTTTTTAAGGTTTTATTTATTTATTTGTCAGAGAGAGAGAGAGAGCAAGCTGGCAGGGGGAGGGGCAGATGCAGAAGGAGAAGCAGGCTCCCTTCTGAGCAAGGAGCCTGATACGGAATGCGATCCCAGCACCTGGGATCATGACCTGAGCCAAAAGCAGATGCTTAATTGACTGAGCCACCCAAACATCCTGAAAAGCCTTTTCTGATGATAATATCCAGCCTGCTTTTATTCACTGCCACTAAGAGTATACATTTGTATAATCTCTGTGAAAAATACTTTAGTCACAAAACCACAAAATCTGAAATCTCTGCTATTTTAAGGATCTATACTAATGAAATCAGATTCCATTATTTACATATTTTTCCAAAGCATAGGATAGAATTTAGTAAATGCAAATTACATAATACATAAAAATAGAGGATTATTTGAATGACAGTTCACATAAAATAGAACTTGAAGTAGTTAAAATGATTTTGCAAACTTATAATGAAATAAGGGAAGGTTCTTCATATAATTTTACATAAAAACAGTGAAAGTCTTTACTTACAGTGTGATAGGAATGTTAAAAGACAAATAGGGATGTGTATGCATTTTGTGTCTGTGGGTACAAGGAATAAAACTTCAGAACAAAATGACCATATTCAAAAGAATTCCCTGTGGTCTTCTCTGGGTACTCAGTCTCTGTTCAAAGTGTCATACATGAGTTTTACTTTCCCAATCAGAAACACACTTAACAACACTATGGGTATTGGAGTCACTCTCAGAAGGCATTTCAAAATGGCCTGTGGGTCTTCTCATATAATGAAACATGAAAGTAAAAACTAGTTTAAGAAAAACACAACATAAACGCTAGACACCTCTGGGGCGCCTGGGTGGCTCCATCAGTGAAGCGTCTGGCTTCAGCTCAGGTCATGATCCCAGGGTCCTGGGATGGAGCCCCACATCAGGATCCCAACTCAGTGGAGAGTGTGCTTCTCCTCTCCCGCAGCTGCTCCCCCTGCATGTGCTCTCTTTCTGTATCTTAAATAAATAAATACAATCTTTTCAAAAATTCTAGACACCTTTAAGAGTGGAAGGTCCACATGTTACCAAGATGCCATTTTATAAGATGGTATTTCGTAGCATTGCCACTATTTAAAAGAATGTTTTACAATTTAGACGAATACTATTTAAAAGAATGTTTCCTGTGCAGACATCCACTCTACAGAGTATAGCTTAGTTCTACATGTTCTCTGTGTCAACATCACTCTCCATTGCTACCTCCAAAATGTTGTTTGATTTTATCCTGAATAAATAAATTTAAAAATCCCTGGAGAGGGATGTGTTCATGAGGAAAAGCAGAGAAGAAAGATAAGTACTTGATCATTTAAAGAGTGGGTTTTAAGCTTTTATTCCTCTTTTCCCGCCTCCCCCTTCACCAGAACTTGCAACACAGCCAAAGCCCTTCTGCCCCACCCCCACCACCATGCTTTTCTGTCATTTTCCATCACTCTCTCCATCACCAACTTAAATGTGCTGATTCAAATGAGCATATTTTTACTTTTTCCTTGTGCCATATTTTCCATCTACATCCAGATGATTCACTTGAAATTACAGACATAGAGCCTCACATTACTACTCATTAAGACATAAAATTTACTAGGTGATCATACCTTTTTCATTCACCTTATTGCGAGTATCTATGGAAAGAGCTTACTTATAACATGCACTTATTGAATCAAGAGTGACAATCCAAGGAAGCGTCTATTTAAAGTGCTAACATAATTAATTATAACATTATTAACCTTAACTATAATAATTAAAATCCTGCCTTTATATAACCCTTGATGGTTCTATTTCTTTTTATGTCCTTATAGCTTCCCCAAAGGATAGGATCTACCCTAGAATTTCAGCCTGCATTTTGTAAGCTAAACATCACTCTGGTACTTAATGGAGTCTAAGTTTGGGAAATGGTCAGTGATGTGCAGTGATTAAAATTCAGTTTTATTTTCAGTGAATGAAATTTAAGGCTTCAGGAGTTTAAGAAAGCGGTGATAGCATCTCGCAATGTACAACTTGACCAACCTGTGACTCAAAGTTACTAAGTAAACTGACCTATACGATCACAAACCATTTAAAATCTCACACCCTGAATCACATAGTGGAGTTAAATGTGGGGATACCTTAGATACACGTAAGGTCTAATTTGTAGAAAAAAGCAATGCTGTGGTAGCAAAAATGTAAGATGGAGACAGATGATATGTGGCTATTTTTAGAAAAAGATTAAATAAAATTAATGAATGAGGAACCAAAAAATGATTTAAAGAAAATGCCTTTTTTTTTTTTTTTTTTTTTAAACTGACCATACAGTCTGCTTCCCAACAAATGAATACAAAGCCACGGGGTGACTTCATGTCATCGCTATCTTGACCTGTGATTCAGCCCTGGGCAGAGGAACGAAGTGTGATGATTGTGTAACAAGTTTTCTTTTGCATCATAACTTAGCCCTTGGGGTATTTATAGGATAAAGGATGTGAAGTCACATTTTCTATTTCAGTATAACCAGGATCAAGAGAATTGCTATAGGTAACTACTCCGAAAGTGACAGCAGTCATTTGATAACACGTGTTCTTCTCTGGATTAAAACTGTCCATACACGATGCAAGATTAATAGACTGATATTGCCATTTAGGGATAGTTGTGGGAGCTAAAGCATGACACCTTCCTTTCCTTAGATATCTCTCTCCTGTTCTCATGTTTAAACATTTTCATAAATTCTTTACAGAACAGCAAACGTATCAGTCAACTTCTAAGGATCTCAGTTTAGGCATGAAAAGAAGCTTACTTGACATGAATAAACTCACTCCTTCTGTCTGTCTCTACACAACATGCACACTGACAAGCGTACATGCACACACTCACATGCACACACACGTGCATGATGTCACAAATACACAGACCACACGTATAAACACCTCCCTAAACTTCATGTTAAAAGATAACAGCTTCAAACGTATCAAAGAAACATGCAATATTAAACAGATTCAAAGGGCAAATAGATATTCAAGCAAAATGTCAAATTTCTTCCCGGGTTTTTAATCCTTAACCAAGGAATTCCGGAATTCTAGGCAGTATTGTCTGTTAGAATCATAAGGTTGAGTGGCCCATTGCATAGCATTTCGTAAGCAGGAATGATGGGATCTTAGTGTACATATGCGGGTAACAAGTACACCTTCGTCTAAACACCAAATCCACTGCTTCTACCAAGAGGTGCTACTGTTTTCAGCAAGTATAACTGACCGGAAGGTGAAATGCAGAAATCTGGACGTGGGCACTTGTTCATGTATCTTAATGCTGCTCAAATTATAATCAGGCAACTTTGAATATACATGTTGTTCTATTTGTCATTCGTGACAGATTTCAACGCAGCATTTCTTAAAAAAAAAAAAAAAAAGTAAGAAAGAAAGAAAGAAATCCAGTATAAGCTACAGAAGGAGGCCAGAGTGTGTCAGGCTATGTATTTTGATGGTAGAAAGACTGAGTGTTTGCCAACAGCAGCTTGCTGTCAGTAAAAATGAATCTGAAACAGATGCCAACTGCGTCAACAGCTTGAGTCCTATACATTTTTTTATTAAGCAAAGATACAAATCACCAGAAAAGCAGATAGGTGCGGAACACACGAGAGGGTGGCATGCTGTCTTGCTAACACCTATGAGCCTATCAGATGCGCGCTCCCCTATCTAGAACACAGGGACCTAGATGCTGGAAAACCCACGGCGAACTTGCACTAAAAACCAATTACCTTCTTCCATCCGCTCCCTTCCATCAAGCTTTAATATTCTTCTCTATTTAGAAATATGCTTAATAGAAGAACTTAGGATAGGTTGGGATTCCTTAACTAAGAGTAGAGTAGTTGAGGGTTACTTCCTTTCTGATATATATTCAGTTTTTTACATTATCCTATTTGATACGATCACACTTTTTTCATGATTTAATATGTAATAACAAGCACTTCTGAGATAGTGTATCAATACATTCTACCAAAGAATACCTTCCAGTTCATACTTCTTTAATAGATGTGGCACACTTCATTTTTCTGTAGTGCCCAAGCATGTGAACATGACATTAAACTTAAATGTAGACACGTAGGTGAGACCAGAAAGACATCTGAGCCCTTGCATGCCTTACACCTCAATTCTTTATGATAAGCTACACGTGGTAGTGGAAGTAAATAGAAATAGACAGGCCAATTATTTCCTGGGGTTAATGCATTGAGATACCTTGCATTCAGATACAATGAAAGCTGCAGAATGGAGCTAGGCTGGAAAAGCAGGTTCTGTCTCAAGGCTGTTGACAACAATTCTGGAGATAAATTGTCAGGCTTCCCGCAAAACAGTTCACAAACAGCTACAACCGTCTAAACCAACATGTCATAGCAATATACTGTGAGCCATCCATGCGCTTAAAACTTTCTAGGAGCCATAAGGTGTGAAACAAATTCTGAAGAAAAATGATTAAATTTCCGAACTTCCTACAGCCCACTGACAAGTCCTTGAAACAGGCAGAGTGACCTTCCTCCAGGGGCTCAATGGTCTCCATGCTGACACTTTGCCAAGGACAAAAGGTAATCCTAGCCCAACCCGCAGGATCCTATAAGTCTACTCTAACATATAAAAATTCCTTTGGAAACCTCCTTAATCTCAACACCCCAAGATATATGTTGGCAATCAACCCCCAAGTATATGGCCCACCAGTATACATCAGAAGGGTCTCATGTCTGAGTTCTTACTAAACAGTAATAAATTACATTTGCCTGACAACAGCTAGCCCCCTCAGGATCGCCAAACATTGTTTCCAAAATACCTGGGAAGCTTACACCATCCCAACCCCCTTCCAACTTGAAAGCATACAATGAGCCACTCCTCCGGACCCCAGGGCAGCTCCTTCTGCCCAGGTGTCCTGTCCCTGTGCTTTAATAAAATCACTTTTTTGCATCAAAAATGTCTCAAGGATTCTTTCTTGGCTGTCAGCTTTGAGCCCTAATGTCTTTCTTCTATCAGCTGCATTTAAAAAACTAAAAAGAAGCATGTTCTTAATGTTAATAACATTATTTAACACACTCTGTAATGTTATCATTTAAACTAGAGCCCGTATGAAAAATACTAAACGCTATGTCGGTTCTACACTCATTTTCTTCTCAGAGTGCACTTAACGGCGCATCTAAATTTCCACTGGAAATACTTTTTGGGTACTGAGATCACACATAATTTCCAATTTAAAAAGTGTATATGCACACTCAAGATTTTCCAAACATTTTTAACACTTAACAATAAGAGAATGCAGTATTGGTTTCTAGAACTTTAAATCGCTTAAAATGGAATCGAGTCGAAAACGCAGTCCCACAGTTTCCTGAGCGGCATCTGAGATGCCCAACACGACCCACCCCCAGGGCAAGGACCCTGTGAGTCCCTCACGGGCCCCTAGGGCCAAGGCAAGCTCCAGACCATACAGGAGGCTTTCAGGTGCATGTAAGAAGGTCCCAGAGACTGGAGGTTTGGGTATAGGGGGCTGGGTGAGCCTGGTGGTGGGTATTAAGGAGGACACATATTGCATGGAGCACTGGGTGTGGTGCATAAACAATGAATTCTGGACCACTGAAAAGAAATTTAAAAAATAAATAAATATTTAAAAAAATAATAAATAAAGAAGGACCCAGAGAGTAAGTATGACAAAGACCTGGGTATTCGATGGCCTTGGGGAGTTACCACAATGTCTCCACAGCAATATGGAAACGAAAGGAAGAGGTGGGGGAGAGATGGTAGCTGAGACATGGGCTGAAGACTGAGACTAAAGGAATCCAAAGGGGCTGTCAAGGCAGTGGTCTTAGGAGAACCTCAACTTCTCACCTCCAAAGTCATGAAACTACAGCTTTTCAGAATGGAAGTGATTTGAGAACAGTAGGGCCTACTGCCAGCTTTGAATTCATTAGAGTTTAGTAGGTATTTCCTTAAAATATTTTTCACATGAAAGCTCATACGAAGGGCCTTTAAAAATGCTTTATTTGACAAACGTGAGCATTTATTTCCTATTTCCTATTTCAAAATCTAAAAGGAAAATATTAATCAAGAAGTTTGAGCTTAAACTCTACCTTTGTTACTTGACACATAATTCTGTGAATAACATCTATACATAGTAATTCACGTACTGCATGTACGTATGAATGTAATATCTGTGTATCAACATCAAATGTTAATATGATTAATGCCCTACTTTGTCTTTAAAACACAACACAAATAATGAAGTGATAATCTTATTAAAATTTAATTTAACTTTATCAAAATTATTAAAAGTTAATTTGTTAGCACTGCCTCATACACATACCTAATATGCCTAAAAATGTGTTCTGTGAGTGATAAAGCAAAGGCTTTTCAGGTTAAGTGACATGATGTTGGTAGGTTAGCCAGAATTCAGGTCCTGACCCAGGTCTGCTTCCTGCACAATCCCCAAACACAGTGAGTCCGTTCTCTTACAATGTGAGAAGTCTGCATTATAAACATTTTGTTTTTCCAGGAGCAATCAAGGGAAGATATTCTTTTATTAATACAGGAGAATTTAAAAATATTTTAAACATTATTAAATACCATTCAAATACTATTCAAAATAGACACTTTCTTTTAAATTATAAATCTTGATCAATACGGCCCTTAATAGTGATTGGCCTGTGAGGTTAAAAAAGAAAAAAGGAAAATCTTAAAACGTCACAGAAATGTAAACATCTTCTATTTGAACTTGTCATCTTGCAGCGAGAGCACCAGACTCAAGACTGTTTGGACGTGGCCAACAGCCACGATCCGAGCGTAACTCTCCCAGCCGCCGCAGAAGAAAGCTTTCTCCCTAGTGGTCTTGGCCTGGTTAGCACATGGATGTCCCAAGAATCTCCCGTTTTCTAGTGAGTTCCTCATACCGCAGGGTAGAATACTACAATTTTTGTCATTTTGTTCAGTGTGGCGTCGTCATCTCCCTACTTGGAGCAGGTGCCAGTAAAGAGAACGACGCATTTTACTCCTAGGGGGCAAGCACCATAAAAACGACATTGAGCAGGTTGAGCTCAGACGACGGTAATCGGAGAGAGACAAGCTGGACTCTTGCAGGGGTTCACGCCGCAGTCTCAGGTATTTGATTCCATGTAAGAACTAGTGTGACAGCGTCCTAACGACTCCTTTATAATCTGCGTCGAGGAGGCACGTTTAATTACTTGTGGAGACAGTTTGTTTAAATGGCAATTTTGGAAGAGCTTTTTGTAGTAATTACGCTTCAGAATGGAGTCCGGTACGGGCCAGCTTCGGTGAAACATCACTGAGAACCTGACAAGCATTTTCGTTTTCCGAAGATCGTGGTTATATTTTATATTAACGTTTGAACTTACTACTGCCCATTGTGTGCCATCGGAACATTTTTATTTCAAACACGGGCCTGCATGTTTTAGACGCACACCTGCCTACCATCCCGCCTGCGCTGCAATATTCTCTTCTAATAGCGTCCTTTTCACCAAATTTCCATTTTCAAATTCTTGATAGCTATAAACAGACTACATTTTAATGGAAACACCCTGTTTGTGGCTGACTTTAAAAACTGCTACGAGTAATTATGGATAAAAATGCTACATTGCTGGTTCAGTACAATTACGTTGAGAGTCTTTTAAAAAATAATATATTTAAATTATTTCTAAAAATGATTTTTTTTTCTAAATTTCCATTGAAGGTATCCTCTCTCCTCCAGCAAAAAGTTTACAGGCAGAATTTTAATGCAAATTCTCCATCTCTGACCTGCCTCTCGTTTCATTGATTTCTTTGCAGTTCAAGTGCTTTATTCTCATTATGTGCAAATGCAAACATCTTGGCCATCTAAGCAGTATAGATAGATCATAAGCTGAATTAATTATAAGAACAGATTCTTCTCATTTGGGTACAGGCTTTCCATATGCAAATCATCTGTTACATTTTTCCTCCCACTTGGTATAAATATATTTTCTTGGTGTTCTGCCCAATGTTCACACCTAAGGAGAATCATTTTATAGAACTACAGGTATCTTAGTTCAAAATCTTCAATAGATAGATTAGGAAACTGAGGCAGATGGACAGGTGACTTTCCAGAACATGCACGATGAGTCAATGACAAATCCACATGGGCATGTCTCAGTTTCTAGGTACTCCTCTTGGGTTCTGGAGAAGGACGTTTGAAATTTTCTAACCACCCAATGTTTTATTTGATAAGATTAAAATTTCAGTCAAGAACAAAAAAAGGAGAATAAGAAGAAAGCATCTGTTTTTGTTCACCTACACAGTCCTTCTCTTCCCTAAAAGAACCGCTCACGGTTTGATGCACCAACGTTTAGACTTTTCTCAAGGGATTTATACGTATTTTCAGCATAGACCTTTCGTGAATCCCAATACATCTTTTTTAAGAACGTTATCTGTTAAGGAGATACACGGACACCACTTTGTCACCATCTGCAGGCTGTTTGTACACCGTGTCCATCCATAACAAGAACGTGGGTTCCAGGCAAACATGTGCCAATCCCCGCACGTGCTAGACAGCCTCAACAAAACAGCTGGCATCTTCGAGGAAGCTGAGGGAGGTAAACTTTGAGTGACAAGCAGTTCTCTGAGTGTGGCCCTTGGAGGGTCAGTAAGACACTTAAAGCAGGGACGGAAGGTCAAAATTATTTCTGTAATGACATTAAGACATTATTTCATTTCCCTGCTCTGTGGGCATTGACACTGACGCCGCAAAAGCAACTACGGGTAAACAGGTGGCGGCTTCACGTCATCAAGAGAGCAAGACCCGGGGCTAGTGGTGGCACAGCATGGGCTCTCGTCCCACCTGTGACCTGGGGCACATCTTACTCGGGCGTGCCGAAACATGGGCACACCTGGGGCTCGTCAGCTGCCTGTCGAATGGGGACTGGGGTTTGTTTCAAGGAAAGAACCATGCACGGTTGTTGGAGCTGAGAGGTCAACTCACGGCTCTGCCAACGAACGCTGTTTTTATTTGAAAGGAAAACTACCAAACCATGGTTATTTATATTTGGGTATCTGGCACACATCTTCTTGAAAATGAACCTGACAGTGTTTGCAGGTCAGTGAAAAAAAAAAAAAAAGACCATTCCAGGAGAAAACTAGGATTTTGTTCACCTTGAGAACATTCCGTTGACTTGCTCCGTATGGTGAAGTTGAGAGCTTCTCATATTGAAAACTTTTCGCAGGAGTGTGGATAGGACAGAATGTGAACTTGGGCATATCGAGTAATGAGATGGGACTAGAGTGGGAAGAGCTGCGTAACTTAGGGAAGCAGTGTTTGACGTGAACAATATGCATTGTAGCCAAGTTATGCATGGATAAAAGACCAATTCAGAGTGCTAAATAGATAATAAATTTCAACATAGTAGAGTATGAAATGTTTATTGATATCCTTTCTTATAGCACAAAAAAATTGAACACAGAGGCAGATATAAGAATGCAGATTCTCTTGAGCCAAATGCTAGAGATTTGAAAAATACAAACCAGTGATGCTATTACCACTAGTTGTCTTTGTTTGATGTAGAAAATATGTTTTTAAGGAAAGTCTATGCCCGATGTGGGACTCAAGACCCCAAGATCAAGAGTCCCATGTTCTCCCAACTGAGCCAGGCAGATGTCCCCCAAATGTTTTTTTAAAATAAAAACATTTTATTTATATTAACATGTAATGAATCTGTAGTTCTATTTTAGATGAATACATATTTAAAATTTTCTGCACTTTAATTTCTAATATGGTACGTATCGATAGAGCTTTTCAAAATCAAAGTTTGCTGGAGTCATCAACAATTTTAAAAATAAACTTTTTACTTTGGAATAGTTGTAAATGTACTGAAAAGTTGCCAGGATAATACAGTCAGCTGGATACTTCATCCGTTGCTTTCCCAAAAGGGAACATTCTACGCTATTGTGCTGCGTGTGCGTTTGTCAACCCTAAGAAGCCAGCCTTGATACATGACCATTAACTCTAGACATTTTGCATTTCACCAGTTTCTACACTAATGTCTTTTCTCTGTCCCAGGATTGAATCCTGGAAAATACACCACATTCAGTCAATCAATAATTTTAAAAATATATATTAAAGGGTCCTGAGACTAAAATTCAGAAAACTGCTTTTGTAAGAGAATGTCCCTGGATGGCAGAGAGAACCCATCCTCTCGCTGAGGTCTCACGCTTTCCACAAACCATCCAGGTTTACCTACTTCAGCGTATGAGCAGAAGAGGATATAAACTAGATGAAAATCACTCTTAAATGCCCAGTTTTCCTGAGTTCAGTTTCCACATCTACGGGCTGCATTATCTTGGGCAAGATAGCCAGGCTCACTGCAAATACTTCCTTCACCTGCGAAATGGGACCAAGAATGGAACCCATTTCCCAGTTTTGTCATAAGAGTCACACAGTAGTTGAGTAATGCCTGGGGAATAGCGACTATCACATCACTATTATTGTTAACGAGATAATTATTTTATTTATAAATATTTGGGTTGTGTGGAATTTTGTACCTTGTGGATTTGAGTCCCTTCTTGTCAAGGAGTGACTGTGTTAAAATTCAGGACACTAGCCTCCGACCTAGTTCCATAACACAGCAGATCACCTGTGGCTTTAGATGACATTTCATTCTTATTTAAATAATCAAATCACTCTTTGAAGCAAGGTGCGCTCTTGTACCTGATCCCTCTCGTGTAATACCTATCAAGACCTGCAGCTTCATGCCATTCTGGGGGGAAATGGATTTGTGGCCGCAGTTCTTGAACCGAATTTATCACGAGAACGACCCAGATAAGGGTATTAACTCAAAGTTATGGAGTCATCTAGGAAACATGAGCTTTCCAAATAAATGGAAAAAGAAGGCAGAATTATTGTTCAGGGCCACCCAGGCACAAGCTGGGTTTTGTCTCCGTGGTGGAGGAGGTGGTCTTGCTGGTGCTGATTCTGGATCAGAACTGGAGAAACTGAACTCACCAGCATCTCCTTAAACCAAACAGCACAGCTGGCGTGTGCACTCTTTTCCTGAATGGCAGCTCCATAGGACGACTTGTGCTCCCGTGAACTTGCCAGTCAGGGCCATTGGCTTCTGCTTGCCCATTAGGGACTCTGGAGACAAGAGCCTTGCTGAGGCCGGCCACCGCTGCTTCTTCGTGGCGTGTCCTTCAGGTCCCCCGGAAGTGGCAAGCAGGTCCGGCCACTTTCGTCGGGGCCGCCATTACCCGTGGTCTCTTCCTGCTCATGAGGTAATCCAGCCGAACGCCTCTGCATACCATCTACACAAATAATTCTCCACAGGTTTTCTCTTTTCTCTGACTGTGCTGCAGCCACCCCACTGAGATCCCATGTGCACAGTGAGGCATCTTTTCTCCGGACCCGAAGCAGGTCCTTTATCCAGGTGACCCTTCTTGGCTTGGGGGAGTAGAGTCACGTGCCTTAGCTCAAAATCCTGTTGGCAAATAATACTCTTCCTGTGATTCTTGACATAAATAAAGTAGGTATTTGATTCCTTCAGCCCTTCCAGATGCCATAAACAAAAATCAGCAGGTTCCTGATTTTCTTTCCTACTTTCATATTTTGTAATTCTCTGTCATGGACCAACCGAATGTGTGCATCTCCTCAAAATTCATCTGTGAATCCCCACCCCCTCATGTGAAGACACGCGAGAGGAAGGGAGGATCAGATGAGGTTGGAGGTGGAACCATCCTGAATGGGACTCGTGTCCATGCAAGAGTCACAGGGAGCTCGCCTCCCCTCTCCCCTCCCCGCTCTCAGAGGACACAAAGAGAGGTTCTCAGTCTGCCCGTGGAACAGCGGCCTCACCCGACCCTGCCTGCACCCCGGTCCTAGAATTCCAACCCCCATGTCCATGAGAAATGAATGTCTGTTCTTCAGAAGCCACCTAGCCTATGGCATTCTCGCGACAGATACGCCCTCCTGCCAAACCCCATGCCTTCATCTGTCATGCGCGCCATTCCTGGGTCTCCGTCCGGTAGTGAACCGCAGTCCTCATGACTCTGGCATGTCCTAGTATTCTACGGAAGGAGGTTTTCACCTTTTAGATCATTCAACACTGCGGTGCTCGATGAATGGCTTCACTTAACGTGTGATTTCAGAAGCAGAGTGAATTCCACATCTATTCGGTTGTGCTATTAGCCGCTGATGTCATCTTTGTTTGAACAGGACAGTTGTGATCCAGGAAAAAGGTCACTCTTCCAAGATGCTGTGGTACAACCACAAAAGCATGGGCTTCCTCATCATGGAGATTGGGGGCTTGAGGCTGTCGGTTATTACCTTTGTCACCGGAGAACATCGGCCTCTCTCAGGCCGTGAAATGGAAGGGGAGCAACGCCTCGCTTGCGGCTTGCGTGCGTGCAGAGAGAACCGAGTGAGAGATTTCATGCAACGCCTTCAGCACAGTCCCTGCCGTCTGATACGTGATAAACATTAGTTGTCCTTCCCACAGTCTATTTAAATGGAAATGTTTCCTAGAAAACCAAACGTTTATCTTCCCATTCCTGGAGCCGTTTCTCGTTAGAAGGTCTGTACCCGTCACACTTGAACCCACTCCATTCTGGAGCCGGAGGTCGCTGGATGAGGCGGCTGTAGGATCTAATAAGGGCCCCCTCCCCAAATCGGCTGTGTGACACCGATGTCATTCTGAGTCAATGGCTAAATTTGCTTGAGAAATGGGAAATTTGATTAAGAGTACATTAAGGCTTAGTAACATGAGGAAAAAACAAAAAACAGAAAAACAAAGCAGAGTTCCAATCTGCTTCAACATGGAAATGAAGAGAACCAGAATTATTCAACACCTGCTTGGTTAGTGTGGAATTGTGTGGACCGATTCTGTGTGACTTAGAACTAAATGGATTAATTTCACTTACATTACATAATTAGCTAATTAGACGTCTTGACTCTATTTCCTGGAAAGTTCTAAAATTCTTCCCTCATGGTCCCTGAACATAACTAGTGTTTCTGTAGGTCTTTCTTGTCAGATAAATCAGGAACATTTGGAGAAGGTACTTGAAGAACGCTGGTTAAGGAAACACAAACAATGTAGGGCAACAGTACAGCAGAAAAGAACCAGATAGTCACTAACGAACAAGGTATTTCTAACTGTAATTCACCACTTTCCATATTGGAAATCATGCTAGAATGACAAGCCTAGGACACTTACTTATCTTTAGGGTTTCAGGGTAACTGTCTGACCCTACATTTGCATGCAGACATTGATGGTATAGCTGGTCAGCAGGAGAGGACAGTACTTTTAACCCCCTGGGACATTCCCACCATCAGGCTCAATGCTTTACATGAATGTAAACGCCCAACAGTAGCCTGTGATCAGTGTTATCCTGGGCCTTTGTGCCAGGGAGGTGTCTGAAGGTGAGCCAGGTGAAGTGACTCACACAGTCACTGGAAGGCTAGTCAGTCAGTGGACCAGCCTCGACTCACAGCATCTGTCCTCTGACCTGCTCTGGACAGTGAATGCAGTCCTGGGGCCCGGTCTCCCCCCACCCCGAAGTGACAAGAGGCAGCCTCAGGCCGTCTGGCTTCTCCCGAAGCAGTAAAATGCACATGGTCACTTTCCATCATAAACACTGTCTTTCCCTGGGTAGCGAATGTGCAGACTATATAATAATACATTGTAAGAGTTGATGGAAAGTTAGAACATCTCCTTTTTTTTTTCTTCTTTTTTGCTGGCGGTCATTAGAGAGAAGCAGCTTTCTGAAAGGCCCCTGGGGGAACATTCCAGTCTCTTTTCCAGAGTGTAGATCGTGTGTTTTCTTTTCTTTTTTTAAGATTTTATTTATTTATTTGGCAGACAGAGAGATCACAAGATCATAAGAAGGCAGAGAGGCAGGCAGAGGGGGAGGGGAAGTGGCTCCCCACTGCGCAGAGAGCCCAATGCAGGACTTGATTCCAGGACCCTGACATCATGACCTGAGCCGAAGGCAGACACTTAACCATCAGAGCCACCCAGGCGCCCCTGGATCATGTATTTTCTTCTGTGGCAAATCCCAGTCCCCATCCTGACAAACTGTCCACGGGCACCCTGCACCGCTGCGGTTCTCTTGAGCAAATCTAACAATTCCAGGCTGATGGTCTTAAAGGCTGACCTACAAGATTCCGGCTCTGCCCACACCTAGCCAGTCAAGTCTAGATGAAATCACACAACCGCTTCTCTGGGGCACTGATGCTGGGTCCCGAGCTAACCCGAGCAAGCCTGGAGGTTTTCCAGGCTGGAGCAGACGCTGGGCACCTGACTGCAGGGAGCAGTGCGTGTGTGAGGTTGGAATAAGACGCAGCCTGTCTCCTCGTGGAGCGCTTCATAGCTGGTTCTCAGCCAGATCTATTGTTGCAAGGTCTCTCTGACAGTCAGTCTCAGGCCCGCTTCCAGATCTGACACTGCTCGGGCCACGGGTCAGCCAGCATAGGGCAGGGTCAAGCTCCCTTACGTCGGGAAGGGCTGCGCTAGGATGTGAGTGGAGGCAGGGGCGGAGGGGTCATGAGAAGCATACATATCCGCCCCTTTGCCACACGTCTGGAGCCCCACTCCATTCATGACAGAAATCACCCAAACTGCTGGGCACTGTGAAAACGGCGATATGTGCCCAAGCACAAAATATAGACCATTTTTCAAGCTCTCTGTTCAAGAAAGAAACAGCCACACTGAGAATAAAATAATGCACAAATGGATGAAAATAAAAGCTAATATATTTGGTATGACAGTTAAAAAAAAAAAAAAGCTCTTTGACACAAATTGAATAAATTAGTTCCAATTCCAACTACAACTCTAGGAAATGGACAATGTTATACACGAGTTTGTGGGACAAATGTCCCCCTTTCCCAGCTTGCAGATAAGTCCCACTCCTTCTCCAGTTGTAATAAAACTGCCATATTCCTCAAAAAGTCTTCTCAGATGAGCTTGCCTACCTCACTGCACCATCCCACATGCTAATGTTATCAGGTAACTCTTGCAAAGTTTACATACATTTATCTCTCACAAATATGAAGTATATTTACATCACCAATCGGTTAAAGAAGATAAGCAATGGCTCACTTTCCCTTCCCACAAATGCCTGAAGTCATGTCTCCCATGTCCCTCACCAGTGGACATTGGCCACGCAAGGAAACTCTGGCCATTGCGATGTCAGTAGAAGTGAGAGGTGAGCTTCCAGACCTGACCCACGAGTTTCCCACCCAGGATCCTCCACTCTCGGTTCTGTCCGTCAACAACTGTGGATGTCGGGTTGAAGACGGTGACCACAAGAAAAAGGGCCTGGACCACGTGGCACAGAAGAGGACCAAACAGCCCTCTCCACCTTGTCCCCATTCTGTGCCACTATGATGCGGGCAAAGGTCAGCTCTGTTGGGTTGGGCCACCGAGACGTTGCTCCACAGTTACCACTCTGGGACCAAACATGTAGGGTTATCCTGGCTGGACACCCCACAGGGAAGGGGGCACCTCGTTTCGCCCACCCTGTGTCCCAGACTCATCTAATGCGTGTCCCAGCGTGGCGCTCAGTCTAGATGAGAAGCGAGGGCAACTGTGGATCTTGCCTTAGCAACTTCCCTCCTTCTTTCAGCTTCTCTGTTTAAGGAAAGTGCTACGTGGCAGGCAGTTGTGAAGATTCACTTGGGGTGATGCGTGAAGCAGGACTGCTGAGGCTGACAGCTCTGCCCTGAACACGCAGACGAGAGGACCCGGCCTTCTGGGAGACGCAAGGACGAGCGTGGGAAGGCTCCTCGGGAGTGCAAGCAGGGTCGAGCTGAACCTTGAGCCTTAGAAAAATTTACTAATCTTGTAACTACTAATTACAGATCACTCACTTTGCAAAGAGTCAAACACATGCATGCGTGCAGGTGTGTAAAATGGCCCTGTGTGCGTGTCTGGCGGTGGGATCTGCCAGAAGAAAAGAGTGATTTCAGCAGTCAGGAGCACAAATGCCAAGGGTCAGAGACATGCATCACGGCACAGTGACGGGTTAGGATGTCTGAATGTGGGGAGACAGGTCTGAAGGTGTACCACGCAGCTACGTTGAAATTTGAGCTTGGATGTTATACTGGAGGAGGGACTAAAAAAGTCAAACAGCTTTCTGAGTAGTGGCAATGGCACCCTTTGTAGCACACGAGAAAGAGGGACAAAAACCGTTTCTCTAGATACAGAAAAAATAGAAACAAAGATCAAAGAAGGTCATTCGCTACTGGTCCGCCTCCCACATTTCCCACAGCCTGGCAAGAGCAGGTAGAAGCCACATTTGGGAATGTTTCCTTTGGCCGAATTACATTCACAATTATAATTCAGGTTCAAGTAGCAGCTTCAATTACCAAATAATGGGCATATGATGTACATAATGCTCACTGACTTTCTCCACATAGCTACAGTATCATATAGGGATTCTTTTTCTGTACACTCAATTTTCCTTGTACCAGAAAATCATAGTTTGTAATTAAAAAAATAAAAAAGAAGAACATTTTACAGCAAAGTAAAAATACCCATCTGTCCCTGGTGGGTCACAGTCTCCATCTTCCTGTCCTCTATAATTCTAGCAGCTCACAACTTCAACCAAACTCCTATTAATTCATTCTTTCTGAAACCGGCAGGGAAAATTTTCATCTTTTGACATTTATTAAATGTTTCTGCCATGTCAACGTAAGAATTTATTTGTATCCTGGTCTAAAATAGTACAATCAGAACTGAATTTCACATTTCATTTTAAACAATAGAAATATAATTTCTAAATGTTTCTGCAATGACAATCTATGTCTTTTTTAATAAGTTTGGGGAATGATCCAAATTCTCTTCAATGTTGTTCTGAAATATGTCATTATGATTTCGATTTTAAAAACTCTAAAATGATAATATACCTGCATATATGTTTATGTTAAGCAGTGAAGAAATGAATAATTATGGGGATAAATATGGATTAAGTCAAGAAAATGTAAAGCAGGATAATGAGCATAATACTTTCCTTTAATTCAGTATAACATTAAATATAGAAGCATGCTACAATTTATTCTTATATGTTTAAAAAATGCCATGATAAAATTAGATCCTCTAACCTATGTCAGATCTTGGGTTGCAGATCTGAAACATATCTTTATTCCACTAATTTCCACAGGTTTTATTTTGACCGTGGGGTTTTTTTTTTAATAGTACATGTTTCCTTTAATTAAAGCTGCAATACAACATATTTTTTATATGGTCATTTTCCATATGATGTATTTTCTTTTCCTGAAATTGAACCTCAGCGTGGAGAATCTATTTTAAGAAAGAATTTTTCACTTTATTTGGTGGTAAAACCCATTAACACGGGCAAATGAATGATACGGGAAGATAAAGACTATTCAATAAGCTATTTTTAAGTTATGTATCAGAACAAAGTAATGTGAAGTTGTTACTTTCCATATAAGGCATATGTCCTTTGTAAAATTATGTTGAAATTATTCCAAATTTTGAAATGATTTTGAAACAAGTATGAAATTAAAAGGATCACATAAAATTAACTTTGTCTTTTGGATGGACAGTTATTTCATATCGAACTGAAACAGAACTTGCTGTGTTTTATGTCAAAGCAGGACAGCAAGCCAGTTTCCAGAAAGAACTTCCTTTACCAGGCACAGTATGAAACCCACCATTTCTTTTGTGCTGGTGGTATAATTCCACTGTTACCTGGTAAGGGTGCAAGTTTGGAAACGTGCTCAGGTAATGAAACACCAGAGAGTTCTAGGAGAGAAAGGGAATATTTGTTTTCCTGGTGATCCTGCCTTATTTTTTATTTTATTTTAATTTAAAACTTAAGCCAGGTCACAGCTTTCAGAATATATAGGCTTCTTTATTTATATGTGCTCCTTTCTCCTTGCTTCTTAGAGAATTTTTCAATTGAGTAGAATTTGTAATAACCCATTCTGGGGCAAGTACCTAGAGAGGGAAATGTCAGGGAAAAAAAAATGTTTTAGTTTACTTTTCCTGTATTATAATCTTAATGCCATGCCTCCAAGCATGCTTATTATCATTCAGATGGAGTTTTAGATGTTGTATCCACTACCTCCAAAAATGACATCTTCTTATAGAAAGACAAAAACTGGCCCAAGTAAATCCAAATGCTAAGATATATCAGGTCATTTTAGTAGAAAAATTCTTTATAATACTTACAAAGTGATGACATTGAGACACACTAAATGCTATGAGTAAGATATTGGTAAAATGCAGTATTATGAGTTGGGGTCCTAAGGACACGGACTCATATGGATTAATTGAAGGAGATTTTTTTAACAATTAAGATGTTATTTCTTTATAGTTGTTTCAGGTCACAGCAAAATGAAGAGGAAGGTGCAGAGATTTCCCATCTACTTTCTGCCCCGACAAAGTCCAGCTTCCCCCAGCAACCACGCCGCCGCAGGAGGGTGCACTGATGATAACTGAGCCCACACTCACATATCTTCATCCCCCAAAGGCGATACCTTCATCTGCGGTTCATTCTTAATGTTCTCGACTCCTTGAGTTTGGGCAAATGTCTAACTACAGGATCATACAGAGTGGCTTTACCGTCCTGAAAACCCTCTGTGTTCCACCTTCTTCATCCTTCCCTCCCTGACAATTTCTGATCTTTTTACTACCTCTGGAGCTTCAGTGTTTCCGGAATGCCACAGAGCTGGAATCAGAGCATGCGGTATTTTGAGACTGGCTCCTTGCACTGAAGTGATGGGCACTTAGGTCTCCTCCACGTCTCTTCATGGCTCGAGAGCTCATTTCTCTCTAGTATTGAATGATCCTCCCACGGAAGATGGCTCAGGTTATTTATGCTTTCACCTAAACGAAGGCAACTTGGTTGGGGATTTTTCTGAAAGATAATTAATATATTAATTCTGCAAGAGTATGGGCTGGGTTAAAGCATCTTTCCATTCAGTATCCTAAGCTTTTCTACCATTTTTGACTCAGAAGTAGTCTTGAAGACAGGGAAAGCTTTGGAGATTGAACATTTGATAAAGAACTGTTCCATTAGCATCTCCCGGACAGTTTTCATAGCAATGAAGACTTTTTGCAAGTTTTGATGCCAGCGCCTTTTGAACTTACTAAGTAGCCACCTTCTGACTGCCATCTGGCCAACTGCAACTAGAGGTTGCCCCGGGGGTCAGCATCCCGACCCCAGCCCCAGAGGTGTTTAAAGGGGAAACTCTAGATCTTAAAATTGGTGAAATAGATTGTTACAAGTTATCTGTGTACAAACAGAGGTTTTAGTGTTTCATACCCTTTTGGTGAATGATCACCTTGTTGCCACTTTGCAAAACAAACTATACAAAGGGAGGCCTGAGGAGCGCAGACACTGGTATCTTCTCCTGAATATGCTGCTGATGGGAGGGCTTTATGGAACGGTGATCTAGTTAATTCCTCACGGATCATGTCAGAGAGGCATTTGACAAATGCTTACTGTTATTTCCTCCAATTTGCTAATGAGGACACAAAAATAACTTGCCCAGTTCACCTATTCAGGGGAAAAACTTGACACTGGAAACTAGGCCTAATGGACTTTTCAGGATGACACCAAGGGAATGTCTACTCATACTTCTTGGTATCACTTTTAAAATGACCATAAAAGCAGGTCTATTCTAAAAGTAAGAAGTTAGGTGCCTCGTGAGTACAGTAGGTAGTGCATCAGTCTCATAAAAGTAAGGAGCTGATGATTTTTCTGACTATAATCACATGACTTTCCAAAATCCTTTATGTATAATAATCACTGGTAAAACAAAGACCTGAAAAACGTGTGCTTAACTCCCAATAGTAAATGATCTACATTTTTTACCTAATTCTGGAAGACTTACCAGTGCTTCTTTCTTTTGTCTTTGATTTGTTGTTGAGTATCTACGGATGAAAATGCACATAAACATGGGGTCCCAGAGATTCCCTCTTCTCCCAGATCAAGAGTCAGTGATATTTCTATGATCTTAATTCACTAAGTTAGCCCATCTGAACGTTGGCCAAGTTCTTCTTTATTTGGTCTCTATCTTGGGAGAAAATCAAGAGGTAACACCCCCATTCCCTACCTGCCCATCTGTTACTGCAGTCTAGCAAAGTATGTCCCTCATCTTGTCTCCAGTCCCTGCTTCACCATTTCATTCCTGCTCAGAAATGCTCCAGACTCCCTGAGTCACCGGGAAAAGGAATCTTGTTTATTACCAACAACATTGAAGGGACCCTCTGCTTCTCTTCATCCAACCTCCCACATGAATCAGTGAGAAGAGGACTGTGGCAGGCCAGGCTTCAGGGCCCCCCATTCTTTCCTGCCTCTCTGGAATCTCAGACACTGGTGGATCCCATTTAGAAGCCCAATCAGTGGTTAGAGAGGGAGGATTTCTGTCACCACAGGCTTGGAGTAACCGTAGCATGAAGAAGTCCACAGTCCACACAGTCCACAGTCCAAGTGCTTTAAAGATCACCCTTATGATGAGGCATTTCATGCCGTGACCTTACATGTGTATGTTCAAGCACCACATACTTTCTTTCTAAACACAATAATGACTAAAAAATGAAGGATCATCACAACAGTATGAAATAGCATGGCATTTGGATTCATGGCCAAAGTTGAGATATTTAAATATTTTAAATAATTCATCTTTCTTTTTTAGAGATATGTTTGGTTTTTCTACTAAGCATTATTCATTATTCATAATACAAAGGATGAATGAATTGCTATATAGAAAAGGCAAGCAGATTTAATTTCTATTTTATTATGTGTCACTGATTAAGCAAATATTCCTTAATTAATTAGTATGTGCAAGACCACATGCCGGACACCACAGAACAAGGACAGGTAAGGGTTGGTTCCTCTCGAAAGGCTTACCCTAATGGGCATCTTTTACTGCTATAAAAATTTCCAAATCATAGCTTCATTTTGGTGGAAAATCCAGACAAAATACTGCTAATGAAGTCATTCAAAAATATCTGAGGAGGGTCTACTATGAATCAGATCTGTTCTGGCTCAGAGTCTAAGGTGTGAACATGGACAGTGATCAAGAAAGAAAGAATGGAAAGATACCGTCGTGTCAGCCAGATGGTAGCAGTGAGTAGGAGAGAGGGGAGGAAGAGAGGCCCGGGGAGGAAGAGAGGCCCGGGGAGCAGATGCCCATGGGATAGATGCAGCAGCTTGGGGATATTCTAGGGTATCACAGGCCACACTAAGGACTTGGGTTTTTACTATAAGTGTAACAAATACATGAAAAATATATAAAACAGCCATGCACGCATTCTTAAAATGTAGGAATCACCAAATACGTGACTCAGAATTTACCCAGGCTACATGAAGGAGAAACCCCGTAACCCTCATGTGATATGGAGAGGGTGTTGATCACAAAGCTTCTGCTAACTCAATCTCAGAAGAAGAAACGAGCTACTTCAGGGTGTACCTCTGATGCGTACGCCTCATCGTCACTGACTCCTAAGTGAAGACTGCGGAACTGAGTGGAAACATTTGCTAGAGATTCACAAACTGGTTTTTCATTCATAGCGAATGAAAGTCACAGTCAGACCCTTCTTACTTCTTTAGCTAATAGCCTCTCACAGATAATCGATTCATAATGCCAAACATAAGGGAGGAGGTCTTTGAATTCCAGAACATTCCATTTCTGGAGATGCTGAGAATGAACTTTTCCTATCACAAGTTCACATGAGGGGTTTGGATCTGACCGTTTTCTGTAATTGTTTTAGCATTAAACTTAAGACACTGCTTATCCCCTCTCTGTTGGATCATCATTCAATTACAGAGGTATTAATTAAGAACAAACAGACTGTAAGAGTTATGTTTCAGAAGGATTTTGAATTAATTTCATGATTAAGTTAAAGCTGACCTCTGAATATGTCACTGTATATACTGCTCATAGTCTGACACATTTATGAGTGAAGAAAGTTCACCAAATATCAAAAATGCACCTAATTAGAAAGATTTTATTAGCAAAAGAAAGTCAGAACTTATGTGATTGAAGACCCAGTGAATTTCTTCCCTGTGTCAGTTGTGGTATCGTCTAACACGAAGATCAATCAATCCTTACAGCTCACTGATGCTAAAAAGCTACTCATCTCTGCTGGGCTGGTTCGTGTGTGTGTCAGGTGTTTAAAATCCTCATCCTTGTCTGAAATCACTTAATTTCTCACTGAACACCAACTGTAATCCCACGGATTCCACAGACTTAATACCATCAGTTTACTTAGAAGCTAGACTATGGACCACTGGGTCGTGGTGGTCCATTGTTTGTAAAGACAGAGTGACAAACCCAGCCATGAAATTGATGGTCTCCAGGATGATTCGCCTTTCAAACCAAAAGACAGATTTTTTTCTAGAAAAATGCCACTTGTCCTTGTGTATGTGAATGTGTCCAGAACCACACTACAGCGTGTGTCAGATTAATTCCAAACTCAAAACAAAACAAAAAACACATCAAAAAACTGATTTTTTTCACAGAATGAAGAAAAATAAAAGGACGTAGTTATGAAAGATTATGTAATGTTGAAAATTTCTGAGTGACTTCAAGAGAATTAAATCACATTATGATTGTCTCTAGAAGTTTCTCTCAAGGTTACATAGGACATAAATATTATAGGCTTTACAATTAATGTAACCTCTATCAACAGAGGAATGATCTGCTCCAGATTTCTGTTTTCCACTCTTAGTAAACATAATGCAAGAAACCTGACAATATTTGTAACATTTACTTAGTCATGGTGAGGTAGTGAGCAAACATTTTTGAAAAAGGCAGCAAGAGGGGCACCTGGGTGGCTAAGTGGGTTAAGCCTCTGCTTTCGGCTCAGGTCATGATCTCAGGGTCCTGGGATCGAGTCCCGCATCGGGCTCTCGGCTTGGCAGGGAGCCTGCTTTCTCCTCTCTCTCTCTGCCTGCCTATCTACCTACTTGTGATCTCTCTGTCAAATAAATAAATAAAATATTTTTTTAAAAAAGGCAGCAAGAATTAGTATTTTTTTTAAGATTTAATTTATTTGACAGACAGAGATCACAAGTAGGCAGAAAGGCAGGCAGAGAGAGAGAGAGAGAGAGAGAGGGAAGCAGGCCCCCTGCTGAGCAGAGAGCCCGATGCGGGACTTGATCCCAGGACCCTGAGATCATGATCCGAGCCGAGATCATGACCTGAGCCAAAGACAGAGACCACTGTCTTCGGACACTGACAGAAGACACTGAGCCACCCAGGCACCCCAAGAATTAGTATCTTACCACCTTATCACGGACACCAAAAATCTTTAAATAATGTATTCATATACAAATATTTAATAATTTATTGATATATATTTAACAAATATGATAGATCTAATTAATATATGGATTTAATAAATATATAATCAATAATGTAATATTTTTAATATATTTAATTCTCTCAGTTATACATTAAGCAAGAAGCCACTTGTGTTCCTTCTGCTGACCCCGTATTGGCTTCCAGAATCTTTACCACCTCTGTATTTCAGAAAAGAAACCATAAAAGGAAAATCCTTTCTGAGCCTTTTTCACAGTGAGGGTGACCCTGTGCTACCTTCTAGACAGTGTGATACACAGAGAATCCTACTAGACTAGGCAGGGAGAATGGCTTTTCTCATGAAAGAGGAGCCCCAGTGGGAACTGCCCTCTCTCTTTCTCCTGTTCTTCCCTCCCCCTGACCTCAGTGCCTACAGCAGCCATCTCTGAAGGAACATGGGAGGGGCGGGGACAGAAGAAGCCAGTGAACTATAAAGACATCCCTGAAGTAAGTGTATCTCCACCTTCTAGCGTCAGAAAAGCAAGCCACTGTCGCTTCAACTCGGTGAATTTTCTGGTGGGCATGAGCCCCCTACAAACCAATTCAAACTGGGAAGAATAATGTCATTGAGGTGAAATCAGACCCAAAACAGTTCTGCTTTATGCAGAGTCCTGCACGCCGAGCTAAGGATTTTCCCTTAACAATGGGGATCGTGTTTGCTGTAGATCACAATATAGTATTACCCAGGGTACTGCCCTTCCATGTTAAAACTGATTTCTTGGACCCATCCTGTGTGACTATCCCAGCAAGCTTGTGAAGGACGTAGAGAATGTGTCATCCTCCCAGTCTTAGAGCAGATGAACAGGTCCGGCTGGTTTTGCAGGAAAGGCCCTCTCTCTTTCTATAACATGTCCTGACTACTTGCACAATTCTATTTCTCTAATCGTCATTCATACCCAAATGATGCCTCTGTCAGCTAGTAAATGTCTTCTACCCAGAGCCAGTGAACCTCTCTAAGGGAGATTCCATTAGACCATTTAACAAATAACCCCCAATGAAAAAATACACATTTAATTAGAACATTTGCCCACATCTAAGTTCTGATTATCATTCGGAAATCATTCAAAATTCTGTCGTTAAACTCTATATGTCACCTCATTCCATCAATCATTTAACAGTAAAAACAAAAGTTCCTTAATCCACTGAAAGTGCATACTATAATAATGTCTAATAATGAAATGATGGGGGTCATCCCCATAGCAGGCTGCAGTGGTGTTTTTGTTTTAAACCAATTCCTGGGAGCCTCTGGGTCGTTATGTTGGTTAAGTGTCTGCTTTAGGCTCAAATCATGATCCCCAGGTCCTGAGACTAAACCCCACATGGGGCTCCCTGCTCTTGAGGAGCTTAATTCTCCCTCTCCCCCCGCCTGCTACTCCCCCCTGCTGGGCTCACTCTCTAGCAAATAAATAAAACATAAAAAAAAAAAGAAAAAGAAAAAAAGAAACCAACCATTAATAGGATTCCTGAATGATAATGCCAACTGTCCTTTTAGGATCACTCCCCTGTGTAGGCATCACTTCTCAACAAAGAGACATATTCCTTTTATTTTTTTTATTTTTATTTTTAAAGATTTCATTTATTCACTTACAGAGACAGAGATCACAAGCAGGTAGAGAGGCAGAGAGAGAGAGAGAGAGAGGAGGAAGCAGGCTCCCCGCCGAGTAGAGAGCCCGACGCGGGGCTCCATCCCAGGACCCTGAGATCACGACCCGAGCCGAAGGCAGAGGCTTTAACCCACTGAGCCACACAGGCGCCCCGACATATTCCTTTTAAAGAATGGAAGGGACACACACAGTAGGTTTGTGGCTCCTGGATAAAATAAGAAAATTAAAAACTGATACCCTACAGAATAAAAACTGATACCCTACAAATGTGCCCTGGAATATATATATATTTTAATTGAGAGTTGTTTTTTTCTTAAACCTCCATAGAGCTAGTCCTTTTATAAATGCACTTCCAGAAATGGAAGGACAAAGCTCATGTGAACGTTTGGGCTTAGGAAAATTGGCCATTTCCAATACCTGGGAACAGAGCTGAAACAATTTCCCACAGCTGACAAGTTGGGCAGACACAAAGCCAGGCAGGGACAGAGGTGTGAGTGGATCGTGATTCTAAAGCCTCCACAGTGATCACAGCATGAGATTAGCATACTCCTTCATCAGCTTAAGTGCAAGGCATAATTGATTAAACTTGAAGGAAGGTAAGCCACTGGGCGGCCACAATCACTATAAAATTAATGTGCTTTTATGGGCAGTGCGTTCCCTGCAAATCACATGGTTCTGAAGAACACTTAATAGTACTGGCGTTCTGTAAGGAAAGGAAGGAATAAACAGGCAAGAGCAATAATTAACCTTTCAATACAGAATCCGCTCAAGACTCTAATATTTGAAGGACCCATGAAGACATGAAGTGACATCCTAACACCTCATGATTCTGTACGGGGACAATCCCATTCATACGCAGAGGTCAAGCAAGCCTTAAAAACTGATAATGATGACAACTTGTATTTGAAGTTTTGCATCATGAAAATATGATATGGAATTCTAAAACCTGAAAAATAGCGCCCAATTCTCTAACGAGACCATCATACCATGAGTCTCCTCTTCTACTGTTTTCTTACTCTCATATTTGTATATATCTTCGAATGTTATCAGAATGCTAACCATTTTGTAGTCTTTTTATAGTACTAAATAGTACTGCAGAATAATGTTTATAATGTTACATAATATTTGCAGATATTCCCTTAATGGATATTATGTTCAGTAGATTTACCATAATTATCTTAGCCATTTAACATTACTGGACATTTAGATCGCTTACATTTCTTCAGGATTGTGAACAGTGTTATAATGCACATTGCTTTTTATTAAAATATTTAAAATATATGTAAATATTTTCTTTTTTTTTTAATTTAAAAAGATCATTTAGTTAGGGTAAATTCCTAGGGGAAAGATTACTGGATTACATTTCAAAACATCCTAAGTGGTCGGGAATAAAATGCTAATGTGCTCTCCAGAACTGTTCCTGCCAAGTTCTGACCATGAGTAGTAGATAGCAGTGCTGTTGTATCCCTGACCTCCCTAATTTTAGTGCTTTGATGACATGCCTGAAGGGGAAAAACCAACTCTCCTCTTTCCCTGTCACCATTCAGATAGTATTCACTTCTCTGTATTGTCAGTCCCTTAGCTTAGAACTTCTAAACTGCCAAATTAAAATAAATATCGAACAGAATGAAAGCTCAGTCAATCAAGAATGTTTTATACCTTCATATGTTGAACGTCTCAGCTCTGGGGATCTTGTGTCTCCAAACATTAGTATTCGGTGCTCGCCTTGAAAATTAAATTTTTCATCTTTATGCAAAATGAAGACCGCCCTGCCTGCCCCATTGTATATTAATCGTCCTATCCCTTTCTTTGCTGGCATCAACGGCACGCCTCTAATAGCACACTTAAAATGGCCCGCCTTCCCCAAATCCTTTCTCGGGTGATGGGCACAGCCTCAGTGAGACCCTGACCGCCTGCAGTGGTGCGGCTGGAAGGCTGCACAGTCAGCCCTTCCTTCTTCTGCTCTCGATACCCCAGTCAATCCCTAAAACCTCCATACTGAAAATAATCGTCGAATCATTTTTCACTCATCATTGGCAAAATCTGCAGTGACCCCCCCGCCCAATCCTTGCAAAATAGACCTCAACCTCAGCAGCCATGATCTGTCTGTCGATTCCACCCTGCACATCCCTCAGAGTTACTCCTTTCCCACGTTGTAGCCTTGGTCCCAGCTGCCATTATTCCTACCCACACCACAACGGCCAGAAGGGCTGTGGTAGCACAGTCTCAGCTTCCATAAGGGCTGTGGTAGCACAGTCTCACCTTGCTCCTGTTGTGGCCAACAAAAATCGTTCATCACCGCAAGCTCAGTATCCTCATGACTCCTCCATGAGCTCTCACTTTTAGCACCGGTCTTCAGTGCATACCATTTTCCTCACGAGTCCTGTCCCTCCCATATACTTGTCGTTCTTAACAATTCAGCTCATCCATCAATCTAAGATCTAAGACATACAATCAGCACACAGCATGCCAGAAATTTCGCCCTACAGCATACCAATGTCCTGGCATGGGAGTCATGCATGTCTACCTTGGGGTACAAAGGCAGTCAGTCACATCTGTGGGAGTTTGGATGGAGCCCAGCTTCCTTGGGACAAGGATCAGATCATCTGATTCCTGCAACCTTTCCCCATCACACTTCCTGTGTCACACCAAGTAGAGAGGCTGTACTGATCCCACATGCATTAGGACATGTATCAGGATGAACCACTGTTCTGCTGAGTCAGCTCTTTCAAAACTTCATCTCTCCTCATTTGAGTTCGGCCCTATGTATGCAACTGGTTTGTGCAAAAGTACATTTATATAATTTCAAGTCCCGTGAACTACATGAGATACGACAGAAAATGGATCGGGGGTAGATTAACAGCCGGTTGATTTATCTAGCTACCCCACACTCTGGGAAACCATTGTAAGATGATTTAACTACTTTGAAATTGAAGAGAGGGACTCATTGAGGAAAAGTAGGAGTTAATCAAAAAAGAGACAATATTTTAGGAAGAGTGCCCATCAAGATGCCAGACCCCTGGATGGGGAAGAGCGGGGATGCATCGGAAGGATCTGTACACGGTCGTTTGTTCTGGAGCCTAGATGGTGAGGCCGGCCATGCAGCACAATGACCCCCGAGAAATGGACCCAGCTTCCAGACCACATCCCATATTGTGACCTCTCTGCTGAGAACAGCGACAGAACAGAAAGAATCGGGCAAAACCAGGTTGATGAATGTGATTTATACAAAAAATATGATTTTTAGAGCATTGTCCGTTCTCTGTGAGATAGGAGACGGGATCATTTCGGGAAGTATGTGCATGGTGCATGGTGTGCATGTGTAGTTCGTAGTGTGCGTGTGGGGGGCGTGGTATGGTGTGTGTCTGGTGTAGGGTTTGTGACGTGGGTAGTTTGTGGGGTGTGCAGGTATGCATACCACTATATGCATGTGGTGTAGAATGTCTGGTGACAGTGAAGAAGGCTTAAAAAATATTTCATCCCCAGCAAAGGTCAATGTGAAAAATGGAGAAACATGGGGTCAGCTTATCTGAGACCTTCCTGTACTTAGCACAGACGACCCTCTCTTTGAAATATCTTCCTATGCTCTTTGAAGAAATGTTCCTTGGAGCAATAAAGACAATTTGCTGGACAGGGTTTGGAAAGTTAAGAACGTCTCTTTCGAAAAAACAATCTGTAGTAGGTTTCACAAAAACACCCAAAGCTTTTGTGACCCTTGTGTGTTTGCGTTTGTTAGGAAAACTTATTCAGACACAGCCCCAAACGAAACACGGTGGCATCTGAGATTGGCTGTTTGAATACGATGTCGGCAGAATATTCATTCACAAACTGCATTTGAGAAATGAGCAAACAGGTTTCCTTCACTGCTCTAAGGCAATGATATTACATAGCAAATGTATCTTGTAATTACACTCTGCTATAAAAAGCAACATGGCAAAAGCAATCAGAAAATGGCAAAGGTTATTACTTCCCTATCATATACAGTCGTATGAAACCATATGTCCCGAAACTCTCTCACATACTGTTGAAGGAAATCCTAAAGCTAAAATAAAACATGCTTAACAGCCGATGATGGTACACGGGTCGCTGTTTGTCACACCTGCATTATCTTTTGTCAGCATCATTTTAGTAATGACTGGTCCTATCTTACTTATTCTCACCTATGCCAGGGAGGACTTCATAGGCACAGGCGGATTGAAAGTCTTTCTGAGTATTTACAGGAGTATGAAGAGTTAAGTTCAATTTGTAGGGTCAGTTTAACATTCTGGTTAAGTGCAAGGCTCATAAGTTTAATTAATTCACCAGAATACTAATTATTCAGCTCCTTGAGAAACAATAATGGCATTGTGTAGCACATTATTTTATCAAGTGAGATGTGAAATCCCTTAGAAAAAGCTTAATGTTATTTTTGTGGTTTTTGGTTGTTTAGAAAAGGCTCACAAATTGCTTAGAAATACAAACAGGAAGTAAATCCAGGGCTCGTATGATGACGTTGAAATAGGGACCATTATAAATAATAGTGGGAACAATAATTTTAATATTGTATATAATATCTAAATTCAAATTTACAGATAAAAATGAAAATACTGACGATATATTTCTGTTAGCAAATTCTTAAGCTAAAATATAAACCACATGGTCACACACATGAAGCATAAATTACGTGCTCACACCAACAAGTCAAGCTGTCAGTTGGTATGAGATTCCCTGGTGCTGTTTCCCTGTTGGCACAAGGATCCTGGCACCTACCTCTGCTGGAATAAGACTATTTTTGAGTATAACATCTGCATAGTTTTTTGAGTCATTTCTCTGGGATTACCACATATATGATATATACAGTACAATCTATCACAGCCTATTGAAATCAGGGTTTTACCACTTTAAGTACACTATAGAAACCTTATTTCCATATTTTAAATATGTCTTTAGTATTTCTTCTGCATACAGAGCATTACTTCAGATGATTTAAAATGTGCTTCAACAATAAAATGTGATTTAAGAAACTTATAAAAAGCATGATAGGCTCTTATATTTATCCCTGTGTTTATCTATGCTGATGTTCTTTTTTCTTGCTGAAATTTCAAACCTTTTGCTGTTATAATTTTCCATTTAGAGAACTTGCTTCAGTCATCTCTAAAAGGAGATTTGCTTACAATGAATCCTCTTTCTTACCTCTGCCTGAGATTTTACTGACCTCCCCTTCATTCCAGAACATGCTTTGGTCTGGTAGGGACTCCTACTGACAGTGCTTTCTCGCCCCCACTGCCCCCCACCACTACACAGGACAAACATGGTACCATTTCCTCCTGGCCTCCAAGTTTTCAAAGGAGAAATCTGTCAGCAGTTGGTCTCCCATTGGGGAATACATCATTTCTCCATGGCTGCTTTGAAGACTGTTTCTTTGTCTTTCATTTTCATATGGCTAATTATGTGGTATGTTTTGGTGTGATCTTTTTGTTGGTGGTGGTTTATCCTTTTGGGATATTCACTCAATTTCTGGAATCCACAGACTTGTGCTTTTTGTCAAATTTGAGAATTTTATAGGGATTTCTTTGAATACTTCCTCAATCTCTTTGTGTTCCTCTTTCTGTGTCTCTCTCTGTCTCTGTCTGTCTGTCACTACTCTGATGACTCAGATCCCTGAGACTCTGTGGATAGTGTTAAACTTTATCAGAACCCTGAGATCTGGAAAAACAAGGGGGAAGTTAAAACCTTCTTTAACCCCTTTTGTGTCTGGAAACAGATTATAGCAAAGAACCACCCTTACCCACATGATCTTGCCTGGGACAAGGCCAGACATAAATGCTTCAAATTCTCATCCTTTGTCTCAGAAATGGTTAGCTGAACTGCTTATTCCCACTGATGAACCAAAACAAAATGCATGTTAATCAACATTGGCCTGTCTTTCCACCAGATCCACGTACGTTGGCCTCCTCGGTCAAGCCAGGAGGCAAAGTGCCTGAAAAAGCAGGCTGACCTCAGGGAAAGACCTTCTCTGACCCACCACCCATCATGGCTTCTCCTACTTACCTCACTCACTGGCCCTGACTCACCTCAATTCATTCTGCCTACCTGGTTGGGGAAGAGACTTAGCCCCTCCTGGGCTCCAGAATCACTGCTTTTATTGGAAAAGGGGAGTGAGTGACCACCTGATTCCATGGAATGGGGGATGGAAGTTCACTTCCCCTAGGTCCCCCTGAAATGGCTGGGGGTGGGAAGATTTTCAACAGGTGTTTGGTTGGAGTACAGCAAAAAAGTGAAAGGTTTTTAATTTTCTTTAGAAAAAAAAAGTATAAGATAAAGAGTATTTAAAGCCTAGGAAAGATAAATGTGTCATGTATTCATTTAATATCTTATTAGCTTTTTCGAACCCTCTTATTCTCTTTCTTTCTTGAATTTTGCCCTAGTAATGCCCCACCTAGAGAACAATGACAAACTCAGTACAAACTATGTTGTGCTCATTTTTCTTGGCCTATAGCTTAGGGACTATCACATACTGTAAACATTTCTTAGTATTCTGCACTGCACAAGCAAGCACTTGAGAAACTGAGTTTCGAAATGGAAAATGGCCAGGTCAAATATGAAAGCAGAGCTCTGATCCAGAGCCTGCACCAACCTGTCCAGGTAACCAGTCGATGCTTTATCTGCACTAACCAGCCAAGAGAGCCAGCCTGCTGGAAATCAGACTTGTAGGAAGTCAGACTGCTACTCTCACAACAATCTGGTAAGCCAAATAATAACTTCTGTAGCAAGTGTCCCAAACTGGCAGGGACCTGAATAATGACTGAGAGCTTTCTTAATGTTGTCCTTGCTTCCAACTTAAAACCAACCAGAGGAAGCCAAATACACACCCCTCACCAAGTATACATAGGAAATTCTCCTTGCAGCTGCCCTACCTACAGCTTCCTCAGGCCAACAGCCCTCAATCAGGGCATCTCTGAATTTTCCCCTGTTTCAACATAAAGTTTCCCCCACTCCTCCGCCATCTTTGAGTCTATGCCAAACACAAGTGATGATGGCCAACTTCCTTTCAATTGCAAGCTTTGAATAAAGAAGCTGTGCTTCTCTCATCTGCTTGGTCTTCATTTATTTCTACATACTGACCGTGTTCTTTTTCATTACTCTTTTGTGGTTCTATGTTTATAAGACTCTTTAAATTTATACCTGTACATCATTTCCACACTCTTTCAATCATCTATGAAACAATTAGAGAACAAAAAGACAAGTATTACACTTGAGATATTTCCCAAAACCTATTTGTATAAACCTTCACACTTTAGTATTGAGTACAAAGTTGATTTTGAGTTCAAGACTCAAAATTAGCCAGTGTCTACTAATAATGCTTTCCAAATTACATTCAAAATCTTTAAAAAATTAATTAGTGGTTTGCTGTTTGAAGACATCATGCTAAGACTCTGGGGGTCACAAAGATTTTTTTAACTGATACTCTTTTCACAGACTCACGAATAATGAGGAAAAAGGACTTTATTTTTCCATTTCTTTCATCCCTTCCTTTCTTTTCATAAATATATATATAAGGCATTATCTATTTTCCAGGACGTGTTTTACATATTAAGGGAAAATAAAACAAAATGCAGGCAAACAAATTAACAAAAACATTAACTCTTTAAAATTTAGAGATTAAAGGGGGAAAAAAAATAGTGGTCACAGAACATGTAAAATACATTGTACTGAGGGAATATATGCAGTGACCTGGGAGCACGGGAGGGTCTGGGTGCAGATCAGGAGGCTCCCCAAGACACAATGTCCCAGTTAGTGGCAGAAAAGGAGGGGTAACATTCCAGGAAAAGAATGACAAAAGTTGCAGAATTATGCCTATGTGAAAGAATACATTATATCAGATTCCAGATTCCAAAGTGTCTTATTATGCTAAAGTAAGGAGTTTGCAAGATCCTATAAATGGTGTAAGGAGCTTCTGAAGGTGAAGTGGAATGTAAAGACAAGGTAATCATGACTGGTGAGACCTGCCGTGATTATCTGTCAGACATAAGATCAATCCATTCATTCATTCATTCAAGCATTCTTGCATCCATCTACTATGCCTCCCTCCCTGCTGCTCATGCTTACTGGATGTCCGTTACATTCCAGACACTGTATTAGTTCACAGAGAAGCAATGGTAATGAACAGCCTTCTATCTAGTGGGCGATTCTTCCATTATCAATCACGTTGTCATCTGGTAAAGTATTAAATTAGAATTCTGATCACTGTTACTAGAGCTAAAACTTTTAAACGTGGGCATGGAAGAGGAAATGCCCTCCACGCTAATAGGGACTGTCCCCACAATAGGAATCTCACATGGTAGTCATCACAAATAAACTGTATCATGCTCAATAACTCAAAAACTAATCATTGTGGTATTTGGGAAAACTATAAAAATTGCATGCAGGTGTTTGAGGGATGAATGATATACATTCATTTCACCGGATAGTCATCAACTTGAGACTTCTTTCTTCTACATTAAATTAAGTTGCTTTGTTAAGACAGAATGAAAATCTCAACAATTGTATCTTCCCCAAGTTCTTGATACTTTTCATAGTTCTCAGTGATATCAAATCAGCACGATGTGTTTGGGGAAAAAAAAAAAAATAGAACTCTCTGAGGCCCTTGAATAAATCCACAAAATTTAGGTGAAAAGAGGCATGACAAACGTAGAATATGACACAGACATGAACGTGTCCGTAAGAAAGCACTGTGTCATGGCAGAGACTGTCTATTCACAGCCTTGCACGAGGAATAAATTAGGATCCAACCTTACCTTTGCTTATCTTGACCACAAGATTATTTTGAAAGAAATGCATTTCTGTAAAAGATTTAGAGAATATTAAAATTTCTGTCATTTCTAGCCACTAAAAAATCAGTTTCATAGAAAATGTTTTGATGATTTCCAGGAGTTTGGAGAGTTACTAATTGTCTAGTTGTAAACATCATATTTTTAAATGTTTATTATTTTTATAAATATTTTCCATGTGTACATAGTGAAGAAATATCTATAGTATCTGTAGGTATATAGAAAATACAGAGATATATACTCTCATATCTATCTATCTATCTATCTATATAGATACATTCTAAGATGTTTATATTATAGGGAGTATATAGATACATTCTCATATCTGTATATATGTAGGGAATATATAGATATACTCTAAGAATCTAATTTATAGCTTTAGACGAAGTTGGCACATTGTAAGCAAAACATAATGGGTAACTGATGCTACTGGTGATGTCTGGTTGTTACATGCTGCATCTTATGAAGTGGGGAGAGAGACCTTCTTCAAGAAAATAAAAGCCAAAACAAAATCAATACAAGAAAGCCTGCATGCAACATAAAAGCATAATGCACACCAAATTAATTCTAATTTAATAAACACAAGTTTTTCCTGGATGAGTTCAAAGAAAAACCATTGATTTATATCCACATAGCCACTTTTAACACACAAGCACACACCTCACACCTACTTTTTTTTGTGGTTTACGCTTTAGAGTTCAATTACATTTATTATTTTTAAAGATGTTATTATTCATTTGAGAGAGAGGGAGAGAGAGAAAAAGCAAGGGGAAGGGCAGAAGGAGAGGGAGAAATGGACTCCCTGCCTAGCAAGGAGCCTGACACAGGGCTCAATCCTAGGATTATGACCTGAACTAAAGGCAGACAGTTAACTGACTGAGCCACCCAGGTGCCCCGATACCAATTACATTTAACTGAATATATTTAGAGCTTTTTCTATGAATCAAATTTTATTTAAAGTATTAAGACAAAAAGATGATGAAACTCAGGAGCTCACAGCTATGTCACAAGGCAACAGATACGATAAAATAGCTGGCAAGATGTGGTGAACGCAGGGATAAAAACTTGCATGGATAATTATGGCTGCACAGAAGGGAGACGCCCATAACCCAAGCTGGAGGCAAGGTATGCCAGGAATGAGTAGTGAGCGATGGAAATCAGAGAAGAAGAATGCTTTTGTATAAATTTCTGGTGCAGAAACTACACAAGAATCTAGTCCCAAGATAGCAATGGAGCTAATGGAGAAAAGCAACATCCGCATGGTCCCTTAGTGAGAAAACTGGAACTGACTATTAATTTCTAACCTACTGGTTGGACAGTTTTTTGTTTTTTGTTTTTTTTCCTCACCTAGGGGATAATAACAGAAAAAAGTTAACAACCTTGAAAAACTACTTTTCCAAATGTTCAACCACTTTCCTCTGGTGCCCTAAGGACAAAGAGAGAGCCAATGACTACGTTCGAGGGATCATCTCAGAGAGGTAGGAACTCACTATGTCAGCACCAAACTCACTGTCATGGAACACAACCTAGATTCCGCGTCTGAGAAGAAAATCTGGTGTGACTGCGACCCATAGAACTCAGATACTATTTAAATCTACTCTTCAAAAATGTTAGCAAAGCAGGACCCCAAAGAGCTCTTCAAGGAAAAAACAAAACAAACAAAATAATAGCAACAACAACAACAAAACCACAATAAGGCATAGGTTACACCATGAAATATCTATTCCAGGAGAAAGAGAAGACTTTTGGAATTATCTTGTGGACATTGGCTATGGGCCAACAGACACTTTTTAAATATCACCACACTTAATGCTCCCAGGCCCAGAAGAGATGAGATAAAGTTCATTTTGGAGAAGAGAACTAGGAGTTCAGAAAATTCCAGAAACCCAGCTCAAGGTTATGTAACTGAAGAGGGAGAGGTGAAATTTCTAGTGGTTTTGTCTGTGCCAAAGTCAGTGTGTTCTATCTTGTAAGCTGTGTCTTTGTGGAAGAATAGAAACTAACAGACCTTTTCACTGAGAAATTGAGCTTTCCTTGGGTAGATGAACTCCATGTAGGAAAAAAAAAAATGTAATAGGGTATATGTTCAAGTACTAAACAGTTTGATAGCTCACAAAGGCTACGGTAATGAGCCTCCACAGGAGAGTTCTTGAAGTGAACCTCTGAGTACTAATTGAACCTCTAGTGAAAAAGATGAGAACTTCCTCTCCTGTCCTCACTGCCCTGCCACCTGGGACAGGTCGCCCCCATCACATCCTCTGTTGCAGCGGTGAGGCTGGATCCGCCCAGCTCTTCTGAGACATCCTATTCAGAGATCAGGAGAGGCTCCCTTTTCCTCTTTATACCCCAAATTAATGAACATATCTCATTTATCAGTTAGTAAATGAAAGATTTGGAACTTCAGGAAAGCAACATTTCTTGCCGAAGGGACCCACAACGAATTGAAGTTTCTATTTAAGGCAAAACTAAGGAATAATTAGGTTTTCTCATACTAAGTTGTCAGCACTCTGTGGGCTTTCTCCCTGACCACTTAACAATTATACAGTGAATTCAGACCCTTGCCTGTCTCTGCAGGGGAAGTAACAGCTTTGACCTCTAACGAGCTCATGGACACAATATGATCCATGACTTATCCATGAAGAAAGAAGAGATAACGATGGCACTAAAGATATCCAGTTAAATACCGTGTTTCTTACCAGGGCCCTGAGAGGGGGATTCAACACAGCTTCAACCCTGCAAGGAATCCCAACATGTATAAGCTCTAAAACTAAAGCACATCTTATCTTGTGGTTCCCTTGTTCATACTTCTCATGATTTAACTCATGCTGGAGTGAAGTCATGACATAACAGGAAAGAACACATCGTAACTCCCACAGTGACCGTTCACTAAGTATACAGAGCAACTGGCCAAGGAAACATTGTCAATGGCAAATGCCCAACTTCCTCATCTGCCTTACGAGATCTTGCTACATGCTCCTGGAGGGGCCAGTGTTCAAAGGCAAACTAAGAGGAATAAAGGTTTTGTGTTGGGGTGTAGAAGGAGACAATCTTAAAATACATGCTAATCTCAGTTCCTTGCATACCTAAGAAGTATGGGATGTTCATGCCTTGGGCACCCTCTCAAGAAACTAGAACTGATTTTCACTCCCAGGGACACTATCAGTTTCACATGTGCATTTTATTAAAACATGTAATTTAGCTGTACTATTTGTTAATTCTATATTATGTCAAAATGCCTTAAAGAAGAATGTTACGTACACACATATGACGACAAGTTTTTTTTTTTTTTCACATTTATGCCTCTAACCCATATCTTCCAATGTGTTAACCCCAGAAAATATTCAGTGTGGAATATATTCACGAGAATGAAAAATGAATGAAACAGTGAGCCAATGAATTAGAAAGTCGGGTTTCCAGAAATCAGCTAACAAACATACTATATTTACCCAGAACTCTGTCAGATACTAAGAAAAGATAAAAGATGATCTTGGTCTCCAAATATAAAACTGCTTTACTGAATAGTTAAAGTTAACAGCAACATGATGATTTCCATAAAATGGCCATTGAGCCCATGTCTGTATGTATAACTGGATTGAGCTGTACAAAAAAAAAAAAAAATTAAACCAAAGATTATAATATTAAAGATGCACAAGAATATACAAAATAAAATATGACCTCTTAACTCATAAATAATAAAGAACAGGAAATTGCATGATTGCCTCTTTTGCTCTTATTTTCTCTTTTATGAAAATCCAAGCGCTGTTGAAATTTGGAAAATTCAATCTGAGAAATGTATTTATCTTAGAGTAAAATACAGTGTTATTTAAAAGACAAACACTTACGGGGGGCCTGCATGGCTCAGTCAGTTAAGTGTCTGCCTTCAGCTCCGGTCCTGATCTCAGGGTCCTCGAATCAGGGCCCTGCACTAGCACCCAGCCCATGTCAGGCTCCCTGCCCCACGGGAAGTCTGCTTCTCCTTCTCCCTCTGTTCCTTCCACTAGTGCACTCTCTCTCTCTCTCAAATAAATAAATTAATTAAAAAAAATAAAAGGCAAACACTTACTATGGTCAACCTTTTGAACGACTACTCGAAACCCTTAAGCAATCTAGATATTCCCTCTAAATTAAACGGGTTTTTTAGACTCCAAGAGAGCAGGATCACAGATTCTGAAATTTTAACTTTTTTGTATGCTCTTCCAAGTGCACTGTATTTTTCCCCTATGAATGTGCTTTTGTTGTGATCTGTAGATATCTCAAGGATTATTTAAAGTAAATAAATTGCATAAGTGTTTTCTTATGTAAGGACCCTACATTTTGGGGTTAGACAGATCTGCATTAATTCTCAACTTTACCAGCTATTTCCTCGTTTATACAGAGATTACCTGCAGGATAGGTTTTTGGTTGAGTCATAAGTGACAGATGCAGTGAGTCTCTGATAACAGTCATGGAGCCCTACAGTTTCCCAGAGATACAGCAGAGAGGATGCTCCAGAAGATGTGGGGCAGGTGCCCTGTGTTTGGATGCAGTGCTCTGCCACGGAATGACCCTGCAAAGGAGACCCCCTTTTATGTGTTCAAAAATAAGGGGATTTTAGGGAGGAGGATTATGATTTTTTTAAAGTAGGCGTCCCATATACATAAGGCATTTTTCAAACCACAAGCTAAATGTATAGAATACTTTCCAAAATGTCAATGCTTCGTGACGACCCACTACTGGCCGCTGCTGCTCTTGCCACACTCTGCTCCCCCGAATCTCGGGGAGGGGAGGAATCTTCCTCCTCAGGAAGAGGAAAACAAAATCCAGATGTGAAGTCCTACTTACAGAATGAAAGTATCATGTACACCAAACTATTTTTAAATTTCAATCAACACACGTTTTTCTTACAACAGTTCAAGAGAAAAGCATCAAAAGGGTCAGCAACGTTGAGGCTTGTGGAGCTGACACACTGTATGGCAGGAAGCTGCATGTGAGTGGCTCGAGGGTGTGCAAGCCATCGGCATTGGTCTGCCAGAAGTGATCACTTGCACGAGATTTCCGACATGCCGAACACACCGTAGCAGCGTAATGCTGAGGACTAATCCCTAAATCCTTTGGTGTTATTTAACCTAGTAGTTCATAAGGCACTCCCAGCACATGAGATTTTATTTTCATACCAAACTACTACCAGGGACAGAACAGTATTTTTCTACTCTACGTAGTTTAAAAGTGAAGCTGAAAGGGTTTATATGACCCATGTGGCTTGGCCGGTTGGGTGCGGTTGGGACCCCCACCTTTCCTTTCCAACCTACTGTTTTTCCCGTTCAGTCATGCGGGGAAACTCCGAAGATGAGCCGCCCTATACCAGAGCGGCATTCCCATCAGCTGCCTAAATCCTATATGCAAAACCTCCACACTCATCAAGCTAAGTGACTTTCTTTAGCTGTTTTGGCTTCTACATTTTCCAGAGACAGAATTAAAGCATCCAGGTTAAGTAAAAGTCACTTAAAAGGAGACAGACAGAAAAATAGAAAAAGAGACATGGAGGGGATGGGGAAGAGTTAGAGAAAGAGCAGGGACCGTTTTAGGTACCAAAGAGCTGCAAATCTGGACCAGTGATTCTTGATGGAGGCTGAGAAGCAGTTACAGTAGTGGGCAGGTGAGAGATGCTAGCCCAGCTGTGACATATCTATCTGTATCATTTAGGAAGCTTTCACACTTACCATTTTTCCCTTTTTTTTTTTTTTCCTGCCTACTTCCTTCAGAAGTGCACTTTTATACAGCAAAGTAGCTGATATATTTTGGGCATTCACCAAGTATTTGTTTAATGCATTTTTTACCAAATCAGAGCATTCTGGGGAAGATGACAGGACGTTCCATCCTTCAAGTGCGTTGCGGAGGAAACAGGGGTTGGTGCTGGCACAGCACACTGGTCAGGATTCAGTATTTTTGGCATGTAAGCAGTTACTGATTAAATATGTGGATACAAAACTGGAAGTCAGAATTAATTCCTTCATCAACATATAAAATGGTAGGTTAGTTTTTCTCCTATGAATTTACTACTTAGCTGTCCCTACCTGTAAAGGAATACCAATTCCAAACTTTTATCCAACTGCACGCTAGTGACATTATATAACATCTATACCTATTAGTAACTAAATAACATGAATATCCGAATAACTAACATTCCAACTTGTGGAAGTGTAATAATAATACTTACTTATGCAATTAGTAATGTAATAATGATATTTAGTTATGTTATTATGCTTCCACAAGTTTGAATGTCAATGATAATTGTTGTAACTATTGGAATAACTTTTTTTTCAATTTAGAAGGAAATGATATTTGACAATTGTTTACGATTTTTCCATAAATAAATAAAAATTCCACTCCCTTATCTCCACAAACAAAAGTCAAGATCTTTGCTGTTAGATTTCTAGTTTCTCTGTCACACATCTGTCTTCCCATCTGTACCTCTATCCTCTGTGTGTGTGTGTATGTGTGTGTGTGTCTGTGTACATAATAGGTACAAAATTGCATTGAGGGAAATAGGTCATTTGCAAGTCATGGAATAAATCTTGCAATTGGGATCTGAAGTCTAGAGAAAATGCAGATAAGTACTCATTAATTAACAAAGTCATTTAAAGAGCTTTTTAGGTTAAAGGATAAGAATAAAAACAACTTGATTGAGATGCTTATCCTTCTTGAATTGGTAAGTAATTAAAAATGAAACACCTTTTAAACTCCAGACTTTTTCCAACTCTGTTTTTGATGTCACTGATTTCCAATTCAAGGTTTAATATTATTTTTCTGAAATCGCAAACAGTGCATTTCACTGTATTGGTTGTGGTTCTGTCAATAGTTAACACATATTGACACAGTCCTTACAATCAAATTAATTGTAAACTATTGGAAAAGCTAACTTCTACCCATAAGTCATAGTGCAACTGACAGAGAAGATGTTGTCAGAGTTCTGTTCTAAAGGAAGGTACATTCTGAAACTTTTGCAACTGCAAGACTGCAAAGTCAGAGGCAGGTTTTTAATTTTGTTCTCTGTGATAAAAACAAAGCCAGACTGCATTCATGATAGCAATTCCTCTGTTACCCATTCAGTGAACATCTTGAGGGCTTAAATTTATCAGAGCACCTTGATATGCAAAGTGTTCACTGCTTAACTGAATAAATCTCTTCTAGTTTGATCAGTGGACCTCATATATGGATGCACATTATAATAAAATGAGGAACAGATTCATAGCTACAGAAGCACAGGTCACACTCCAGATCAATTAATTCATAATCTCTCCGGACACTGACATTTTTTGCAAAGTACCCCACGTGATTCCAATTATAGACTTGGCTGAATACTTACTTAAACCATGGCAATAATAATTCCGTTTTGCTTTTCTTCAGTTGCAATCAATAAAATTCCCACCTTGCTTTTAAACACTAGTTTCTTCTGGTGCCTCCAGAAATGCCTCCAGAAAGTCTTAATATATTCTGATGCTCGCTTTTTCTTTTTAATAAACCTGTTTCATGGAAATATGTTGCCTCTGTCTTCCATCGTCTGTACGTGAGCCTCTGCTAACATAATCTTTTTTTTTTTTTCAAAAATGGAAATAACCGATATTTCTAGTTATGGCTTTCATAGCATAACAGGGACCTGATGTACCCTCCAACCTAAAACAAATAAAGACATTTAAAAAAATAAACTAAAAAAAGAAAAGAAAAGTATAGGAAACAATCCTTTTTGGATGTTGAATAATTGGGAATTCAGGACATTGATTCGTGAGGGAAGAAGAACAAGTGAGCCTATCATTGTCCTACGCATTGCCCAGCAAGAGCTTTAAGAGAGCGGCGGGGGGAGGGCACCCACACAGGGTCTGGCAGTTTCTCTGAATTGGAGAGACAAGGTTGACATGGGGTGGAGCCGGGTGAGGGGCTAGAACTATAGGGCAAAGTACAGAGAGGAGAGACCCACATTGAGGGAGGCACAGAGGATTTCCTAGAGTTTCCTGTGGAGAACCACCCACATAAGGATGGGACAAAATGGCCCCAGGCAAGACAGACCCTGAGCTGAAGCTGGAGAAAGAGCAACAGAGAAGGAGCAGAGGAGTTCACACTGAGCCAGGGGATGTGTTCTTAAAGCCAGAGTGGGAAAATCCCATAATACAGGAGCACTGGGCAAAGTACTCAGGTTACTGGCTCAATAACAAGGAAAAAATTAGTTCTAAACTAGAGACTTCTCTCGTCCCACTTAGGGTTTGAAAGCAATTTCAAAAGGATCCAACTGTTTGCAAGTAACTTAACTGTGTACCAGAACAAAGCGTGAAGCTTTAACTATTTAAAGAAATCCAAAAATACGCAGCACCTGAAAAGGTAAAATTGACAATGTCTGGCATCTAGGCAAAAATTACCAGGCATGCAAAGAAGAAAGAAAATATGACTCACAATGAGGAGAAAACTAAAACCAATAAATTAACCATTGTCCTCTGATAAAGTCACACTGTTTGTTTTCCTTCAATGAATCACACCAACAAATCTATTTTTCTGCTTAAAATGTCTTTCCCTTCTCATCTGCTTTCTCCCAATGTAAGACACTTCCCAATTGTGAAGATCATGTTTAAACATTACCTCCATATACAGGTCCCTCTATAAATTATTTTCTCATGGGTGTTCACATTATGTCTTACATACACCTCCATTAACACTCACCGTATTCCTTTATGTCACACCACATTCTTGCCTGTCTTTCCTCTGTGCCAGTCAAAGGCAAGAACAGTGTCATACACAGTTGTGTCCTAACACCTAGCACATTAACTGGAACACAGTGTCCAAAATGTTTGCCAAACGCATAAATAAATCAATGAAGGATGCTTCAAGTACCCTTGCTTATTATTCATACTCTCAGTATTGATAGGTTCAGAGTTGACCAAGTTTCTTTTCTAATATTTCCTCCAGAAATGGCTGCACAATTTCTCCCCTCTCACCTCATTAATCAAAAGACATGGACTTAACTATTAGAAAATTATTTTTATCTGAAACCTGTTTCTAGCACTTTGGGACTATGTGGCATTGAAAACTTTACTTTCTCTTACGTCCCCATGTACAAGATCTAGACAAATAATCCAAAGGCAAGGGATGTTTTAAAGACTGAAGGAGAGGATGTGTGTGTCTGGTACATAAAAAGCACTGATGAATACACTCCCCCTGACACTTTTCCTTGGCATAGTTTTGAGGTGATGAACATGAAAGGATTGCTCTAAATTTCTTGTTAAAATAGTGATAGAAATCAGTGGCGTTGTCGATCAACATTTCCATAGTGTAATTCTATTCTTTCTCAAACATTCATTAAGAAATAGTGAATAAATGATAGTTGGTCCTTACAATTTTTTTGGACTTTCAAACTTGTTGCCAAGGTTATTGGTATTTTCCGCATTATCAATATGTGGTCCACACATTTTCCCACATCATAACTACAAAAATATACTGAAAGAGACATTCCTTATCATCCTCAGAAGGTGAAATTAATGTTATTAATTTAGTTCATTTTTTTTAAGATGCCTAGTTCACAGATGGTTTTCACCATACACTGAAATGAATACGTTAAATAAAGTTGTAGTCTCAGGGTGCCTGGGAGGCTCAGTCAGTTAAGCATCCCACTCTTGATTTCAGCTCGGGTCATGATCTCAGGATTGTGGGATCGAGTCCCACTTTAGGCTCCGTGCTCAGCACAGAGTCTGCTTCTCTCCCTCTCCCTCTACCCCTCCCCAACCTCATGTGTGCTCTCTCTCTCTTATAAATGAATAAAATAAATCTTTAAAAAAGATGTAACATATTATACTGGTTATTTCCTCATCCATCTATTTTATATTATTTGCATTCTTAATAATGTAGCTGAAGTTTCTTCTTTTCTGACTGAATTTCTAGATAGCTCCATATAAATAGTATATCCCTATATTATTTTATTTTAAGGCAAACTATATTTAAAACAATTAAACACAAGTTTAAGGCCGAACATTAGCTGCATGTCATATATGTGAACTAGAGCCTGTTTGGCAACAAGCACCACAGGAAGGTTAAAGAGGAATGAGAATCCCCCAGCCACCAATAAACTAACCAACCATCAGGAAGATGACTGCACATGGCAGAATATCGTCAGTGTCATAATAGTTGTAGAACACGTTACTCTTTGGAATTAGATAAAGGAAAATATATGAAATTGTGGCTTCAAGGCAGGTTATATAAAAATACAGCATGTGAGTTAGGTAGGCCCTGAAGAATAGGTAGGATGAGGACGATCAAAAAAGTCAACATAACACGAAAGGTGTAGAAGCAAGAAAATGCTGGACATAGTCAAGGAACCTCTACTAATACTCACTGTATACAGAATAGTACTTACTTTCAAAGAGTTGGCAACAAGTTTGAAAGTACAGTAAGAACCTGGAAAGGGAAAGATATTGCCCAGCCTGCAAATATATATGTACAGACTTAAGTGGCTAAGAAATGAGAAGCTAGAGAAGTCTAGGTGATTATTCTGAAGCTGTTTCTTTCTTTTTGCAATGAAAATGGGTTATGGTCACACTGACTTTCTCTTCTACGTCTAAAGATTTTTGGCTACTGGTAAGAGAATTTGGATGTCATTTCAAATCAATTCTGATTAAAAGATTCTGTAGCAAGGAGAAAATTATTGTATTACAGCCATAGTCTGTATAGTAATTAAGCCCCCTTAAAATTATGAAAAGTGAGTAATACAAATATAATATACATATAAATTCTTTCTGGGTAGCAAGACACTCAATGTCACAGCCATAGTCTAGTTTCATTGATATGAAAGTGCCCTACACAGAGGTCAAACCATTTTGCCCCAAGTGAGCATCCTGGCAGCCCCAGGGACTTCTCCAGACAAACATGGATGTGAGAATTTCACCAGGGGAGATGATCTGGTTGAGGCTACACATCTGGTTCCAGAGAGCCTATGTGGTTGGTCTAGAAACTGGAAGACAGAAGAGAAAGGACAGTGACCAGAACCCAAGAGGAAACAGAATCTATGAGAAAGAAAAAACTATATATAAAGTAGAATAAAGTGAGGGAGAGGGATAGAGAGTGGGATGCAGGTGTTTGAAATCAGCTCCCTTGGGTTCCTCTTCCCCACTGCCACAGGGCCTCCTAGCTTCCCTCCCTGGGCTATGACAGGTGGAAAGCCAGAGCCCCCTGTGCTGAGGGACAGTTTGCTGGGCAGCTTCTACCAAGAAAGAGCACCACTGGAGTCTCGAAGGAAGGAAATGAGCCATGCCCTTGGAGAGAGCATGTCTTCTGGCCCCAGGCACTGGGATTGGACAGCCGGGGGCACTACTTCTTGCTGCCAGGTTTCCCATGGTTCCAGACACAGGTGGCCCCCTGAACAGCCCGGGGCCACTGTGTAGTTCTACAGCCTTCCAAGAGGCTCAGTGTACACTGGACAGCCTTTGCCTTCCCAACTAGACCTCCTCTGAAATCTTCTGCTTAAACTGCTCAGTGCACCTGGGAATGCTGATCAATACACTGGCATGCAGCCCAAGGAGAAGGGACATCACAACAGCGGAGTCTGTGAGATGTGTGAGGAGATACATCTTCAGGTATTTCCCTGAACCAGGGCTGTGTGGCCTCAGAGAACTTGTATCCTTCCCCACTAGTCGTGCACCCCACCAACGAATTAGCTCCATCGCAGGGGTCCATGCTAGGAAGGGATGTGAAAAGCAGCCATTACATCAATGGGCTGCCAGGGAGGCAGAGAGCAGAGCAGAGAGACCCTTCCTCCCAGCAGGGAAGCTAAGAGCCAGTGTTTATAAGTGTAAAACAGCTTATCAAGTCCCTCTTCTTTGGAAACAGATGACATGGTCTTAAAAGAAGGGTGCTTCTCTACCTCCACTCCTCTCTCCCAAGAATTGGATCCTAGTGACCACTGTTGGGGAGCAATTGCAAGGGACAGATAAATAAAGAAAGAGTAAAGTGGGCCGGTTCCCTCTTCCAGCCTTAGGAACTGCACAGAGGAAAACAGAACAGTGCTGCCCCTCAGACCCAACCCAGAGAACATAAGGACGATTCTAGCTATCCTGTCCATCCACAAGATGTGGCAATGGAGGAGTAAAGGTTTGGGGGTTCATTTTAGTTTTTATCACCTGAAATGAAAGTCAAAGCACTGTTGGCTAAGAGTCTACTGCTCTATTTTGGAGAGAGCACGAGCTTGGAAAAGAAGGGCCTGTGGACATCTCAGACCCACACAGGACAGAATCCTGGCTCCTCAGAAACGTGTAGTCCTGGGTTAATTTTAGATCTAGATCCTCTTCCGTGGAATGAGGGCAATCACGTTTGGACAACATTCCACTGCCTGACCCACGGAGCGCCGCCCCCTCATGCTTAAGGGCTCTGGCTCTGCACTTAGGGGCAGGGGTGAGTCATCAGAGGCTGAACCTGCGGTAAGCCCAGGGCACACGGCTCCAAGTGCCGCTGTGATCTGTCCCAGAAGCAAGTCTGTGAGGGCCAGGTAATGAACGGAGCTTTCTTCATGTGACAACAGGGAGTCCTCCAACCCCCCTCCCCCGTGCTCATCATCTCTCTGTTGATCCTCACCTGTTCACGTGGGATCAGTATCTTTGGCAACTGAAAGAATGCGTATGTTGTTACTTCTAACTATGAGAAAGGAATTACGACAGGAGGGAGGAAGACATGAGAGCACCTGAGTATTTTCTCAAAGCACCAAAATGACAAAAACAATAACCATCTATCTGCAGGCCCAGAGAGAAGGGCGTAGGGTAGACCTCCAGGACGACAGACTCCGACACCAGGAAGGCGTGCCTGGAATTCTCTTAACTTCCATGCCTGGCATTTTAAAGATATTGAGGAAATTGAGAAGGACCTCATAGAAGCACAAACTTACTCCAAACAGGGGGCATAATTGAGAGAGCTATTCTGGCCTGATTTTAGGATACGATGGAACAGAGTTACACACAGGTTTTCATTAGCTAGAGCAACTTTTTCTAGTTATGATCACCTGAACCCACCAGAGAGTGATCCTTCACCTGTAGCTGTAGCTGCAGGTGGGCTCTGCCTCCAGCATTCACCCTCATGTGTTACCAGAAGGCCATGTGAAAACAGAGTGTTGGGTCCAACCTTAGAGATTCAAAATAGGAAGTTAGGGGTGAGCCCGGGAAACTCTGATTTCTAGCAAATTCTCTGTTGATGCAGATGCCACTGCTGTCATGGCATCACTTTGCGAGGCACTGGGGTTGGAACACAGAAAATTGCAAGTAGTTTATGTGCATCTCAGGAGTTTGGACTTTGCAAGGAATAGAGAGAAAGCCCTTGAAAATACAGGTAATTTTTATTTGAGACATGGGGCATGATCAGAGTTGTGTGTGAAGGTGTGAGCAGGTGCTCAGATTCCTCGGGACACAGAGAGATGAGAAACCCGTGAAGAATTTGCTGCAAGAGAAAAAGAACACACATATGTCTGACAAAGGGAAGCAGCAAGTGGAGAGAGAAAGGACCACCCACGATGAGAGACAGCATTTATGAGAAATGAGCCGTAACATAAGCAAAAGTGAAAGTTTAACGTTCTCTGTCTCCCTGACCAACAAAAACAACAGGAAACCACAGAAAATTGAGGATTAAAGGATGTGCTAAATATGGCTCAAAGACAGAAGAAGTGACTAGGTCTGGACCCAAGAAGATGGAGCATTTACTTTGGGTAATGTGAAAGGGGGTGATACCAGAAAGTCTAACAGAATTTAGTGAAAAGTTGAACATACAGGAGTGGAATTCAGAAAATAATCACAAATAGAAGTTTGGCTTTGAAAGTCCTTGACCAAAAGGTCATAGTTGAAGCTTTGGAAAGGATTTAGTCTACAAAGGACTGTATATAAGGAGAAGAAAGAGACTTATGAGCCATAACCTTAAAGAGTATCTACTTTTGAAGTGCAGGCAGAGAGAAAAGAGTCATTAAAGGAAACTGAGAGGGGAAGCGAGGGGGAGCCAGAGAAGGTCAATGCCATGGACCCCACCAGAGGAGAAAATCCCAAAGAGACAGAATGCAGCATAGTCCTATGAAGAAAGAGTAGGGACTCCACAGCCACATCTGCTGTCATTGAAACCAGCCCTGACAGAATACAGAAATGCCCTAGACCATTACGTATGTAACCTAGAAGTGATACATCACTTGTCTTTAAAAACGACATAAAACTTCATCTTCTTTGGTCTTCGGTACAAATTCCCATTTTATAGTCATTTTTCTCCCCACGTATTTTTCTTACATTTTTGTCTCCTTCCTTTGAGAGAACAATTTGAAAAGAGAATAAAAATAGGCAGGAAGCTAAAAGGAAAGTCAATGAAAAAAGAAGAAAGAAAGAAAGAAAGAAAGAAAGAAAGAAAGAAAGAAAGAAAGAAAGAAACTCTGCTGACGTAGTTCATTGTGCAAATCACAGAGCCATCACCCAATCAGTGAAATTGTTTGCGACTTCCAGGTTGCTGTCTGTTGGTACCTATCAGCCAACCCTCCCCTGCGCCTCCTGCATTTATCCCCGTGTGACGGTCTGCTTTCCCCACCTTTGATGCTAGCTCCCCTGCTGGGCACTCATCACCATCGTCCACAGCACAAAGACGTTAGGAAATCAGAAGGGAGAAAAATGACCCAACATCTGTTCACAGAATGTGGTTTTAGTCTAGACACAGATAATAAAAGTATAAAATAAATGATGGCAAGAAACCTAGAGCTGGAGAAAATTAGTTAAATACATGAACTTTTTAATCTAAAGACGAAATTCAACTCTCTTGCTAAAATATCCCTGTAGGTATAAAATAAAGCAAAAGTTGGGGACGCCTGGTAGCTCAGTGGTTTGGGTGTTGGATTCTGGATTGTGGCTCAGGTTATGGCCCCTGGGGTCCTGGGATGGGTCCTTGTCAGGCTCTATGCTCAGTAGTGTCTGCTTGAGACTCTCTCTCTCCTTCTGCCCCTTCCCCATGTGTACTTTCCCTCTCTCAGGTGAATAAATCAATCTTTAAAAAAATATATTAAGGGCACCTGGGTGGCTCAGTGGGTTAAAGCCTCTGCCTTCGGCTCAGGTCATGATCTCAGGGTCCTGGAATCGAGCCCCACATCGGGCTCTCTGCGGCAGGGAGCCTTCTTCCTCCTCTCTCTCTGCCTGCCTCTCTGCCTACTTGTGATCTCTCTGTCAAATAAATAAATAAAATCTTTAAAAAATATATTAAATAAGGCAAAATGAGGTTTGACAATTAAAACATTTTGTAAAGAACTTTTCATTCTTTATTTTGTGGTTTTTTTTTTTTTTTTTTTGCCCTCCCCATGACCTGAATTTTTTTTTTTTCCACTGTGATCTGGATGTTGCATAAAACTCTTGTAACATTTACTGGTAAATTCTATCCTCCTGGGAAAGAAAACCAGCCACTGAGCAACACTCACTGTGTACCCGCTATTCCCCAGGCACTCTGCTAGTGAATTGTGGGTTCTATTTGCTCTGTGTAACAGTAACTCTGCAAGTAGATGGCCCCATGTCCATCTATGCACGAAGAAATACATGCTCAGTGATGTTACAGTCCTACAGTCCTACCCAAGGTCACATTACAAGACAGTAACTATACTAGTTTATAAATTCTATGCATTTTCTGTTATGGTGCACCCACTTACTACAAAAATTCCTTGTCACATAGAAAAATTCTCTCCCTATCTATGAAATCTAGCTTCCCATATCTCAGTTAAGCCAAATTTGAGGTCTCAGACTTCCCTCTTTCTCAGCATTAATAACCTTTTGAACCATGATTTCTTAATTTTTCTACTTTCTGAATAGTTTGAACTTCTTAATTTTTGTAATTTCTGTTGTCTTACAGAAGGGAAAAATTGGCAGACCTATAATAAATGTAAAGTGTTGCCACTGTACTTTTATTCTAAGTGAAGTCACTTTGTTTAAAAATATCTCTAATTTGTTAATGATAAAATGACCTTTCCTCCTTGAAAATGCTTTCGAAGCTACACTGAGGCCAGGAATCCACTGTTGTGGTTTCATTACAGTTACCGAGCTGTTTTGTTTTTTTTTTCAGTTGGAATTCTGACAAAGCATTCTCTCTGTTTTAAAGAAACATTAAATAACGCCACCATGGTTTTGGAAGTTTAAGCAATATTTGTTAGAATAATTTTAACTAAATCTTGCAAAATACCCCATCACTTGGACTTTGTGTATATTCCGGAGGGTTTAGTTTGTGCTTTTGGGGTGTTTTTGTTTTGTTTTGTTTTGTTTTGTCTTGTGTTGTTGTTGTTCTTTTGTAATGAATTCTCAAATTTGTAGAATCTCACTATGACATTTATGTCTGCGGTCGTTATTCCTCTTGGCTTGAGATACGTGTCTTCCTTTATAAGTGAAGACTTCTGACCCAACTCCTGGAGAATGACAGTGTGATATACAAAAATTACAGAGCAGGCAGAACCAGGACAGAGGTCAAGTCTGCAGATTGTACAACTTCTGCTGCTGCCTTACACTGAACACATTGTTTCCATCACGCCCTTAAGAGGGGACAGGTGTACAGATTCTGAAGTACAAATTATTTTGGCCCTGCTCATCGAAAGATACACACAATATAAACAGAAATTCACATCACTCAGCCTTTGAAAGAAAATGTGTGTGTTCTTCACGTCCTGTTTATCCGTAGAACACTTTTAGCTGACTCCTCCTGGGTCCTCACTGGGGCAACTGCACAAATTCACCTTGCTCCCGGCATCACCTCACGATAACTACATGGACCAAATCATCGCCCCTGACACTTTAAACTGATACAATGTTGTGTCTGAGTTCTGTCTCAGCAAAGCTGGGGGAAAGACTTTACAAGGATGGCTATCCAAGCAAATATTTAGTTTAGATGTGGAAGGACTGGAATACACCCATCTGTGGTGGTTTCATGTTAACCAACATCGGTGGGACCCAGCATACCTTGCGGCATTCTTACAAACTACACAGCATTACAATAATATTATCTGCATTAAAATATAATTAGTTGAATTATGCAAATGTCTGAATATTTAAATTTTGATTATTCAAATCGTCACACACTTAGATCTCTCATTTCAAAGGCCACCAAAACTTGGTTTTAGCATTTTTGTAATCACCTTGAATTTTGAAGGTATTACTCTCTAGGTCATCAATCAAACTATATTTTACCTGTCTTTACATCTTCACAGGTCTCTGTGTGTTCTACACTCCTACCCACTTACTCAACTTTCTGGAGACTGAAGACGGGAGTCAAGTGAATTTGTGACTTATCTATTTCCAGGTGTCTCCACAGGCAGTTTCTTTATGCCTGGAATCTTCCATATCTGTTTTGGGAAGCTCTGTTCATTCTTCCAGACACAGTCCCTATATATTTTTTTTAAGATTTTATTTTTTTATTTGACAGACAGAGATCACAAGTAGGCAGAGAGGCAGAGAGAGAGAGGGAGGAAGCAGGCTCCCCGTTGAGCAGAGAGCCTGAGGCTGGGCTCCATCCCAGGACCCTGGGATCATGACCTGAGCTGAAGGCAGAGGCTTAACCCTCTGAACCACCCAGGTGCCCCGACACAGTCCCTATCTTAACTCACCAGTCCTACCAGGAGGCAGGAGCTTCAGCTTCTTTTATAAATGTTATGCCCAAAAAAAGCTATGCAAATGCACCAACTTTAAGAATAAGATTTTTTCTCTTGAGGCTTTAATCTGTATTAATTGCAGGGTACCTACAACTCTGTCCAGTAGTTGTTGGCTTTTGGGTTCTTGAAAAGGCACTGCAGTTTCTGGTCACAAGAGCCTTGCTTGCTAAGCCTCTTGTGGCTTTTGTGTTTTGTTTTTCAAACAAGTCCTAGTGTTTACATCTCAGTGGAAGTTGGGCAGAATGGGGTGTTGAATTAGATGCACATTTTGGAGTGGGCAGAGAGCAAGGCCAAACCTGGAGGGTGCCCTGTGGCTTTCTCTTATTAGCGAAGTCTCAGCCATAATCAATAAAGCTAAAAGGTAGTTGTCCCAAGTCCCCCTGCTTAGGTCATTTCAATGCTCCCTGTTTTCCTGAAGGCTTGAGAATGACCTTTCTGCATGTGAAGTAGCTCCAGTCATGTGTCTAAACTTCCCAGGAGAGCCTTGTACATTTGACTCAGTATTTTTCTTCCAAGCAAAGAATTAATCCTCATTCCCCATCATGAAGAAAACTTGTTTAAAAAACTACTAACCACATACCTTAAGAACTTAACTACTTACAGACCCACAAAGTGACCATCTCTGAAATTCCTCACGGCCACAGCACAGGAATGCATTGTCCCCCATTTTACGCACAGCACATCTGAAATAAACATTCTGAGCGGTTTCCTCAAACCCACAAACAATTATTGATACTTAAGGCTTTTCATCTTATCGGTTTGGCTCAAGGGAATCGCCCATTTTCGGTTTTGCCAAAATGTGTGAATAATCCTGCCCCAAAGTTGTCACGAGAACGGCAGGTTGCTCTGGTAACGACGCGTCAGTGGACAGAAATAATCAGGAGGTTTGAGCGAACAGGTGTGAAGGCCTCTGAGCGCTGCTATTGGCCACCATCGCCAGAGCCCGGGACCAACGAGCCAGAGGGCCGCTCTCCGAGGTTCTCCGGGGCACGATTGCAGTCCTTTTCAATATTCGCCTCGCTGAATGGCTAAAAAAAGATAATAGCGCTGCACTCAAATTAACTCTCCCCTCCTCGCTGCAGGTGGGTATTATGGATTCTTTTCAGGCTCCAGTGAGTAACGGCTGAAGAGCTAAAAACAGCGTTAATCGTCATCACAACTGAGCTCAGGGCAATGTGTGCTCTTCTCCTGTTTTCTGTTCTCTTCTCCCAGCATTCCCCTTTCCCACCGCACAACACACAGACACCCCGTGACATACAAATATGTGGAGATACACACGCACACACGTCGTGTTTCTCAGGATGGCTGCTGTTTGTTGACCCTGGGGGACTCGGGATTCCTGCGCACGTGACGAAGTGGGACGTGCTGTTTCAGTGTAAGGTGTTACGCTGAGACATACATCGGATACTCTGTGGTCATCTCTCAAGCTTAAAATTAAGTTACAGTGTAGAAATATGGAGACTTCAAGAAAACTGTATTCATATGATCTAATGATTTTTCTCCAGTCATCCACTATTCTGCACACACTGCTATTAATAAAGACAATGGAATGAGTTGGGAAAAGCCAGTACTATCACATTTTTCTTTATAAGGATATTAAAAAATGCTCTAAGTGTCGTGCCTGATTTCAAGGTGAACACGAAGATGTCAAAGACCCCAGCAACATCAGTGTGTTTCTCACACCGACACTGCACACAACGACCACTTTCAATGTCAAGATCGTTTCATGAAAGTACTACTTTTTTTTTTTTTCAGGCTAATGCTATGTTTAGAAGATTTGAAAGTAGCAGGTGAAATCTAATAACACATGAGTGGAAATAAAAACACCCCCAGAAAACCCTTTGCAAGGCGGTAGGCTGTTTCCCTTAGGATTCTGAATAGGACAGAAGTGATGCCCATCCTGCTGACCCTGGCCATATTTCTGTCAAAGCCAAGCAGAAGGCTAAGCCCCATCTGAAAGGAGCATCTCAGATTTTGTTGAATATATAGTTCTAGGGGAGATGTTACACAAGAATTTAGAGTACAGTCACCAGCACCAGCTCCCGGGAGACATTTCCTGGGGCTGAATTTCTGCCTCCCTTTGGTCCTATCACAAATAACTTGAATAACTTTACTCAGAGCCTCTAGGTCTCAGTTTCCCTCTCTGGGAAGTCGGGACAGCACCGCCCTGTGCTGGAGACTATTCTAATTGCGTGAAGTCCTTCAGACAGGGAAACCGAGGACACGAGCCCTTACCACAGAGTGAGAGTTCGACGCACATTAGTGAGTGCTCGCCTTGCTGCCGTTCTCCCCTTCCTGCGAAACAGGTGAAAAGACACTCGTCTGAGTGCGTGAGAACACACCTGCGACAGAAAGCCCTTTTCTCTAATGCCATTGAAATGGGAAGAATTGTAGAATCATCTGCCTAAAATCCAGAAAATCTAACATCTAGTCCACGGGTTGACATGCGTGGGGAACCTTGAATCCTGCTCTGAGAGAAGCCTCTGGAATCACACTACCCAGTGTACGTCTCACCTCGGCCCTCCCTGGTCCTAAGATTCCTCACCCGCAGAATGGAAATTCTAGTAGAATTCCCTTCACATCATCAAATGACGTAATGCTTACAACAAGGGGCTAACAACTATGTCTTACAGTTAGTGCTAAGGATGACTGAGAGATTACTGATACAATGATTACGGCTGGAAGGAGGAGGAAGAGGAGGAGGGGAAGAGGGTGAGGAGGGGGAGGGCAGGAGAAGGAGAATAAAGAAGGAGGAGGAGGAAGAAGAAGAAAAGTTCAGCCCTTACTTAACACCATATACAAAAATTAACTAAAAATGGATCAAAGCCCTAAATATGAAAAATGAAAGTATAAGACTCTTACAAGTCAAGGACAGAAGCTCCAACACATTGCATTTGATGAAGATTTCTTGGATATGACAGTAGAAGCACAGGTACGAAAAGGAAAAACAAAAACTGTGAACTTCAGAGAAATTTAAAAAGAAAAAAAAGATATGCACCAAAGAAAATATCAACAAAGTAAAAAGGTCATCCACAGAATGAGAAAAAAAAAATTGTAAATGATATATCTGACAAAGGATTAATACCCAGAATATATGGAAAATTCAGTAACAATAAAAATATGTGAACATGAGTGAAGGATTTGGATAGACATCCTCCAAATAAGAGACAGAAATGTCCAGTAAGCGCACGAAAGGATGGTCAACATTGCTCATCATCAGGGAAATGCAAATCAAAACCATAGGGGCACTTGGGTGGCTCAGTTAGTCAAGCATCGGTCTCTTGATTTCAGTCCCGGTCATGATGTCAGGGTCATGAGATCGAGCCCCAAGAGGGGCACCACGCTCAGCGCAGAGTCTGTTTGAGATCCTCTCCCTCTGCTCCCCCACTGACCCCTGCACTCGCTCTCTCAAATAAATGAAAAAAAATATATTTAAAACAAAACAAAAAACTATAATGAGACACCACCTCATTAGTTAGGTGGTGTCTCAACTACACCACCTCAGTAGTTAGGATGACCACTCTCAAAAAACCCAGAAAGTGCAAAGTGTTGGTGAGAATGTGGTAAAGCTGGCGTCCTTGTGTACTGTCGGAGGGAATATAAAACAGTGTGGCAGTTGTACCGAAAACAATACGGTGGCTCCTCAAAAAATTAAAAATACGATGACCACAGGATCTAGCAATTCCACTTCCGGGTATGTAATCAAAGGAATTGGAAGTAGGGTATCAAAGAGATATTTGTGCACTTGTGTTTATAACGGCATTATTTACAGTAGCTAAAACCTGAGAGCAACCCAAGTGTTCATCAACAGAAGCACGGAAAACAAAATGTGGTAAGTGCATACAACGGAATAAATTAGTCTTAAAGAGAAAGGAAATTCTCACATACAGATTCTAGAACATGGATGATTCTGGAGGACCCTATGCTAAGTGAAATAAGCCAGTCACAGAAAGACACACACTGTACGATTCCACTTTTTTTCTCCTTTTCTTTCTTTTTTTTTTTTTAAAAGAGGGAAAGCAAGAGAGGCACGGGGAGAGAAGATTCTCAAGCAGACTCTGTATGGAGCACATAGTGCGACACGGGCTCCATCTCACTAGCCTGAGATCGTGACCTGTGCCGAAATCACGAGTCTGATTCTCAACCAGCGGGGGCACCCAGATGCCCACCGTATGCTTCCACTTCTACGAGGTGCTCAGAATAGTCAAAATCGTAGAGAAAGAAATTGCACTTGCCAGGGGCTGGGAGGGAGTAACTGGGGAGTCTGTGTCTAATGGATATGGAGATTTAGTTATCTTATAAAGATAAAAAATGTTCTAGAGATGGACAGTGGGGACGGTTGCACATTATACAAATAAATAATACCACGAACTTGACACTTAAAAATGGTTGAGTTAGCAAATTTTATGTGCATCTTTACCATAATAAAAAATTGGCAAAATACTAAAAATATCAAAACTGGAAAAAAAAGTTATGGGAAATACTACTAGTTAATTTCCATCATAAATAATACGGATATTGAAATATGCTAAGCTGTAGTGTTTAAACTGAACAAAACCCCTGGAGTCTGGTATGTGCATGTATCTTGCAAAAAACGATGGATGGTCCATCCCGTTTACTACATCTGCAATGATCAACCTAATTGTGTGAGCAAACTGTGTTCCAATCCTGAGTCCTGTCCCAGGATGCATAAGGCTCCCAGCCCGGGCTAGGGACCAGGCCATACGCATAAGCACTTCCCTTACGAGTCTATCTGTCCCTCCATCCTGAGCGGTTTCCCTCAAAAGAGGTGACTTACTCTGTTTGCCCAGAAGCCGGAAAACTCCGGTGCCTGATAAAACGTAACAATCACTGCAACTAAATGCTTATTTTCTCCTTGACATTTTTCTCTGCCATCAAGATCAAAGTTTATCTCTGTTACCACAGCAACTGACAACTGTTGCATGCTTCTAGCCAAATCATGTTTTGCCCTCTCCTCAGATCAATAGACCATTTAGTTTCAAAACGCTGTCCTGTTCAACCCTCCCGTTTCCCATCCGGAGTCTGCTGCTGACAGAACGGTAAGGGGCCTGTGTTCCCCTTTCTCACATACGTGTGCGCATTCCCATGATAATTCCCGCCAGACTGTAGCATCATCTTTAAACAATAGACTCAGCTATGAGGTACACACGAGCCCTATCGATTCCTTAAGCTCAGAATCTTTATAAAAAGTAAATGAAGGATTTTAGATGCGTGCCATTCTGAGCCGCCCCGTTGACTTACAGCAAGTCATTCTCGTCTTTTCTCCATAGGCTGGCCTGGTTTTTTTGTTTTGTTTCTTTTTGTTTTTGTTTTTTTTAAGTGGGATACTCAAGATTTCCCACTAACGTGGAGCAGAGGAGGGACACAGCTTTCACACTGGGTTGTGGTTCCTGTAGACCACACACAACGTGATGCATTTCCAACCAATAATGGAAACGAGGTCAGCACAACACTTGGTGACCCTCAGTAAATTCCTCAAAAGTTAACCCAGGGTGCTCCCATTCTCTAGTCTTAAAGCAAAGTGACCCCACATTTCTCAAATACTTGACAGACTGGTCATCTGTCCATTTCTTACCCTTCCAATTTCTGTTTTCTCAACTGTAACATGTCATAGTTCTCACCAAACAAAACACTTTCGAGTTTCAAATGAGGAAATGTAAGTCAATCTTTGGCTTCCATAAGGAACGATCATATGATTTCCTTCGATATACAGTTTAATGTGTAATTTTGGTCTATGATTAATTTGAGAGTTACTATGATTTTATTCCAAAGCATGGTGTGAAGTATTACATAATGTAGGTCTTGGTAATAGAGATTATAACAGAAACCACACAGACATATAACTACAACTCTTGCAGGTCTCTGATACTGCATGGGAATGTCGGCATTACTCCACAGTTGAATAAATGCACCGTTTGAAAGGGACAATTGAATAAATGTATTTAGACCTTTGCTTTACTCTTGCCACATTCATCCACCCTCTTCAAGATCAAGAATACAAAAAACATCTTACGTTTGTGAATTATACGAGGGCACGCAAATCTGTGGGTATGTTGAGGTTTCTCCCAGGGCCGTGCAAATGAAGTTTTTAGATCTTGAAAGTTCTCTCGTGTCTTCCAGTTTATTCTATTCTAACAACAATAATTTCTGAGTTCGATAAAGCCTCTGATAAACTTACAATGGGAACAACAGCAACTGAATAGAAGTTTAAATCAGGTCCATGCATTTGACTTGCCATCAAATGTGCTAATAGTAGAGCAAGAGATGGACTGAAAATTCCTACCCCCGAGGTCCAGGAATATTTCTTAACTTGGAGTCCTTTCCTCCTAATCCATAGCCAAATATTAAATCTCCCAAAAGGAAGTTAAATTGTATTTGTATTATTTTATATGCCACAGCAGCTCTTAACATCGTTCTCAATGTTCAGGCTTTCCTCTTCTTCTGCCTTTTTTTTTTTTTTTTTAATGAAAACTTGTGGAAGGTTTAGAAGGGCTTCTTGCATTGAAGCCTGAGGTGTGATAGTAAATATGTACCCGTCAAGAGGTCCGATTCCACAGTACGTGCTCGAAAATGCTTTGAAATAGTATGAAAGAGAAAATGAAGTCAATTAGTGTCCAGTGTCGGGGCATCAGAGCTATCAAGAGTCACTCCTTGGGTGTTCGTGGCCCAGGCGCCAACTTCCCAGCAAAGAGCTCATCTCCCAGGCAGAGAAGCATTTGAACTGCTAATGTTATCAGCTACGAACGAATTCCTGCGCCAGGCTTTATCTCCTTCAAGAGAGATCTGCAGAAATACCACAGGCCACGATCCACAGGAATAACATCGAGTTCTGGTCTTGCCTAGAGACAAGAGTAGCGGGTTGATAACTACTTCAAACCCTTTCAATTCTTACCATTCTGTGATTCAAATTCAAAGCTATACTGGCAGGCCCATCAGCTGGTCAAATAATGAATCTATTTTTTATCTTGTCATGCCCTGTGCTAATCTGAGCCCGGGCTCTGTCTCATGTAAATGAGAGCCTGGTGTTTGACTCAGCTGTACGAGGCCGCAGAAGAATGAGCGACTGGAGCTGAGTGACAAAAAGTTTCAATTTATAAAACTTCAGATGTAGTCTAAAAATGAAGGCTATTTCCCAACTGGCATTTGGCTGTTCGCTTTACAGTGCTGAGAACAGGTGGGGAACCTTGGCCAGCGACTACCTGCTCCCATAGGGCAAAAGTCACCAGATTCCTCAATGCATGGCAGGTGTCTTTACCAGATCATTCAGATGCCTCGGTGTGCTGTGCACGGAGGGCAGAATGTGCCCCAGGTTTGGGGAGGCGGGAGAACAGAATGAGAGGGGAAGGTATCAGAAGAAGAGGATAGGAGGAACAGGGTGAGAATTAACACGGGCGTGCGAGTGACCCTCAAGTTCTTTGAACAGGAGAATCTCTTTTAAGATTTCAAGATTCTTTCAAGACAAATGGGACCTGAGCCACAAGACGGACAAAACAAAATGAGAAATATGAGCCATGACTTGTGTGTTTTATACAACCTCAGAGGAGAGAGTCGTACCAGTTACACAGACACAACGAAGACTTTGTGAAGTCATAGCAAGGACAGAAATTTCTTGGGAGACATTCCAATGAGAAATACCAAGAAGTAGATCCCCTGGGTGCCTCAGTCAGTTGAGCAGCTGACTCTTGATTTTGGTCAATAAGTCAAGTTCATGAGTTCGGGGTCCTGAGATTGAGCCCAGAGCCATGCCCGGCTCGAGTCTGCTTGTGTCTTTCCCTCTCCCTCTGCCCTTCCTGCTTCTCTAAAATAAATATATAAAAATCTTAGGAGAAAAAAAAAAAAGATATACCAGGAAGTTGTCATAGTGCCATTTTTTTAACTTACTAATACCCTTATGGTTTGTGATGGTCAGATTTGGAACTAAATCCACATTTTGTTACAATACGCTAGTACTTCTGTTTACAATGCACCACTCAGTATTCACCCAGCATGCTTTTTTTTTTTTTAAGATTTTATTTATTTGACAGACAGAGATCACAAGTAGGCAGGGAGGCAGGCAGAGAGAGAGGGAGAAGCAGGCTCTCCACCGAGCAGAGAGCCCGATGCGGGGCTCGATCCCAGGACCCCGGGATCATGACCTGAGTCAAAGGCAGAGGCTTTACCTCACTGAGCCACCCAGGCGCCCCCCAGTGTGCTTTTTAAATTAATATAATTTATTATCAGCGTCTACCTGGCTCAAGAGCAGAGTAGGAACTTCCAAGGAACGTATGAAGAACTCAGGATGACGAGTTTTCCTTCAGGATTGTTCATGGACAATTTCCCCACTGATTCATTCAACATACATTAAACAAGGTTCGATCGTGACAATGTGGATCCAACTGTGGACAATTCATAATCTCTTCAGAAACTCATCAATCATTCCCCTCAAGGAATGCACAGCTTCCCTGGGGTGTCTGTTGTGAAGCCAATGGTCAAAAGCAAACTCACATCAAGAGTCTTTTTTCCACGTCTTTCGCATCAGGCACGGTGGCTCCAAAACCTCATCCCAGACAATTTAAAGGTTAGATGACAACAGCTGGAAAACGCAGAGTGAGCCTCAAGGAAATGTGACACAACTTCCATGTTTCATTTAGAAGTAAAGGGGCAAGAGTAGAACAAGCCTTTTTTTTTTTTTTTTTTCTTTTTGGCAAGAGTGTCGTTGTTTTTTGTTGTTTTAGGAAAAACTGCTTTTTTGGAACAGAAAGGTGGTATGAAGGAAATGAAATGGAGGTCAGAAGCCTGAAGGAGGAAGTTTTGTGTGTGTGTTTAAATTTATTTTTTGTATTTCCTTCATTCCATTATCATTCAAGTTACATTAGTTTCAGGTTACTTAGTACCCTTCATGATAAGTGTTCTCCTAACCCCAACCCCCTACCCACCTCCCGTCTGGTGACCATCAGTGTACTCTCTACAGTTAAGGGTCTGTTTCTTGGTTTCACTCTTTTTTCCTCATTTTTTGTTTTTTTTTAAATTCCACATATAATTGAAATCATATGGTCTTTGTCTTCCACTGACTGATGTTTCACTCAGTCATACTCTTGAGATCCAACCATGTCACTGCAAATGGCAAGATTTCACTCTTTTCTCTGGCTGAATAATATTCCATTGTGTATATACACCACATCTTCATCCATTCATCAACCAAAGGACACTTGGGCTGTTTCCATAATTTGGCATTTGTAAATAATGCTGCTATAAATATACAAGTACATACATCTTTTTTTAGTGTTTTTGTATTTTTTGGGTAAATACCCAGCATAGGAATTACTGGATCATAGGGTAGTTCTATTTTTAATTTTTTCAGGGAACTTCAGACTGTTTCTACAGTGGATGCAACCAGTCTGCATTCCCACCAACAGTGCAGGAGGACTCCCTTCTCTCCACATCCTCGCCAACACTACTGGTTTCCTGTGTTCTTGACTTCAGCCATTCTGACAGGTGTAAGGTGAGATCTCATTGTAGTTTGCATGAGCATTTCGCTGGTAACGAGTACTGTTGAACACTTTCTCATGTGCCTGTTGGCCATCTGGATGTCTTCTCTGAAGAAAGGTCAATCGTGTCTTCTGTTCATTTGTAGTTAGATTATTTGTGGGGTTTTCATTGAATTATAGAAGTCATTTATATGTTTTGAATACTAATCTCTCATTGGGTATGTCGTCTGCAAATATCTTCTCCCAGAAGGCTGTCTTTTACTTCTGTTGCTTATTTCCTTTGTTTTCCAGAATCTTTCCATTTTGACATAGTTCCAATAGTGTGAAGGGTGAAGTTTTAACAAAGTCTCTGAGACAAGTTCTACCTACTCTAATGCTTCTTTACATTACCCACGTTGGACTTAAGACTTGTATTTTCTATACAGTCTAAGAGCAATTATGTATAGAAAGAAGCTTCATTATTCTACTTACCCACTTCCAGAGTCTCAGTGATGTGGTTTCTGCTGAAGACTACTATGTTTGTGATTAACTGTTAGGAAATACTACTTACCATCCAAAGGGAAACTCAAATTGGGGGGGTGTCTAGGTTTTATTTCGAGGGCTTATTTCAAGCTGGTGGATTTCAAGATTTTCATAAGCAATTTTTCAGAAAATTATATAATTGATATTAAAATCTGTGCTCTAAAACTACATAAAAGGTAAAATTTGGGAAATAAATTTGAGAGAATGCAGATATCTCATTTCCAATACACTGTTGCCTAGGTGACAAGGCCTATCTAAGCATTTTGAATTGGTAGGCGTTGATCATCTATATTTGGGGATTCAAATCTGCAACGAAGGCAAGTTTCCATGGTACTAGCAATTGCATAACTGTTTTCCCAGTATTTTTTAGAACAAAGTTGTATGTCATACAGGCAAATTTCAGGTGCAAATGAATTAGCTAATCAATCATATCACCAGGCAAAATTCTTTCACATGCAACTCAGAGATGAATGTTCGCTTATTGTAGAAAAACATTTAGTGCTGAAAGCCCTGAACTGAAAATGTAACAGGAAATAATCGGACACAGGTTAGATCGTGAAGGTTGAGAAGTGGTATCCTCCATAATCAAAGCACAGGCTAACCCGTTTATCAGGAGTGCAACCCTCAGGAAGGAGCAAAGCCAGGAAGGACTTCCTGTAAGAGGCAAAGTCAGGAAGGATTTTTTTTCTTTTTTTCTTTCTTTCTAGAGTGTGCTTTTCAGAAGAAATGCTGATACTCCATGGTGCCTTATTACCCAACAAATATTTAACTTGCGGAAAAATATTTGGGAATTCATAATGTGCTGTAGAAGAATCTTTCGACAATGCAAGGCCATGGGGTCAAGACAACTGGAAACATACAGGAGTCAACACGGTGGATAAACGAGTTAGAATTAGACATTGGGGTGGACTAGGAATGGTCAGGAAGATATTGGAGACTGTTTGGGGATGTGCCCACGCATCTCTTTGGTTGACTTAATAAACACATCTGCAGAACATAAAAAGGTTGTTTTAACCAGCAGCCAGAGTCACTCACCTTATGACATTCTAATCCTCAATATTGTGATTATTCACTTTTCTTTTTTGAAACTTGGTGTTCAAACAGAATATTCTCTGATGGACATAGCACCACGGCTTAATGGGCAGCTTAGGCCCCATTGCCACTGTGGACATTTTATGAATGGGTCTCAAATATATAAATATTTTGAGCATCCTAGAAATCCTGAGGATCTGAGTAGGAGGATCCCACCTCCCCATGTTTCTATGGTGACTCCAACACATTTAACAGGGGGAGGGATCCAAAGTCAACCAGTCTGATATATCTACATTGTTCCGTCCCCCTACAAGAAACTTGGGGGTAATGGGGCATGTGTGCGTGTGTGTGTGTGTGTGTGTGTGTGTGTGTGAGGGGTATCTCTAACTACAAGCCAAGCTTCGGAGAAAGATATGCTCCACAGACACAATACGTGAACCATATACAGAGAAAACCACGTGTATGACTTCTGTCGCTATCACACCTGTGTTGTATGATACACATAAAAAGAGAGAGAGGTAATGAAGTTCCCAAATGCTGAAAGCTATTTTGGTTGCCCCCAGAGCAGATAATAAACTGGTGGGAAAAGCTCAGGATTGAATCAGAAGATGTACGTTCAAGAATGAGCCTAAAGGTTATCCTGATTTTTGATATTCGGCAAATCAGTGTGTTTATTTTTCTTCTCTCAAATGACCACTTTCTCATAAAGCTACTAAGAAAAAAAAAAAAAGAAAGAAAGAAAGGAAGGAAGGAAGAAAATAATGCACCTGCAGACACCCTCCCTTTGAATAGCATATGAAAATCCGTAAATAAACTGGCTAGCCAGGAATCAAGGAAGAGCTTTCCATGGGAGTAGATGTAGCTCCATGAGAAAGTGTGGCATGAGGTGAGACTGGAGGACGGCTAGAAAGACAAAGAAAGAGGATAAAGGCAATCTTTTCCTACTAAGGCATGGTGGGAAGAACAGGGAAAAGGTGACCCTACATACTGAAGATCCTCTAGGTACCCAGTGCACTGACACAGACAGAAAAACAAACAATTTGCCTTCTTCTTCCTTTTTTCTTTTTTTCCCCTAAGTTCAGTTCAGGGGACCCTGCTTGTGATCTGTAAGTTTCACACCCTGAAAGACAGATGTCAGGGGGAAATGTCAAGGGAGAGGGCACACTGGGGTCCCCAGCTTTCCCCCCGACCATGTAAGAGTATTTAACATCTTACGTTGCCACAACAGGGTCCACGGCGGGGGTGGTATTTTATAATTCTCCAGCACGTACCAGAACGTGAAACCCGACGTCACGGGAAATAACGGATATGTACTGTGAAACACAAATGATGGTGCTTTCAGTTTGCTTGTCAGGGCCTAAAAGCATCGTTTTATCAAAGAGAAACTAGAACAGGAAGTAATGTAAGTGAACCACTTTATCGAACGACCCACTGAGAGAGCATCACAGCCCTTCCCTTTCCCACAGGTCTCCACCCCACCTCGGCAGTTCACCAGAACCTCCTATGGATGCCAGGGGGCCGGAGGGTGGGGTCCCAAGGACCCCCACAGAACGTGGCAAGGGAGAGCAAAGTATCATCAGATAAACAGCCCAGAGGGTGGGTCCTGCCCAAGGCAGCTCCATCCTGGTTGTCATGGGAACCAAGGGGAAGTCCCAGGGGCCTAGGGTCTTCGTGCATGAAGAGAAGGGTGGGGTTTGTGTGACACATGCCCGTAACCCCACGTTTGTTACACATGACGTAGTCACCTCGCTTGATACAATTAAGTTCTAGCAGGACTTTCAAATCACATGGATGAGGGATTCCACTTTCCGTTTGTCTTCTTTTCTGTCACATTGGAGCCCCCAGACTGTCGGAGGGACAATTATGGAAATCACAATACTTTTTAATAAATGAACATCGGTCCCCCCAGCTTGTAGGGGGACGCTGCCATTTTTAAAACCCTCTATCATCTATGCTGTGTGGCTCAAACCAGGCAATTTATATAAACACGCATTTTAAATGGAAAAATGTTAATGAAAACAGAAATCCACGTAATTATTTTCTATTATTGCCAATACCATTTCGGTGTGCAATTACATTCTACCCAAAAAATCCAGTGTTAGTAGAGAAAATGGCAGAAAAGGGAGCTTGTGAAAAAAATATTGTGAAATAAAAGAAAAATCTGTGAGCCTTCCTTCTGGTTCTCTTCTCTTCTCGTTCCCTGCTCTCAGACGGGAAGTGCAGAAGTAAGGTGTGCACTTTCCTAAGACAACTTGGGTATTTCTCTCTTTCTCTTCTCAGGACCTGCAGGAGGACCCACGTTTGGACTTGGAGTTCCACCAGGTTTGCAAGGGTCCTCCGGGTTTAAAATGTGGCCAAACGTTGGCAACTCATGGTTCACGTCCTAGACAGAAGTGTCTTACCAACATCTCCAAGAGTAATTGAGAAAATGTAAAAAACAATGCTGAGAGGAATCTCCCCTCCCTGAAGGAGGAACTATCTACATGCCTTTGAAGGAACATTTCTGTGGTGATATTTTAACAAAAAAGTTATCCGAAAGGGATACAAAATGTAGTGCCATAAAGCAAAAGAAACACTGAATGACTTTGACAGTGAAGGTTTCCTTTTCCATGTCTGTGGGACAGCGAGTTGGTATCTCGTGTCCGTTTGATAGTAACATTTTAAAATTAAGTAAAATGTAACTACTTTTCTATGTTTCCTCACCCTTGCAGAAAAATGATGTTGAATAATTTTCCCCTTCTATGTAAAATAAATAATGTTCTATTAATGTTTACTTCCCAATGAGAATGACAGCAGGTAGCCAAAACAGAGTGCTCGCTGGGCTCTGAGTACCACGTAGCTTACACAGGAGGGCTGAGGAAGTGGGTCTGTACCTTGAGGCTCCCAGTGATACTGGCCAACACTGTGGCCAGTATCTAAGTGTGTGTGTGTACATTTGCAATAAAGCAGACAGAAAGAGTGCCTGGGTGGCTCAGTGGGTTAAGCCTCTGCCTTCAGCTCAGGTCATGATCTCAGGGTCCTGGGATTGAGCCTGCATCAGGCTCCCTGATCAGTGGGGAGTCTGCTTCCTCCTCTCTCTCTGCCTGCCTCTCTGCCTGCTTGTGATCCCTGTGTGTCAAATAAATAAATAAAATCTTTTAAAAAAATAATGCAGACAGAAGAGTTGTCTCAGCAGAGTATTGAAAAGACAGTTATGAGACATATTACTGACCTCTCTTCAATGACGCGTGTGTGGTTTTCACTCACACTATGTATGCTTTGAAATGTCCATCCATTACTATTAATAGTGAAATGATGCTCCATCATTTCTGTGAGTGTAAAATCTCATATATAAAAAAAACAACACATTATCCTTCTCCAAAAAATACAAAAAGGTGGGTGACCCACCTTTACGCAAGGAAGACATAGCACAGTGTCACCTGAGGAAACAAAGAAGCATCAGCTAGATATGAAAGAAGCTAAAGAATGGTGGTTGCTGTTCAAAAACTTTATCAAAAACATCGAAAAACAAGGGTGAGACCGGAAAAAGAAAAAGGTTCAAGAGGGCATGTCTTGAATATTAGCCTGCATGAGGAGACATGATGAAGCAGTACTAACAATATTTTTTTTTTCCTTAAACTAAAAAGTGCTTCTGGCATTGGAAGAAATTATAATTATCTTCAGGCCAGCACAAAGTTTCATAAATCATAGTTTCACTGCTCTCCAAAAAAAAAAAAAAAAAAAGTGCCTTCCTAATATGTTTTCATAAAGCCTTTATTAAATTCTTTGTTTTAACCTCATTACGGATGACATAGACCTGCGGATTAATCAGGGGTCCGGTGGAGGCAGGGGTCCAGCCTGCTCTGTCAACCGCTGTCACTGTGGCAGAGTTTTTTCACCGGGATGTGCCTTCAAATGCATTAAGTACAGAACTTGAAGTTCGCACTGAGCGCCAAGGGATGCTGAGTCGGAAGGTGTGTGTGTCCTGGCGGGTCAGGGCTCCTGTCAAGGTGGCCTCCGGGGCCTTCCTCGCTGCTCTGGATGGGCTCCCACCGACCTTCTCTGAGTCGCTGCGTAGTGTGGGCCTCCACATACCGACAGACGATAAACCAAGGCCTCCCCCAGGCCTGCCCGGGAGAAGGCAGCAGGGAGAAGGGAAGCGTTCTCCGAGCACCTCTCCCTTCTCAAGGATTCTTGGGAGAAGTGTCTGCCTGACTCCATTCACTGGTCACCATCCAAGGAAAGTGGGTCAGTTCACCTCCCAGGAGGGGGAATGAGGTCACAGGTTCCAGCCTGGAGGAAGCGAGAGCGAAGCCCTCTATTCCCGGGACAGGACTGAGTGCAGTTAGAGGACACGCACGCAGTGACCTGGGCCCCCTAAGGCAAGTCACCGCCCTTCAGGAGGGAGCCCGTGTGGCCTTCAGCGTCCCATGGCCTGGAGGTCCCGCTCTTCCTGTGCTCTGCAGGCAGCCACTGGAGCTTCTTGCCGGAACACAGCCACCTCCCCCTTGGCATATGTCGCTTATGCTGAGGACCACGTTCTCCATTTCGATTCCGTTGTCTCTCCCACATCTTAGCATGTGCTCCCCAGTTAAGTACAATAACTAATGATTTGGTTTTTAACACTGCCAAGAAAACTACTGTAAAAAATCGCAATAAAGTGCTTTTCATATGCACAATTGATGCTGCTGCAGCTGCTACCAGTGGCACAAGCAGGGGCAGGGTTTAGTCCATTACCAAACACCCTCACCGGTCACTAGACGGAGTGTCTTCATCTGTTTTTTTGTGTTTTTCACATCTATGTTTTGAGATTAATCTTTAACTCTCTCCATAGAGATTCCCTCTCCTCGTCTTTCCATTCTCCCAAACACGTGTCCCGCACAATCAGACGGTGCCCAAGCTGGCTCCCCTGCTCACCGCCTTGTACCCACTTGAAGTGAGTGTTTAAGACGTGGCTCTGTTCAAGTCAGTCTCACGTCACCCAGATCTGGTGCCTTGTTTCTCGACATTCCCATAAGATCCAACTGCAAGACTGCTATCTTGTCTTGAACTGAGAAGAAACTTCATTAAATCGTGTAAATATTTCTCAACAATGTCTTTTATTCCAACTTTTGATCTACTTCTGTGTGTTTTTTTCATGATGTTCATCCAAATGATTGTTGCAAGTTTGCATATATAAAAATAACCTGCTGAGGCCCAGGTCACCCAAGAGCTAATCCCGCAGACAGATGAATTAATAAAAACACTCAAGAATCAAAGTAATGAACACAAAAAGATTAAAAATCTTAAAAATAAAAATGGGTTTCCTCGTAGTGATCCTAAGGGGCACATGCACCCGAATGTTTATAGCAGCAACGTCCATAATAGCCAAACTATGGAAAGAACCTAGATGTCCATCAACAGTTGAATGGATAAAGAAGATGTGGTATATATACACAATGGAATACTATGCAGCCATCAAAAGAAATGAAATCTTGCCATTTGCGACGACGTGGATGGAACTAGAGGGTATCATGCTTAGCGAAATAAGCCAATCGGAGAAAGACAGCTATCATATGATCTCCCTGATATGAGGAAGTGGAGATGCAATGTGGGGGGTTAGGGGGATAGGAGAAGAGTAAATGAAACAAGATGGGATCGGGAGGGAGACAAACCATAAGTGACTCTCAATCTCACAAAACAAACTGAGGGTTGCTGGGGGGAGGGGGGTTGGGGGGGTGAGGTTATGGACATTGGGGAGGGTATGTGCTATGCTGAGTGCTGTGAAGTGTGTAAGCCTGGTGATCCACAGACCTGTACCCCTGGGGATAAAAATACATTATATGTTTATAAAAAAATAAAAAATAAAAAAATAAAGATAAAAAAATTTTTTTAAAAATGGGTTTCCTTCCTGATGCAAAAATAACTGGATAAAAATGACCATTTATAGGTAACACATATAGAACAGTACCTTTATTAGACAGAAAAATGCAGTAGTGTGTGCTACAGGGTATCTGTACTTTAAACCATTTTTGAGAATGTTAAAGGTGTTTCCCCTGGGGGCACCTGGGTGCTCAGTCAGTTAAGCATCTGACTTCAGCTCAGGTCATGATCTCAGGGGCCTGGGGTTGGGCTCCCTGCTCAGCGGGGAGCCTGCCTCTTCCTCTGCCCTCTCGCCATGTGCATGTGCACACAGGTGCTCTCTCTCTCTCTCAAATAAATATTTTTTTTTAAAGTGTTTCCCTAGGGATAAGGACAATCTGTGAACTTCATGGGGAAGAAGAGGTATGATAGCATTAGGACAGATGTGCTCCATTGGAACCTGCATGAACGTCCACAGAGAAAGTCTGTGCGGACTGTTAAAAAAAAAAAAAAAAGTGTCCCGCGAACTTCTACTGCTTCTTAAGGCAGCATCAGCCCCTGACATCCCACTGAGCACCTTGTGATTCGGCAGAGCTGGGCACAGAGGTTTAGGGAGAGGGGGAAACAGCGAGCGCCTAGGGGAGCCAACCTGGACCATTCCGGGGGCTGAGGAAAGGGAAGGGGCGGCACTGCCCCGCCGCTCACCAGAAGAAACCACACTAAGGACTCGTTTTGAAACATGCTAACAACCCCTGCTAGCTGGAGGTGAAATGGGAAACGAGACTTTGAACCTAGGCTTGAACAGACGCTTTTCTAGGAGCTCTCAAGGGTTTTTAGGACACCCCAGCAGGTGACGGGAGACGAGTGTTCCACAAGACCGGCCCCTGCCTTCTCGGAGAGCTGATTCCCGAGCATCCTCCCACCTCCGAGCATCGTGGTCACGGGTGCTGACGGATGGGAGGTACTTGTATGCACGGTCCAACAAACAGGCTTTTCTTCCTCGCAATTACTGAACCGTGTCCTTCACGGTGCATAGGTGTCACTCAAGTGAATGTGCTCCACGTTGGGATAAAACAGCAGAGCATTCCCGCCGCGTCATCTTCATACCCAGCTGATGCTCAGCAGCGGCGGGAACCCACATAATTCCCCGTGGCTCCGCGGTGTGAAACCCTCCCCAGCACTGAAACTGGAAACCTGTCATGTCAGGAAGACCACGAAGGCCTTCCAGCTCAGCCTCTCGCCCTGTGACCGGACCCCAGGGTAAGCAAACTACAGCCCACAGGTCAGGCCTGGCCCACCTCTTCCACATCGCTCCTGAGCTAATAATGGTTTTCTTACCTCAACAAATCAAAAGAACGAAGATATTTTGTGTCACATGAAAAAATATGCAAAATTTGAATCGGAGTGGCCATGGATAAGGTTCGCTGCACCCACCCAAGCTCCTTTGTCATGCAGCATCCATGACTTTGTCCCTGCCCTGAGAACCCGGTTGAGTGAGCACCATGGAGGCTAAACAGCCCAGGACACAGCCGGTCGTAAAAAAAAATGTGCTAACTCCAGATATTATCTATCACGCTACACAAAAGGCACATGAAATCATTACCTGAACCTAATTAAAATCCGGTTATAGGGAACTTGCAGCTCTTCGGGCCCATGTGCATTTCTGGTTGATTGATTTTACCTAGATCTTCACTGAGAATGAAGTTTAGGAGAATACAAATGAGACACAAGCCTCCACTGCAGTTGGGATATTTGTCTAATTTACTTCCCAGCAGTGTTCCAGTGGGTTAGATCCCATTCCTTGTAATGAGGTTGTAGGTGTGGAAATACCAGGAGCCGCCCAAGTCCTGCCACAGTCACGTGGCACAGGTCGCCAGGAGAAGGCAGAACGGCGAGTCCTACTGTGGAAATCGGAGAGATGGACATTGGGACTGGACTCCTCTCCACGGCTCTGAAAGCTCTGCTGTCCTCAGTGAATTAAGAGATTTACTGGACCTTACTGTTTTTTGTTTTTAATTTTTTTTTCCCCCAAATACCACCTTCCAAGTACTATCATGGGAAAGCTCACGATTTCGGAAGACCTCAAAGATTAGTCTAACTGGACAATACTGTAGGCAATTTTTTGTTCTTTTACTCTCTGATTTCTAAGATGTTCCTGTATCTCCAAGGCAAGAAAGATGAACAATTTTAGCATTCGGACTTCTGGTGTAGATCTGTGTTCAAATATGGTTTTAAGTAGCAAGAGCCCCCTTGAACTTCTCCCAGCACGAGACAAAGAACACGTAAAGTTCTTCAGTGCAGAGTCAAGGGCACAACTCAAAATGTTACCACCACTCTGTTCTTTGGTTTTTCCGTAGAGCTCTCCAAGGCTTCATTCTTGTAAATATGTAACATTATTTAAGTATCTCTATCAAACATAGGCAGGAGGTCATACACAGCATCTATGTAAGAGAATAAAACCACAATTCTAAGAATAACAAAATTATAATCTATTGAGAAATTACAGGAAAAGCTGTTCTGAAATAGAACAAAGAGAAACCTGTCCCCTTTGCCCATGGTGAGAGCCGACCAGAGTGAAGGTGGTGTTGGCAATCTGCTCTCCACTCTTTGCTGGGAAGGCAGTGCTCGCTTGGATGTAATTTCCTGTTAGTATGCAACTGCAGTGTCCTTTCTGTTCATATTAACTCCGCCTGTACCTCCTCGGGCACGTACCTCAATTCCGAGTGCCTAGTAGGTGTCTACTGCCAAGTCTTATTGGACTGAATTTTAGTAACTTCAAATGAAATCAAATCATGTCAAAAAGTGCTATGCTTTTATTGTTTAAAAAAAACACACACAGATTTAAGGAACTTCCAAAGTACACACATACGACAAGAAGAAAACAAATTAAAACAAGAAAAGAAAGGTAAATCCAAACAGAGCAGACAAATAAGGTGCAGGCACCAATGAACTTGTACACAGGCACACCCTCCCCGATGTTGAGCGTGGACACTGCCTGGGCCGTACGCTGACGGACGGGGTGGAGATGAGCAGTTACAGGTCGATCTAAAACCTCCAAGTGCGGTGGCTCAGACAATCATGGCTTTATAGCCTAGAGAAAGTATTGGTGGAGAGAATCTTTCTCTTTATTTAACAAATCATGACTAAAGGCAACCTCTGTAGGAGGCACTGTCCATTTGGTAAATCAGATGCCCCCGAAAAAATGACAGAGCATCACAAGTGCCCTTGGTTATCTCGCTTGCGGTGTCTGAGGGGGCCATGGACACGCACAGGCTCACGTGCAAACATCGCGGATCTGGCATGAGTGTGATGAGGTCAGGCCCGGGAGGGAAGACGAGCAGACCTGTGTAGAGAGGTTGAGGGCAGCAGGCCCAGAACAGCACCAGAGCTGACCCCGCAAGGTGAGTCAGAGGTCACCAAAACCCAAGACTCACATGAATCATGACAGCGTCAGCGACTCTGTACTTCAAGGAACCTTACATCCGTATCAACCACATTAATATCATCCCTCTTTTCATTGGACCCAAGAGACATTAGACTTCACAGCGGGTTATAGGTCACATATATTGTAATAGTTCCCATCCTGTTTTCCAATGAGGACCGGAGACCAAACACCTCTGACGAGCAAACCTGAGACGACAGAAATCGAACGGAGTCTACAGTACAACCAACAAACCAATCAAAATCCTAAAGTCGGTCCTTTTTGATTGTGTGCCACATTAAATATCTTCCTGGTGTGTCCTTCCACAAAAGGGTAACTAATTATGTCTGGAGAGTTGATCTGACCTTTATTTTAAAGAACATGGGGACTTGCATGGACAGTAGGTCTGCTACTGATCTGACTTTCAAAGACAAGCCATGACCCTCTAACTCCTCCGACACCGTGTTCCATCAACAACACGCTCGATGAACGAACACGTTATCCCCTCTCAGTGTGTGTTTCTTAATCACAGACCTTCCTCCCTGTGGCAGGACAGTCACTGTTCTTTAACCAGGGTGCACGCTGGGAAGGACTGGGACCGGACCATAGGCAGAGACCATCCGAAACAGCCAGAATCCAACCGCTCCTACAGGCCCAAACCTTATGTTGTTGCCAATGCAATACTAACATCACTCCTGAAATGCTCACGTTTTGCATAAATGTAGGAATGAGAGAAACTGCGAAGGTGAGTGGAATTCAGCTCGGATCCCAAGGAAGAGACGGCATCTGAGCCATTCTGGTGTCATTTCTGCAGATGACTGGACTTTCCCTAGAGAACTAACTGGGGACTTGCTTCAGGATGCCTACATAAAGGGCCTGTTTACTGACTAATCATCTTTGCGATGTTCGGTGTATATCTGGGATGTTCTAAAACAAATTTTGAAGCCACGGAAAGCTGTTTTCTACGCCTTAGGCAGGAGCCTCATAACACGATAGCATCGAGCCTGATAAGATTCGAGTGTCATGGTGTTTACACTTTCCTTACAGTATCCTCTTGTGCTGAGCAGAGAAAATTTCACCACCCTCATTCAGTAAGGGGAAGTCAGATCAGACATGGTGGTTTGTCCAAGGGCACATGGTTAGAAAGTGGGAAGTGGGGGGCTGAAACACACCTACCTTGTTTTTCCTTTTCAAACGCCTTTCCGTTATTTCAGTGTTTTCTTCTAATAAATGACAAGGGAAGCCTCAACACTGAGCAACCAGTCTGAGCAAGCTACATGTTCTCCCTGAAATCGCACAGTTTCGTGGGCTACACCAATTGAGAATAATGACGAATGCTGAAATGCGGCCAATTTATGTGATACTTCTGCATAAGATGTTTACTTGCAAGATAATTTATTTGACATTTCTAAAATAACCTACAGGACCTTTCATGCATTGCAATGCTCATCTCTCCAAAGTTAGAATATTTTTTAACACCATACTTTATTTTTGTATTTAGGTTACTTTTTAACTATGCGGGGGTTACCTTTAAGAGAAGGCAGGGTACCAATGTTCTCATGTTGGAGAAAAGGTCGAGAGATGACCTTTAGAACACCAAAATTTAACAGAACAAATGTGTGCTGTAGACTTAAGGGATTCAAAGTAATAGCTTTGGTCCCTCATCTCCGGGTCCCTGCCTTTTTCTTGACGCGGGAGGCTTACTTTAGCTTATTTCAAATAAGAACCTCTGAAAGGCGAACAATGACCCATGAGTGGCTATCTGGGGCTCGTCGTGATGCCAACCGCAGTCCAGTCGGTATCGTGAGCTCCTGATGCTCCCTCCATCTCCCCGCGAGCACCCCTCACCGCCCCTCACCGCCCCCGCACTGCTCAGAGCTCTGTTTCTGGGAGTCCTGGACTGGCCTTGCCAGGAGCACACCTGCGTGTCACAGCTGGGAGGTCTCATGCAAAGGGACGCCCTGACAGCCCCAGAAGACAGAGCACTACTTTAGGGAAAGTAGGAAAACACCTAATGAGTACAAGGACTTTGAAACCAAGAGACCGAGAAGGATCAAAATAACATTGTAAAGCTTCGAATATACTCAGATTCACTTCATCTATGCCTTCCTCTACCCAACCCCGATCAGCAGCTCGCACTGCCCTCCTAGCAGACATGGTCCGAGCCACGGAGCCCACAGCCTGGCTGGGACAGGGGTGGGGGAAGCCAGTGTAGGTCTTCACTGGGCATTTATTCAACTACTACTTCACACTTACCATGTGGGAAAACACCTAGGCATTGGCCAAGGAAATTAAGAGGTGAATTAAGCAATTAAACTCCAAGGGAGGCAGAGTGTAATGGATTTTATAAAATAGTTAAGCTGGTAATTAACTGCTAAGTGTTATCGCAAAGGTGTGACCTTATTTACCAGCCAGGGCACCCGTCATCTGGGTCTCATCAAACTTCTCCTTCTGGGACAGTCTTATTTGTTTTCTCAAAAACCCAGCGATCCGTCACTGATGTCTTATCTCCCTTATTTCTCTGTATCTAATCATTTTAGCAAAAGGACTGCGCTTTCCTCAGACTGGGAGAGGCCGTCTGTCTGTCAGTTCCTATGCGTGTAGGGGAGAAGGCGTGCACCCCAGGCCGTCTACGCTGAGCAGGCGGCCCATCCTGAAGCTGGCTCGCTTTCTCCGAGGCACCTGCGTCACGCGTCTTTCCTGCAGGACGCACTGCTTGCCTCTCCTGTTGACAGGCATTACAGCTCTGTTTGGGCTACTGCTAAGGAAAAGACAATTTCTAGAAGAAGTGAATGAAATTTACCAAGGTGCATCCTCTCTCTCGGTCCTCCTGGCTCACCCTGCCTGTTCCAATGAAGGGAACGTTATGAAATGTTTCCCTTAATAAGAGATTATTTTTCCCCAGACTAAATGCTAAGTGGAAAATCAGCGTATGTCTTCGCTCCCCTTGCCTCTCCTCTCCTTCTGCCCTCAGCACTCATGTCTAACGGTTAACATAAACCGGGTATTTTATAAAATGTGTGAACTGTCTTAAGAAGAGTTGGTTGGATAAAGCTTTCAAGAATATCAAGAATGCATCTCCGCAGACACAACAGTGCCCGATGCATAGATTAGGATGTACATTCAAAGAAACCATATACATTTTGAAATTCATAAAATTAAAGGTGGTGGATCAGGAGGCTTTCAATGCATGTTTTGTGAGAAACCTGAAGGAAGCCTAATTTCTGGGGCTGTTAAGGGGTAGAGGAAGGTTTCCAGGAAGGATTTCCTGAGGGTGGCTGTCTTCTGAGAGGACTCTTGAGTCTTTAGGAGGAAGTAGCCAGACATGGGGGAGAAAAAGTCGTCTAGTCAAATAGGTCCCATCTGATGTCCTGGCGGCCACTCCCTTGTGCAGGGGGAACACAGGGCCTGATGAGGGGCAGAGCAGGTGCCAGACCAGGGCGGATGACAGGAGCTCTCACGTCAGTCACCAACCATACAAACCACAAGCCAACTTATCAACACACTGACATTCAAAGTAACTTCGATTTTGTGTGATGAAAGATGATTTCAAGGAAGTAATAAGTCAACGACTTGAAACATGAACACAGAGCTAATACTAATGAAGAACTTAAGTTCAATCTGTCACTGTGACTGTGACTCCGTTGACCCTCCCCTCTCATCTACTACTGCACCCACCGAATGGGGTCCATGGAATGGGGTAGCATTGGACCATCACAGAGAATCAAGGCATCGTTTTCCTACAGCACCCACTTTGGTACATACAGAGGAAAACAAATAAACCAGCCCCACTGGGAGCGAATGGGTTTCTGAGCACCGATAGGTGATGTGAGATCAAACGTATGCATGTGTATAGGAAAGGGTTCCAGATGATTTAGGGAATTGTAAAATTACTTCTTAGACTATCATCAAAATTAAAATTTGATATTAAATAAATACTTCAGATAATTCACAAAACACCAATACATTTCTAGATCCACAGAACGTGAAGACCACCACCAGAAATCCTTTTATTTTCCAATTCAACAAGTATTTAAGAAAGGGAAATATTTCCAAAAACATATTTTTTGGTCCCTCTGAGTTTCAAGAAATATTAAATTTGCCACCTGGAAAGGAGTACAGAAGTCCTGTGTGTAATCCTTTTTTTTCTGCATATACTTAACAAAAGACTGGAAATGTTGTTTGCCTCGAGTGACACAGAGAGAATGGTATCGAATTAACGTTACAATTTTTCTACAAAAGCTATCAATAACAGCTTCTAAATTCCAACTTTTACAGTCATACTTACATAATAAAAATATGGCACTTTGGTTCTGAGATTTATTTCATAGCATTTGGAGGGAACCACAGAGAGCTACACTATGAAATGTAGATGTAGCTGATGTGGTCAATTTCAAAATGGTGAAAATGAGTTTAACTTACATAGGAGTGGACATGTTTCTCTTTGTTTTGTGTGACCTGTCACTTACAACTTCCTTAGAAGATGGTTCAAGAAAGAATTAAGCAAAATATTTAATAACTATGTGATGACGAGTTATATAGTAAATTATGGTGATGGAGCACGGGTCTGAATTAAGGGGACAGGAATTCATTTCTTGAGAACATTACTTCCCAAGTCCTATTAGGTAGTATTAAGCATAAAAGAACAGACAGTGACTTCAGTTAAGTTTTATAAGAAATAATTTAGATTCTCTAATTGACAAAGATAGAATCTATCCACTGACAGTGAACTCTTCCTATAAAATCTCACTGTTCCTAAGAAACCTGACCAGTCATGAATAAAACCTGTGGAAGAATGTTTTGAGATGCATGAACTGGTCCACTAGGAAGCAAAGACCTGCTCAGTAAGAAGTCCACTATTGTGGATGTGTTTTTAGCAATTTAAGATGTTCTCTTCCTTTAATAGGAAACATTGTGTTATGAGATAGATAGACTATATGCTGAAATTTGTTCTGAATTCTGTAAGTAAATGATAGAAAGACGGGAAAACCTGAGCTGAATAAGCCAAAGGGGAAAAAAATAACAAAATGTGAAAGTTCTCTGAAGTGTGAGTCCTGGGAAAAGACAAAAAAGATTTGAAGAGCTTTGCTGAGCCCGGATGCTGGATAAGCAGCTAAAACGGACTTTTAAATTACTTTCATTTGTTTTCTCCCCAAATTCAAAATCAGAAATACAGAAGGACTTCCTTCGGGAGCCATGATTTTTGCTGGGGCTCACCCAGATCTCTTGTCTGTCCTTCACACGGCACATTTGATTTACTTATTTGCTGGCATAAAAATGGTTCAATCATTAAAACCACTGTTTCTCTCCTCAGTGACCCACACTTAATTATGGCTCATCTGGTTACAGCCACAGTGCCAGGGAAAAGAGCAGGTTCAGCCGGCTGTTTTTACACAATATTCATTTGAGGATATTAGGGACTTTCGTCAGTCCTCTATGATGATATATCGTTTCACTTTTCCCCAACACCTGGGTAGCTATTCAGCTTACCTATATTATTAATAGCTCAGCTACTCCTTACCTAAGGAATTCACATTCCTTAGGCTTTTTTCTCATGATGGCCTTATTTACCCAACTGTACATTAATACAGCAGTAACACTGCTCCCCTATTGTTGTTGGCTCACCTATAAACTCGCCTGAAGGTGAATTTTTTTAATTTAAATGTAAATATAATAGCAAAGTTCCAGGCAGCATGGTTCCAATCGTACCTACAAAGCTTCCCATCTTGAAGTTTCTATGTTATCAACAATCTTCCTGAGCGAGTTTTTACATGCCTATCGTGTATGAAGGCCAAGGAATATTTCCAGGGTTTAATCTCTTTTTGGGGTGGGAAAATCCATTCTAATATTCACTGAGCCTCTCATTTCCTAACTATGAAAATAGACAGTCTCCCAAGAGAATGAGTGAAATGGCATGCGGCATGAGAAACCAACATCTGCTTTAGCTAAAATTATGATATATGGCTTTGAATGTCAGAGAGGAAATCCGAGTCATGCATGTTTAATCACTGGATGTTGTAGAAAAAGCCTGTGGCCACGTGAGCACTAAACATAGATGGCTTTACCACGACTCGCTCTCACATCTTCTTGAACATGGGAGAACCGCGTCGACTCAGAAAGACATCCATGTTTATTTATAATTTTCACGTTTCGAAACACTTCTGGATCTTATCCTTAGAAGAGCCCCATGATATAAGTGGGGCAGGTGTTTGAATTCCTGTGACAGATCTCAAGCTGAAAGCACACAGACTTTGCCTAACTTCACTAGAATCAGGCTACCTGGTGGCCCAGTTCTGACTGGAGGCCAGGGCAATGAGGAACACATAGTAGAACATTTATCCCATATGTTATCCTCTTAGTGGAGGACATCAGATATATATGACACAGCAATTCGCTCCAAACCCACATTTAGTTCTTTAGGGGATCCCCATAACGAACTAATGATCCCATGTATAAGCCCAGGTCTCTCTAAAACACAGGAATGATGCTCTAACCATGAAAGTAGTAAATTCAGTGTGTCTTTTTCATGTGTTTACATACAGGAAAACATAAAAAAAAAAAAAAAAACCTAAAATCCATTTTCATTAGAATCAAAGTAAATGGGGGGGCATTCAAGAATTTAGCAAAACAGTTTCTCCATAAAAATAATTGAAGAAGAAAACAGATAATTGAAGAAGGAAAAAATGAGATTCAGAGCTTTTAGCGAGAAAATAAGTGACAGCATCATTTTATACAGATATCACCTGATGAAAGCATGATCTTCACAAGAGGAAGGCTACTACTTACAACTGTAGGGGTAACCAAGTCCAAATTCCGCACAGTGTATAATCATGGGTGGGATTAGGTGTATAAATTCGCACACATATAATGGCATCTCATTTTAAGCAGTTAGATGTTTTCAACTGAAAGATCCTATCACAGTACTAGAAGCAGAGGCTCCTCAGGCTAAAATGAACTTTGAAGATCAGATCTGTCCATCTTCCTCTTTAAACTCCTCCCATACTACATGGCTTGTCAAGGCCACTCACAGAGAAGCAGAACTAGATCCGCTGTGTTTCACCAAATAACCAAATTCTTTGAAAGAGCCGGTGTTCATTCTAGATCTAGAATCGTTAAGAGTTTCCATCTCCACAATCCAGAGCCCTTTCCCTTCTACTACCCTTCCCACAGCGTGGAGTGGCTTTGTCAAAGGCCACTCTGCACTATTATTTTTAAATAAGATGAAAATGTTCCACTGGGGGAAAAAAAAATCTGTCATCCAGCACGGTCTGCATGATGTTGGGCTCCTTGGATTGAAAAAAAGGAACCACATTCAAACGAGTATCAGATATGCTGATTAAATATAACTGTCTTCTTCACTGTAAGGCTTCAAAATTTTTTACATGGTCAGAATCCATTGGAGGTCCAGAGACAATCAGGTTGAATTTTTTTAGGATGTATGTTAAAGAAACAAGAACAGGGAAGAAGAAGAGCATGGGGAGAGAGAGGAGACAGAATACCAAAATGGTGTTGCCAAACAGAAAGGTGTCATGATATAGCTTAGGTATTTATGATACCTTAATACAAAATGATAGTTAATGTGATTGTGATATGCATGAAAGTTAGAAGATATATTTAAGCATTAAATAATAGCCGTTGATAGTGGTATAATGCATGGATGGGATTTAATTTTAAGATACATAACAAGCATCTCCTACCTCCCCTTCTCATGGGATTATTGCCAGAAACAGCTCACTATACCTGCTGTTTCATTTGCATAAATGCAAAGGAATGCATATGCATAATATATATTGCACACACACAAAATAATATATGTTGCACATATACACATTACAATAATAGAGTATATTCTATTCTGTTTAGAATAATAGAGCATATTCTGTATAGAACACAAAATTTAAAAATGAATATGCGTATGTTAAATACATAGTTGCCTCTTGAACAAGGTGGATTTGAACGACAAGCATCTGATTACATGTGAGTCTTACTATTAAATACGTCAATATCAATAAGTACTATAAATGTACTTTCTATTCCTTATGATTTTCTTAATAATATGTTCCTTATTGTAAGAATGCAATGCAGAACATATGTAACTGGCAGAAAGCGTCTTCATCAACTGCTCGTTATTGATGAGCCTTCTAGTCAACAGGAAGCCACTAGCAGTTAAATTCTGTGGGAGTCAAAAGTGACATGGGGACTTTCAACTCTGCAAGGGTCAGGATCCCTAAGTGCTGAGCTGCTCAAGGGTCAGGTGTGTTCTCTCATTTCCCCATGAGTCCTTGGCTGCATTCAAGGATGGATGTCCTCTGGAGGACGAGCGCGTAAGCTTAAGAATCAAACGAACGTCACTGTGGATCTTATGAACTTTTGCCAGGAGCAGCCATTGGCCCGATCTAGCTGCCGTCGTCTGGTTGCTGCCAAATTCTGTGAGTCTGATGAGAGGAAAATGTTTTTTCCACTTTTAAATGTTTGGGAAAATAAAAAAAAGAAGAGGATTACATGACGCATGAAAATACATGAGTTCACCAGTGAGTGTGCACACTTGGAGTCTGGCTGGGGCGGTGCTGTCCTCAGGCAAGCACGTGCTGTCTGCGGCTGCGTGTGGTGAGAAGACACAACAGACCAGGGGCAGCCCACGAAATCTACAGTATTTCCCGTCTGGCCCTTTAAAGAAAAAGTTTGGCGGAAAGACTAGACTAATAGGGCATATACATACAGTAAGCAATAATTTATGAACTCCTTTTATTGCTGACTTGTTTTCTTTTACATATTCTTTCTAGTTATGAGGAGTCAGATATTTGTAGTATAATCATTAAAGTAATTCTCAAGGTAAGTGTATGTGACTTCAAGAAGCAATTAAGTCACAACACAGCTCTGTTAGCCAAGGTGAGGATAAACAAGTTATAAATCAAATAAGAGTGCCTTTATTTCAAGGCTGTAAGGACTTTTAGGCATAGTTTTTCTCTTACCAGCGATCACAATAAACCTGAAAATACAAACTACTGGATTTTTTAAAAATATATTAATGTATTTTGCACAACCATTCCACAGTTTTTAATAGACACATGTGCATACACACACATTAATCTATTTACCTAGAACATATATACCTATACGTGCACTGCAACCTTAATACAAATTGAATGCAAAGCAAACATTCATCAGTAAACATGGAACACTGACTAATATGTGCAGGGACACTGGGTTAAAAATCAAAAACTCTTTTATTTCCAGGTCTAGTTCAGTACAAACAACCTCCCATGTGAGTTTCATCATCTGTAGAAAGAATTAAGTCCCACCTTCCAAAGCTCCTACTCTTCAAGGGAATTGAATCCAATAGACAGGCACTAGGCATATGTGGTTCTAACGCTTTTTCCTATGCGGGATACATTGTTGTTATTTTATAAGGTCAGGAAGGTGCATTGTATGAAAACATTAGAATTCTCTGTGGAATTTTCTCAGCGGGATTCAAGTTATATCAGCTCCTACCAATTGGGAGAAGATATCAGCAAATGACACATCCATTAAGAGATTAGTATCCAAAATACATAAAGAACTTACAAAACTCAAAGCCTAAAAAACAAATAAACCAATTAAAAATGGGCAGAAGACATGAACAGACATTTCTCCCATGAAGACGCCCAGACGGCCAACAGACCCATGTAAAGGTGCTCCACATCACTCGGCATCAGGGAGCCGCAAACCAAAACTACAATGAGGTATGACTTCACACCTGTCACAGTGGTTAACATCAAGAACACAACAGACAACAGGTGCTGGTGAGGATGCAGAGAAAGAAGAACCCTCTTGCATGTTGGCTGGAATTCAAACCGGTGCAGCCGCTGTGGGAAACGGTATGGAGGTTCCTCAGAAAGTTAAAAAATAAAGCTACCCTGTGACACAGCAATCACCCTATTGCATATTTACAAAAAAGCAAACAAAACAAAACAACACAAACAAAGAGAGACACGGTCTTGTGTTTACTGCAGGATTATTAACAATAACCAGGGGCGCCTGGGTGGCTCAGTGGCTTAAGCCTCTGCTTTCGGCTCAGGTCATGATCCCAGGGTCCTGGGGTTGAGCCCCACATCAGGCTCTCTGCTCAGTGGGGAGTCTGCTTCCCCTTCTCTCTCTCTGCCTGCTTCTTTGCCTATTTGTGATCTCTCTCTCTGTCAAATAAATAAATAAAATCTTAAAAAAATAACCAAATTATGGAAACAACCTAAGTGTCCATCTATAGATAAATAGATAAAATGTAAGATACACACACACACACACACACACACACAATGAAATATTACTCAGCCATAAGAAAGAATGAAATCTTGGCATTTGCAATGACATGTATGGAACTAGAGAGTACAATGCTAAGTGAAATAAATCATCAGAGAAAGACAAATACCATATGATCTCACTCACATATGGGATTTTAGAAATAAAACAAATGAGCAAGGGAAAAAGAGAGGGAGAGAGAGAGAGAGAGAGAGAACACCAAACCAAGAAGCAGACTTTTAAGTACAGAGAACAAACTAATGGTCCAGGGGGCCTGGGGGTGGGGGAATGGGGAAATCGGTGATGGGGATGAAGGAAGACACCTGTCATGATGAGCATGGGCTGCTGTATGGAAGTACTGAATCACTACACTTTACACCTGAAACTAATACTACACTATATGTTGACTACACTGGGATTAAAATTAAAAGCTTAATAAAAAAAAGAAACAAAGTTATACCTGCATACTAATTAAAGAAGCTGTTCTCCTTGCCCTTGTTTTCTCTGGAAATTGAAAGCTAAGCCACCCTTTAGAGACAAGATAGGACCCCTCATCTTCCATGAGGAGGTCCCTAATCACATCGGCAGGCAGCAGTGGCTCCCCACCATGAACAGACCTGGAATCTTCCTACACAGAGGAGAGCTTTGGTCTTCAGACAATACACGGTGTTGTGAAAGGCTGAATTAATTCAAGCATCATGCACAAGCGTTTTCATGGTAGCCCCATGGCCAACATTCGACGGATTCTGACGTGAACCACTAGAGCGCCAGGTTTTAGTGCAGTCGTTTGCACGCGTGGGTGGTGTGGCCTGGCCCTCCTCCTCGCTTGTGTCTGTTCCACTGGCCGATGCCAGGGAGCATAGGTCAAAGATGGTCAACGATGGTCCAAGATGCCTAGGAAGCACGCGCTCATTGCCATCAGTGCGTCAGCTCTGCTAGGGTGTGCGGCCACACTTTCTCCGACTACAGAGTTCAAGGACAACAGCTACAAATCCCGACGGTTCTGGAGTTCTCACGGGGGCTAAAACATCCCCATCTGACTAAAAGTTCTCCCCTCCTTGAGATCCCACATGTGGTTAGGGTGTTTCATTCGACACATCCCACACCACCTCTGTTTGGGAGTCCCGCGTCACTTACCTGTCAGAACTCTCAGGTCAGCTCTTCTAGCTCCAAAGTCGGATCTGGGGCACATTACTGAAGTCCTCTGTAAGCCTGGTTTCCCGTCCACAACCTGCATACGCTTTGCAGCTTTGTGTGTGTGGATGATGTAAGAGAAAAAACCACGGGTCGCAGCGAACGCCGCCCAGTAAACAAATGTCGATCATGTTTCGGCACATGGCCTTTCCCACTTAATACTGATTCCCTGGTGAAATAGACAGTTGCCTCCCCAAATCTGCTCTTTTTATAGGTATTTCCAAAGAATGTCCATACTAGAGAGCACAAAGTAGCCTTTGCTCATTTGGCTTCTCGTGTTATTAACACCACTTCTCAACCTTACGTAAATCACTGCGAAGTTCTTCTAGTACAACACTATCCTTAAAATTAAATAATTACACTTTATTAAATTCTGTAAGATCTTGCTGTCACAGCTCTTTTTTATTGCTCTTACTTCCTGCTCCAATCTCCCGGTCCTTAATCATACACTTACTTGCAAAATGGATTACCAAGTTTACGGTCTCTTTTATTTTTAATACTGCTGAAGTATTGACAGGTCTCTTCAAACTAGAATTAGGTTTCTGAGGGTGGGTGATTCTTTTTTATTTTTTTATTTTTATTATGATATTTTTATCATTCTGTATCTCTGCTGGGGTTTGAAGAGTTCTTAGCTGACAGTGGGTGTTTAATTTTTATTGACAACATTTCTTTTAAAAATATATTTTTAAATTAATGCCATAAAGAGAAAACTTAGATTTTTGGCATCTGACAGATGTCCTCCCATCCCAGCTCTCCTGACACCAAGGGTCTGGAAGATGAAATAGTTAATAACTCTGAGCCCCACCGTGGTCACTTGTAGAGTGGGAAAACCCATCTGATGCTTTGGCACTGTAAGGATTATGTCAGAAAACATGTTTTCAGTGTCATAAAGGTTACCCAGAAAAACCAGGAGATAAAAAGGCATAATTAGAAAATAACCACTAGAAATAATTCAGAAATAATAATAATTCAGAAATAATACAAGATAAGCATATTTCAAAAAGAAAAAAAAAAAACAACCTTTGGTAATGGCATGTCTGGTGGCTGTGGTCCTCTGCCCTTGACCTACTTCTAAGCACTTGAACATGTTAACTCATTTTATTCTTAGGGCACCCTGATGAGACAGATACCGCACAAATGTCCGTCTCACAGATGATGAGAAAGCTGAAGTCCGGAATGTTGGGTACACGTGCTATGGTCCAGTAAACTAAAAAAGGGACGGAATTCAACTCAAAAACATCGATTCTTTTTTCTGTGCTCCTAACTTTATGCTCTGCTGTCTCTTTTTGGGGTTTCTTTCCCCCTTTCAAAAAGTTTTCCAGTAGAAGACTAAGAAAGAACAAGCCAAGAAATGAAATACACAGCTTAAGGAGCCCATGAAGAAAATCTGAGGTAATTTAATTGATATCAATAATGAGAAGATTAAAATTCCAAGCAGTACTTTATAAAAATGAAATTATGACAGAAGATAATTCCATTTAAATGAGTATAGTAAAGAGCAGTCCTGTGTAGCCTATATTTTTAAAAGATGTTAGGGGATCTAATTAACACAGGGGGCCAGGCAGGGAAGGCTGGATTTCAAAGGGAATTAAGCAGAAATTCCTTAAAGAAATGAGCCATAGTATTTATGAGGACTTGTCTTTTAAGTGAGATGAGGGATTTTAATCAGGAAAAGGTGGGAGACTCCGTTTTCAGAGTGGACCAGTCGGCTGTGGACGTTCACCTGCACATTCAGGCCCACAGTCGGCATCACCCACCTGCCGTCCAAAGCCTCGGGTCACTCTGCTCAGCGAGCCCAGGTCTGCAGCCACCAACACCCAAGGGTTAGCCTGGGCTTCAGAAAGGAAAACTAGTTTTAAGGGAATCTAGCCAAGATTATGACTGTTTGTTTCAAAGTACTCTTTATATTTGAGGACATGATAGTGAATTTAGTGTGGAAGGTGGATGATACACCTGTGCACAGAGTAGCACAGAGAAGGGGCTCAATACATTTCCCTTTTATCACGGGCTCGGGATCCTCTCCACCTGCTACAAGGTAAAGAGAGGGGAAGAGGAGAGGAGGGGAGGGGAGGGAAGGGGAGGGGAGGGAATTCTAACAGAATGGCTGATAGGCTGATAAGATTTTCAAAAGCAAAGCCACTTTGTTACATAATTTTGTAACCAGTTTTTCTTTATTGAGAAGTTTAGTCTTGTCATCTGAAAGAAAGCCACCAAGCATGTACTTTCAGTTGAAAATAGATAAAATAAATACATATAGGCATTTGGTTAAATTTAAAAAATGAAAGGGAGGGGCACCTGGGTGGCTCAGTGGGTTAATCCTCTGCCTTCGGCTCAGGTCATGATTCCAGGGTTCTGGGATTAAGCCCCGCATCGGGCTCTCTGCTCAGCAGGGAGCCTGCTTCCTCCTCTCTCTGCCTGCCTTTCTGCCTACTTGTGATCTCTGTCTGCCAAATAAATAAAAATCTTAAAAAAAAAAAATAAAAAAAAAAAATGAAAGGGAACTGCTCTGCAAATTGATTCCCCAGTATTGACTATTTCTCCTGTTGCCAAAATATTGGCACAGATGCCACTTAAATCCCCGGTTCACGATGGTTACAAGAACGGTTTTTAAGTGCTCAAATACAAAGAATTCTTTCTGAAACTGTTAGAAGGGATGAGACCATATATCTTAACCCAAACATTCAAAATTAAACCTAGCATGTCAGCAGCAAACTTTAAAAAAGAATTGTAATTGTAAATGTTTGTTTCCCCTCTTACAAGAAGGGCAGTGTTCCCTCCTTGCGGCACCCCACAGTGGATCTCGGTGTCACTCTGCAGTGTCCTCTTCCTAGAACAAATGCCAGGCGAGCGTTTCAAACAGAACCCAGGCATACTCAGAAGCTGTCCCCGTTTATTGCCATCCAACAGGTCTTCTGGGATGGCCCGACTCAACCTTTCTCCATCCTTCCTATTCATCATCACCCCCTGAAGGAGTCATTTTAGATTTTTTCCCCCTAATCACCCTCCCCCCGGCCACAGATTTTAATAACACAGGTTCACAGCACAACAGTTAATGCACAGACTCTGTGTGTGTGTGTGTGTGTGTGTGTGTGTGTATCTGTGTGTATCTGTGTCTCTTTAAAGAGTCTTTTCATGGCTTCATTGAGATATCCTTGACATTCACCTGTGTGAGTTCAAGCTCTACAACCTGTTGATTGGATACAATTATATGTTGTGAAATGAGCACCAGCATAATGAGCTAATACCTCCGGCCTGTCACATAGTTACCATTTCTGTGGTAAGAACATATAAGATCTATTCTGTTCACAACTCACGAGCATACAAAACAGTATTGTTAACGATAGTCGAACTTACAAAATACTATTGTTAACTACAGTCACCATGCTGGACGCTAGAACACCAGGACTTACACTGTCTTGTATCTGGAAGTTGGAGCCTCTGGCCAGTATCTCCCCTGGTCTCCCCTCCCCTGCCCCTGGTAATGACCATTCTGCTTCCTGTTGCTGAGTTCAGCTTTTTACAATGGCGTGTGTCAGTGAGATCCATTTTCTTGTGGCTGAGTTCGAAACCTGTGTGTGTGCGCACACCTGTGCGTACCACGCCTTTACCCCCTGATCCCTGTGGGACACAGGTTGTTTCTGTATCTCGGCTGTCAGGAATAATGCCGGAGTGGGAATGCAGGCAGCTCTCCCATCCCTGTCCTCACTTCCTTTGGAGACACACCCGGAAGGAGGAGAGACGGATCTTATGGTAGTTTAACCTTTAATATTTGGAGGAGACTTTATATTTTCCATAGTGGTCAAACCAACTTACATTCTCACCAACACGGCACAAGATTTAGGAACCCTGGACAACTGTGCTTTGTATATAAAAAAGGCATTTTCGTCTGCCCTCTAAGATTCCATTTTCCCAATGTGAAGATCTTATCACCCTACCTTCCTCCTCCTTCCTCCTCTCTGAGGGATGTGAAGAACAAGTCTAAGGTTTGCAAAGCTAATAAGTAGAAAGATAACCCATTCCCAGCCTGCGGTACTCCTTACTCCTCCGACCCACAGAGACTGGTCCAAAGGCCTCTTCTCCACTGATGGACTCATCTCAAAGTGAGGGCCTCAAGGTTCTTCAGGAAAATATTCCTAACCTTAAAACCATCTAGAGGCTTCTAAGAAGATTTACATCTCAAAGGCACAGAGTAAGGACTCACAATTACAAGTTTATTCAAGATGTGGGGAGCATTAATGGCTCCTTGGCCATAATCATTCCCTTAAAATAACCAGAATTCTCACCGAGAAAATAATGTGCTCTGTGGCTCCTTCCTACTATGGTCATCACTGTCCTCTACCCTATATCCTAGTACTATCGTCACCATCACTCTAGTTGATGTAATAAGATACACTTTATTTTTCAAAGTGTTTTCCTAAAGAACTCATTTTAGTAATGCAATCTCCTATCTTGCCTTCTAGAAGAAGTGGCATTTTCTCAACTAAAAAAAAAAAAAAATCATGATAATAATGTAGCATAACAGAATGTCTCTGGCTAAAATGATTAGACATGGAAACCGAATCAAGGCACCCAACAAAAACATGGGAGGGGATTTTAAAATGTTTGAATCTGGGACACCTGGGCAGCTCAGTGGGTTAAGATCTCTGCCTTCAGCTCAGGTCGTGATCCCAGGGTCCTGGGATGGGCCCCGCATCAGGCTTTCTGCTCAGCAGGGAGCCCCCCCACACACACACACACGCCTCCCTGCCTACTTGTGATCTCTGTCTGTAAGATAAATAAAATTAAATGTAATTTAAAAAATAAAAATAAAATAAAATAAAATGTCTGAATTTTACTTGAAAACACCTTTGCCATAATAGAACTCCCATGAAATTTTTCTAAATATATTCTCTTTCAAATGTGAGGGCATTTTCCCTTTAATCAGTGGCTATGGGAAGTTAACAAAAAGAGCTCAGATATTTTTAATGGCTTTAGAAATAGGAAATGAACTTATACATAGACTATTCATGCACTTATTTTTAATTTTGTAACTTTGCTCAACATAAATACCTTGTCCCTTGTATGGAGATGGAAAAACATGGTCTTGCTAATGCTCCTACTATGACTTTAACTTGACTTCAAGAAAAGCCATAAATGTACATACATTCCACATTGCACACCCCCTGGAAATTGCACAGCCGAGGTAATCAAACTGTACACCAGATTTCTTTCCACTTTTCCCTAAGTTTGGTTTTCTTTTAGAATTTTTAAATCTGCCTGTCTAGGGTCTAGGGCAGGGGGAAAAAAGATGAAAACTCACTTCTAGGGGACCTGATTTTCTCTTTCCGGCCAAAGCTGCAGGCCTTAAGAGAGGTCTTCCCGGCCTGGCACTATAACAAATTCCCGATGAATCATCTTGCCTCTTACATGGAAGACATCAAGTGGATACATAAGTTTCTCTTTCTCTCCTTGATTTGTTTACTCTGAATACTAATGAAGAGTATGGACATTTGCTTCCCCCAATCACAGTTAAAACCTTTTTTTTTTTTTTAAAGATTTTATTTATTTATTTTACAGAGACAATGGAAAGCCCAGCAGGGGGAGCAGTAGCAGAGGGAGAAGCAGGCCCCCCACCAAGCAGGCAGGCAGGCAGGGCCAGGCTGGGAAGACCTCTCTTAAGGCCCCATGACCTCAGGATCATGACCCCAGTCAAAGGCAGACACTTAACCATCTGAGCCACCCAGGCGCCCCAGTCATGGTTAAACACCAGTCTGGTCTGGCCCCTCCCTCCTACCACAGTGCTTTTGCTTGATGTACCAGATTTAAATCATTGCCTACAATTGTCAAAACTGATACTTAAAAAAAAATTAAAAATGATGATGATGATGAAGATGATAATACCCTTTAGTCCAGTTCGTGCTTAGACTCACCATCTAAATTATTTTTCTCTCAGATTCCGTTAAGGACAGAGCTCTACAAACCTATCCACATCGTAGTGTTTACTTGACACGCAAGTCTTTTTTCTTTGAGGTTTTAAACACGAAGTTTCAAGATAATCTTTTTGTTATATTTTTGTTTTAAACATTTTTTTTTTAATCTGTTGGATGAAATTAAGCATTGGATTTTTATGGAAGAAACTGGAAAAGACATGCAGGGGGGAAAAATCTTAATAAATACAAGGCTCAAAGGTTTAGACAGGAGATATGTCCTTTGGCAAGAAACAGCATCATTGCAAAGAGTTTAAAGCAATGTCCTTTTTTCATTCGAGGACTGGAAATATGGATTTCTTGTCTTCATAAAAAAAATCTTGTTGCTCAAAAGAGTTTATTTTCTTTCTTATATCTTAAAGTTAATAGAATTACAACTGGGTGATCTTGAAAATTGCGTGGGCATGTACATGGCTGTGGTGTATTTTTCAAAGGCCTGAGATCTTCATGGCAGCAGAGGACCGCAAATATGGGCTCCTAATGCGTGCTGGCACACCACCAGGCAATTGCAGCCAAGGGGACTGCGCAGTTAAGAAGGGAGGTGAGGCCTTCCGAACAGTGAACCCAATGAGATATAAATAAATTGTAGTGGCAGAGACTCTATGAGCAGTAGGAGTTCTTACTGATCCAAATACAGGGCATGTTAACCTCTGTATGGACATGACTCGGCTGTGGATCATGACTAGGTTCTGGTGGTGAATGCAGAGGGAGTAGCCAAGGTGCAAAAGAAGCCAGTTCTGTCTTAATTCAAAGTTCATTTGCTGGAAACTAGCATTTCTCTAACTGAATTTCTCTAATCTTCTATAAATCTACAAAGAGATAATTATGTTTCAGTATTAGCCATTAAGGTATAATCTCAAGCAAAAAAAAAGTAAAACCGTGTTTAAAGTAAAAAATACATAACATCTGCTTTGCATTTCATTTAACGGATTCCATGGAATAAAGAATATCACGGGAATGGTCTCTGATGGCAATAAAAGCAAAGTAAGAATGCTTAACGCCGCTCATTCAATAAACTGTTTTCCACTGTTGGTCTCAAAAAGTAATCACTGCATCTGCCTTTAACAGTTATATCTTCACACATTGAATTAGTAAACTCAATTTATTAGCAATGGATAAATGCCAGGTTAAAAAAAAAAAAAAGCTCCAATAGCGCCCCTAGTGGCCGGATGTGGGTTTCATTCTCCCAAAGAAGGAATCAGGGTCCCTTGGAGACATGGTTGTTTCTAGGATTGGGGAAGGTGTACAGAAGACGAGTCCGCAGATCTGTAGTGCCAGAAAGTAAGGAAGTGTCCCAAACCACACCAAACAGCACGGCTGTTAATGGGGTTTATCAACCAACACAGAGCCAACAGGAGGAGCTTCCGATGATCTAAGGTGGCCCAGTAACAGCAGAAAATAAAGAATTACTATACTTTAATCTGAAGTGCAACATGTTCTTGAGTTCATTAAATACATGAGGAAAAACGGAAGTCTCTGGTGTAGAGACATACAAACTGACGTAAACACTGCACCCTCGAGGAGACGGGGCACGACGCCCCGTCCCCAGGCTTGGACTTGCTCTCAGAGTGCGGAACAGAAGGGAGACCATGCAAGGAAGGTACAGGGAGGATGCTGACAGACTCCACCTCAGTCGTGCACACAAGGTCAACGTGGACAGTGATCCATCAGAGGGTCAGTGAGATCACGCAGTGTAATGAAAATGGCACCTTACCTCTGATACTTTCCTCCTCCAAACCCTACCCTAGAGCAATCACAAGAACAACAGACAAGTCTCAACTGAGGGTCATTCTGCAAAATTCCCAACTGCCCGCAGAACTGTCAAGGTCATCGAAAACATAGTCTAAGCAACTGTGACAGCTATAAGGAGCCTAAGGAGACATGAGGACTACATGTAATGTGGCACCCTGGATGGGATCATGGGTGAGAAGAAGGACACTGGAGAAAAAGTAAGGAATGTATGCTATTTAGTTAATAATAGTCTACTGATGCTGGTTTTTTAATTCCTAATGTAAGATCTTAATAACAGAAGAAAATGAATAGGGAGTATATGAGACCTCCATACTAAATTTCTCTGTAAGTCAAAAACTGTTCCAAAAAAAAGTTTATTTCAAAAAATCCTTATAGAACTACTGCATCACCAGTTCATTTCTATTAAGTCCTCAACTGTTATCATTTAATTTCATCTTACTTAATTTTCCTATGTGCAAGAGTGATTCATGAACATAGCAAAAGTTTCTAAAAATATTATGGAGTTATGATATTTTAATAAAATATTTCACTTTAATTAAATTAGAAGGAAACTCTTCTCTCCTCTTTTTCCCCTCCAGGGAAGGAACGCTGTGTCATCTTACTAGCAGGATTTCCCTCAGGGCCCTCTCCCTCTTTGATGGATTTCTTGCAGGCAAGGAATCCTGGAAGATAGGGCTAGCCAAGGGATATTTCATACACACACACACACACACACACATACATATACACACATATATATAATATGCAAATACTTTTTTTCTTTTTCTTTAAATCAGAAGCTATTAATGAGAAATTAAGAAGGAAGCTCTCACTTTTTGTGTTTATTTAGAAGAATTGGTCTTTTTGAATAGACTTGATAATACTATTAAGGGAAACCCAGTTAATGCACTATGATGAAAACCCAAAAAATATTCTCAGTGAAATGACATGATCATGTTGAATTGAAACATTAATAATACAGTTGGTCATGAAGCACACATATGATAGAAACATAGCATTAGCATCTGTCATTTTCTTGACCCACTTGCTAGACAAGTGTCCTTCTACCCCTCTCCTTTGAGGTCACCCCATAAGCTACATATGGGCTGGACATGATGGAGGATTGATGGGAGTTCCCCAACACCACTGTTACAAAATATACATTCACACTGTTTTCTAGCTGAGAAAGAAAAAAGCAAACCAAAATAAGAGACATCAAAAGATTCGAGTCAGAAATAACTACTTTACTGTAAAGCTCAGTTAGAATACAGGTACAGAAGAATAACCAGAAAAACAAAAAAAGAAAAGTCACTCCGGGCTCAAGTAACCTGAAAACCTTTGTGGAGGAAATGGGAACTAATACTCTTGGAGAGCATAAAGAACCCAGTTTGCCAGCAGGCATGGCCAAGGTAATAATGACCACAGAATGTCTAGAAAAAAGTGGGCTTGTCAGTCCAATTGAAGTGACCCGTGCTGTTAGGAAATGAGAAGAAACACCAAAGACATTAACAGAAATACATAGAGAGAGTCTTGAAAGCAAGGTGAGGGAAGATGGTTTCCTCCTGGACGTTTTTTGAGGAGGGGGTTAGAGGACAAGGCAGTTATGAGTGGAAAGGATCACTCATCAGTGTCTGGGATGGGACACAAGTGAGTAGGGGGACTTCAGAGTGATTCTTCCTTAAGTAATGGAATGGGTGACAATGGCCACAGTAGGAGTGAGAGGTGGGGCCCTGCCCAGGGTGGTCTGGAGACAAAAGCGGGATGAAGGGAATGAAGCCAGAAGAACCAACGATGTGTCCTGGGTTTTCAGAGTGAGAAGCTTGAAAAGAAAGAGATTTATGAGAATCCACAGGCCACTAAGGACAGATTGGAGCAGGGAACATTTTTTTTTTTAAGATTTTATTTATTTATTTGACAGAGAGAGAGAGATCACAAGTAGGCAGAGAGGCAGGCAGAGAGAGAGGAGGAAGCAGGCTCCTCACTGAGCAGAGAGCCTGATGCAGGGCTCGATCCCAGGACCCTGAGATCATGACCCGAGCCGAAGGCAGAGGCTTAACCCACTGAGCCACCAGGCGCGCCAAGAGCAGGGAACATTTTTGAGCATATTTCTTGGTAGGTGTGATGAGCTTGTTCAAAAATAATGGCCACAGACAGGTAACAACATGCTAACAGATCTAAGATGAGCTGCCCTAAAACCTTAACTGTACCTCACATACCATTGTACGACATTAGAGTCAAATAATGAAGAAAAGGAGCATTCAGAGTCCCCAGGAGCAAGGACCTGGGACAGCCCGGCTGGTGGTCCGAAGACAGAACATGCCCTTACTCCCTGGCGATCTGAGGAAAACACGGGGTCATCTCTCCAAAACTGCGGGTCTCCCTGGTCTAGGGCAGGGGTGATGACGCTCTTCATGATCCAAACGGGGCACTTCCAACAGGAAAAGGGGGCACCATTTTTAGCTATTTTTCATTCTAACAGGCATGAACTGGCACTGCTGCTGTGCTTCTAGAAACCACCTCAGCCCGTCTCCTTGACTGCCAAGTCCCCAGGGCCGTGGGAATACAAGTTTTTATCCTAAAACACGGTAGCCAGCATCTTCGTGGGACTGGCCTCCAACTGGCAGCTTCGCTGGAGGCCTGCGGGTCTCCGGCTGCACCACCCAGGACGGCGGGCGTGGGGCAGGGCAGGGGCGGGCCGGGAAGGAAGACACCAGAAGCCCAGGGATGGAGGCGGACGTGAAGGGCGGAGCAGGAAGACACACTGCGTCCTCGTTCACCAGCGGGTGCCCTCCCTGTCTCCCTGCGCCGTCTCTGCGGCACGGTCTCTGTCACTACAGGGATGGCGGATCTCATGTGTCAGCCTGACTGGCTCAGGGAGGCCCAGAGAGCTGATAAAACACTATTTCCGGGCCTGTCTGTGAGGCTGTTTCTGGAGGGTCCGCAACTGAGTGAAGAAGACCCTCCCCAGGCAGGTGGGCATCGTCCGACCGACTGGGGGGCGGCTGGAACAGAAAGGGGAAGGGAGGGGAGTTCGCTCCTCCTGCTGGAGCTGAGACGGCCAGCTGCTGCCCCCGACATCGGAGCCCCCGGTTCTCAAGCCTTCCCGTTTGGGCTGGAGCTGCACCCCAAACCCCCGCTTCTAGCTGGCAGATCAGATGGTGCCAAGTGGGGCTTCTCGGACTCCGTAACTGTGTCAGATGATTCCTCGTCATAAAGCCCTTTCTATGCCTGTCTACACTGGTGCTATGGGCTCCAATTCCCTAGAGAGCCCTGGCAGGACAACTTTATTGCCCATTTGGCCTCTCTCTGCCACCTTCTTGCATTTTTAACTATTTTATTTTTTTATAAATCAAAATAGCATTCACAGTTATCTGAAAAAAAGGTAGGTGAAACTCAGCTGCCAATCTGAACTCAGGGAAAGTGCCATCGGGATCCCGCCCCACGTGCTCGCTCCTGACTCTGCAGGGACTTGCGAAGGGCGGGGAGGGGGGTGGCCCGGAGGCCTCGATGCCCCAATTTACTCCAAGGTGTCAGAGCAGCAAAGGCTCATCGGTGGTAGAAAATGCCTGCCCTCCAGTCCTGAGATCTGTTCTGAAGCTAGAAAGGCACATTTCCATAATTTAATGCCTCCTAACTATGTAGCACTTTTCTTTATCAAAAGAAATGGAAATACGCTTTTGAATTTATGCTGTAACATAAAGTACACTTAACAGTCATAGCAAAAGAATTTATTTTCAGTGGGCTCTTTTTGTCAATCATCTATGCTGTCATTTTTCCACATGTGACAATGACTATCCTGATATCATTTTCTCTGAAGGGGAAGAAAAAAAAAAAAGAAAGAAAGAAAAAAAGAAAGAAGAAGACCTGTGGCCACTATAGAAAATTTAGAAGTCAGAGGACTTTCAACAAAGAAATAAAAATTAGCTGTAATCCCAACTCCTTGAAATACCTACTGTTAATAGCTCTTCATAACCCCTACTTCAACACATTTTCTTCTAACTCTGTCAAAGCATCATTAAAAAAATTCTGTATGTGAGTGAGCTATCATTTGCTCTGTTACATATCTAACAATTTTTATGTTCTAATATACTATGTCATATATCTGCCCATTTGTTGTTGCTATCCCACTGTGTTGGGTGGTCTGATACTTTTCTGGGGCACAATGGATAATGTTCTCTTCTAGTTGAAAATGCTGTCGCCATTTATATCCCCACTTGACAGTGTCTGACAGTGCGGGTGCCCACACACTGTCCTTAGCATATGAAAATCATTGCAGGCTTGATTGTAACTTGCGCTGTGATTCATAATGTTGGGATAGTTTCAATAAGTCTGATAAGCAGCAGTCTTTTCTCATTCGATCGGAATGCTGATGTCCTTATCTGCCAGCATCATTTCTCATTTGTAAGAGTTTGGGTGTCACACACTTCTACACCTACTTGACACTAAGGTTGCTCGTGTGCTGCTGTAGTAGATTTTCATACGACCAATTTAATGAACCCCCCCCCGGTTCCCAAGCACCCACAAAGCAGGAAGGTAACATACTTACAGGGGTCGTGCAATGAACAGGATGGACGTGATTCATTTCCAAGCTTTCTCCTCTACCATCGGTTCCATGACTTTTAAGCATTTAATTCTGCATCCTTGTGAATTTTGATGGAGAGCCATTTCTCTTTTATTTTGCATTTTATGAGTTTTAAACATGGGGTTTTAATGCATGGAATTGCTTACATATCTTTGGAAGAGCTGAGAGAGCAAAGGGGGAAAGAGAATTCTCTGAGATCACTAACCACAGAAAGCCGCTCTCACCTTCAGGGTGAGAAGGAGGGAAGGGAGGAGGTGGTGTTGAAGGCGTCCAGAAGCTGGCGGATGGAGAGGCTCAGGGGGACAGGGCAGGGGCTGGATGTGAGGAAGAGGGCAGTGTCTGTGCTGGATCCTTCTTTGACTTCTCTTTGAATGACTGCATTTTAAAGATTTGGGATCTATTTTGTTTTGCCATGTGATGTGAGTGTTAACCCCCATCTCTAAGAAATCGACTTGGGTTTATTTTAAAAGTACTGGAAGATCAGACTCCAGGAAAACTGACATAAAGCTGATTCTGTAACTGAGGCACTACCTTGGGGATAGGCCAGGTAACCTCTCAGTGCCTCCGCTTTACCTTCTGTAAAACGAGGAGCTTGGGTGAAATTATTTAGAAAGCTACTAGTTAGCTAAATATTTAAATGTTTTTGCTAAGCTTTTAAAATTTCATCTGTGACATAATTTGGATTCGTAATATTTCTCAGGTGGCTCACAGCAACCATGACACTATAGAGTTTGGCACCTTTTAAAATCTCAGTTCTACCAAATGATCCTTTTGTGTGAATGAACACATTTGCCCTAATTAGTGCCCTTCTGTAACTGTGGTGAGGGCCCAGATGAAGTCAGCAAATGGTCATGAGCTTCTCTGTATCGTACTTTGATAGAACGGTACTTATGCAGGACTCTCACAATATTGGTTAGGGCAAATGATAGACTTCTAGTGCTTTCGACGATATTTAAATACATTTGGAACTGCCTTGTTTTTGTTCTCTCTAAACTACAGGCAGTTGTAACTCCTACTATGCATCTGACTGGAGCTCTACTGGTGAAGGACCTGTCAAAGCCAGAAGCCCAGTTTTACCAATGGCATATCGCGTGTGTCACACATCTGTACTGACCATGTGTGCTCGAGGTTCTGTGTGTTTCTAATCAGATTCCAACAGATTAACTGCCTCTGTACAGACCAGTGAGGTTTTTTTTTTTTAATTCCTCTTTGATCTCTATTAACATTTGAAAATAAATTGTTCTAAAACCTCTATGCTATGTAAGCCATGCAGGGTATTCAGTTGTTATGAATTACTAGGTGCTGAATTAAGTATCAGACATTTAATTAACATAGGTACAATATATCCCTGAGAAATTAGCTTCATCATTTGCATGTAAGTTGATCTAAAACGTAAGAGTGAACATGGTGTGATTTAGAGAAATTTCTGAGAGAATTTATTCCCTTTCCTCTTCTCTCTCACACACATACACACACGCATTCTTTCTCTTCTAACATACATCAGTTGCCACAATGTAACTATTCCTTCTTTCAACTTGACACTTTCCTTCAATAGGTTTTAAATACCTTTAGTCAAAAAAATGTTAAGAAAAAAACGTTGTAGACGAATAAGCCACGTGGATGGCAACGGAGTCTCTCCCTCAAGAGGCTCATTAATTTGATTTTTTAAAGTTTTATTTATTTATTTTTTAAAAGATTTTCTTTATTTATTTGACAGAGAGAGGGAGAGACAGTGAGAGAGGGAACACAAGCAGGGGAAGTGGGAGAGGGAGAGGCAGGCTTCCCGCAGAGCAGGGAGCCCAATGCGGGACTCGATCCCAGGACCCTGGGCCTAAGACAGATTCTTAACAAGTGAGCCAAGCAGGCACCCAGAGACTCATTAATTTTAAAGAACAACGATGGTAACTTGACAGTGGAGCCCTCCCCAGGCCCCAACTCAATCAGATAGGCGATGTCAGCGTCAACAGTGAAGAGCCATATTGACATCACGTGCCTGTGGAAAGAACTGATCACTTCTGTGGTACTCTGGCCAAAAATACATAATTCAACCATGAGAAAACATCAGACAGGCCCCAACTGAGATACATTCTATAATTTCTTCGAAATTGTCAAGGTCATAACAGACAAGGAAAAACAGAGGACCAGCCACAAATTGGAGGGAGCCAAGGAGAGATGATGGTTTACTGTCAGTTTTGGACCATGATGCAAACTGGAACTGAAAGGTGATGCAGGAAAGTGGGAGAAATCTCAGGATTTCAGTAATAATAATGTGTCAACATGAATGTTTTGATAACTGCACTGCGGGTGTGCAAGATGGTAGCACGTTGACGCTCCCAAAGCTGACACCATCACGCATGGACGTCAGGCTTGAAGGTGAATTTTTTTCTGGTTGGTCTCTCTCCAGTGGGCTGGTCATCTTGTGTTTTCCATCTCCTGCTCACCAAGGCTCAGTCTTACCCTGTCTCTCCCTGGTCAACCCTGGGAATGTTCTTACAGGGTGTACAAGACTTGTGGTCATCACATGGAAGGAAAAAGGAGATGTAAATATGTACAGAAATATTCTAGTAGATGAGATTGTAGGAAATAAAAGAAATTGTCTTTTGAGATCCCTCAAAAATGTGGTATAGGTGAGATCTGAATTTCTTTTCTCTGACACCAAAACCAGGACTTCAGACTCCTTATGTTCTTGGGACAGAGAGCAGCATAATTAATACAGAAGAAACTTCAGTCAATTAAAGACATATTGGACAAAGCAACATATGAATTTTTTGCATGGTACTATTACATCACTGGGCACAATGAAAGATTTCCTTCAAATGGAAACTCAAGTCCATTAAACAAACATTACCAAAGACATAAAGGTTACTGACCTAACAGCAGTAAGGGATATTGAACATTTTTCTCTAGAAAGCAGGGTGCAGTTACACTGGCCTACCCTGGGGCTGACCTCATTAGACTACAGTCCAGAGCCTTAACTCTCCACTCACACCTATGCTCTCTGCTTCCAGCTCATCGTTTAAGCTCTGTTGAAGAGTTTAATAAATACCTATTTGAGTGTAAATCCCTTGAGAGATTCGGATAGCCATTAGATCTTAAGAAGGACGTATACCATTGTCTTTAAGTGTAGAAAAAAACAACAAATTTCCACATCAGCTTTTAGCACACATGATGCAAATGAAATTTGGTTTGAATTCACTATTTTCTATGCTTTCACACTATTGGGTCCATTAACTTTCTGTGTGTCACAGAAAGAAGAAAATACCTAATCCTAAGTTTCAGATGCTTTAAAATGATCTTAGGGAATCCTCAGGACCACCTCCCACATTAGGTCTGGGAGGAACTCTGAGCTCAGAATTCCTCAACTCTGCAAGATTACAATGGTATTAAGTGGGAAAGTACACACTCACTGCATCATCTAGATGGCGTATGCAAAGGCTCACAGAGAGAACTGAGGGGTCCCAGCATCTAGGTGCACATCAGTGGCTTCTGTGTGAACTAAGGGAACATTGCAGACCCCATTTAAGCAGTAGGATTCTGCAGTGACAGCCGCATTAAACAGGACCTCCTTCTTCTATTCTGTATTTCCATGTGTGTTACTGTTCACAACCTGATGATTTGTTTCATAATATTTTAGCTTAACTCCAGACGATGTGTGTAGCTATAAAATTCAAATTACAATCGACGCTTGAACAACAGAGGTTTGAACTGCATGGGTCCATTTATGTGCAGAATTTTTTTTTGATACATACATTATTGTAAATGTATTTCTCTTTATTTGATATTCTTAATAAGTTTCTTTTCTCCAGCTTACTTTATATAACAACACAGCATATAACATATCTATAATATACGTAACACAGCATACAAAATATGTAACTGTTGATGTTATCAGTAAGGCTTCTGGTCAACAGGACACTATTAGTACACTGGTTGAGTTTTGGGGGAGTCAAAAGTCCTATGTGAACTTTCCATTGCACGAGAGTCAGTGCTGTTAACACCCACATTGTTCAAGGGTGAACTGGTCTGACCTGGTATGTTAACAGAGGACGTGGAACAAGGTTCCAAGCACCACAGTCTACCGAGCCCAAGGCCCTGGGGTCAGGGGAAGAAAAGAACGTGGTACAGGTGTGCAGAATTTCTGAGTCTGTGAAATAAAGTTCGTGTTGAAAGAATTCTTTTTACACACTTATGGAAAGTGTGATCCAGAATGTCGGGAGCTGCACTGAAGACATGCATCCCCTCCTTCTCATGAAGCCTACCTTGACACCCTAAATTCAGCAGTCGTTCCTAACATAAAGGAGAGGAGGGGCATCCGGTATTATATAGAGTAGGGCAGGGATACCAGGGGGGCTCCATCATTTAAGCATCCAACTCTTGATTTTTCGGCTCAGGTCATCATCTTGTTGCCGTGAGATCGAGCCCCAGGTCTGGCTCTGTGCTCGACATGGAGTCTGCTTGTCTTTCTCCCTCAGCTTCTCACCTCCCCTATGTCTCTTAAATCAGAGTAATCTGTCCTCTATTATGTTATTCCAAGAGACCTAAATGCCAGGACTCTGGCAGAGTGCTCGAGCCAGAAACATTTATGAACCTCAGATCCCAACAGAGGGTCCCTAAACATGGAGTGTCTAATAGACGTTTGCTGGAGGGCACTGTTTGTGAGCCACTGCCATACTTTGATGTTCACCGAAACATCCCAAACTGAGAAACCAAATCGTTAGAGTGAGGAAAACCTAGTCAAAACCATACCGTATGAAGAACAGAGCATGTGTGGATAAAATGATTTCCATTACAAAGATAAAGCACCAATCTCCCCCAAGGTCAAAGATCATCACACCCAATATTTACCAAACTGGAACCTGGAAATCCTAACACTGAAATTATAGAACTTTATTTTTTTTAAAGATTTTATTTATTTATTTGACAGAGACAGAGATCACAAGCAGGCAGAGAGGCAGGCAGAGAGAGAGGGGGAAGCAGGCTCCCCGCTGAGCAGAGAGCCCCATGCGGGGCTCGATCCCGGGACCCTGAGATCATGACCCGAGCCGAAGGCCAAGGGTTAACCCACCGAGCCACCCAGGCGCCCCTGCAATTACAGAGCTTTAAAAAGTAAACCTGTTCCTAAGTCTATTGTGGATCCTCACCTAAATGTTCGTTAATATTATACTCTGGGGAAAACTCTTTAGGGCCATGGCTCTCAACAGTGCCCCGTTGAGCGCTTGTGAAACATCTGTCAGGGACACTTGAGCTGCTTGGCGTGTGTTTGCTCTGCGCGTTGTGTTGATCTAAATCACCAACACGGTCTCCAGATCCCCCTACCCTGAACCCACCCACCCTGCAAAGAACAGAACAGTCTCAGCGACGCAATCGGCCCGTTTCCCAGCTGGTTTCTATGACCCCGAGCAGAGATCTGTGCCTTCGGAGACCCAGAGTCCCCGCTCCACCACACCTTCTTCCCTGCTGGCTGATTTTCTCCGTTTCTTCTTTGTGTCCTTTGATCACAAAGCTTCCTCCGGCTCTGGTCTCGCTGCTGACTTTCCGCGAACCCGCTCTGTCTTGCCCTCCTTGTGGCACCTTATTATCACGTGGGCATTATCATGTTCTCCCGCCTCAAGGAGAACCTCGATCTCTGCCAGGAACTGGGAATGCTTCCTTTACTCGCCATTGCTTTCCCTCCACTCCAATGCCCAGCACCAGGCACTCTTTACGTCTCTATCAAATCCATCCTGCATCCAAATGTCCAACAGAGAATCTTCCTCCTATCGCTTGTTGACCTCTGTGGGAAAGTTCACAGATGAGTCTGGAAGGGCCAAGAGGACCCAGAGTAGAGAAAGGCCTACCACGACAGGCACATAGTTCACGTTTATCAGGGAGACCATGGCAAATCACACAAGGTGTTCAGTCTTGGGAAGACTACCCTGCCGGTTTTCTTGTAGAATATATTGCAGACAATGGGTCCAGATGGAGAGAGAGTTCAGAAGAAAGTGTGAATGGAGGCTTTCATTAGGGTAAAAACAGTAGGCTTGACTGAAGGGATGGAAAAAAACGAATCTTCTGTTCTTGCGATTTAAGGAAAAAAGATAGCACCAAATTTCCAAGCCCAGATGGTATCATTAATGGTAAAAATAATCTTCCAGGCATGTGTTATAGAAAATCATGAAGAGTAATGTGTGATGATTTATATTATCTGTATGAGTGGAGTAGCCGTGATGGGCTTCATCTGAAATAGACTATTTAAGATGCTGGTGGTATATCTGGATAAAAAAATAAAATGTTTGAAAAAAACTTAAAAGGCAATTGCTGGGTTTAGAATAAACTAGAGCTTTTCATAAAACAGACTGAAGGGGAAGTTCTTAATTTGGAATATGAGCTAACAGAATGCCATCTGGTGGATAGGAGGTATCAGGGTGTTAATCACATTGTCTAAACAAATTTAAGGAATGTAAATTTCAACTCTTACTTACTCAAACTGTGGGAGTGGGATTATTTGAAAATTGACTAACTGTAATGTTTGATACTGAGTCTTTAAAAAAATGTATAATAAATCCTATATTTGCCATATCCAATGGTGCAAATTTTTTCTCTGGTTTTTCCTAAATAATAATTCAAAATATTTCACAATAGTCAAGTCATGATTCAAAGCCTAATGTGAAGGTATGTTTGATCTACATAACTGAGTAGGAAATTTTGCCTATTTTAGCATGATATCCGCACCATTGTTCCCTGAAAATCTTTTCCACGTGAGCTTGTCCTTTACAACATGCAGAGGAGACTGACAAATCCAAGACGGTTTAAAAAACATTAGATGTTTAGTAATATTCTTTGGGGATTTAATATAAAAACAGTTATAATAAATTAAGATGAAAAGCTACAGCAACAAAGGGAGTTCACAAGGAGGCAGCCTTGAGGCACTAGTACTTTCAGTTAAAATGGACACATTCACTCAGCTTATTTCAAATGATAATCCGAAGGCTCACAGGAATGAAGAAGAAGAGGGGCTTCCGATACTTCAGCAAGTTGTGGGTTCAAGTTTATAGTCATGAACGACAGCTGTCGGCAGATACTCCTCACTGCCTTTCAGAAGCGTATCCGCCAGGATCGCCCAAAATACAAAACACGATTCCCAGGGAACAGCCGTGGATTTTACGCCTGGTAAACTAAAAGTTTAGGATCTGAGAATAGGAGGGCCTCTCAGAGATACCAAATCCAAATCCACTCACACCAAACTCCAGGGTCTGTGCACAACTGAATCATTAAAGAGGCCTTCCTGCTAATGGGTCAAAAACCTGCCTTTCTGTATGTTTATGCCTTTTCCTTCCTTTACGTCTGGAACCACCATGGCTCAAGCCCAACTTCTCTTGGCCATGAGAACAACTTAAAGCCTGGAAGGTGGCAAGGATGACTCTTTCCATCTTTTCTCATTGATCACAGTTTGTTCAAAGTCATCACAGTTTCCAAAACCCATTGCCCTCCCGCAATCTCTCCTCTCACCGACTTCAATGCACCCCCTTTCTTTATGACGGAACTTGCAGACCTAGAGGTCAGAGGGGAGAGAGCACACTCTTGGCTTACATATCCCAGTGTGCACCGTCTTTCCTCCCTTATCCTACATCACTGGAATGCTTCCAGGGAAAGCCTGGACAGGTGATAAATACTAAAACACATGTGTTCTTTATAAAATTTTTCACTGATCTAAGATACAAAAATAATAGCATCACCTGGCCAACTTCTTTTTTGGAGGGAGCAGACTATTTCTATCGACACATTTTGTCCTGAACATAAACAAAGAATATAGAACTACAAGAATTCAAAAACACTATCATATACCTTTATTTCATCCTTATCATCCTCATCTGGTTATGTTCCCCCACACTTTTTTTTAATTTTATTTTTTCAGTGTTCCAAGATTCATTGTTTATGCACCACACCCAGTGCTCCATGCAGTACGTGTCTTCCTTAATACCCACCACCAGGCTCACCCAACCCCCCACCCCGCTCCCCTCCAAAATCCTCAGTTTGTTTCTCAGAGTCCACAGTCTCTCATGCTTCATCTTCCCCTCCAATTTCCCCCAACTCCCTTCTCCTCTCCATCTCCCAATGTTCCCCGCACCCTTATCTGGAAGAAGTACGTGAAGATTACAGTCAATACGGTTCCCGGAATTAAAACAAAGGAGGCACAGAAAATGGTTCTGATAAAAATAAAAACATTATTTGCATAGTTTTTTTTCTTCTTAGACATTTAGTAGAAAAATGTGAAGGGCATCATGTCACTCAAGTACTTGTAAGGAGAAATTTAAAATGTTAACATTTTATCAAAAAAGCATCAGATGATTTTTTAAAGAAATAATTATTTCAAGTCAACTCAAAGCATATTTTCTTCCCTCCCTAAAAACAATAAAGATGCAGTTATATCTCTATTGTTAATTTGTTGTAAACACATCCTAAGTGTTTATAATTTGACTCGTAAATTCATATTCTAAATTTGTGAAAGTAGTCACATGTGTCTCATTCTGCCCCTTCCTCTTTTGTTGTTTGAAATTTACTTAACACTGAAAGCTAGTTAACACTGTGTCTTAACGGCTGGAAAGTATGGTGTGTATGTGAATATTATAGAACCTACAGATCTACACCCTAGTGACAGGCATGTGGGCCGTTTCCAATTTCCCACTATTACAAAGAGTTCTGGAATAAACGATCCTGTCCATGTCTTATGATGTGTGTGAACAACACCGGTGCATCTGGTACAAACGTGTAATTGTAACAGGGCCAATTTGCTTTTCAAAATTGCTCCACTAATTTACATTCCCATCATCGATTTGGGACTTACCCCTTCCACACATTGTCCTAAACATTTGGGATTCCATTTCTTTCCAGTTAGTCAAAGCTTGCCAATTTAATGTCAATTAAATGTTACCTCATTGTTTTTTAATTTGAATTTTGATTCTGTCAAGGCTAGCCATATTTTCTACTCATCAGGCTTACTGTCCCATGCCTTGTTCTTTACTCATTTTTATATTAGATTGTGATCTCTTTTTCTCACTGACTTGTAGCTCTTTACATTATATATATGTGCCTATGTGTCTGTGTGTATGACTGTGCATATATGCTATTCAGTCTTACATAGAGGGTTATATAGAATTGACAACATGTTGCAAACAGAATCTCACAGGGCATGATCCATCTTCTTCATATTCTCTATTTCATATAATCTTCGGACTTGTTTTTTAAAATTTCGATGTACTACTCAAATTTTCCAGTCTTTCTATTATGTGTGCACATTTTTATAATTTCATTGAATAACAGTCCACCATTTTCCATTCCCCCCAATTTTCTTCACCCAAGGTATAAATATGTAATATACAATTATAAACTACGCTATATGTAATAAGTTACATATATTATATAATATTAATAC